>NC_050069.1:205948216-206548216 GCF_009764565.3 Dermochelys coriacea
GATTCTTGTACAGTTGGATACCTAATGCCAATGTGTAACCGTTTATTAGTCTTTACTATTTGATTTTTTTTTGGCACTAATTAGCTGTGTTCCATTCAGGCATAAGTGGTGGAATCTCCTTTCTTTTTTATCATCATGAATGTGTTTGACTGAATTTATTACTAGCCTTCTCTTAGTCCAAAATATCTTAAAAACTGAATGAAAAAAATCCAACATTGAAAGTGCAGTGGTGAAAAATTAACTGAAAAATCCATGGCTTAACAAAAGCAATCTAATGAGAGAAGAAGTTTGTTGTCATATGGTAGTCATGGTACAAGCTACTTTGTATAGCTGGAGACTATATAATACTAACAGCCTTGTGACAGATTGTACCCCCGGGGTGCAGTCTGGGAGCCGTTGGAACCGCTGTCCCCCCCCAACCATTCAGCTGGGTTGACCTCTCTCACACTGCTCTGCTGGTGACTCAGACCAGCCTCTGCAACCCCTATCACTCAACATGACAGCAGGTGGTGTCACACACCCAACTGAGTTAGCTAAGCCACTCATAGATCAACAATGGAAGCACCAGCCAATTTCCCAGGCCCCCAGCCTTGCACCCATACTGGATTATAAACACAGTATTATACCATCTTGCACTGCATAGGGATCTGTACAATGCAAGCTCATTAATATAGTTTGTTTCCCCCTCAATGTGGGAAAGATATGTACCAAGCCTTTGCTAGCTGAGATTTTCCCAACCACTTCACACAAAACACACTGGTTAAGATAAAACATAAAACAAGTTTATTAACACAGAAAGATAGATTCTAAGTGGTTCTAAGTGATAATAAACAGATAAAAGCAAATTACCTAGGAAATGAAACAAAAATGCAAACTAACCCTAATATACTAGATAGGATTTGAATCAGCAATATCTCACCCTGACTGATGATACAAGCAGGCTTGCCGATTCTTGAGGCATGGGCTAGAAATCCCTTGAGGCATGGGCTCCTCTCCCCTGTTCCAAGTCCTTCGCCTTCCATAGGTTCTTTCAGATGGTGAGTTGTGGGGGAGTGAAGACAAATCATGATGTCACTCCCCAAATTATATAGTTTTTCCATATGGCGGGAACCCTTTGTTCCAAGCTAAGTTCCCAGCCCAGTCTGTGGAAAAATACAGGTACCAAAATGGAGTTCAGTGTCATGTGGTTTGGTTACATACCCATAGCAGCTATTATGCATAGGCTGCCTGAAGTGTTCCCAGTTGAGGACAAACCTTTTCCATGGTCCATTGTCTTTGCTGATGGGCCATTAGCAATCTAGCTTCTTCATTGTTGTATCTGAAAGGCTAGCTGTGGGAGTTTCCAACATCTTTCAGTAACACATACATATGAAGCAAAACTTCATAACTTCACATACAATGATATCACATACAATCCAATGAGATATTAATGTCTAGCAGATCAAGACTTTCAGAATGATACTATGGCATACTTTGTACAAAACATATCCTAATTATATGACAGTGGTGAATATGGGGGTTCCAGAGTGTTGCTTTGGGGCACAGAGTATCATAGGCCTATCTTAATGTCAAACAATAATTGCATTGGCTGCAAAGTCTGGATCAGACAACCAAATCACATGGATTCATTCTATCTATTGGATAAACCATGCAGGACTAGATTCTCAGCAGATGAAAACTGACATAATGCCACCGTCTTCAATGAAGCAACACTGAAGTATGTCAATTGAGGAGTAAACACTTAGCTGCTCTTGCTGCTGGTGGCAATCAGTTGAGTGTGATTTTGTTAGAAACATCTCCAGTGTTTCCTACATTAATAGCCTGTTTGGAATCTTGTGATACAGCAGAGTCAAGGCTGCAGATAATGAATAAGCTGCACAGAGAGATAGCAGTGAATATAAAGATTATACTAAGTCACTAATTTTGACACGTGGGTTAACCACCCATAAAGAATAAGGAATCCTTAAAAGGCTTAGGAAGCTGTTGTGCACTGGCTCAGTAGAAAAGCTCTTGTGCAACAGTCGACTGATTGGTCATGGCTTTCCAGTGACAGGATAAACAATCATGAATAATGCAGCATTTCTCTAAAGTTTGGTGGAATCCATTTCAGTCTTACAGAATTTGCTAGGAAGCACCTGCAAGGAGTGGTTCCTATGTAGTTTTCTACGTTACAATTAAACTGTTTCTGATTGCATCTCAAAAGCAAATTGACTTTCTTCTAGGCAGCTAATGAAGAGTTTCCATTTGCCAAACACAAATGTGCATCCAGTACAAGGGAGTGAAAAACCTAATGGAGTCAAAGCCAATCTCTCCTTCCCAAAAGAAAATATGTTACCAAAGAATCTGAGATCTAGGTCAGTACCTTTACTCCTTAAAGTTGAAAAGTATGATTTCTACCAGCGTCAACTTTCTTCCCTCTATTTCCCCATCCATGATAATCTCTTGCACTGTGAATGTGAGTGTGAGGTATGCATGTAAACACACACAAGCAGCTGTAGTGGCTCCATAGTCAAGGCTGTAAGTTTACATTTTAAGCCTGATTTTGGCAACCCGCCCCTTTCTCTCAAGAGAAAAGTTCTATTTTTCCTGAATGATGGGCCTTAAGCCAGAGGTGGTTGTTTTTTCCCCCCAAAGACTTTGAGTTTGTTCATCAAACTGGTTTACAGATCTTGGAAAAATTGAAAATTGACCTTTTTTTTCTGGTCCAGTGAGCTTTTGTCCAGTCAGCTGTTCTGAATGTGCAGAGAGCAAAACCTAGGTGCCTTAGAATGGACTCCTAACTCCACATGTAGGCATCTAATCATAAGTGGCCCAATTTTTCAAAAATGCTGAGTGTGACAGATACTACAATGACATACCGGAGCTTTGGTGGAACGTGGTGTATTCCAGTGGTTCTCAAACTTTCCAGACTACTGTACCCTTTCAGGAGTCTGATTTGTCTTGCCCCCAAGTTACACCTCATTTAAAAACTACTTGTTTACAAAATCAGACATAAAAATACAAAAGTGTCACAGCACACTATTATTGAAAAATTGTGTACTTTCTCTTTTTTAGCATATAATTAAAAATACATTAATTGGAATGTAAATATTGTACTTACTTTTCAGTAAATAGAGCAGTATAAACAAGTCATTGTATGAAATTTTAGTTGGTACTTCGCTAGTGCTTCTTATGTAACCTGTTGTAAAACTAGGCACATATCTAGATGAGTTGATGTACCCCCTGGAAGACCTCTCCATACCCCAGAGATACACGTACCCCCAGTGGAGAAAATCTGATGTATTCAGTTCAAGGAATCCCCAGAAATCTTTTACTTGGTATGCACAACCACACTCACCCCTGTCTCTGAGGACTGTGCCTGGCTCCCTGCTCTGGGCATTGCAAACCAGTGTGTGGGGCACAGCACCACTTAGGTTTGGCTGGCAGGAAGGCCAAATGTGAGTGACTCTGTGACACTGTGCTTCAGGACACACCACCACTCAGTTTGGGGGCTGTCTTAAAGAAGGGGCACCAGGCAAGCAGCCCACCCTCCACCCCGAGTGATACTGTCTTCCAATTGGCACCCCGGCCAATGGTACGCACCATGATGAGTACGGTGAGTACAGCTGCAGGTGTAACCCACATACCTTCTGCGTATGGTGCTCTGTCTCATCTAGTGGCACTGAGACCACTTAGCAAGAGAGAGTAAATGAATCTGCTCTACAGCCTCAGCTAACAGGCAGTTGGCCTTTAGCTCATGAGGCTCCCAGTTCAATGCTGCCTGCCAATGACCAGGACCTGTTAGCATTACAAGTGGGGGCTCATCCTGGATTTCAACTGAGAAGACTCTGAAGCTTGGGATGTGCTTCCTCAGCTAGGGGAAGTATGTAACCCACACATCTTCTGTGTGCGGTGTTCTGTCCCATCTAGTGGCACTAAGACCAACTAGAGAGAGTAAATGAGTCTGCTCTATAGCCATTTGGCTTTTAGCTCATGAGGTAGTGGCTCATGCACTTAACTCCACAGGTTCCCAGTTTGATCCCGCCTGCCGGCGACCAGGGTCTGTCAGCATTAAACAGGCACCACTGATTAAGTTTGTGAATGGTTTATATATCATTGTGGGCCAATGATTGTATTCTACTCCATGTGGAGGGTGACCACAGCTCCTCCAGGAACTAAAATCGGTGGGCACTGATTAAGGCAAGTTGCTGACTTTGTAACCAACCACAGAAAGGTTACCCACTCTGGTGAGACTTGCATATACTGGTTCAAACTGGGTTGTCAGAGATAAGCAGACAAAGAAAGGGCTTTGGTATAAAAAAGCTGAGTTTAAACTAACACAGAGCCTTTCTTTGATTCAACAAATGGACAGGACCTTCTGTCTATGAGGGGAGCCCAACACTTGTGGAAAAACTCGAAAGACTTTGGCTCACTAGGGCCCCATAAGAGTGATGGGTGATCTCCAGCAAACTGTTAGCATGAGTATTGGGATGTTTATTGTATTTATATGTTTTCTCTGCGGTGCTTTGTCCTTCTACAGTACTTGCTTTCACTGCTGTTGGACTTTACTGACAATTCCCTGAGGTCACAGATCGCACAGACTACCACCATGTTTGTCACTGTTTCAGGGATAACTGCACCTGTATTCCCCCAGTGTTGTTCCTTAAGGACACTCGCTTCAGGTTTCGGGCTCCCAGCCTTCATTTGGGTGGAGATCTGTGTCTCTCTCCCTCCAGAGAGGGGTTTGAGGCATACGGTTTCTTTGTACCGCCCTGGGATTTCTCCAGCAGGTCTTACTGGGATCCAGCACCTGCTGTTAACTCTTTCTCCAGGGGCTACAACAGTGTATTCCAATTACCAACCACAAAGCAAAATACATTTATTCTTATGGCAAAAGCATCACAGAAAAAAACATAAAATCAATACACATGCCTTAAGCTTACAAGAGGTCACCCACTAATCTTATGGGGCTCTAGTAAGCCAAAGTCTTTCCCACCCTCTGCAAATGTTGGGCCCCGCCTTACAGAGAAGGTCCTGTCTGTTTGTTGAATCAAAGGAAGTCCCTACATGAATTTAAATGCAGATTTTTTATACCAAAAGCACTTTCTTTGTCTGTTTGTCTCTGAAAAGCCAGTTTGAACCAGCATATGGGAGTCTCCCCAAGAGGTGGTACCTTTCTGGGGCTAACAGCTCCAGCAACTTGCCTTAATCAGCCCCCATTGTTTTTAGTTCCTGGAGGAGCTGTGGTAACCCGCCCCCTGGAGCAGAAAACAGTCAGAGGTCCACAGTGATATACAAACAATTCATAAACTTAATACAATATGTTCCACAAAGATACTGCATGTGGCTGCAGCCACACTGAGGCCCTGCAGCTCCCATCAATTTCAGTGGGATTTGTGAATACACCGTGCTTCTGAAAATCAGATCATGTATACTTAGGGGTCTGAACTTGGATTCAGGAGACTAACTTTAGGTACCCAAGTTTTGAACATTTTGGCCATAGCTTTTAAAGGTCTCAAGTTTGGTTTTAATTTATTCTCCAGGAGGACAATAACTTCTATGCAATGGCATGCAGAGTTCGTAAGTTTCCTGCCTAGAAGAGCCACAGAGCTTACCTGTTGTTACTTATGATGACTACAAGATTTGGAACGACTGTAATTTATTATAGTTACAATGATTGGAATGAAGTTTTTGTCTGGATACCTCTGTATATACACGGTGTGTGCCTATGCCTTTCGGTAGGTCAGCAGATCGATTCACCCTCTTCAGCTTCTTTTTTAGTCTTGATGCTTCATTGCATTCAGGAAATTCAGTTGCCACATGATGTGCAGGAGATGTTGTTATGTGTCAAGTTCAGCAGGGCGTTGTATCCCTGAGCCCACTGCTCAAATCTCGGGTTACAGAGAAAGCACTGTAAGTAAGCCATGGTGAAGAGACAATGGCACAATGATGAACAGCTTCTCAGTAGCAGGAAGGAGGTTGGGTACCAGCTGTTATGCAAAAACCAAGTGGAAAACTCTGACCTATAGGAAACTATGTGAGGCATGTCTGGTCTCTGAAGATTACAGATGAGCTGACAATATCAACACTGGAAACAGATGCTAAATTAATTGGAATAATCTTGGCTGAAAGCCATAGTCAGAGAGCTGTAGCCCCAACAGGAAGACAGATCAATACAAAATGCATCAATACACTTCACATTTATTCGCATCTCAATATACTCAACTGTTCTCTCCCTGGCATAGCTGCCGGTATTCTCCCTAAGCAGACACACAGATACATCTCTCTAGAAGCAGCTGAAAGTATCCGTTTCCTTAGAGTTAGGACTGTGCTAGCTTGCATGGAGATCGAGCAGGGGAGCCGAGTCTAAATTGTTCCTTGGTAACTGGGGCTCGGAGTACTGGAGAGAGTCACTGATCTCCGTTCCTGCTGCTGCAGGAGAAACTCTTGCATCGGTAGTGACCCCTTACCAGAGGAGCATGAGGGGTATCAATAGATCCCAGAGAAACCTTAGTCTGCCCTGCAAGCCAGAACAGCAGCAAAGCTAGGTGGAGCCTGTTGCTAAGGGTGGAGGTTAGGGAAGACAAAGAGATCTTTAACAAAAGGGCCTTGGAAAAGCCTTGCTCCCCAGTCCACAAACTCTGGCCTGGGTCCTGCACTGACTTCAGTGGGTGCGGTTGCATTCAGCATCTCTGGGACCTGAGCCATAGAGGAGTATGAGAAGGGGTTCCCAGGCCTGTGCATATTTGTATTCAATGAGATACCCCTTTACTCTGAAACTTTACTGTCTTTGTTATTCCAACCTTGAATTTAAGTTTATTAAATATATTAAGGCCCGGCTTGACAAAGCCCTGGCTGGGATGATTTAGTTGGGGATTGGTCCTGCTTTGAGCAGGAGGTTGGAGTAGATGACCTCCTGAGGTCCCTTTCAACCCTGATATTCTATGATTCTATGACTCTTAAACATAACTCTTAACAATTAGTTGGCTCAAAATTTCTCAAACTACTAAACAGAAAATAGAAAAGTTTGTATTAATCAGGTGTGGCAACATGTGGGACTGAATGTGAATAACGAAAAGATATAAATGTAAATGTCTAATTTAGTGCACCTTTCCCTGCTCCCTGTTTTTTTTCTTCAGCATCTATGCCTGAGTCTTCCCTTATCCAGCCAGTTCTGAGAATGGCAAATATTTAGAGATAACTTACCTTCCCAGAGCTGTGATTAGAGAAAGAGCAAAGAGTTAACAGACCAAGCTGGTATTCAATGCTTGTGCCTTGGTTGTAGTTTTGAACTACAGATTAAGGTTCTGATTTTTGTAAAAACCTGTATTTCAGTAGCTGTTTCCATTCCCACAGCTGGTAAAGGGTGCCCTGCAGTGCAGCCCAGCGTGAACAACAGAACAACGTTTTCAACTAGTCCAAAGGGACAACAAGTAGTTAACATTTTAACTCTGTGTTTCTGTATCACTCAAACTTTTGGTGTTGTGAGGCTTTCATGGACTTTCTCCCTCAAGATAAAGTCACTCAGCCCAGCTTTGCCCCAGAAAAGAGAAACAAGGAAGAAACTCCAGAAGAGTAATTTAAAAAAAAATATATAATTGCTGCGTTTCTAACAGCTCCTCTTTAGGTTTCCCAGTTTATCTGCTATACATACCAAGCCCTCACGTCCCCCTATAAATTTAGCACTTTAATTTGTTTGTTTGTGTTTTGGTTTTTTTGAGCAGTGGTGCCCAGTTTCTTCAGGGAAAAAAAACCTTTGAAAAAGTTTCTGACAAAACCCAGGACCTTTTAAACAATGAACTTCACAAAGACACTGTAAAAGCTGCAGTGGGTGCAATGATGTTTAACATGTATTTATTTTTTCCTCTCTCTCTCCCTTGCTTCAGCTTATTCATGATCCTGCACCTGCAACAAGTTCTTAACCAGAAGTACTTACAGCTACAGTACATTTATCTTGAAGTTTTGCGTTTGTGGACGTGGGCTCTGCCATGCGTTAGACAATTGTGCATATTTTAAAAGGAAGCCAGGTTGCCTCCCATGCAGTATTTTTGTGTTTGGATTAATACTATACAAGTGACAGCCATTTCCACTGACCCTCATTCTTCATCTCAGACCAAAATCTATTTTCTTGCAGCACAAATCCGGCATTAACGCTCTTCCATTGTTACAAACCTACACCTGAAATGCTGTGGTGTTATTACTGAGGTTACAGAAAGTGTTAGGCATGCTAAATAAATTAATTCCACATCTTTGAAAAGCTTCCTTCAGTTTTGCTTCCCTCACTCTGGTTCTTGCCCTCATGTTTGGGCCTTGGTGGAGCAAGGGTTATGCCCATTAGTTAATTCTTAAGGCCATTTTATGCAATAAAACATTTTGATACAGCACAACCTTGCATCCCTTATTAAGTTTACAGTAGGAGTTCAGCCAGAGAGAACATTTTTATAGAGGTGACTGCAATGACTCATACTAGCAGATAAGATCTCAGCCCATATAAGTATCTTCCTCCTGAATACAGTGTATTCTTTCTGCTTTGTTTCTGCACAAAAGCAGGATGAGATGTTTTAATTGTAAAGTGAGATAATACAGAATTAGCTGGCAAGGATGGTAGGGGTGGCAGGTGTCATAAGCCATGGAAGGCTAAGACTGTAGCCTAGCCCATGCTCTGCCCCCCTACCTCCCTGCCCTGAAGTTGGCGGGGGCTCAGCTCCAGCTGCGGCCTGCAGTTTGGGGCTTGGCTGGTGGCCAGGGTAGCCAAGGGTGGCTCGGGCCAGTGCTCGGGCTGGCCTGGGGCAGCTTGAGCTGGCTGGTGAGGGTTGGGCCAGCCATCACGGCCTGGCCAGAGGGGGTCAGGCCAGCTGGCGCAGCCCAGGGTGACTCAGGAGTCGGGCCTGCCAGCAGGGCCTGGCGCAGCTCAGGGGCCAGGTCAGGTTGGCCCGGGGGTTGGGTCGGGCTGGCCTGGGGGTTAGGCCACCTAGCACAGCCTGGGGTGGCTCGGGCAGGTGCAGCTGGGGTGGCTTGGGCTACTGGGGACCCAGGGCTCCAGCCACACAGGAAAGGAGGGGCTGTTGGGGGGAGCTTTAGGGAGAAGGGGGCTAGCCTACCCAAAGGTGGGGTTCACCCAATGCCCATGCTGATAAAAAATCAGGATTACTTCTAATTTTGAACCGCTGTTTGACGTATTAGCTCACATATATAATACTTAGTCCTGCCTCAATGCAGGGAACTGGACTAAATGACCTATTGAGATCCATTCCATTCCTATGATTCTATGATATTTGGCATATGAAAACATTGTAGCAGTGATCGTGCAGCAGCCCTCAGAACAGCTTGCTGTGTGTTCCCCTGCAGGCCCCAGTCATGAGCTCTTTTTATTCCTAGAGAGGAAATGTGAGGAACAACTGTTTGTCATGCAGCTGCACCGCACACAGATTTTTGAGTCAGGTGATATCTCTCAAGAGGACATGGACACTTTCACATTGTTAAAACTGCTTATTCCAACTTTGATTTGGACGCTGAAAATGAATTCGCTGTTGCAATTGTATCTTCTGTCCCAGTCTCACCTGAAAAACTGGGATAATTAAATATCTTTAAACATTTAATACTAGTGAAAAAGCTAAACAGATATGATGCCATTTTTAAATGGATATCTTTGTGTGTGGCGGGGGGGGGGGAAGAAATTATTATAATGGTTTCTATATTTGTAAAAATTAGCAGGGCTGCCCATACATAGGAACACTGAAACATAGGAATTTCCATACTAGGGCAGACTGGTAGGCCATGTAATCCAGTATTCTATCTCTGTGTGTGGCCCCCAGATGCTTCAAAAGAAGGTGCTAGAATTTCTGAAGTGGATAATAGTGACATTACCTAGAGATCTGCTCATTGCCACATCACTAGTATACGTACCAAGTATCTCTATTATTGTTGCCCTTGCCCTTCCTCTCCCATTCCCATGGTCTATTACAGGTACTTGTGGCATCTTGTCTCATGTACATTCACTAAGAAAAAGCTTTGTTGAAGAAGAGTGAAGGCTGGTTAGTGCCTCCTACCCTTCCAGAACATGGAAGTTAGCAGCTGAAAACTGAAACCTCTGAAAACCAGGGAACACACTCCGTGAAATAAAATGTAAATGTTAGAAGACCAGGAAATGCGCAGTTGAGGTAATGTCTCCCATGTCATGCCCCACCAATAACCTTAGCTCTGCCCCTTCTTTCCCTGCTGTGAGTCACTCAGGGAGCTTAGAGTACCGTATACCTCCCTCAACCTAATTGCAGTATTGCCAACCACCAAAATGCTAAAATCATAGATTCCAAGTCCAGAAAGGACAATTGTGATTATCTAGTCTGATGTCCTGTATAACACAGGCCACAGCCCTTCCCTCCAAATAATTCCTGGAGCTCTTTTAGATCCTGGAGATCTTTTAGAGAAACATCCAATCTTGATTTTAAAATGGCCAGTGATGGCGAATCCACCACAAACCTTTGGTAAATTGTTCCAATGGTTAATCACCCTCACTGTTAAAAATGTACATCTTTTTCCAGTCTGAATGTGTCCACCTTCCAGCCATTAGGTCATGTCATACTTTTTGCTGATAAACTGAAGAGCTCATTATGAAATATTTGTTTAGGTACCTACAGACTGTAATCAAGTTGCCCCTTAACTGTCTCTTTTAGTCTATCACTACAATGCATTAGTTGCAATGCTTTAATTATACTTGTGGATGTTCTCTGAACCCTCTCCAATTTATTAATCTCCTTCTTGAATTGTAGGCACTAGAACTGGACACAATTGCAGTAGCAGGTGTTCCAGTGCCAAATACAGAGGTAAGGTTACCTCTCTACTCCTACTCAAGATGCCCTTGTTTACTCACCCCAGGATGGCATTAGCCCTTTGGCCACAGTGTCACACTAGGAGCTCATGTTCGGCTGATTATCCAGCATGACTCACCAAATCTTTTTTAGAGTCACTGCTTCCCAAGATAGAGTCCCTCCTCCTATAAGTATGACCTACTCACAGACACTTTGTTCTTTGGCCCTAGATGTATACATTTACATTTAGCTGTATTCAAATACATATTGTTTGCTTGTGCCCAGCTTACTGAGCGATCCAGATCACTCTAGATCAGTGATCACTCCCCCAATTTTTGTGTCATCTGCAAGCTATATCAGTGCTGATTTTATATTCTTTCCCAGGTCATTGATAAAAATGTTAAATAGGGCAGGGTCCCAGACATTCATAACATTGACCTAAAAACCATGAGGTTCTTTAAGAAGACTAAAATGATGGTTTTTAGTCTGTTTCTTGATTTTTGAGCTCCCCCTGCCTACCCACACTGTGTGTGACACAGTACTGCCATCTCCTGCAAATTTATTGCAAGCAAGGTCTTGCCACTTGCTCCAGGCACGCTCCCAATAATACAAAGCACCTTTCTGACAAGGAATATCCCCCAGGGACCTGCACAAGTCAATTGGTGCCCCCTACCTTTGTGTGTGCCATGCTCCTGCTGCTCTCTCGCAGGAAGCCATCAGCTAGGTTTTGGGAAGCAGAGCAAGATGCTGGAATTTTTAATCCCCCTTACTCCTGGTCAGAAGAAGCAGTCATGCCCCCAGGAGGAGGGGAAGCCCAGGGTTGCAGGCAAAGGCAGGTGATGATAGAGTCTGAGCACTGAGGGCAGCACGGCTCCAAGCAGCTGCTGGCTGGTAAGGGAGCCGTGTTCAGGCATTGTTGAGGGAGGTATATCTAAATGCTCCCCTGTAACAATGTGCCCAGGTAGAACAGAGAGAAAGGGGGAAGCAAGGGGGCTCAGCCTTAACCTCCCAAGGACAATGGGGAGAGGTGGAGATGGAATTACCTTGCTTTACTTCACAGGGTGGGAAAAGATTCCCCTCAATTGCAAGAAGACTAGTTCCTGCCTTGATAGGTAGCCACAAGGGCTAAGACAGTGGGAGGGAATGGAGGGGATTGGGGAAGTAGGTAACTGTTGGATCCAAAGAGGGGAAGACTGTGAGGAATGAGTCAGGAAACAGGTAGGTGCTGGAAGCAGGAGGGCATTTTAAAAATTGGTAATTTTTTGGGCTCTATCATGGGAAACCTTTTACCAAATGATCTCAAATGTGCACCTCATATTCTATCCTGGACCCTCAAAGTTTGAGGCTCTCTATTTCTGACTCTGCCTTTTAGTGAACTCTGAAAATTCACCTTTAAACACAAACACTTATTTCCTGCCTCTAAGCCAGCTCCTACTACTGTTCCATACGAAGCTTTCAGCACTGTGGGCTACCACTGAGTAAAACCAAAAATGACTAAAATCTAATAACTGATTTTTGTTTGATTAGAGAAACGGGTGCTCAGCACCACTGAAAGTCAAGCCATACATTGTGAAAGATTTTGTGAGGCAATGGCTGGAGGGAGGAAGAAGGAAAGAGTAGAAGAGCGGCTGGAATACTATAGTACAGACTAATCCAAAATAGACTAATTTGAGCCAAACTGCACTGACACTTCTCTTAAACTACCATCCACGGGATTAGCAAAATCAGCTAAAAATAAGCTTTAGTTAAAAGCTGGTCAAAACTATACAGGAAACCTTTAAAAGCAGCTGCATAACACACAAGGATGGGACCTTAAATGTAATTGTTTAAAAAGTTTTACAATTATACAGTCCAATTACCAAAAGTTAGAAAAAAAAATACAGACTACCTACTAAGTGATTGTCCCGTCTTATTTGATACACTCTGTTGATGTATTAATGGGAAGTGCAAGGTCCACACTTTATCTCCAGGTAGTCTCATCCGCAAACACAAATTCAGCTACTATCTCCATGCAGAGGGGAAGGGCTTGGGCACCTGACTGGCAGGCTGGAAGGAGGTGCCTACCTTACACCCTCTCTCAGTGCTAAGTGCCTAAAACAGGCCACTTCTTTCTCATCAAAAAAGAGCCACAGAGAGACCGAGGCACATCCCACCCCACCCCACCATAGCCAATGGCCAGGGCACTCAGTCACATGTCAGTGACGCACTTTGAAGTCACTACTCTGTATGACTTCGGGCACAGACTTGGATCCAAGTCTCCCACGTTCCTCTTGAGTGCCCTTGCCACCAGGCAATGTGGAATTCTGGGTGGGTCTCTCACCATCTCTCCCATTGATGCTATTCCACTTTGTATAAATAATTAAATATTCACTGGGCCAGTGTGTGTGTGTGTGTGTGGGGGGGGGGAAGTAAGCAAGAGTGGGTAGGACAGTCACCAGGGATATGGAAAAGACAGGGTCAAGTCCCTGTTCCAAGGAGTATGCACAGACACAGTGGCACCCTTTCAAGAGGCGAGATTGAGAGAGGCCTAGCCAAGAGGCTGCTGGTAGGACACTCAACTAAAATGTGGGAGACCTGGACTTGACCCAAATCAGGCAGAATGGGTATTCAAACCTGGGTCTCCCAAAGCTCAGCTAGTGCCCTAACCACTGGGCTATTGGCTATAAAAGGACCCACAGCCAGCTGCCTTTTGTGCAGATTACACATGCTCCGAGCACTCTGGCCCCACTGGGCCTGCAGAGGTAGGTGTGGGGGAAGAAGGAGATCTAATTTGATATCCCTGCCATTCTTAGGGATAGAGTTAGGATTTAGGAGATTTGTGCATGCTCACCAGCAGAAACTTAGGTGCCTAGTCTTGGGAGGCAGCTGAACGACAGTGGAACGTAAACATTGGACATAGGTGCCTAAAGCAGCAGTTTGGAGCCTAAATCCTTTTGTGAATCTAGCCTAACAGAGATGGAAGCTCATGCACACTCCCCAGGTATTGTTCAGCACATACTGCTGGAAACAACTTCACCTGTGTAAAAACAACATGTACAGTGTTCTGCAGTCAGTCAGAAACACTAATAAAAACAGGACCTATCATCTTGGTTTTCAAAACAGTTTGAAAAGTTAGATACAAATAATGTGCGTTTTCGGGGGAAAAACTCCACCATTTCTTAAAATATATCTGATTTACTGTAACAACTGACAGCATGGTTGATATAATAGGACAACCCACCACTCCATCATCGACATTTTCACAATAGATGCTAGGACATTATTTGCCAGATTTTTGGATTATGAAGTATACAGAATCCACTTGGTTCTGCAGGCTGCTGAGAGCTTGTGAACTCAATAGAACCTTTTCCCACCCATCCCACTAAAAGTAGGGAGGGCCCCCTACTGTGAAGAAATCTGCTATGCAAGCATTCCTTTAACTCACACTGGGTGAGCACTGGTAAGCAGGGATTGGGTGGGAGGAAGTGGGAGTGCAGGGGATGGGCTGGAAGACAGGTTATGGTCAGGGCACAGTAGTTTGCATGCACATGATACTGAGATGGCACAGCAGTTGATTTTGTGATTTGCAAGCCCCTTCCTCTGCCATCCTGGAGGCATTGCCTTACCTGAGCGTGTGGGAGAGCTAACCTTTGGAGAGATGGCAAAAGTGGTCCTGGAAGGTCAGCCCAAAACACGGAAACATTTCTGGCGGTTCCCCTGAACCCACCATTGACAGCCAGCTACTTAGTGCCTATGGTACAATACTCTTGTTGGCCCATCAGCATGCAGCGCCTGAGCCTTCACTTTGCCATAACAAGGCACCGTGCTCAGAAGCTTTAGTGGTGGCACACCACTGCAGGACTAAGCCTCTAATTATTGTGGGATCCTACTTCATTAGGAAGCAGCCTCTGTGGTTGTTGGCTCACCAAAGATTTAGCTGTGAACATGAGATTGCTGCTTGGTTCAGAGTGTGTAATTCTCTCCTCCCTCATTCAGATGTGGCTGTGCATGATGGTTGGGCCTGTATGTACTCCAGAACGTGGCAGTCACCTCTGCACTCACCAGTTTCTTCTGGCATGTGTGGCAGTCTCTCTCCTTCTCCCAAACCCCTCCAGCTGAAGAAATGCCTGTGAGCAAGGGACATATTTCAGGCATCTTCACTCCTGAACTCTGCCATGGAGGACAAGTTGGCTCGCTGAGCTAATGGTTTTCATTGTTCTTCAACTCACACAGAAGAATAAGGGAGTGCCTCCTCTTCTGATCTGGGCAAAAAGAGAGACCCCTACCACTTGCATTTCTCTCCCATGGTCGCATAGGGAAGAGACAAATAAGAAGTGAACTTCTCTCCACTTTCCCTTAACATTTTTAAAGGGACAAGCCAGCTATTTTGTTATTGATATGTAGATATATACTATGTAAGATATAGGTATGGATTAAGGCAGTAATGCAAAAGCCTACAGGCCTCAAGCCTGTAAAACAATAGCTTAGCCAAACCCATGCCTAAAATCTAAAGACTTGACATAAGCAACTAACCAATAAGTGACCCTATATCATAAGATGTCACAAGATAGAGTGCTGTAAAAACAGGTATAGCTAAACTGCTGGCAGGTGACCACAAAATACCAGTTTATGCTAGTTTTGGATATTGTAAGATAGGAGTTGGTCAACTGCAAGAATGCTATGGTAACCTGGTAATGTATATGCTAATTTAGTCGAGGTAAAATAGTAGGTAGCCTGTAAGAGGACACCCCAACATTGTTAGGATGAGGAAGTCTTGATATTGATAGGGGGTTGAGCACCATTATGAATATGTATGGTAACCATGCAACTTGTAATAAAAGGGCCAACCTAGGCCTAAGCATTTGGGATCTTCCTGAGTATGCCACAGTGATGACCACTTGCTGATCTATGTTACCTACTTCAGTTTCCCGCAAAAGGATAGTGCGAGTATGCAAGTGGTGGACATTTTGTATTATCTCTGTCTACTTTGCTATGTTGCAGGGTTGCTGATATTGTTGGTTGTACTAGTGAAAGTATCACAGATTCACAAGGTCTTCCCTAAGTGTGTCTCTCACATTTACCACAGGGGTCCTCATTCTATCAAGAATTCTCTGGCCAATCTGGAAGCTTGCCAAACCATGGCATATTAAACTCGAAACGCTAAAGGATACCTAATTAACAATCAGGCAAACACTTGCCTTCTCTGTATTTAGGAATGATGCACAGAAATTCCTCCAGCTCTAGAGCTGGAGAAACTCCTCTCAGTTTTATGACCTTAGCAGACAGAGGGTAATGTTTTGGGAATGGACCATATCTATGGTCTTCAGGAGCTTGTCTGGCCCAGGAAAGCACAAATTTTTACTGGATTCAGCTCTTAGCAAATCATTTTTTTTTATTATAAATCCAACAATTTCCATTGGCATGAACATTCTCATAAAAAAAAAAAGATACATACAGGCTGTTTCCACTAACCAGAACCGATTACAGTGCCTAGAATAATGGAGCCAAGACTGGCGTTTAAGCCCCACCGTATTTACAAGTAATAAATAAAAATTATAAACAAAAGCTTCTTAGGAAACCATGCAGAGAAAATGAGATTTTAAAATAAGCATATTTAAAAATAAGTTTATTATTGCTAAATATAAAAATCTGACAGTTCTTCAAACATTTCTCAAAAACAAACACAACTAAATCTTAAGTATGGAATATAATTCTGTTGAGAGAATCAGTATAGATTGAAAGCAGGTTGGTGCCTGACCTGCTTTCATTTGGGCTAGTATCAATGTGTTTACAACACAGAGGGGTTTGTTCATCAGTCAAGACAAGGTAAAATAAAACGCCATGTACCTTCTCTCATCTTAAATAGTATACATCTAAGCAATGCTCACTATAAGCCTAGTTTAATGTTCATAAAATTAAAGTCCAACATGTCCTTGGAAAAATGAAGGAGCTGGGAAAAGAAAATGCACAAACAAAATACTTCCACTTTTGTTATTTTATTCTTGAGTGTAATTTCCTTGCTCTAATTAAGTGCAACATGGAAACGTGATAAAACACAAAACAGTACATAGGAACCTCAAATTGTTGTGATTTTTGTTTAAAGGGGTCAAAGAGCAAATATGGGCCCATGAATGTTAAGACCAATTAGGATAAACAAGCTTAGAGCTAAAAACCTAGTCAGAATATTGAAACAGGGAAAATTAAACCTTTGGCGCTTCTGGGGTGTCCCTTTAGTTATAGAATAAGATAAGTATATTAAAAAAAGCTAACATCCACATCTTGAGCAAGTATGCACTCTAACGCAATGGGGGATTTGTGTGCTTAAATCAGGCATGTGCAGAAGTGTGCACGCACACACACACACACACAGGTTTTAGACCCTGATTCAGGAAAACACTTAAACATATGCTTTAGTCCATCCATGTTCAGGACAGTCCTTAGAGGTGTGCTTAACGTGAAACACATGCATAAGTGTAGTCCTGAACAGGAAGACCTTCCTAAATCAGGGGCAAAATTAAACTCTAGACCAATGGTCCACAAACTTTCTACCTCGTGACCTTCCCATCTAACGGTGCCGTGCACCCCCCCCCCCACAGGCTGGGAGCCAGTAGCAGAGCGTGGTCACGGTTAGGGCTGAGGCCGGAGCCATGGCAGGGCCAGGAACCACAGCTGGGAGCAGAGCCATGGCTGGGGCCAGGAGCTGTGGCTGGGAACCACGGCAGCGGGCAGAGTGGCGCTGGATGGAGCTCCCATTCCCGCTGTACCCCGCCCACCAAATGTTCCTCCATGCCCACCTAGGGCAATGCGCCCCACAGTTTGGGGACCACTGCTCTAGACAACGAAGTCCAAGTTTTCAAGTTCATTAGTTTGGCCATTTTAATCTCAGAGCACTGTTTAAACCCCCACATGAACCAGGAGTACTTCCAGACCTATCACGGGATAGTCTCACTTGTGTGCTAGAAATCCATCCCCTCCCACAATGCTAGCCCGCTACACAAGTGATTTTTATACACATGGAGACCACATGGAAGCCAAAAGCTTTTAGTTTTTTCAGGGTAGGGTGGCCCTGGATTCAGTTGTGCTGTCTGTCTCACCTTGCCTTCTTATCAGCACTTTGCAGGCATCTTTGAAACTGTGCTTTTGCTAATAAGAGCTAGAAACTGTCACTACTAAAGTGTATTGATTTAGATTTCAAAGGTCAAATTAAAACTTCCCAGAGTTTTACTCTGATTGGCAAAGCACTGCAGTGCCAGGGAGAGGCACTTCAAAGAAAGGCAGCACATTCTTCATGAGCCCCCTTTCGCTTGGCTGACTAGCTCTGAGCTTGGGTCCATCTTCAAAGTCTCTGTTTTTAATCACTTTAATACACTGGCACTGTGGCGGTTTCGAACTCCCCATTTTAGCTCTGCACAGGAGACACTGTAGCCTTAAAGCCGACTGCAAAGCAGGCATGAGACAGGGAGGTCAGGTGAATGGGAGTTTTTAGCCCTGCAAGGGCTTGGCTATTGCTTGTAACAGAGCCTCATGGAAGCCTGGGGTTCTTTTAACCTTTGCAAAAGCCAAACAGAAGTTTGAAGTACAAGTGAGTGGAGGAAGTCCACTGAATGAGGGGAACCCTTATTTAAAAAGAAAAGTGTTCTACAATGGCCACACACCTGTGAAGTGCAGTATCGACGTAGGCATAAGCTACAGCATTAGACCCGACCTGGAGAATACGGCAGCACATCTAAATACATAAAGTCTCGCAACTACAAAAAAAAGTTTGACAATTCTTAAACCACAAAATATATTCAATGTAATGTAAACAGTGACTGTACTTTAGCCCAAACTATTGATTTACTATAAATTACTTTTACTAAGAGTGAAAGCATATGGCCCTTAAAATACCAAACACTTGTTTAAAATACACTTCAAATTTAAAATTTTGCTTTTAAAAGTTAAGAGCCATACTACAACATACAGATGAGCCTCCTGGGTATGTTTCACTGATCCATTAATCTATACCTCTAAACACTTGAGTATTAATAGTTCACCAGAGCATACCCATGATGCCTTGATGCTAGGGTGCAGCCACATGCAACTGTTGATTACAGTGTCTTAAAGTACTGAAAAGGATGCTAGAGTACGTTTGTTTGAAAAAATAGCCAAATGAAATCAAAAAAATCTCATTCACTTCTAAGCAGAACTCTTTATTTGAATTATTGGGGAGCTCTGCTCTAATGCCAGTGGCACTGTATTACAAAGAGATATGACCTTTATTAAAATATGCTGACAGCTATTATTTTCTATAGTATTTGTATCAGATTGCTTTGGGGTTTATCACGTCTTAGTAAACACGTGCATTGGAGAGTCTGTGCTAATGTCATACTTTTTGCTGGAGTTCTGAACTGAACTATACCAACTTCACACAAAAAGCAGCCTTGTATTGTAAGCAGACTATATTTTTGCCATGGCTATGTAGAATCCCTGAGAGTATGCAACTGTCAGACAAAGGAAATAGCTGAAAGCATTTCTAAAGGAAACAGATATAAAACTTCAGACTGACAAAGGTTAACAAATCAATGCAGTTCATGTAAGGTATGCAAAATAGTTATAACAGCCTCAGCATGTGGGAGTAAAACCACATTTTAATCTTGTAGCTGTCAGATCAGTTCCAAGATGCACGCTTGTTACTCAGCTGTGAGGCAAACACAAATTCTTTTAAAACTAAAAAGTGTCAACCCACTCTGGGAAAAACAACGTATTTTTGTCTCTGAACTTTAAAATTATCAGTGGTGTTGGTCAGAAAAATAGAAAAGAAGATTCCTTTGATTTAGGAATTATAAAGAACAAGTGACTACATATTGGGCCATGGCTGGCAATCTGGTATACTGGATAGTTATTCAGTTTTGTCCGTTTCCCAAGAAAGCCCCTGACCAGCAATTGCAAGTAAAAGAGCCAATTCTGCAAGGAAGAATGGAGACAAGGAAACTCTTCTGAAGAGGAGTGTGCCCCACATAAGCAAAATCATTTATTGGTCGGTCTGTTTGCCTATCAGAAGCAGGAAAATATCAGTTCTGAAGTTAAAAAAATTAAAATGAGGTCACGAATGGTGTTCTACTTTAAAAATTAAGATCCTTTCCCTCTTTTGCACCGGTAAGTTCGGATTTTCCCACTGGTAAAAATGTGATTGCTGGGAACTGTCCCCCACTATGAGAGAAGCTTAGAGCAAAAGAAAATTCCACTTTTTATTCATTCTAACTTCACAATTAGTTTCTTTTAAAATTTACTTCATAAAAGAGGATCTCTGTCCTTTTCTCCACTGTGTGAAAATGTATTCTTTACTTGTGCAATCACTATCTTCCCAGAGCATCCTGAAGAAAGTTATGAAGCCAATGTCCCCACATCATCTCAGTGAAGAACCTTAGCCGTAACCCTGAAGAAACCACTTACTGGGGGACATGGCCTGGGGTTGTTCTATTGACATTTGTGTGGATTACTCAGCACTTATGCTAAAGAGAATTACATGTGTAAATCGCAAGGGTACCTGGCTTCATTCTTAGTACTGCAGCTAGAGGAACAACAGAAGCAAACTCTGGCCAAAAAAAAAAAAAAAATAAAAAAAAAATTCAATTCTATATGTAAGCATGAATAGAAAATGCCTCAATTTTCAAAGGGGCTCAGCACCCACAGCTCTGAGAAGAAAAAAGAAAAAAAAAAATCAAGCCAATTACTATTTATCTATTGCTTTTGGTGTCTACCTTCAGGCACCAAATTTAAAGTTTTTGGTCTTTTCCTATAGCTGTTTTGTGCTTTCTTCAAAGTTGGCAATTTTTAGTATCCCCTGGATAGAATGGTTTGAGCGCTAAGTATATAGCTGTGCTTCAAACGTGGAATTATGCTTGAACAACCTGTTCTATAGGAATTCAGGCACAGGGAGCATTGCACATCACTAGAATTCCTCTTGGTATCCCTGATTTGCTGGATCTAAGCAAAAGCATTTCTCTTGCGAGATGGCAACAAAAATGTCAAAATGTCACTGAAGAGTTGTTTTCTCCTCTATTTATAGTGGCTCATTACTCTCCCAAGCCCTTCATTCTAAAGTGTTCCTCCCTTCTCTCTAATGTACAATGTGAAATTCACCCCATGCAGAAGGCCAGCAAGAGTCCTAGGCACTAAAGATCTACTTAAACCCTGAAGTAGGACTAAATAGTTCCAATACCTTGTGCTGGCCCTCTACACAAAGTCAAATTTCACTTTTTAATAATTTGAATAACTACAGGGAAAGCTATTAATTCTCGACTCCAGCAGTACCAGTGGACCTGTTTCTTTTACTCGTATCAGTGGGAGGAAAGCATGGCAAAAATCCCCATTATCCTTAATTCACAGTCAAACCTAGACACTTTTGGATTATATACTTATAGCTACACTAATGTGTGATGGTTTTATGAAGAACTATATTTCCCCCTAGGACTACTCATTTCAAACCCAGCCTTTTATAACCCCCACTGGCAAAAAACAAAACCAACACCTATACCCACTCCAAATGCTAATCTAGAAGCATTTTTATACAACTTGTTAGGTTGCTGGTTGTGTTTAAACCACACAAATACCCAGCAGTAGTTATGGGATTTGGTTTTGAATAGGGCCTTTAAAAAGAAGGCTATAGGTAAACTTTTCAAAAGCACCTATGTGACTTAGACACTTACAAGTCTACATCCCACTGACTTTCAATGACTTAGGGGCTTTTGAAAAAGTTTATTCTGTCTGTTACCTGAGTAAATACAAACAGGACCGATCTTCAGCTACTGTAGATGGGCGCAGCTCCAGTGAAACCAATGGGGCTTTGCCAATTTACATATGCTGAGGATCTGGCCCAATGGCTCCAGCGCTTAGCACAAAAGCCTTGTTAACCACACAAGGGCAAAGGAAGTAGTCATGATACTAGTACCAAGATCAAGGTGATGCATCTTGACAACCTTCTCTCCCCCTCTGCCATGTAGAGGCCTCCCCCTGCTGGGACAAGGCTGGCATCACAGTGAATTTAAGGATTATTTTTCTGACTGTCTCTCTCTCTCTCTCTCACACACACACACGATGAGGCAGGAGGAGCTTCTTGGTAGAACAGCTCCAGGAGCTTACTAACACTGAAAGAGACAACCTTGTTTTCATGGACCTTTGAGGAGGTGGACAATACCTAGGACAGCACAGGGAGAGCATGCCTAGTGTGACAGGCTGAACCTTAGGGGAGGCCCAGGGACCCTGGCCATCAAGGCAACACTTGCAGTAACAGTCTTTACTGTAAATTTTTTTAAAACAGGGCTGCGAGTAAAATCAAGTCACCAGTATAAAACACAAGGATGCAACCCAAAATTTACCTCAATATGGGACCAGACTAACCACTAAGTTAATAAGGTAGAGAGTTCTACTACCCCCTCTTCTGCTATCAGTGCAGCACAGCTCTCACTAGCCCTGCCCCTCTGCTAACTTCAGATGGAGAGAAGACCAGTGAAATGGAGACTAGCATCTCAGCACGTGGACAGGCACAGAACAGGGTGAGAGCAAAATGACGACATCAGCACACCATCAGTGCTCTCATCAAAGCTGCCTCTCTGCACTTGGGGTGCCAGTAGTGTGCACTGGAGCGAGAAGGCCTAATTCTGCTCTGTTACATTCATGTAAAAAGAAGAATTATTTAGCCCAAAGGTATTCACCATGCAGACAGTTGCGGCCTTCAAAGAAACAGCACCACTGCATTTAAACTGAAGCAAGGATTAAAAATACACACGCACACCGATTCCTCCACCTCCCATGCTAAGGAAAGATACAATGGAGAAACGGCATTCAGAAAAGCTCGTTAAATGCAGTGCCTGAAGTTTTGAGGTACTGTATCATTGTGGTTATACCACCTCATCTGACTCCAACCCATGTACTTCATAGAGAGTGTCCAAGATATTCAGCTGCTTTTCCATGGCTGGCAAGTAAATGTTGAGGTCTCTCTGCATTGCATTATAAAAAGCTCCTTCCTGATCATCATCACACTTCTTCACAGACAATGCTGCCACAAAGTCTTCATACGTTGGTGCTGCCCTTAAAGCTAACTGGGAGAGGAATAGAAGTTCAAAATCTCAGACTTGAAAAGTCATTTTTGATACTTCAACTTTTGCCTCCCCATTATGAGACACTTTACAGAGCCTTGATTTTTAGAAAGTGCCTGTACAGCATATTTTGTGACTACAAGTGGTGATTTTTTTTTTTTTTAATTTAGACTTTAAAAAACATTAAAATAACCAACATAGGTACATTTTCAAAAGGAGCCTATGTCTAATTTTCAAGAACTCAAACTTGGAAGTTTAAGTCTTTTTTTTTATAAATAATTTTACCCCCAAACTTGCTGCTTATCTCTCAGTCATGAAAAAAGTGTTATTACATGTTAGATATTATTACATCTGGCTGGGACTTTACAGAGTCTCTTCAATACTATTTATAACAGACACCAGGGGGCGCTGCTAGCTTGGCTCTAGCTCAGGACAGTTTATGCTCAAATACATTTGTTAGTTTCTAAGGTGCCACAAGTCCTCCTGTTCTTTTTCCTGTTTCCTTGGTTACTCTATTTGAGTAAAGTGGGTCTTGTTTTCACACCTATTAAGTTTCAGTCTTCCCTCCCACTCTATTCTAATGTTTCATGCACTGGAGGTAAGAACATCTTGAGGAGACAGAACTTACTTCCAGAAATGCATTTAAAAATATTAGGAAAAGATGTTGTTAATGACTCACTGTAAAATATTCTGACTTTATTTTTATTTTCCTAGAAAAGACTCTATACGATGTGTGGCAAGAGACATTTCTAGACTAAATCTAAAAAACACAAAAATTCTTAAACTAAAAGAAAAATAGATTCCTTTGTGAAAATCAAACATTAAACCTAAAATGCTAGCCCCAACTCTTGCCTCTGGGGCAGAGATCTGACAAAGTGAACATCTCTGTTAAATTCTTTTGGTACTTACATTTCAGTACATTTTATCAAGTATCAACCATAGCATAAGACTGGACTAACAGGTGAATGTAGCCAAGATTCTAACTAGCTGAGTCAGTGATTAAGATGTTAGCCCCTTACCGCAAAAACCCCTCGCACAACCCAGCCGTGATGCTGCCGTAAGGTCTTGCCATAAGCACTGTCTTAAAAGAAAGGAAAAGAAAAAATAATTTCCCAACAGTATTTTTTAAATTTTCTTCCAGCTCACTTCCACCTGGCTGTGAGAGAGGATTTTTTCCTTACACCTCTGCACAGAACTTCAGTGTAAATAGCCAGCTCTCAGATCTTACCCTGCTCTCAATTTCTTCCAGTGGGAGCTCTTAAACCCATGTGAGTTAGCCACTACTCCTGTGGTTGGCAGTAGCAGTAACCGAAAGGCCTAAAAATGGCTGCCCCACACATCCTCTGCATCTGATGAAGTGAGCTGTAGCTCACGAAAGCTTATGCTCTAATAAATAATTTGTTAGTCTCTAAGGTGCCACGGGTACTCCTTTTCTTTTTGCGAATACAGACTAACACGGCTGCTACTCTGAAACACATCCTCTGCATTCACTGGAGTGCATGGGAGAATACTCCACCCTGGATACTGCTGCTCGGATTACTTGCTGGACATTAATTTCATGAAAAGTGCTTTAACAATTTGCTGCAAATAAAGAAAGTTATTCACCAGTATGTTTCTTCATTATCCAACCATTTCTACAGATGGTCAAATAGGATTTGGCAAATAAGTTACCCAATAAATCCTCTCTGTCAATGGAAACCAATTTATTTGCAAGTAAAATTTTTGTTGATTAGCCCTAGCTCTGCCCATGCCTCACCCCTAGGGTTCTCAGTCTCTCTGGTACTCTGTTCAGTGTGAGCTGCTGAGCACTGTGCCAATAACACCATACTATGGGGAAGAGCTTCTGCACAGGGGCAGAGCAAACATTACGTGCTTAGTACGGTCATTTCAGCTCTGTGCACTTTCAGCAGCTCCCACAGCCAGCTGTTTAACATCTTAAGCTCTGTGCTTTCCCATGTATAAAACAGATTCAGCACTTACTGTGCGTACCTCACAGGGATGCCAAGAGGCTCAGTAAAGAAAAGCCTCAGATAAGCATAAAGTTTCTTACTAAGTTTTAACTTGCTTTAAGATACATTTGGGATGTGTTGTCCCCCCCCCTTTTTTAACTATATGTAAAAACACAGTTTGGGGGAAAAATCCCATCAAATAAAGACTTGCCTCGTATAATGTAGTTATCTGTAAATAGGGTATTTGGCTCAAGATTACAGTTTTCAGAGAAGATATTTCTTGAAGGTGAGCTACAGGGAACACCAATTTTAATATTAATAAGAGAAGAATACCCAGACCCTGAATAATGGAGAAAAAGCTCAATTATATAAATAAAAAAGTAAGAACAATAAAGCAATTGACACTTACTCAGAGCTGTTTGAATATTCTTTTCTCCATTCTTAACTTCCGTCAAAAATCCCTTCAAAAACTTTAAGCCTCTGTCAGGAAGAAAAATAAATAAATAAAAAATAAAACAAAAAAAATAAAAATATTTATCACCAGACAGCCCCTCAAAATTGCTGAGTGAAATAGAAGGGTGTGTAACATCCCTACGAATGTATACAAAAAATTGTTTCACATAAAACTTTAAAACATTTTGGCCAAAATGTAACATTACTAAAGGCTGCTCACTGTGAGCAGAGTCCGTCTTGTTGCCTCGGTGGAATTCCTGGAGAAAACACAAGTGAAGTCTCCTCTTGGCCTATTCACTTGTAACAGCCAACACAATATTGACTAGCCATTTTCTTCATCTGAGTAAAGAGATGGATCCATTACTAATCCCTTTCAGCCACCACTCCCCAACCACCCAAATAGGCTGTGGTCCAAGTCAGAGTTTATGTGCTGTAGCCTAGGTCCTCTGGATGACTCAGAGGCGTGGCAGGAAGAGTTCCCTAAGAGGACTATTCAGTTATTTCTCTAGGAAAAAGTAGGCATTTAGACCTTGTGCATGGTATGCCCAACACTGGGATCATAACTGGGATGTTAAATTTGAACGCAGTGTGTTTGGACTACTCAGGTGTGCAAAGAAACTAGCAAGAATTGCTTCCTGAGCCCGATCTACATTGGTGAAGGGATCTGGGTAACACTAACACCTACAATTAAACTGAAGGTTTCGCACTTGGCAGTTACCTTTTTAGCCACAAAAGGGCCTCAGTTGCAGAGTTTCTAACGTGTGCTACGTCAGCACTCACTTCATGGAGCACTATCTTCTGCAGAGTGTTGAACTCTTCTCTGTTGGTTATATATTTCTGATTTATTTTCTGAAGAGAAGGCAACAGTTTATACTTTTACATGATTCCATTTGATATGACAAAAACATTCTGGCTCACAAGAGCTATTTACCAGGCCTCTCACACATAAAAGGAATGCCAGTTCCCAGATTAATTCCTTGCAGTGTACATGGAGTAGTAGACTCCAAATTTGAGGGGGAAAGTGCCTTGTTTTGTTCAACAGCCCCTATCATTTTAAATCTGGAGTGGCAGTGACGGGCCATGAAGAGAGTTCTGTCCATTCTCCCTGGGAAGAATGGTTACCTCAACTTTCAGAGAGGGAAGTTCATGCTCTGAGCACTTCAGGGAAAAGAAAAATCGTGGTTAAGGTATCATTACAGTGGCAGCTAGAGCAGCAGATTCTATAAGAGACTCAGAATGTTTGTTTTATTTTTTTTTTTTTTATAAATGTAGCTTGTTTCATATAACCCACCCCTGTTTAAAAAAAACAAAAAAAAACAAACCACACACAAGCCAACGCAATCAGACTGTCTTAACAGGCTCTTGTTGTATATATTAGAGATATATTTTGCCTTTCCACTCAGTGCTATCTTTCCCAGTCCTTTTTAGTTTCTATAGCATTCTTTTCTGTTAAACTGTATGTTTTTTATGCACTTGCTCAATGCTAGTAGCTACAGCAGGACCCTGTGCTGTGGTAGAAGAGAAGCAGGCACAATGGTGTAGGCAAGGAAGCTATTTATTTTCCATTTTTAACAAGTATTTCTTTGGAAGCCTGAAATAAGTGATGTTCCCCATTAGGTGTTTAATTTTTTTTTAAGTGATAAATATTCTTTTCCTTCATCTTGTGAGTAGCACACAAAACCTTTTCAAGCTTGGAGCCAAAAGAAAATGTTCAGATTCAGAGGTGGCTCGGCAGCTGGTATAACACAGTACTGATTTCAAAAGAGCTACGCTGATTTATGTCAGCTGAGGCCTGGTCTCACAATGTATTCGCTGGCTTCTGCTTGAGGAAGGAAATGCAAGGTTTCTTTTCAGCCTACAGCATTAACAAAGCAGATGTGGCCAGTGAGGCCTTTAATTAAAACACTATCAGTACATAATCTAAACAGCAACTTCAAATCATATTCATTAACTGCTATAATCTAGCATGCTGAATGGTTTATACCAGGCCATCACTCAAACACAGAGTTTAAAAAAAATCTGGTTACACACAAAAGTTGGACTGTGTTGAAAAAATATTCTGTACTTACAGTACACGGTGTAACATCCCTTTCTGCATTTTGATCTGACCAATAGGAGCGTTACGCAAATATTACAAAACCTCCAGATACCAACCCCACCCCTGTATATTCCACATGCCTGACCCACCTCCACTGGCTCCTAACACACCACACACTTCCTTTGTAAGGGTAACTGTATTGCATTAGACCCAACGTCACTCTGTGTTTCTACATACAGTCAGAACTGTAACAGCAAGCCAGCTGGGTAATGGATACCGTGTGGGTACTAGAGATCAGTTTGTAAGCTCAATTTCTGCCTACCTCATGGTTTTAAACACATCTTTAAACTCTCAGGTATTAAAGATGGAACAAGCCACTTATTGCACCCAAAAGGATGAAAGAGGCAAGGAGGGAAAGGAGTTCTTTAGCATAGCACAAGAATGTATTACTTGGAATAATGGGGTGAAACTAAGCGATGTAAAAAGTTACATTGAATTATCAGGGGAAAACCCTATTCTAATGGTGAGATCTATAAGAATGCCGAATAGTTTTTCAACAGAAGTGATAGCAGCCCAACCCTTGAATCATTTAAAATCACAAGAGGAGAAATTACAATTTATTAAGTACATATACTGGGGGCCAATCCTGCATTATCAGGAGTGTGGAATAGTGGACTTCCTAAAGAAAAGGTCTATCTAATTTCTATGATTTTAAGATATTCAATAGATTGAGTATGGGATTATTGTTCATATAGTTAGATCTCAGTTTGGTTGCGCACCCTGACTTAAGGAAACCGGTATCTACATTTATACACTATTTGTTTGGGTGTTTCAGCATCTGTTTAGTCTTAAGTTTTGTTTTGTTGAAAAGTCAGTGCTAGAAATGGCTCTTACCTTGATATTACCTACAAAATCCATTTTAACAGGAGCAAAGACCGTTGGTCCAAGTTTGTCTAGAAGAAAGAACGTAACATTTTAAAGCAGTTTCTTAGTACTCATGACTCAGCAATATCCATTTCACCTACTACCAAAAAGCTTTTCTGAATAGTTAAAAGGAGAAACAGAAAGATGGAAGTCTTTTTCTTCCTTCTGTTACAGGGCCCAAAACTCCCAGTCTGTACATGAGCTAAAGACACCAAAATAATACGACCTAGCTCTTATAGCAAATTTTATCTATAGATCTTAAAGCACTTTATAAAGGAAGTCAATATCCTTATCCTCAAATAGGATTAAAGAATTGAATGATCTGAGTGAGCCTGAGTCACACCTCAGCCATTTCTCCAATTAGGCAGCAATCAAAAAAGGATTCATGACATAGCTGCTAGAGACACTGACTGTAGTGAAAGTAAGTAACCACTTACCCAAGACTGGCACTATCGCATAACACGATTGCAGAAATTCCTCTGTGGGTATGCCGTCACCCTTCTGGAGTTCAATGTCACTAAACCTGGAGATTCCAGTATGAACACAAAGAAAAAACATTAAATACTCCTGTCATACCTTACCCACAAACAATGGAAGAAGGGTTTGCTTTTTTGGAAGCAGTTCACACTGCAATCGATATTTCACAAGAACTACATACCTAGTTTTGTTCTGTAAGGGACACGAATGTTTGACTGGAAATCACAAGTTTTATATACAAAGACAAGATATGCCTCGTTTGCTTGCTCGCTCAAACAAGTCTTTTGTTCAGATTCAGATCTTTGATTCAGATGCATTTACTGACAAGGGCAAATTTTACATTATTCCTGTATGGTGAGGACAGAAGGATGAGCCTATGGTTAATGGCCTGGACTGGGACTAAAAGAGACTGGTACCATGCTAGAGATTGAACCCAAATTTCCCATGTGATTTTAGTCATGTGCTTTTGCTCCTCAGTTCCCCACCTGTGAAATGGAGAAAATAATCCTTCCTTGTGTGTCTTGGCTATTTCGACTGTAAGCTCTTCTCACTAAATGCAGGTACCATGCCCAGTGCAATGGGGCCCTGATCTCAGATTCTGTATTTGGGGGTGGATAAGGGATTATCATTGTTTCAGCCTGTTCCTACACCTCTTAAGCATTAGAGAATTCTATTTTACACTACTGCCTCTTTGTACAGTTTCAATGGAGAAACCTGCTTCATTTAAATAGGGCAAACTATACATACACTGAGCCACTAGCATAACCAGATCCTTTTCACATCAGGTTCACTGTGCCAGCTATTGCTATTGGTGAATGTAGCCCAGTGATTTTCAAAGAGGCTCTTAATCACACCAAGGAAAAATAATTCTCAACCTAGAAAAGTCCCATAGTCAATTTAGCAGAGACAGATAATTACTCTAAATTTTTCAACTTGTGGTTAATTGACCAATCACATTTTCAGAAGTTCAGCAATTATTGCTGCCAGTTACTCTTGCAAAGGAATCATCCCAAGGATGGTGGGGGTGAGTTAGGGAGGGGGGAGGATTAAAAAAAAAAAAAATCACACAAAGTAGTATTTAAGTGATGGACCTTTTACCCTAGTACTCACCTATTAGACTGCCTTGTTCCAACTCCTAGCACTACAAAACGTATTATAGCTTTACTACAAACAGTACAATGTACAAAATTATCTCTGTTGGGATTTATTTAAGTGAATTTGCCATTGCATGGATCAAATACTCAGCTGATTAAGGGCTTTAACCATATAGTCTCAATATACCAGCAACTGTTCATCTACTGCATGCAGGAGCTACGCTACCTAATGTTCATGACACTGAAGAAGGTAGGTAAATCCTCTTCTTTTCCTTCTTTCCAGCGTGATGGAGCTGGTCCGCTTATGGAATCCATTGCCAACTGCAGCGATTCGTTAGCACTGTTGCCCTCTATGGGCAGCATCTTGCTTTCTCCATCGTCTTTAACTTCATCACCTTACATTTAAAAATAAAGGAAACCTCAGTTGCTGAATGATACCAGTTATCTAATTTGAATGAGATTCTTTGACTAGTTCTTCTCTTGTTATCTACTTTATTAATTTAATGGTATCTTCTACGGTACTCAGAATGAATTGTTTTATTGATCTTTGCATGCACACTTTTCTACAGGTACTAGCAGGACTACACGATACTGGCCGCTCTCGCTACTCAAATTGGAACAGCACCAGCTCCATGGAAGAGATGTCACTTTGTGAAATGTCATCACATTTTATTTTATTCCTCTTTTTCCTTTGTCCATTGAAGGGGAAAAAATGCAACTAAGACTAAAAATATGCAAAAGCTTGGCACTGTTTGCCTAAGACACTCTATGTGAGAGCCATATTGAACTTACTGGAAAAGGATTAAATGTTTACTCGCATGTGTCCTGTTACCTTACCTCGATAGAAAGGGCTGTGGGAGTGGCTTGGTGGAGAAAGGATTTAAGGAACCCTAAGTTCAGCAAGACTGGGGAAAAGGTTTGGGCTGAAAGTATGTTGTACTACCATGAATTTCTAAGTAAATGAAAACCAAACCCAGGGAAAGGGGGACGTGGACTTGGTTTTAGGTAGGACGAGCATGGGGAAGTGGAGACCTCTCATCAGACAAGGCTGCACAACATCTTCGCAATAGAAACGCGTAGTCCTTTTCCTTCCCCTTTACTGTATTTCTGATTTTTCAACTATTTCTTCTGCCTATGTGAGACCAAACTAAACAAGTGCAAAGGAAATTCTGGAGAGCCAGTGGGAGAGCTAAATAATTGTGACAGACAGAGCATAAACTTGTTAAGTGGAGAGGAACCTTGATACCTCTTATGTTTGTGCACAAATTCTGCTAGACCACCGGTTGCGAGTGCCTGTCCTGCATAATATACCATAAGGGAAACACAAGTGGTCTGAGTCTGACCTAGTCTACTCAACAAATAATAATAAAACCTCAAACACTCCAACATAGTGTCAGGGCTGGATTCCATCGTATACTGAATTGTTTTGATATAACCACATTAGCATAAATATCGGGCTATTTCTGAAACAATGTCAAATCAAAATATAAATAAAATGTTTTAACTTTGCCTATAGCTGGCATCTGTCTGAAAGAGTAATGGGTACTTTAATACAATGCTGATTGAATAGTGGTGGAATTGTCCTAAACCAAATAACCTCTTAAATTAAGGGGGAGGAGTTTGGGGTTTTTTGTTTTTGTTTTGAAAGATATGTCTGTGCACGTATGAGTGAATTGAAGGCCAGCTGCTCAGAAACAAGCACACACAACTCTCATATGCACTCTTGATAATCTGGCCTTTAGTATTTGAAAAGGGTGCCAACGAAGGGCCTTGGGGAACGAAACCCCTGGTCCACAGAGCATGTGCAGTGCAAGTGTTGCCTGAGTGCATTTTCAATTTCCGTCAATTGTGACTCAGAAGAATGAGCTCTAGTGTGACAGCAGTTTAGTCCTGTACTTCTTCAGTTCTTGGTCTCTCTACCAAGGCCACCAACAAGGGTGTTAATTGTGTTGGGAAGACTTAACTCCTGGGAAATTGGCAGAGATCAAAGTAAAACTTCAGTAATCTTGTAATAAGTCCTGACATACTCTGTCTCTCTTGGGAAGTGAGATATCTCACACTCCTTATAAGACTGTTTGTGCTCAAAAGTACTAAATAACCACCCTGGATAATATTTTGTTCCATGCGTTTACCTGTCAACTTCTTTTCTACATGGTCTTCAGCTGAAATGTCACAGTCTTCCTCATTAGATTTCAGATGTGAGGGTATCAGAGTGCGAATCGGGGTTTGTTCACAATGATTAGTTTCTGCCTTTACGGAGCCATTTTCACAACTGTTCAATTCCATCTGCCTAAAGGGGTGGGGGTATGTGGGGGAGAGAGAAACACAAATGTAAACCAAAGGGCAAATGTAACACTTTGCTTGGCATGTCTCTTCCTATCAAAAACTGTACACAACAATGTGAAAGAGGGACTGGAAATCCAAAAGGTGTTGCCATTTCTAGATTGCTGTGAGAAAAATGTTTGTTTAAAAACATTAGAAGGAACCACGTGGCTCCAGAAATGTTTTTCCAGTGTGTATATTTACTGAAAACAATCCTAAGCCAAGAATATGGAATATGAGAGAAAAAAAGGACATACATTATTTAAAAAGAGGGACACAGCTGACTTGAAATCCAGTTGGTTTAAAAAAAAAAAAGTAAGCGGCAGATATTGTATCTGAAACAGTCCTGCTCCCACAGTTTTAGTCATATTTTTCTATTTTTTCCCCCCAAGATATCTTTTTCTCCATTGTTTTCTGAGTGAACAGCCCAAACATAAATAAACAGGTGAAAATGGCCATACAAGTGGGAAAACAAACTATACACAACAAGTCATGAATGCACAAAGAACTCCCAATCCCAATTTAAGGTATTATCTGTAACATTTAAAAAAGATTTCAGACAGAAGTAAAGTTGCCTTTAAGGAACTGTTCGCGTAATTAGAACAAAAATCAAAATTTTATGCTAAAAAGGAATTAAGTATTTACTGGAATTAGTCTACTGTTATTAAAACTAGGAAAACCCAGAAGAGAGATTACCCTTTTCAGCAAACAGAACATGTTTTTACGACTCTTGTTTTTAAATACTCGGCTTAAAAGATACATCAGAGACCTGGGAAAAATGTTTGCTTTGCATTGGAGGCTGATAGGGGGAACGTCACCAGTGCAGATGAAGGTTCGGACACACCAGATTTTAAAGAAGTGTTCCAATGGCACATTATACTGGCATTGGTGGCATTATTGGTCGCTGCTGTGATTGACAGCTCATTCACTGACTCGTTAGCTTTGTTTTCTGCAGCAGCACTAATAATGGCAACGCATGGGAGCAGAAACCAGAGGTGAGGAAGAGAGCAGTAAAGCGTGTGTGAGATGGTTGGCTAGTCACCAGCAGCAGAAGGTTGCAATAAGGATAATGGTAAGAGAAGTCACCAGGAAGTAGCTCACACTTTTCCCTTTTGGCTAAGTGAGAGAAAATCCACTTAGCAATAGAGTTTGTGCTTGTATCTGGTATTTGCAACATCAGTACATTAAAAAAAACAAAACAAACAAACAAAAACAAAAAACCCCAAACCATGGGAGAGTCAGACATAACCAGAAAAAAAAATTTATGCCATTCTTAGAAGAAAACAAACCAACCAAAAGACAAGGAGTGTCAGCGTACCTTTCTGTTGTAGTGCTACTAGAGGAGACGGGAGGGGTTACCTATAAAAACAGAAAATTTATCCTTAAAAGAAAGCAGCATTTTGTTCTTCTCAAACTTTACATTTGTTAACTCAAACGGAACTCAATGAGGAAAATTAAGTGTATGCTTCTTATTTCCCTGATCTGGGTCCCACGTGAACATATGCAATGAGGTCTGTACCATGAAAATATTGGGCCCTTCTCAGATAAACGATCTATTCCGAAGGTTACCTGGCAAAGATCAAAAGAGAAGCTAATCCCCAGGCAGTGTACTGCTTACCTCCACAAACAAAACAAAACCAGGTATGGCAATCATGTGGGAGCTGGGGAACAGGTGGGGCCATTGTGAAAGGCTGGGTAAAAGAAAATGAAACCCTCTTCCTGAGTACGTTTAAATTAAAAAACCTGACACATGCCAGATGAAGAAACATGTGTCCCTTCCTCCCTTCACCATAATCTGTTGTTAGCCAGGAGAGTTGCTCCCGCTTCACAAATAGGCCTGGGGAATCTGAGACTGTGATGGTGAGACCAGTGAGATGCTCTTCAACTTCTGGGTAGCTTACAATTGCAGACATGGTACTAGGGTTATTTTTAAAATTCATTTGGGGCTTCCATTGCAGCTAGCACACAGTCACAATATTCTGGGCCATGGATATTCAGAGCTGGATCAAGTACCAAGTACTACTGAGCAAGGAGTTTCAACTGCTATTAACAGTAAGTGAACGGTGACTTAAACGTTGAGTCTTGCATCACTTGCAATCCATATGACACACCGGGATGTCACCAGTGGATGGTTACGATCTCTATCCTGGGCTAGAAACCCCATTCCTTACCACCACAGCTACTACTTTCCAGGAAAGGTAGTAAGCTTTCGACGTTGAGATTGACAGCAGAGATTGCATAACATTACCTTGTTTAATTTGAGAACAGCCAAGTGTGGAGATCCCGATGGGGTGCAATGTAATAACTCAGAAGAGAAGGCCACATTTGCAATCTGCATACATTCTTCAAGAGTCTTCAGGAATGTGTTACATGTCGATTTCAACAGAGCTCCCATATCAATTCCATTCTGTGAAATAACCAGATGGCAAGATGCTTTATTTGTCATCAATGCTTAATTTGGAAAGACTGAAATTTACAAAACCCATCATCGCAACAGTCGTGTTTCCTAATCAGAAGCTCAATATTTTCAAAGAACTAAACATAAGAGGCCATCTGATCACAGCAATGACAGCAAACACTATTGGGATTGCATCTTCTGAAGATGTTCCTGTTGCTGTCAGCCTCCAGTGACACCAATCTCAAAATGCAGCATTTCAACAGCAACATCTATTTATATGCCATATGCCCAGAGTTAAAACAAGGTAAACACATGCCATGGTGAATTCAGTATTGGTCCAGGACCTGACATTCTGCTATTAGATTGGTATGATCAGAGGACACCATGGCAAGAGAATGAAAAGATGACATTTTAAGTGGCCTCGGATAAGATTATTTATGTATTGTACCCATACCCAAAGAAAGGTGACTGCAATTGAACAAGGTGCAAAGCAAACCCCTACTTTGTCTATATAACATACTCCGGGCAAAGGGTTATAGCTGTCCTGACTCTTGTGTATTAGATGTAACATAGAAACAAACATATTATTGATAGCGGATTGCTGTTAGGCTAAACCCTTCCAGCTCTGAATAACATATTGCTTGGTAAAGGGACAGTAATAATATTGACTCATTTGCCCCATAACGCTGAATTATGAAGTTAGTAAATACAACATTATATGTAAAAAGAAAAGGAGTACCCATGGCACCTTAGAGACTAACAAATTTATTAGAGCATAAGCTTTCGTGAGCTACAGCTCACTTCATTGGATGCATTTGGTGGAAAAAGCAGAGGAGAGATTTATATACACACACACAGAGAACATGAAACAATGGGTTTATCATACACACTGTAAGGAGAGTGATCACTTAAGATAAGCCATCACCAGCAGCAGGGGGGGAAAGGAGGAAAACCTTTCATGGTGACAAGCAATGTAGGCTAATTCCAGCAGTTAACAAGAATATCAGAGGAACAGTGGGGGGTGGGGTGGGGGGGGGAGAAATAATATGGGGAAATAGTTTTACTTTGTGTAATGACTCATCCATTCCCAGTCTCTATTCAAGCCTAAGTTAATTGTATCCAGTTTGCAAATTAATTCCAATTCAGCAGTCTCTCGTTGGAGTCTGTTTTTGAAGCTTTTTTGTTGAAGGATAGCCACTCTTAGGTCTGTGATCGAGTGACCAGAGAGATTGAAGTGTTCTCCAACTGGTTTTTGAATGTTATAATTCTTGACGTCTGATTTGTGTCCATTCATTCTTTTACGTAGAGACTGTCCAGTTTGGCCAATGTACATGGCAGAGGGGCAATGCTGGCACATGATGGCATATATCACATTGGTAGATGCGCAGGTGAACGAGCCTCTGATAGTGTGGCTGATGTGATTAGGCCCTATGATGGTATCCCCTGAATAGATATGTGGACAGAGTTGGCAACGGGCTTTGTTGCAAGGATAGGTTCCTGGGTTAGTGGTTCTGTTGTGTGGTGTGTGGTTGCTGGTGAGTATTTGCTTCAGATTGGGGGGCTGTCTGTAAGCAAGGACTGGCCTGTCTCCCAAGATCTGTGAGAGTGATGGGTCGTCCTTCAGGATAGGTTGTAGATCCTTGATGATGCGTTGGAGAGGTTTTAGTTGGGGGCTGAAGGTGATGGCTAGTGGCGTTCTGTTGTTTTCTTTGTTGGGCCTGTCCTGTAGTAGGTGACTTCTGGGTACTCTTCTGGCTCTGTCAATCTGTTTCTTCACTTCAGCAGGTGGGTATTGTAGTTGGAGAACACTTCAATCTCTGGTCACTCGATCACAGACCTAAGAGTGGCTATCCTTCAACAAAAAAGCTTCAAAAACAGACTCCAACGAGAGACTGCTGAATTGGAATTAATTTGCAAACTGGATACAATTAACTTAGGCTTGAATAGAGACTGGGAATGGATGAGTCATTACACAAAGTAAAACTATTTCCCCATGGTAATTTCCCTCCCCCCCCACTGTTCCTCTGATATTCTTGTTAACTGCTGGAATTAGCCTACCTTGCTTGTCACCATGAAATGTTTTCCTCCTTTCCCCCCCCTGCTGCTGGTGATGGCTTATCTTAAGTGATCACTCTCCTTACAGTGTGTATGATAAACCCATTGTTTCATGTTCTCTCTCTCTCTGTGTGTGTGTGTGTGTGTGTGTGTGTGTGTGTGTGTGTGTGTGTGTGTGTGTGTAAATCTCTCCTCTGCTTTTTCCACCAAATGCATCCGATGAAGTGAGCTGTAGCTCACGAAAGCTTATGCTCCAATAAATTTGTTAGTCTCTAAGGTGCCACGGGTACTCCTTTTCTTTTTGCGAATACAGACTAACACGGCTGCTACTCTGAAACCTATCCTGATCATAGTTACTGTATATGACCTCAGTACTAGCCAGCATAATGGATAGCAATATATAATAAAAATAATATATTGCTAACTAAAACCTGTTGTTTAGGTACTTTTCTCCTATGTGCATTCAGCAGGAAAGTCAGTGCAACATTAAACTGGATAACATGCTTCTTGAAGTCATGATGGGTTCATTCTGTGAGGTGTTCAATCCACAGGACAAGTCCAGAGTGCTCAGCACCCAATGGGATAGGGCTGTATGAAAACAAAGTTGTACCTCTGATTCTGATACACCACAAATGCTAGCTTCCTTAGTTTTATCCACTTGCTGAACAAGGAGGTCACAGTACAGTCTAAGCTCTGACATTTTGGTTTTCAAGACTTCGGTGTTTTCAGTGAGCTCTAAAAATGAGACAAGAAGAGAGTTGGACACATCCCATCAGTCTTGCAGTAGACGTTTTTGGAAAGTTGAGGAAATAACTAGTACTATTTCAATCCAGTCCAACCCATCTGATCGACATTTCAACACACGCTCTATTGAGTTGAAAATGTAAGGCTTAGAACTGTCATTTTATGACAGTTGAAAAACATGACCTTTTGATATTTGCCAACACAAACAGGAATAGAGAGTGTTCCAGCTGAGCTGTTAAGTTATAAGACACAAACTTACTACAAGAGAGAAAGAAAAGTCTCAACCACAAAAATGTCTGACTTTGTGAGCCTTTTTATTCAAGGACTAAATCCCTACATACTATAATGTGCCTGTTTGCTAAATAATCGGAGGTATAAACAACAGTTGTCAGAGGGTCATAGCTCCTTGTTTGTAAACTACAGGAGGGTGGAAAGGGTAGTTTGACAAAGACAGCTCATCTTAACATCCATCTATTGCATTATTAATAATTAAGGGATCTGAATGCCTGAAAGCCAGTTAAAAAACCCCCAAATAGATTATTAAACGATCCACAAAATTAAAAAAGTTAATTGTTAGCTGAAAGTATTTCAAGTTCTGCGAATGCACCATGAGTATTTCACCTTGTGACAGTGTGTCAACTTGTGAATTTCATCTTGTTTTGTATAATTTTATTGATTAAAAATGTATAGCCAATTAATTTTGAAAATACTTGGGGTTCAATATTAAAAATGTTCAAGAGACCAAATTACCAATTTATTGTCTATAGACAAAACAGTCTGGTACAGGAAAGAGATATAATACATCAGCAATCATTCTGAGAAGCAGGTTCTCACAGCATGTTCATTTCACCTTATGCAGAAGATGTGTTCCCAAAATAAGCCCCCAAACCTACCTCTATTTATACTAGACCTGTTTACAAATAAAAAGCATAATCATCCAAGACTAATATGAAAATTACCTTGGTTTTTTGGTAGCACAGTGTTCCCCTCTTATATTTTGTTTTTGGAACAGAATTCTGAACTAAATGAGCCATGAAGGCACTCCTTACCTGTACGAAGGTAGAATACTTACATATCTTGCCTTTGATAGTTTCCTTATGCCAAATGCTGAGTTATACTGTTACAAGGTATTGTAGGATACTTACAAGTGAGTAAGATTAAGCATAACAAGATTTTACATGATTGCCCAACACTTATATATAATATATACCACATTAACACCATGTGCATAATACTATTAATCCGTGGGTATGCAACTTTTATGCACTGGCTAACAGTTCACTATTGTAAACTTGCATTGTGGAGTAGACCCTGCATTTTGTGTCTGACTCTGTGTTGAGAGCAACAAATTTATTTTGTGGAAAATGCACCAAATGCATCCGATGAAGTGAGCTGTAGCTCACGAAAGCTTATGCTCTAATAAATTTGTTAGTCTCTAAGGTGCCACAAGTACTCCTTTTCTTTTTGAGAATACAGACTAACACGGCTGCTACTCTGAAACCTGTGTTGAGAGCAAGTTTGAACTGATGTATCTATAGTCTGATGTGATGCATAGCAAGGCCAGAGATGAAGGGAAAGTTTCTCACCTTTGGGAGAGTTAACACAGGAAGAGTCACCCAGATGGTGCCAACGATCGACTTGCTAATGACTCTTGCCTGCTTTCCCACCCTCTGTTCAACAAGGTTGTTGAGCAGGAGAACTCAGATGGCTGGGGCCTCACACTGGGACTCTTCACCAAGACTGCGCTTATTAGCGGGAAGGTTCCTGCGTGGAAGTGGCTGACCACTGCCAGCAGCAAGAGGGACTTGCTGCAGGAAGACAAGGGCGTCTCCATCTAGCCTGAACACGGGTAGATCTCAGACCCAAAAGACTCTCAGGAGTGGTGAGGTCATGGAGGGAGGGAATTATTATTTTTCCCCTAGATCTGTAAGGATACGTCTACACTTCCCATGTCACAGCGCTGCTGCTATATCGCCAGGAGAGCGCAGCTCCCAGCAATAAAGTGCTGTCTATATTGGCGCTTTTCAGTGCTAAAACTTTTGTCGCTCAGGGGTGTGTTTCCTTACACCGCAGAATGACTAAAGTTTTAGCACTGAAAGTGGCAGTGTAGACACAGCCTAAGTCTCATGTGCATTCTTAGAGTGTGTGTATGTGTGTTTAACACATTCCTTTGCGAAGTCTGTGTGTTCCCTATTTAACTCTCACAGGAGGTCCTTGAAGGCTTAAGTAGCTGAAGGGATTAATTAGTTTTTTCATAATTTAAAATAAACCAAGATCACAATGTTCAAAGTCAGAATTAGAGTCAAAGTCCGACATCTCTGATTAGGCCTGATTTTCAGAGGTGCTGAAAGCCTCCTGCCCAAGTTTGGACACTTTACTTGAGTACAGATTTTACCATTCCTATTTGCAAAACTCCTAGAAAAAAAATGGGGAGATAAAGAATAAGTAACAAATGCATTGTTCAAAAAGGCTAGAAATGCCAGATAGACACAGCTCTGAGAGAATGTTCTTACCTTTTTCTCTTTGTGTCCTACTGTCTGTCAAGCAGGCCTTGGCAGTTCCAAGTGCAACCAGCCACTTTTGCCTCTCAGCTGCGTTTCTGGCTTTCAGATAGAAGTACTGCTCTCCAGGAATAATCAGATCCATCCGAGTACTATCTGCATGGTGAACTAGGAGCAATACAGATTAAAGTCACTGAATTGAAACCGTCTGGTTTCTGAGTCAAAACCCTCCAGTATGGTGCATGCTTTCCCTCACACGCACCCAGCTAACCCATCCTAACTTTGCAACAGAAAAATACTGGGATTCTTGCAAATGCATGGGGAAAATTTGGTCAAATAATTAGAAAGCTAGTTATCAACAGTCCAAAAAAAAAAAAAAAAACCCCCAAACTTTCCAACTTGCCATTTTGTGACCCAGGCTAGTGAGTTTAACTTGTGAGCCTCTCGGGGAAGGAACGTTCCATGCCATGAAACAGGAATCCCTTCCACTTTAACAACAAAAGAAAAAAAAAGCGCAATGCTGAACTCAGTCATGTCCAGCTGGCTACAATACAATGAGAAAGAAGTACAAAACAAAGGGAGGTAGAAAGAAAAAAAAAAAAAGGAAGACGGGAGACTGTGTATGACACGTTTATGTGATTTATACAGGTGCGGGGACGGTCAGTAAAAGGGAACACTTTCTGCTGTGAAAGGCAGTTTTGAAGAAACTTCCTCCAACAAGTCTGTATCTCTGTCCATCTTTCAGTTTTCCTACCTATATTTATACCTCAAGATTATTGTCACTAGTCTGCTCACTCCTAATGGAATAAGAGTTGAAGTTTGTTCACGATTTACACTGTCTAAGTGGATTTTCTTGCTTTAGATCTTTGCCAGGAAAGATTTAGCTAGATCTGTGAGCCCCTACACCATGGCTCACAAAAGAAATTGAAGTGTTATGCCAACATGCCCATCATACTAGAGGTTTATAGTTCTTGGAATGCTTTGTTCTTTATTTAGTTAGTTTAAAGTTTAATAGAGGTTATATTCATGTTGTACTATGGGAGTGGAAGAAGGAGGAGAAGTCATAATACAAGACATGTCAGATCACAAAAAATGATATTTAAGAATCATAAGGGAGTAAGGAATTAGAAGAATTTTGCACAGCAGGTTCTGAAGTTCTTTAGTTACCTTGAATTTCACAGACGGACATTTGGATGCTTCCTTTACAACCCTTCCAGGCATCTTCCTGAGAGTCATAATATGACAAGATACCGCCACAGAGAAAAAACCACCGAGGCTGCCAGCCTGCAAAGCAAAATTGCATTTCTCAGTGATTTAATCTTTCATAGAACACACATTTCTTTAATCCAACAAAAGATGTGTATTTCTTGTGGGAATCTATACAAGGAAAGCCCAAACAGGAGAAACTCAAGATGGTTAAAGCTCAATTAACCACAGATTTCCACAGATTTTTTTTTAACTGAGCTTTACCACAGCAGCCTTTGGCAGCAATTACAGGCCTTTCCTACAGCCCAGCTGGATTCGTGAGATGCAGGTGAAAATCAGACAAGAACATTTAGTGGAAGAAATCATCATCCCCTTGTTGAGTATTAAGCTACAGACTAATTTCCTCAGTCAAGCATACTGAAGACAGCTCAAGCTCCCATGTTGTTTAGAAAAAACCCTGATGCTCTAGTGGAAGTGCCCATCAAGAACTGTTTAAACTACACTCATAGCCTCTATAATAATCCCTGACTCCTAAAACTACAGGCAAAAAAAACAGATGCACAGGTCCACTCCATTTACAAGCAGTCCTATAGTACCAGGCTAATAGGCCGAGATGGAAGGGGAAAAAAAATTAAGCTGATTTCTTACTTAAGTTTCCACAGTATTCTAGATAATAAGTGTACGACTCATGTAGGAATTATGAGAGATACTTTTTAGAATGCTTGCCATTTACTGGCAACTTTGTTCTTTTATTTTATTTATTTATTTTATTTATTTATAGCTTTTTGTAGCAGGTACATCTGGGGAGAAAAACAGACCACACTCAATTTAGATTTTTAAGTTAAAGCGGGGGTGGGGTTGGAGTGCTGTGAGACAAAAATTGTAAAAGTCATTTCTCATTTTAGGCAGCTCTTAGTAAGGTGGAGATTATTCAACACAGAAGAGCAGTTGGTTAATTGCTTCAGACCCTTGATGGCATAGAAACAAACAGTTACTTAAATACTACATAACTCAGTCAATACAAGCCTCTAATTCACTCTGGGGTGCCTACTACTGCTGTGGATCATAAATAACTTCAGCCAGGCTGTTATGGCTTACAGTATTGCCAGAGCCCAACTGAATTACAACCTCTGAATCAAGGACTGTACAGTCTATGAGGCGATATGCAAAGAGCACCTGTCCATATGCTGGTTAAAATGTATTTTAAATAAATTGTCCCCCCTACAAAAAAGTTAGCCTTTTGCTAAATTAAACATCTTATTTCTCTTTCTACCAGATGAACAAACACAGACTGAGTCAATTCTCATTACATAGAAGCAAGCAAGCATACAGAATGCATTTTCAGAACAAAATCAGTATTGATGTATGAGAAATCAAAACTTTCAAAGCACATAGCATTTTCTAGTGGCAGACTAATATTTAAAAGGCCCCAGTTTTTTAAAAACTCATATAGCAAGGATTTTGCTGGAAGATACATTAGCCACCTGGGACTCAAAGATGCTGAGCCAGGAAGCCATCAGAAGGTTATCATGAAGGGCCAGCTAATAGTAATAGATGGCTGACAAATTGCTGATCCTGCAATAGGATCTCTTTCGTTACAGGAGTTTTACATTGTGTTATGGTCACGAAACTAACCCTATAAAAATGGATCTTTTTGTGTTCTAAATTAATTCTCTCCACATAATATCAGGTTTCAGAGTAGCAGCCGTGTTAGTCTGTATACTCAAAAAGAACAGGATTACTTATGGCACCTTAGAGACTAAAATTTATTAGAGCATAAGCTTTCTTGGTCTAAACCCCATTTTATCGGATGCATACAGTGGAAAATACATATATACGGAGAACATGAAACAATGGGTGTTTCACTATAACACTATAACAAGAGTGATCAGTTAAGGTGAGCTATTAACAGCAGGAGAGGGGAAAAAAACCTTTTATAGTGATAATCAAGACTGGCCACATCCAGCAGTTGACAAGAACGTGTGAGAAACAGTGGGGGGAGAGGGGGGGAACAAACATGGGGAAATAGTTTTACTTTGTGTAATGACACATCCACTCCCAGTCTTTATTCAAGCCTAATTTAATCGTGTCCAGTTTGCAAATTAATTCCAATTCAGCAGTCTCTCGCTGGAGTCTGTTTTGAAGTTTTGTTGTTGTAATAGTGTGACTTTTAGGTCAAATCGAGTGACCAGGGAGATTGAAGCGTTCTCCGACTGGTTTTTGAATGTTATAATTCTTGACGTCTGATTTGTGTCCATTTATTCTTTTACGTAGAGACTGTCCAGTTTGACCAACGTACATGCCAATGTACTCACCAGCAACCACATGCCACACAAACACACACACTAACCCAGGAACCTATCCTTACAACAAAGCCTGTTGCTAACTATGTCCACATATCTATTCAGGGGACACCATCATAGGGCCTAATCACATCAGCCACACAGTCAGAGGCTCGTTCACCTGCATATCTACCAATGTGATATATGTCATCATGTGCCAGCAATACCCCTCTGCCATGTACATTGGCCAAACCCGACAGTCTCTACGTAAAAGAGTAAATGGACACAAATCAGACTTCAAAAAACAGACCCCAATGAGAGACTGCTGAATTGGAATTAATTTGCAAACTGGACACCATTAAATTAGGCTTGAATAAAGACTGGAAGTGGATGTTTATTCCCCCCCCCCCCCCCGCCCTTTACTGTTCCTCACATGTTCTTTTCAACTGCTGGAAATGGCCCATCTTGATCACTACAAAAGGATTTTCTCTCTCCTGCTGGTAATAGCTCACCTTAACTGATCACTCTTGTTATAGTGTGTATGATAACACCCATTGTTTCATGTTCTCTGTGTATATATCTATCTATCTTCCTACTGTATTTTCCACTGAACGCATCCGATGAAGTGGGTTTTAGCCCACGAAAGCTTATGCTCAAATAAATGTGTTAGTCAGTCTCCTGTTCTCTCCACATACTTCCATATTGAGTTTGCAAGATGATTTTCCAACTCCCAGAATACCAAAAGCTCAACCAAATATCTGAAGAGTTAAAGCTGTGTCCCTTCTTTTTGTGTTAGAATTGACAACAATAAAGATTCCGGAATAAGAATTTAAGTGCACTTTCACTAATGATGCACTAAGCCTGCCAGAACATAGCTCATTCTTCCACAGCCTGGATTAGCTCTGCAGAGCTATTGGCAGTAAAAGTTTGATGTCGTCAGTAAAACAAGCAGATAAAACTAAAGAGGCACTGAAAGCACGTCTATCAAGGGGTTCAATACAGCATTCACTGAAATCAACAGAAAGATTCCAGTTGATTTCAGTGGACATTGGATCATCTCCCACCATATTGTACTCATAAGTGTATTTAAAATTAGTACCGTTAGCAGTTGAACGTTTTTGTCTTATCCACCAGAAAGATAAATACCCTTATGTGCCTAAGAATTCAGCATTGTCTTCACATTTTCACAAGCTGGAAGGCCTGCTTGTCTACTTTTTTTCCACTCTTCAGGAAGTATGGCTGTCACTATCAAACAAACAATCTCAGACTTGTTCAATAATAAATAATAATAATAATAATAATATGGCTTAACTTTGAACACAATTCAGACTTCAATGTTTTAATGAATAAGAATCCTGAAAGTCTTGGTTCCAGATTGGTGAGACAGAGGAAGACAGCTTGAAGACATGTAGATCAATCCAGCTGGAATAACTAAATACCAGAGAATGCAGAGAAGTGGAACTAATTTCAAGTTTTCAAGAACAGTTTTCAAGTACATAAAAGGTTGTTACAAGGAGGAAGATGAAAAATCATCTTCCTTAACTTCTGAGGATAGGACTAAGATGAAATGGGTTTAAATTGCAACAAGAGGTTTAGGCTGGATATAAGGAAAAACTTCCCAACAGTCAGGGTAGTTAAGCACTGGAACAAATTGCCTAGGGAGGTTATGGAATCTCCGTCACTGGAGGTTTTTAAGAACAGGTTAGACAAAAACCTATCAGGGATGGTTTAGTTCAGGGGTTCTCAAACTTCATTGCACTGCAACCCCCTTCTGACAACAAAAATTTCTACACAACCCCAGGAGGGGGAACCAAAGCCTGAGCTTGCCCGAGCCCCACTGCTCGGGGTGGGGGTGCCAAGCCTAAGTCCACCACTCCAGGGGGGGAGGAAGGTGGCTTCAGCCCCAAACAAAGGCAGCCTGTAACATGAGCCCTGCCACCAAGGGCTGAAGCCCTTGGGCTTCGGCTTCAGCCCCGGGCCCCAGCAGGTCTAAGACAGCCCTGGCGACAGGTCACGACCCACTTTGGGGTCCCAACCCAAAGTTTGAAAACTGCTGGTCTATTTATTACTTGGTCCTGCCTTGAGTGTAGGGGATTGGACTAGATGACCTAGTGAGGTCCCTTCCAGTCCTACACTTTTGGAAAACATGCTTTGATTAAGAGACGCTAATTTGGTTGGGTTTCTAAAGATACTGAGGTAAGAGAGTAAGATTTGTTTCAGCCACTGGATTATGAAAGTAATATTTTATTGCTTATTTACTTCTTGGCATTCAAAGCACTTTACAAACATCAGTTGTTAAACCAACTACTGAGGAAGATAAGTATTATTCTTCCTTTCTAAAATTTTGTAAAGGGAAAAGAAGGGGATGGGCTTATGTCCTTCCAGGCTGACGAGGGCCGGTGGAAAAATACTGGCCTGCTATTGGTTTATTTTGATATTGCTTCCCTAAAGCAATGGGGAAGAAAACGTCCCAGTGACCAGCAGGGGAGCTAGTATAAGGCTCTTTCTTGATGCAGACATTTTCTAACTACAGACCTGTATCTCTTTTCCCCTTTTTGAGAAAGGTTACTTAGAGCAAGGGTGAGCAAACTTTTTGGCCCCAGTGCCACATCTGGGTGGGGAATGCATGCAGGGCCATGAATATAGGCCTGGGGCAGGGGGTTGGGATGCAGGAGGAAGTGTGGTGTGCAGGAAGGGGCTCAGGGCAAGGGGATGGGGTAGAGGAGGGGTGCGGGATGTACGAGGGGGCTCGGGGCAGGGGGTTGGGGTGCAGGAGGGGTGCGAGGTGCAGCAGGGGGTTGGGGATGTAGGCAGGGTGCGGCAGGGGGCTCAGGGCAGGAAGTAGGTGTGTGGGGTGCAGGGTCTGGCCTGGCACTGGTTACCTGGAGCAGCTCCAGGATGGCAGTGGCGCGCACCAAGACCAGGGCAGGCTCCCTGCCTGCCTGCCCTGTCCCGGTCCAGGAAGCAGCTGGCACCATGTACCTGGGGCCTTGCGGGGGGGGTGGGGGTTGGGGAGGAAGGAGAGAGGGGTGCAGAAAGCTCTGCGTGCTGCTCTTGTCTGTGGGTTCCTCCCCCGAAGCTCCCATTGGTCCCGGTACTGCAGGTGTCTGTGCACCGTTTATTCCATATGACGACATCCAGTTCTATATCTCAATCACCTCTGACCTGATGGTGCAGCGAAACACATGACCAATGTCTGCATGAGAGTCATGGCTGGATGACAGTTGTGCAAGGCTCGGTCCAGACAAGACTGAGGCTGTAATGATATATTGAAGAAAGCAACAGAAGAGCTGGCAAATGTAATATTAGCACTGACGTTTAGAGGAGGATCTTTGGCAATGCCACACAAGTTTGCCAGGAAGTTTATTAAAGCCTGGATTGCTCCTGGATACTCAGGTGGCAGCTGTTGGCTAGAGAACATCCCCTTCTTTGCCCCAACGGGCACCTGGTGAGATCAGTACTGTTGGCAGCTGGTCCTCTATGTATGCAAGGTGTATGCCTTCCATTATTAACAAGTTATTTTTCATTTAGTGGAAGTATGTCTAGTGGCTAATGTACAGGACTAAATCTTCTGACTCAATTCCCAGATCTGACACAGAACTGCTAAGACACCCTGGACAAGTGACTTATTCTCTGTGTGCCTCAGTTTTGTCATCTGTAAATTGAGGATAATATTACAAAACTATCTTACAGGGATTTTGCTGGGTTTAAAAATTCATTAATGTCTGTAAATTGCTTTGGGATCCTCAGATGGAAAGGCAGCTATCAGGTTGGACAAGAATTGATTTTTAAAAATTTAAAATTATAAACTGGTTTATTTTTTAAAAATAAATCTATTCAAAATTAAATGTGAAATTGATAACCTATGTTGAGGTCTAAACTTATAATCTACTACAAGCATTTAAATTATACACAAAGAATATTAATTAGTACTTGTTTGCTGCCAATCTTTAAAGAAAGTCAAACCACCGAATTGATGGAAATCACTGCCTGAACACCTGGAAGTTGAGTTTGTTGAAGAGCTAACCAATATTTGACAGCAGTAGCCTCTTCTGAAAATCAGAGAGAATACTTTTGTCATTTTAATTTATTCAACTAGTTCAGTTCAACGACCAGATGATTCAAAGTTAAGAAACCAATTTGGAGCTGAAAAAACAGTTTTTCCTCTACCAATCTATGAGCAGAAACTAGGTGTGAAAGGTGGAGCTCCACAATGTCTATCAAGATGTTACAACTAGTAAAAAGATACAATCAGTTCAATTGAGTAACTACAGATAATATTTTGTTATGTAAAATCAGTTGGTTATCAAAACATATTTTGCATTTAAAACTTTTCCCACTTATGTATCCAGCACATTTAGTTTTGTATATTATTTGAAATTTAATTTCCATCCAAATAAAGCTCAACACAAATTGCAAGCAAAAAATTAATCTAGTAAAAAGCTAAACTGTATAATTGCTTAAGTAAATCTGTATAGATATAGTGTATTCTCCTGGTTAGCTAAAAAACACCAAATTTAGTGTAAAAGCTATATTTAATTGCAAATCAACATGTTTTAATGGTCACCTGACAAAATGAGCATCAACCTCTCTTTAGAAAAATAACTAAGATGTACAAATGCAAAATATGATTAAAATCAATGACTTACATCCAGGTTGCCTGCTTGCTGACAAAAAGATTTAAATCAAAGCAATATAAATCACTGATTTCAATCAACCCCCGAATGTTAGATGTCTCTTGAATATTTGCACTAACAACAAAGGTTCTACTCTACACAGTATTTTTCAAAATCCCAATTTGCTTCATACATTATATGAAACACATATATTAAACATCTGCCCATACTTCTTGTGAAACCAAGTTCATGCCACATGGTTGTTCATTCAGTACTATCAATAGTCACATCTCTCCCATTCAAAGGAGAAACAAGTAGTCTTTAGCAAAGGAATATTACAAATTAGATCATTTCTGGTCTCTCTCTAAGAATCAGATTGTCCCTTTAACTAATACAAATACCAGGTTTTTCTCAACATAGGTGCTCCTATACAAGAGTGGGTCTACTTTTTCCTTATGAAAGGAAAAGGTAATCTGATTGCGGGCCGCGAGATGTTTTGCTGACATTGACTGTCCGCAGGAATGGCTCCCCGCAGCTCCCAGCGGCCATGGGTTCATGGAAGCTGCTAAAGGCTGTACCTGCAGATGGTCAAAATCAGCAAAGTGTCTCGTGGCCTGCAATCAGATTACCCTGATGGGCTGCCCACCACTGCTCTAACATGTACGTGTTATTTTGAAGGTCTGGCATTTTTAAAGCATCCAAAGCAGGAACAGCGGAAGGTCCATAAAAGTGGGGTGCCACCAGTGCCCGAACTGTGGCCCTGTCCCCACCTGCTCCCTTTCCCCCTGAGGCCGCAACCCCTTCCCAGAGACCCCTCCCTGAGGCCCCACCCCCTCCCCTGTCGCTCACCCTTACAGCCAGTAAAAAGTTGGAGGGCCATAGCCCATTGGCCCCCATGATCCAAAGTCCTCTTGGTCCCTTTAGTTTATGTAGTTACTTCACATGCCAATGGAGAAAGGAATTTGTGGTCTCACATATACTAAAAGTAGTGGAGATGCACAGGAAGGGGAGTACTGCACGTATACCTTCTCTGGCCTTTCATTTTTGGGACAATGTCAGTAAGCAATTTTATTTGTACTGTTAAAGGTTAATATCAGGTGCCATATTTACTTTCACTTCAAACAGTATCGACGTAAAGAAGTTAGTGTGGCCAATCCCAAGAGTTCAAAAATCATGAGCCAGAACCCCCAAAATCATGAGGGTTTGCTTGTTTTTGTTGGTTTGTTTTAAGAAACAACAACCAAAAGACCATCCATTACATTTTTAAAAATCTGCTTACCTTAAACGCATACAAAATGGGTATGAAAAAAATGCAGGCCCTGGCTCTCCTTTCCACCTTCTCCCCCTGAGAAAAGCTCCTCCCCCTCCTACTAGCTGCCTTCCCACTGGCAGACTCTTCAGTTCCTCATTGGGCCCTGGAAGACTCCCACAGTCCCCCTAATTCAGCCCTGTCAGGCTCCTGCAGGCAGCCCCCAAAACCTACCCAGAACACATAAGGGGCTCCAGTCCTGTGGCCAAGAGCTACAACTGCCTGCAGACAAGTGGTACAACAGCCTCTAGCAGCAGAAAGGGGAACTGCAGGCAGCTCAGGCAAAATTCTTGAACCTGCCAGAAGTCAAGACACAATAGTACCACAAGCGTTGGCAGCACTGGGAATAATCCCACAATCCTGGGACAAGTTGTCCTGCTTTATTGTTTCCATCCAAACAGACTTACTGCAATGCTCAAAATGTGGTGGACAGAGAGAACTATACAAGCAGTGGGTCATCTATATACCAGACAGTCTCTACGCAAAAGAATTAATGGACACAAATCTGACATCAGGAATCATAACATTCAAAAACCAGTAGGAGAACGCTTCAAACTCTCTGGCCACTCAGTAAAAGATTTAAGGGTGGCAATTTTGCAAGAAAAGCTTCAAAAACAGACTAAACGAGAAAATGTTGAGCTTGAATTAATATGCAAACTAGATACCATTAACTTGGGTTTGAACAGAGAGACTGGGAGTGGCTGGGTCATTACACATATTGAATCTATTTTCCTAAAGTTAAGTATCCTCACATCACCTTGTCAACTGTCTAAATGGGCCATCTTGATTATCACTACAAAAGTTTTCTTCTCTCCTGCTGATAATAGCTCATCTTAACTAATTAGCCTCTCACAGTTTGTACGGCAATTTTCAACTTATCTGTATATATATATAATCTTCTTACTACATGTTCCATTCTATACATCCGATGAAGTGGGTGGTAGCCCACGAAAGCTTGTGCTCTAATAAATTTGTTAGTCTCTAAGGTGCCACAAGTACTCCTGTTATTTTTGTATATACCCTTAAGTCACTCATGTTAAAAAAAAAAAAAAGTTTTGTAACAGATTATCCACTTCCTAGGAGCCCCTTGAAACCTCTTCCTCTGTTTTCAGTTCTGAGCAAGTGCAAATTTCAAAAGGGCAAACTTGAAAAAAAAGTAAAGGAATTAGTTAGGGAAGTGGACTGCACTGAAGAACTCAAGGATATGAATCTTGGAAGCGGCTTGGGATTACTTTAAATCAAAGTTGCACAAACTATCTGAAGCCTGAATCCCAAGCAAGGGGAAAAACATTCATAGGGAAGAGTTGCAGACCATGCTGAATGAGCACGCATTTCAAACAGGTTATTAAGAGAAAGCAGAAAGTCTACAAGGAATGGAAGATGGGATAAATCAGCAAGGAAAGCTACCTCTTGCAGGTCATAAAGTGCAGGGGAAAAGTGAGAAGGCCGAATGCCAAGCAGAGATGGACCTTGCAAAGGAAATTAAAATCAATAGTAAAAGGTTCTATAGTCATATAAACAAAAAGAAAACAAGGAAAGAAGTCGGACCGCTAAACTACGAGGACGGGGTGGAGATTAAATACCTAAACAAATACTTACTCTTATTAAGAAAAGGAGTACTTGTGGCACCTTAGAGACTAACAAATTTATTAGAGCATAAGCTTTAGTGAGCTACAGCTCACTTCATCGGATGCATTTGGTGGAAAAAACAGAGGAGAGATTTATATATACACACACACACACACACACACACACACACACACACACACACAGAGAACATGAAACAATGGGTTTATCATACACACTGTAAGGAGAGTGATCACTTAAGATAAGCCATCACCAGCAGCAGGGGGGAGAAAAGGAGGAAAACCTTTCATGGTGACAAGCAAGGTAGGCTAATTCCAGCAGTTAGCAAGAATATCAGAGGAACAGTGGGGGGTGGGGGAGGAGAAATAACATGGGGAAATAGTTTTACTTTGTGTAATGACTCATCCATTCCCAGTCTCTATTCAAGCCTAAGTTAATTGTATCCAGTTTGCAAATTAATTCCAGTTCAGCAGTCTCTCGTTGGAGTCTGTTTTTGAAGCTTTTTTGTTGAAGGATAGCCACTCTTAGGTCTGTGATCGAGTGACCAGAGAGATTGAAGTGTTCTCCAACTGGTTTTTGAATGTTATAATTCTTGACGTCTGATTTGTGCCCATTCATTCTTTTACGTAGAGACTGTCCGGTTTGGCCAATGTACATGGCAGAGGGGCATTGCTGGCACATGATGGCATATATCACATTGGTAGATGCGCAGGTGAACGAGCCTCTGATAGTGTGGCTGATGTGATTAGGCCCTATGATGGCGTCCCCTGAATAGATATGTGGACAGAGTTGGCAACGGGCTTTGTTGCAAGGATAGGTTCCTGGGTTAGTGGTTCTGTTGTGTGGTGTGTGGTTGCTGGTGAGTATTTGCTTCAGATTGGGGGGCTGTCTGTAAGCAAGGACTGGCCTATCTCCCAAGATCTGTGAGAGTGATGGGTCGTCCTTCAGGATAGGTTGTAGATCCTTGATGATGCGTTGGAGAGGTTTTAGTTGGGGGCTGAAGGTGATGGCTAGTGGCGTTCTGTTGTTTTCTTTGTTGGGCCTGTCCTGTAGTAGGTGACTTCTGGGTACTCTTCTGGCTCTGTCAATCTGTTTCTTCACTTCAGCAGGTGGGTATTGTAGTTGTAGGAATGCATGAGAGAGATCTTGTAGGTGTTTGTCTCTGTCTGAGGGGTTGGAGCAAATGCGGTTATATCGTAGCGCTTGGCTGTAGACAATGGATCGAGTGGTATGATCTGGATGAAAGTTAGAGGCATGTAGGTAGGAATAGCGGTCAGTAGGTTTCCAATATAGGGTGGTGTTTATGTGACCATCCCTTATTAGCACCGTAGGTGTCCAGGAAGTGGATCTCTTGTGTGGACTGGTCCAGGCTGAGGTTGATGGTGGGATGGAAATTGTTGAAATCATGGTGGAATTCCTCAAGAGCTTCTTTTCCATGGGTCCAGATGATGAAGATGTCATCAATGTAGCGCAAGCAGAGTAGGGGCATTAGGGGACGAGAGCTGAGGAAGCGTTGTTCTAAGTCAGCCATAAAAATGTTGGCATACTGTGGGGCCATGCGGGTACCCATCGCAGTGCCACTGATTTGAAGGTATACTTTGTCACCAAATGTGAAATAGTTATGGGTCAGGACAAAGTCACAAAGTTCTGCCACCAGGTTAGCCGTGACAATATCGGGGATACTGTTCCTGACGGCTTGTAGTCCATCTTTGTGTGGAATGTTGGTGTAGAGGGCTTCTACATCCATAGTGGCTAGCATGGTATTTTTAGGAAGATCACCAATGGACTGTAGTTTCCTCAGGAAGTCAGTGGTGTCTCGAAGATAGCTGGGAGTGCTGGTAACGAAGGGCCTGAGGAGGGTGTCTACATAGCCAGACAATCCTGCTGTCAGGGTGCCAATGCCTGAGATGATGGGGCGTCCAGGATTTCCAGGTTTATGGATCTTGGGTAGCAGACAGAATACCCCAGGTTGGGGTTCTAGGGGTGTGTCTGTGCGGATTTGTTCTTGTGCTTTTTCAGGGAGTTTCTTGAGCAAATGCTGTAGTTTCTTTTGGTAACTCTCAGTGGGATCAGAGGGTAATGGCCTGTAAAAAGTGGTGTTGGAGAGCTGTCTAGTAGCCTCTTATTCATACTCCGACCTATTCATGATGATGACAGCACCTCCTTTGTCAGCCTTTTTGATTATGATGTCAGAGTTGTTTCTGAGGCTGTGGATGGCACTGTGTTCTGCATGGCTGAGGTTATGGGGTAAGCGATGCTGCTTTTCCACAATTTCAGCTCGTGCACGTCGGCGGAAGCATAGAATCATAGAATATCAGGGTTGGAAGGGACCCCAGAAGGTCATCTAGTCCAACCCCCTGCTCAAAGCAGGACCAAGTCCCAGTTAAATCATCCTAGCCAGGGCTTTGTCAAGCCTGACCTTAAAAACCTCTAAGGAAGGAGATTCTACCACCTCCCTAGGTAACGCATTCCAGTGTTTCACCACCCTCTTAGTGAAAAAGTTTTTCCTAATATCCAATCTAAACCTCCCCCATTGCAACTTGAGACCATTACTCCTCGTTCTGTCATCTGCTACCATTGAGAACAGTCTAGAGCCATCCTCTTTGAAACCCCCTTTCAGGTAGTTGAAAGCAGCTATCAAATCCCCCCTCATTCTTCTCTTCTGCAGACTAAACAATCCCAGCTCCCTCAGCCTCTCCTCATAAGTCATGTGCTCTAGACCCCTAATCATTTTTGTTGCCCTTCGCTGTACTCTTTCCAATTTATCCACATCCTTCTTGTAGTGTGGGGCCCAAAACTGGACACAGTACTCCAGATGAGGCCTCACCAGTGTCGAATAGAGGGGAACGATCACGTCCCTCGATCTGCTCGCTATGCCCCTACTTATACATCCCAAAATGCCATTGGCCTTCTTGGCAACAAGGGCACACTGCTGACTCATATCCAGCTTCTCGTCCACTGTCACCCCTAGGTCCTTTTCCGCAGAACTGCTGCCGAGCCATTCGGTCCCTAGTCTGTAGCGGTGCATTGGATTCTTCCATCCTAAGTGCAGGACCCTGCACTTATCCTTATTGAACCTCATTAGATTTCTTTTGGCCCCATCTTCCAATTTGTCTAGGTCCTTCTGTATCCTATCCCTCCCCTCCAGCGTATCTACCACTCCTCCCAGTTTAGTATCATCCGCAAATTTGCTGAGAGTGCAATCCACACCATCCTCCAGATCATTTATGAAGATATTGAACAAAACGGGCCCCAGGACCGACCCCTGGGGCACTCCACTTGACACCGGCTGCCAACTAGACATGGAGCACTCTATGTAGAAATCCAGGCTGCTGTTTCGACCTTCAGGAGGTGTCCACCCAGAATCCTTCTTTTTGTAGTGTTGGCAGGAAGGTCTCTGTGGGTTAATATGTTGGTCAGAGGTGTGTTGGAAATATTCCTTGAGTCTGAGACGTCGAAAATAGGATTCTAGGTCACCACAGAACTGTATCATGTTCGTGGGGATGGAGGGGCAAAAGGAGAGGCCCCGAGATAGCCCAGCAGAAGAATCTGTCCTAAGAGTATAGTTGGATAGATTAACAATATTGCTGGGTGGGTTACGGGAACCATTGTTGTGGCCCCTTGTGGCATATAGTAGTTTAGATATGCTTAGTGTCTTTTCTTTTGTAGAAAAGCAAAGTGTGTTTTGTAAATGGCTTGTCTAGTTTTTGTAAAGTACAGCCACGAGGAAGTTTGTGTGGAAGGTTGGTTCTTTATGAGAGTATCCAGTTTTGAGAGCTCATTCTTAATTTTTCCCTGTTTGCTGTAGAGGATGTTGATCAGGTGGTTCCGCAGTTTCTTTGAGAGTGTGTGGCACAAGCTGACAGCATAGTCTGTTTGGTATGTAGATTGTAATGAATTTTTTACCTTCAGTCCTTTTGGTATGATGTCCATCTGTTTGCATTTGGAGAGGAAGATGATGTCTGTCTGTATCTGTGCGAGTTTTTTCATGAAGTTGACAGATTTCCACTCTATATCTATTCAGGGGATACCATCACAGGGCCTAATCACATCAGCCACACTATTAGAGGCTCGTTCACCTGTGCATCTACCAATGTGATATATGCCATCATGTGCCAGCAATGCCCCTCTGCCATGTACATTGGCCAAACTGGACAGTCTACGTAAAAGAATGAATGGGCACAAATCAGACGTCAAGAATCATAACATTCAAAAACCAGTTGGAGAACACTTCAATCTCTCTGGTCACTCGATCACAGACCTAAGAGTGGCTATCCTTCAACAAAAAAGCTTCAAAAACAGACTCCAACGAGAGACTGCTGAATTGGAATTAATTTGCAAACTGGATACAATTAACTTAGGCTTGAATAGAGACTGGGAATGGATGAGTCATTACACAAAGTAAAACTATTTCCCCATGGTATTTCTCCCACCCACCCCACTCCCCACTGTTCCTCTGATATTCTTGTTAACTGCTGGAATTAGCCTACCTTGCTTGTCACCATGAAAGGTTTTCCTCCTCTCCCCCCCGCTGCTGCTGGTGATGGCTTATCTTAAGTGATCACTCTCCTTACAGTGTGCATGATAAACCCATTGTTTCATGTTCTCTGTGTGTGTGTGTATATAAATCTCTCCTCTGTTTTTTCCACCAAATGCATCCGATGAAGTGAGCTGTAGCTCACGAAAGCTTATGCTCTAATAAATTTGTTAGTTTCTAAGGTGCCACAAGTACTCCTTTTCTTTTTGCGAATACAGACTAACACGGCTGCTACTCTGAAACCTGTCATTACTCTTATTAAAAACTGAAGAAATGAGGATCTTAGGGCTTGTGGCAGGGTGGCTAATGGAAGTAGAAATTACCACATCCAAGGTGGAAGTCAAACTCAAAATAGTTTATGGGACTAAACTGGGAGGATGCGGGGGGTGGGCAGATAATCTCCATCCAAGAACATTAAAAGGAACTGGCACATGAAATTGCAAGCCCAATAGCAAGGATTTTTAACGAATCTGTAAACTCAGGGGGTCATACCCCATGACTGGAGAATTGCTAATATGGTACCTATTTTTAAGAAAAGGAGAAAAAAGTGATCCAGGAAAATACAGACCTGTTAGTTTGACCTCAGATGTATGCAAAGTCTTGGAACAAATTTTTGAAAGAGGAAGTAGCTAAGGACATAAAGGTAAACTGTTATTGGGATAAAATACAACATGGTTTTGCAAAAGGTAGATTGTGCCAGAGCAACCTGATCTTCTTTGAGAAGAAGACTGATTTTTTTTAGACAAAGGAAATGCAGGAGATCTAGTCTACCTGGATTTCAGTAAAGCATTTGATACAGTTCCATGTGGGAAATCAATTAAATTGGAGAAGATGGGGATTAATATGAGAATGAAAGATGTATAAGGAACTGGTTAAAGAGGAGACTACAACTGGTCAAACAGGAAGGTGAACTGTCAGGCTGGAAGGAGGTTATTAGTGGAGTTCTTGGGGGATTGGTCTTGGGACCAATCCTACTTAATGTTTCCATTAATGATCTTGGCACAAAAAGTGGGTGTGTGCAAATAAAATCTGCGGATGGCACGAAGTTGGGAAGTACAGCCATTATGGAGGAGGACCTGAATATCATACAAAAAAAAAAAAAAAAAAAAAAGATCTGGACGACCTTGAAATGGAGTAATAGAAATGGGATGAAATGAAATAGTGCAAAGTCGAAGGTCATACACTTAGGTACTAACAACAAGAATTTCTGCTATAAACTGGATACTTATCAGTCTCCCATGTTTAAGAAAGGTGAATTCAAACTGGAACAGGTGCAGAGAAGGATTACTAAGATGACCCGAGGAACAGAAATCTACCCTATGAGAGGAGGCTGAAAGAGCTTGACTTGTTTAGCCTAACTGAAAAAAGGCTAAGGGGAAATATGATTGATCTCTATAAATACATCAGAAGGATAAATACCAGGGAGGGTGAGGAGTTATTTAAGTTAAGCCCCCAATGCTGACACAAGAACAAATGGATATAATTTGGTCATCAACAAGTTTAGGCTTGACATTAGATGAAGGTTTCTACCCATCAGAGGGGTGAAGTTCTGCAACAGCCTTCCAAAGGAAGCAGTAGGGACAAAAAAACCTAACTGGCTTAAAGGCTGAGCTTGATAAGTTTATGATGACTGCCTACAATGGCCCGTAGCCGATCTGCAACTGCCAGCATCAACTATCTCCCAACAGCTGGTGATGGGATACTAGACGGGGAGGGCTCTGAGTGACTACATAGAATTTATTCCTAGGCGTTGGCTAGTGGGTCTTGCCCATGTGCTCAGGGTCTAACTGATCACCATGTCTGGGGTCAGGAAGGAGTTTTCCCCTGGATTAGATGGGGGGAGGGGGAAAAAAATCAAGTCTCTGCCATTCTCTGAAGGGGTTGATGTCAGCTGGAACGGTGCATACTCAGCACTCTGAAAACTCAGGCACCAGGTGTCTTAAATTGAGCATGCAAATTTCGGAGACACTTTTGAAAATGTTAGCCTATGTATTTAGAATCTGCCTCTATCAGTTAGTGTTCTTTGCAGTTTTAATTTAAAAAAAATGAATTTATTAAGATGCAAGTTTCAATGTGATATGATGGCATTAAAGAAAAAAAAGTGATTTAGAACTTTATATTCAGCCTGAAATTTGCTGTTCAGTTTTAGGTCTTGGCATATTAAAAATCAGACAAACGGAAAGCAATTCGGGCAACAGCTGTAACGCTTATTGGAGGGAATGACTCAAAGAAAGATTCAAAGAGATAACTATATTTGGTACAGTGTAGCATGATTAACCATGGCAAGTATCTGAAGGGGTAACATTTCAAGGAAGAGGAATAATTTAGGGTTGGTACAACAAGGTATAATTAAGAGTTATAAAATTAAATTACTGGAACATTTACATACCAAGAAAAGGTCTGGGAGCAAGCATTAGACTGTAGCATAGCTTTCCTAAGGGAAATGGTGGAAATTACTTCACATGTAACTGTTAAGAGACTAGGTAAAGTGCTAGAAAAATGTACTGCTGAGAATAATTCTGCACTTGCATATGGATGGGCCAGTCGATGTAATCAGTACTTGCCATCTCTAATTTAGAAGACATTTTTAATCTTCAAGTTAAGACACAGACTCTGGCAAGCTGATCTCAAGTAAAATTCTACTCAGATTCAATTAACTTCAGACCTTGAACATGAGAAGTAAGAACATTGGGAAGTACCAAGCTATTACCGACATAATTAAAGGAAGGTGCTCCCCATCTTCAGCATGTACTTCCCTATGGGCTGTTTATACTCCATAATAAATGGTAATTTACTCTCTATAAAAGTCTTGTCTGAAATCAGTTTGTTTTTTTTTTTTTAAAAAAAGTCAGTCTCCTAAGACTCAGCAAAAGTAACTTCTAAGATGTAAACTAGGTCCAAGACAAACATTGGGCTATGGCTCTATTTCAGACATCTATGTAAATCAGCTTCCAAAGCACTCAGGCTCAAATCTTCAAAGGATTTAGGCACCTAACTCCCATTGCTGTCAACAGGAATTAGTTGCCTAAATACCTTTGAGGATCTGAGCCTCAGTGCAACACCATTGTGTACTTCATCTAACCTACTCAAACCAACTAACACAAAAAGAAAATGTCTTGATTGTTGTCAGTCAAGAATCAAACTGGTGCTGTGTATGTCAGAATGCTGTTTCAGAATGTATGTCAGCTCACATTTAGTAGGTCCGATTCACATTAGACAGAAAGACCTGGTCTAATCTAATGGACTCAGTTCCTGGATCACATTCTGTTTTATCAAGAGATAATCACACAAATTCTTTTTGGCCTCAGACAAGTTCCTTCTCTGTGCCTCCAATATTTAATACCTCCAACTCTGAAGGTGTTTAGAGCGGACTAGTTAGAGTTTCTAAAAACCCTGTGACGGTATTAGGTTTAATAATTCAGTGGAAATTGTGCTGGGCTTCCCACTCTCTCAAATTAGCAGGGTGAGGGAGACAGGAATGGTCTCATTGTTCACACAAGTTTTGTGAACACATGATCCTGCCTCTGTGTTCAAACCTAGTAATTGAGAGTCTACATATCCTTTTATAAGGTGTATATACTTTGCTTGCATGGTTTTTGCAGGTGTACCCATTACATCAGCAGCTGAGAACTGGGCCCAAACATTTGTATTATCTTTGATAAACTGGATATATGGGAGAAGGAAGTTTTCAGGGGAAAAAAACAAACAAACAAACAGAGAGGGCGTTGAAAATTAAAATACCGTGGAGGCACCACTCGTTAGGACTTTGGAAAAACTTCAAGGCAAATTTCATCTTCTCTCATGAGTGTCAGTGATAGAAACATTACCACTGGAGATGATGACCCCCAGCAGACTCCATCCTCTGCTCTCTTAGGAGAAAAGGAAGGCACACTTTTTCAAATATTTTAAACAAGCTTGCTGTTTCCATGAATGTCTCATATGATCTTGGATCATATGAAACAAGGCATTACAGATTCGTGGTACAGAAAGATAGAAAAAGATTTGAACAGTTACACACTTTATCTTTCGCAAAAAGAAAAGGAGTACCGGTGGCACCTTAGAGACTAACAAATTTATTAGAGCATAAGCTTTCGTGAGCTACAGCTCACTTCATCGAATGCATCCAGTGAAGTGAGCTGTAGCTCACGAAAGCTTATGCTCTAATAAATTTGTTAGTCTCTAAGGTGCCACCGGTACTCCTTTTCTTTTTGCGAATACAGACTAACACGGCTGCTACTCTGAACACTTTATCTTTGTAGTACTCAGGGTCCCATCATATTTTGCACACATTTTATATATAATATTTACACTATGCAGCACATCTAGTTTGGATAAGGCAGTGGAACATGTATTGGAGGGCGAATTCCGGTATTGGCAGAGGTAACTATTGCACATGATTTAACAACTCTTTTCTCCATCCTAATGTCTGATTTTCTATGAAAGGATAGTCTGCTGGCTCTCATGTCACAGTTCTACTTCTCCTCTTCTTGGAAGCAATCAATCTGTAAATGCCACACTCCACTCTATAAAAAGAAAAGGAGTACTTGTGGCACCTTAGAGACTAACAAATTTATTAGAGCATAAGCTTTCGTGAGCTACAGCTCACTTCATCGGATGCATCGGATGAAGTGAGCTGTAGCTCACGAAAGCTTATGCTCTAATAAATTTGTTAGTCTCTAAGGTGCCACAAGTACTCCTTTTCTTTTTGCGAATACAGACTAACACGGCTGCTACTCTGAAATCTGACTCCACTCTATGTTTGTTCAGCATTGTATTATATGGTTATGCACTTTATAACGTAACAGGAACTTGTCTGTTTAGTACATTATACCCATTATATATTGCCTCCATAGCACTACATTGTTTATTACAGAAACACTATTCACAACTGAAAATTTACTCAGCATTTTACAAACACAGAACAAAAATACTTCATAGTCCTAAAGAATTTATAATTTAAGTAATAACAAAAGAAGAGGTACGGATGAGACTGACCTGTGAAATTCAGTGGCAGGGCCAGGGTTTGGCATAGCCACTAAAGAGAAAATTACATCACCATCTATCACAGTCTCCCTCTCTGTGTGGGCCCACTGGGTACTCAGACTTCCTAAGTCTTACACACCTAGAGAAGGGAGACGCCCTCATTCTGCATTAGTTTTACTGAGATTTTCAAAGCATCTCCCTTCTTTATGAAAATGGATTTTGATTCAGGTGTGTTTCAATTAGTTTGTTTCGTTTTGTGTTTTAAAGTAAGTCTGGATCTAGCTGAATCCTGATAGATCCTGCAGATTTTTGGCCACAAGTCCCAGCAAAATAGAAAACAAGTCTGGCTGTTCTTACTGTACCAAGAAACGCAAACCCGACACACCCCAGAGTATGAGCACGGTAAAAACCTGGATTGGCCTCAGTTTCCTAAACAGACAACAAGTCTAGCTGCTCTGAATGCACTAAAATATTCTGTCTTTGGCATATCACAGTACATGAAAACCCAGATCTATCACCTACTGGAGCCCTGCAAGTTTTGGCCCTCATTCCCCAAATTCCATTGAATGAACAGAAAAAAAAAAAGTGTATCAGCTCCTACAGCACCAAAAAATTATAGACCCTAATGTGTCCCAAGCTATGCAAAAACCTGGATCCAGCAGGATCATAGCAATTTTTTTCCATTTCCATATGGCAATTTTGAGCCTCAGATTATAAAATCCAAACAGAAAACAAATGTAGCTGCTCCTATTTCAATGAAAAAAATGTGGACCCTAATGTATCCCAACCCCAAACCTCTCTCTTATATGAGAGATGCCATAGCAATTCACAGTCTTTTTAATATATGTATCCTTTGAACAACCTTGTGAGGTAGACAAGTACTATTGTCCCCATTTTACGGAGGGGAATTGAGGCACAGAGGGACAATAGCACTGGAGAAACATCTGTCAGTTGGATCCTGCCAATTTTCAACCCAATCTCCAAAAATCTGTGTAAAGAGAAGAACAAGTGTAGCATCTCCTAGTGCACCAATAAACCTAAATCAAGTTGCTATCTAGTGCAGTAGCAGAAGAACACGAAGCCAGCATCTGGATCCCAGGGGATCCAGTTTGGGATTAAACAGACAAACAAAAAAACACAGACAACCAACTAATCCCAAAACTCTACTGGCTAAATAGAGAAGAAATGCCAGTTGCTGAAATTTAACTGAAAAATTCAAATTACAAGGCATCACAGCTCAGTACATTTTTTTGGCTTCAAGTCCCAAACTCTACCATCAAAGTAGACAACAGCTGCTTCTACCAGAAAACAGCGACTTAACCAGAAAAATTCAAGCCCCATCACAATCCAGTGCAAGAATACCAAAACAACAAAAACAAAAAAACAAACAAAACAAAAAACCCCACATACCTGGCACTTGGGTCTTATCAGATCCAGCTATGTTTTAGCCACAGATCTCTAGATTTTATTGCATAAATGGAGACAAAGTGCTTCTACTTCACCATAAACATCTGGACCCGGTACATCACTGGCACTGGGGAAAAATACAAGTAGACCAGGATCCTGCACGTATTACCCATTTTTTCCCCCATTTAGATCCTCAAAATTTAACTTTGTAGATAGACCTCATGTAGTGATCTCACATTTGGAGTTTTTCTTAAAGCCACAGTTTCTGGACCACCATAAATACAACAGACTCAGCTTTTTTTTTTTTTTTAAAATGTATAAGAAGTGTTTGGCCCTAATGGTTGCTGAAAAACACTGGAAAATGTGACCCTAACAATTCAAAACTCAAGAAGGAAAATAAAAAGAATTCAAAACTAAATTAAAAAAAACCTCCTGATTTTTCAAGCCAAAATTATTATTTTTAGGGGGGCCTGAGTCAGGATTTTTGAATGTTTGGGGTTCACAATTCTGTAGACAGCATGTGTCCTTTCATATCAGATAAATCTATGCGTGTCGTATTTTAAATGAAGCTACAATAAACAAAACTTAACTCCTGACTTTTCTAGATACAGCCTAATTTTATACCAGAACACAGAAATGGGACCCATCTCATCTAGCAAAAGTAGAAAATCGCATTATGTGTAGTTTTAGTCAATCAGCTCTTGACTGAGATTTCCAAAACAGTCTAGAGGATTTAGCTCGTCCATTAATTTTAAGCACATTTCAATGGAAGATGTGTGTCTTGAGACTGCTATGTAAATCTCAGGGCACCAGCTTTAGACTGGGGCTGGGTTGCATCCAGATGCAGATTTTGCCAATAAAGTTGAGGCTGCTACAATGGCTTTCTATTTAGATTGTACATTTTGGAGTTTGTGGCTAAAGACAGCCAAGATCCAGGTGGACTCCAGTGCCACACCTGGATTTTTACAGCATTTATGGTCTGGGTTATAGGTAGGGCTGGCAAGTCCCTTATTACCAGGGATGTCCCTTATTTTTTCCCCATCTCTGTACAACGAGATCAGAATACTGCACAAATCAGCAAGAAATACCTCTGGTGAATGTAGGTGAGTATTACTGCTTATTATTATGATTAATGATGATAATAATAATAAATAATAATAATAATAATATTAGGAGGATGGGAGAAGCAGGGGTGCTAAGAAAGCAGTCTCTTATTTTTAAGATACAATGCTGGCAGCCCTATGTATCTGGGTCTATTGGTTTTGGGTGCCATAAAATAGCAATAAGAAAAAAGGAGTATTTGTGGCACCTTAGAGACTAACAAATTTATTTGAGCATAAGCTTTCGTGAGCTACAGCTCACTTCACGAAAGCTTATGCTCAAATAAATTTGTTAGTCTCTAAGGTGCCACAAATACTCCTTTTTTCTTGTTGCGAATACAGACTAACACGGCTGCTACTCTGAAACCTGTCATAAAATAGCAACATTTGTTTTCGCGGTTTTTTTGCATTAGAAATACAAGGCTGTACAACCTCCAGGATCAAGGCTGTACCAGTTCCCGGATTTTCATGGTGAAGTAGGTACGCTTTGTCTCCATATATGCAATAAAATCTAGATGTCTATGGCTAAAACACTGCTGGATCTGACAAGACCCGGGCGCCAGGTATGTGTTTTTGTAGAATTCTTGCACTAGCTGGGAGACAAATTATGTCTGGGTCCGTGTGCCAGACTCAGGGTTTGACAATAGCCATGCTCTCCGGGAGGTGCCAGGGTTCGGTTTTCCCGCTTCAGTGGGAGCGGCTAGTCTGGCTCTCCCGAGCGAGGGAACGATTTGGGACCCTACGGCTAAAAGTCAGCAGGATCCAACATGCACTTTTGTCCCCCAAAGCAACTCCCGCATCTACAGAATCGCGTCCCGGGTGACCACCACCCCCGTCCCGGCGCGCCCAGCCTGCCCGGGCAGGCACCGCTCGCAGGGCTGGAGGAAGAGGGGAAGGCACTCACCGCTCAGATAGTTGGTCCACTTGTACAGCACCCCCTCCATGGTGGCAAGGGCCGCCCCATCCAGCTCTGCTCGGGACAGGGGAACACCCCCCCACCCCCGCGACCTTTTAAGCCTTCAACCACCCCCTGCGCCCCACCGCAGAGCCACCGACGCCCAGGACCATCCTGGGGCTTGCTTCATACAGACCCTCCCTGCCCGCCTGCCTCCTCCCGCACTACGCTTCTTGCGCGCAACCAAAGCCTTCCGCAGCCCCGCGACGCGGCGGACCGCGCAGGCCACCCCCGCAAGAGCCACCACGTGACCAGCGTGCGCGGACTCGAGAAGGGAACGCCCAAAGCCGGTGGCTTCCGGGAACCAATAAGAATGCTGCTCCGGCAACAGCGACACCCAATCGGCGGCGCACGGGAGCCGATTCAATTGTGTGAGAATTCCAACAAGGCCGGATTGTGCACGAGCGTTCTCTTCCCGGAGCACCGATGATTTTCTCCGAGCGCTGATCGGCGCCGGCTGTCGGTTGGGCGGGAGGGACGACAGACAGGCCTGCGTCCCAATAGACAGCGACATTTTATGGCACGCCCCTTAGAGAGAACCAATCAGAGAGAGAGGAGCCCGGCTCCTGTGGGCTGGGGGTAGCCAGCTGGAGTTTTGAGCCTGGTTTAGGACGAGTTTGCCACGTCTGCGTGCTGCTGCGGCTGGGGAGGGATGAGCCGAGGGTGGAGGTGGCTCCTTCCTCTTCCCCTAGCACCACCCACCTCTGCAGGGGGCTGGAGCCCCTGGGGAGCCTGAAGTCTGAGTCAGTTATAGCGAAACCTGCCTTAAGTGCCCTGCAAAACTCAGCGCCTGGCCGCATCGCTGTGCAAGTAAAGACCGAATCCTCTCGTGCTGACAATTTTCGGGGCACTTTAAGGCGGCTGCGAAAAGCACTGGATGTAACTGACCCAGGGGAAGGAGTGGTGAGGATCCTTGCTCCAGGCTCCCTGCTGTATAAAACTCCTTTACGCATCCCTCATCCACATTTTTTTTTCTTTTTGAGAAAATAGCCTTTGCTGTGACTCAAGGATGAGGGTTGCATTTGGGGCTCCCCTTTTCTGTGTGGTTGTTACCTATGTGACTGGGGCTCTTATCCCAGAAGCAGAAGTGAAGATTGAGGTGCTCCAGAAGCCATTCATTTGTCAGAGGAAAACCAAATGGGGGGATATGCTGTTGGTGCATTATGAAGGCTACTTGGAAAAAGATGGTTCAATGTTTCACTCCACGTAAGTAACTCTTTCAAGCATGGAAGATAAATACGTGTAGCTAAGAGACTAGGTGCTGGTTTAAAGCTTTTCTCGGCAATTTTGGTGATCTTTAAAAAGAGATTAGGTGTGGATAGTGATTGCCTAAGCTCCATGGCACCAGGATATATGTATAAAACAGCTAAATCCCATCAATGTATCTGTGCCTCAATATACTCATTTTAACAATAAAGTGTCCCTAATTAATTCCCTCACTTGCAATATAACTAATGGAATATACTTGTTTTTGTTTTTGTTTTAAGGATGTGATCTGTGTTTCCCCCCTTCCTTCCCCCTCACTTCCAATGAAGACCCAAAAATAAAGCTACCTAAACATCCAAATTGCTCCACACAGACAGACCCTCATGGAACCCCTTGAAGGATGGGGGCCTTAAGTAACGATTTTTTTTTTACAGCGGGTGGGGGCGATTCAGGTATTGGCCTCAATCTTGCAAATATACATATGAGTAACTTTATGCTCATAAATAGTCTTGAGTAGCTCAGTGGGGCTTCTCATGTGCAGAAAGGGACATCTCATTATAGAACAAGTTTCCAGAGGAGATCCGGCCAATCCAGAATCTATCTCGAGGAAACTCTGCAGAACCTTTCACTTTAAAAAGTAATTTCCATTACAGGAAAAGTGATAATTGTGACATTGACATCTTCTATCTAAACATCACTCTTCCCCTCTCCTCCCTACCCCCCATCCTTGAAACTAATCAACCAAAAAAAAAAATCTATTTCTAAACAGACATTTTATCCCCAAAAGGGAGAAGAGCCAGAAATTCCATGAAGTCAGCTTCACTACTGATACTGAGTTTACATGAAAGTCAGATGCTATGGCGATGAGGAGCAATGAACAAGCTTAAATATTTTCAGGCTAGGTCCAAAATATGTCTTTCTACAAGAGTCCAACTAGTACAGACTGCTTGTTCTTTCTTTACAGATCAGTCTTAACTAAAATCTCTCACCAAATAGTAAATTTTGACCAGTTATCTCTTACAGATAGCCTTTTATGCCTCTGGTAAAGGAATTTTATTAATGTTTGTCATTTCTTCTAACAAATTGTCCATTGATGACTAATTTCTATATTTTTTTGAAGTGTTTTCTTTCAGTATCTGGTAAATACAGCTGGTCAGAAAAATCAGATAAAAACAATATAGCTATGAAAATGGTGACAAATTTTCACAATGTTTTCAACCAGCTGTACTGGTTTAAGAAAGATTCTAACTGCACAGGTCTGAAGTGCTTAAATTTTAAACTAAACAAGATTGGGCCTGGTCACTATTTGGATGGGAGACCTTGTAGAAAACCTAAATGCTATATAAAGTGGTTTTTGAGACACTTTTTTATATTGTAGTACTACAACTAATATTCCATCATAGTACACAACAGCACTGAGCTACTAGCAGTGACTTCTGAATAATACCTAAAGTAAAGGTCCTGAGTCTTGTAGTTGCTAAGGCACCATTTCAGCAAAGTACTTGAGCATGTTCTTTATTTGAAATATGCAAGTGTCCCATTCAGATCTAAGTAAGTATTTGAACATGCACTTAAAGTTAAGCACATGTTAAGTCCCATGGAAGTCAGTGGGATTGAATTCAGTCCAATTTTATTGACTTAATTTTTTCTAAACATTTTGTTAAATATGACTGTGATTACTCACGTGCTTAAGAGCTTGGATTGGTGTCTAGGAATCCTATGGCATGCTCTACAGTGGTTATCGCCCTGGGTGTACTAGCCACATTTCAGTTTGGAAGGGAGGGATTACGTTCTACCTATCTAAACTTAAATTTCTCCCTGTATCCATTTATTTCCTCTGTGCTAAACTTACACATCTATTGTGTAGTGTTGTTGGTTCATAATGGCTTCTGTATGTTCCTACCTGACATGGTTATTTCAAAAGACAAACACAGTTAACACTTTTAAACATACTACATATTTTACAATCTACTATCAAGGTTCAGAAACAAATCTCAGGCTTTATTGTCTACCAACTAATCAATACAGCTGTGACTGTGTGTTCTTAACAGTATGATTCCATTTCTACAATGATCAGTAACTAAACGGAAACCAGTGATCAGAGATACCAATTATTAGATTTGCTGCTTCCAGTACAAAAAGAAAATGTGCTGGCTCTAGGCACCAACATCTTCATGTGTAGAATGAGGTTTTGTTTTATTTTTAATTTCACTGCTTTTTAATATGCTTTAGAAGTGCAAGGTCTGGGTCTGCTATCACTAAAGAGGTGCCAAGTTATTGTTTAGGGGTTTAATTCTGTAACTCTGCAGTATGAGCCTGTTCAGTTTAGTATAATGGGTAATCTTCATGGATATACTAAACAGTTTAGGGACTAAAATATTTTGTTCCATATTTTTCAGCCACAAGCATAACAATGGTCAACCTATGTGGTTTACACTTGGCATAAAGGAAGCCATTAAAGGTTGGGACAAAGGTTTGAAGGATATGTGTGTAGGAGAAAAGCGACAACTAACTATTCCTCCATCCCTTGCTTATGGAAAAGAAGGGAAAGGTAATACTTCAAAATCCTCCTCAAGCTCAATGCATTCCTAAACTTGTATTGTTACTCTTTTGTCCTAAGTAGTTAACAGATTTTTGAGGTCTTGTAAGTTGTTTCCATTAGGAAGAGAAATTGATAGGAGTCAGACATTTCTTTGATGCAGTCCTGCTTCTTTAAAAAGAATGTACATAAAGTCCTGTTTTCCTGAACAAAACAGGAATCAAGCAGCAGGAGATCTAAGCCTCTTTCCAGCCAGCACTCAACCCAAAAACTCTCTCCCTTAGCTCTTTCTCAATGTCAAGTTCTTTTCCGTCTGGCTGTTGGCCTTCCTTGCTGTCTTCTCAGTATGCTTCTATGGCACTGGTGCTGATACACACCTGCAATTGCATCAGTCCTCTGCCTCTCTGTTTGTTAGACCACTGGGAAATCCAGTGGCATTTAATTGTTTCATCATTTTAGCCTGCCCTGAATGGAAGTCAGCTATTGCACTCCTTCAACAAGGTGTAGTGTGACTGATCAGACCCCAGCACAGCCGTACGTATATCCACTGTAAAGACTTGTCTCTCTGCTGTAGGATTGATTTATCAGGATTGATGGTGGTAATGTGGCTCTGCCTCACTTTATCAAGCTTTAGCAGTGATTTTTCACTTTCCAAGATGGTAAACACTTCCATATGTCTCGTTGGGACAAGAGAGTACAAACTGGAGATAGCTAGCTGTTGGGCTACAACATTACGTGATTTTTTTTAAAAAATATTATTATTTGAACAGTTAATAGGGCTAAGTACTTGCGTCACTGGGGATTGCCTGTGTCATGTGGATTTAAGGCAATGTGTGACCTTTAATGCAGATGGAGTAAGTATTCTCTGAGGAAATTTAACACTCCTACTATGCCTTCTCATAGTACAAAACTAGTTTAGGAATTGGGAATACCTGACTCCATATACTGTGTGTATGTATTCTGGCAAAATTGGAGGAGCAAGAGGTGGAGGGCAACTAAACACACTTTCCCTTAAAATAAAACTTTCAATTATTTCTAAATTTCTATTCAAAAATTTCTAAAAGCACTGTTTTTTGTCTTCCAGAAATGATGCAAAAGGCAAAGCAAGCTTTTAGCATGTAATTTAAATTAATGCATCCTGGCTAGTCTTTTGCCAGCAGGACACCCATGGTACCTAATTCTCTATTACTGTGCCCAGGTGTAAATAACTACACAAAAAGGATGTCAAATGCTACCATTTTCACTCGGTGCCACTTTATGGACACTTATTTAGCACAAATGTAAATAAATAAGAAACAAGGCAGTGGCAAGCTAGCCCCCACACTTCTAAGGAAGAATTGTCAATGCATACAGTGCAACTTTATTTTGTATATTTAAAGGCCTGCTGAAGAATTAAACAAACCTGCCAGTTGCCATAAGAAATAGTTTGCTCCAGAAAACTTTGTAAAGTGTGTGCCTTCCTACAGATCTTTTCAAATAATATACTCAGCAGGTATGTGGAATAACCGGTCCATTTTCTTTCTTCATGCTGACTTCCTCAATGCACACCTGCTGTCCCCAGGCCCTCCATCCTTGGTGCTACCCTTGCACTCTTTCCTGTAACCCTAAGAAGAATCACGCCCACTCACTGTCCCCTTTCAGTTGTATTCCCAAGACTCATTACTCACTTGCACATGCTAAAAGGCTGTTAGCATCTCTCTTACTGTGATTCAGAGTATCTGAGCTTTCTGGAGATCATTAGCACCCTATCAGGCAAGTAGTAGAAGAGATGACATGGAGGAAACTGTTTCAGAGCTGTGAGGATATTGTTGGGGGGCAGGGGGCTATAGTCTGGGGAACAAAAGCAAGGATGTGTATTCTGTTCCTGTAGGCTTTGCACAGCAGTCACAAAATAAAGTGCTGTGCCGAAGATGAAAATGTGCTTCTGATAGCTCTGTGCTTCAAACATTAATCATGTTAAAATGTTAATCATTTAAATTATTCGACTGACTTACTAACCTAAATGCTAAAAGATAAAATGTTGATAAAGCCAGTGTGTGCTAAATTTAAAAATTCCAACTATTTTGAGCCAAAAGTGGACTGCTTTCTGGGTCGCCATCAGAAAATCAGCAGCCTATTCAAGCATCTAAAATGAAGTAATTCACTTAGTGCATGTACACTGAGCACACGGGTCCAATCAGATTAACCAGCAACATATTTAAAAGGTTGGGATTCTGCACTGCAGCCCTAGAGCCAGCAATGAGAGGATCACCCCAGCGTAGAGCAGTCCTGTGATACCTTTCCTCTGCTGCTGATATAGGGAACATGGCCAGGGCTTTCTTAGGCTCTGGCTATCCTCAGCTGTTGTATCTGTGACCCTTCGGTGCAGTCCGCAGTCAGCCTAATTTAAATCCCCATTCAAAATAGGTTTCAGAGTAGCAGCCGTGTTAGTCTGTATTCGCAAAAAGAAAAGGAGTACTTGTGGCACCTTAGAGACTAACAAATTTATTTGAGCATAAGCTTTTGTGAGCTACAGCTCACTTCATCGGAGGCATTACCTTATTAATTCAGTCACCAGCAATCCTAAACAACTTTAATGAAACTGGATTAACAGAAGACTTTTCCCAAATATTGATGGACTTTCTAAGTACTGAATGTAACACTTAATTTGTCTCAACGTTTAATATCTTCGGTAGGAAAAATTCCACCTGAGAGCACGCTGATATTCAACATTGACCTTCTAGAAATTAGAAGTGGACCAAGATCTCATGAGTCATTCCAACAGATGGATCTTAATGATGACTGGAAGCTATCCAAGGATGAGGTGAGTGTGCTAACTAGCTACTCTCTTCCCTTTCGTAAAGTAAGTAAAAAAAAAAAAAAAAAAAAAAAAAAAGTAAAAGAAGTAAAATCTGATATTTGTCAAGAAAGGGTCTACTGCACTATAGCTTGATCTAGCTAGTGCTAGGAAAGGGCCCTGAGTCTATAGAGACTGCTCACGTGCATAGGTGCAGGATGGAGGCCTAAGTTAACATAACATAAGAACGGCCATACTGGGTCAGACCAAAGATCCATCTAGCCCAGTATTCTGTCTTTCAACAGTGTCCAATGCCAGGTGCTTCAGAGAGAATGAACAGAACAGGTAATCATCAAGTGATCCATCCTCCTGTCGCCCATTTTAAGTGTGGTTTGCACCACTTAGAATGTTTACATTAATTTGTGTGACTTGGAACTTTTTAGAAGTTAAAAAATTACTTTAAACTTTGTCAGTTTTTGGTTTTTGTACCACAACTTGGATTTCAAATCCTACTGCTGTAACACCAACATCCGATGGCCCTTCATCATGTGACCCTCCTGAAAGGACGCAGCATTCATCGTTGTTCGTCCTCTGCTGGCCACTTTTCTAATTGGGACTCTGCTTGAATATAGAACTTAATGGTGGAAAGAACTGTAGGTTTCAACCCTTAGTTTTATCATCTGTGTTTAAAGGATATTTAAGTGGTGGTTTATTTTATTTTAAACTGAAAATCAAAAACTCTAGCCAGGCAGGCTTCTGCATGTACAACAATCCTGTCCTGGATCTCTCCTGGTATTTCAGACTTGTTTCCTTCCGATTGAATTATACCAGTGTGTACTAGCTATACAATGTATCTTTTGTGATGAACCAAAACATCTATTAGGGCAGGGGATCCCAAACTGTAGGCCGCAACACAGTCCCAGGTGGTTCACTATAGGTGGAGTTTGGGGGCGGTGGGCGCATGAGGGTTGTTGCTGCCTTGCCCCCCAAAAATTGTTTATGTTGGTGGAGTGGCAGCTGACTATGGCCCCCACCCAGGGCCAGAGCCCAGGGCCCTATTGGGTGGCAGAGGGTGAAGCAGAGCCACTGGGCAGAGGCGAAGGGAAGGGGCCACTCCGAAAAGTGGTGATTCCCCTGGTAGCTGGAGGAGGCCAGAGGGTTCGTGGCTGTTACTGCTTTGAGCTGCTGCACCCCGCAATTTGTATCTTTGGGAATCCTGGAGTATAAGCCCCAAAGCACCCCTAGGGCTGGGGCTTGGCGGTGCTGCTCTGTTACCACCTGGACAATGTCATGATCAGGACCATCAAGGTAACAGTTGGTTCAGCCTGAGCAACTGCCTCCACCTGATGCTGGTGGCCCCCAAGCCCTCCCACGTTCCCGGGCAGTCGGAGCGTGTGAGGCAGGCCAGGGTGCTACGTGGGTGACTGGGGCAGGGCTGCCAGGTGATGAGCTCAAGGCACTCAGCATGCTGCTGCGGTGGAGCGTGTTGGCAGGGGCTGGCTGTGGCACCTGCCTGGCCCTTTCATCCTCTCATTGACCCTGGTCGCTGCTGAGGCGAGGGACCTCGCATGCCTTGCAGTGCCCTCTCCCTGATGGATGGATGTTAATAGTGGGCCACAATGCCTATTGCAGCTGCACAGCTGGCCCTCAGGAAAAAAGTTTGGGAACTCCTGCATTAGGGAGCTAGGTGAGACCACTAAACTCCTTTTTTGTTTTCAGTCGAGAACAGGAATTAGAGCTGAAAGACTGATCCAGTTCACTAATGCACTGTGTTAGCCAGCCTTTCAAATTATCAATATATTAATGCCTATTAACTTACCATAACAAATGCCACAAAGCGGTGTACTGATGTGGATAAGAGATTTTAAAACCTGGAAGATATGACCCATTGGCTTGGTGTTAATTCAATCCTAAACAAATCTTGGGTATTGTAGAGTAAGTCATCTGTAATTACCTAATTTACAGTATCTTTCTACCTCAGTAGAAGGTTATATGGTTTAGAACTCTCAGGATTTAAGATGGATAAACTTCAAACAACTGAATGAGGATTGAGTTGTCACTCAGAATAATTAAATGTTACGGTTATCTACTTATACTAGTCTGCATAGGTATGTTCCAGCAGTGAGTTTAAGTAATTTTTAAATACATGTCTCATACGTAAGCTTTTTATTGTGGGGTTTTTCTGGTGTCAGAATAATTTTTTAATATAGTGATTTCTGTTTCTGCTGTAAATGCTGGTAGTGGACAGTTTCCCAAATACATTTTTTTGTGGAAACTCAACCTAATAAGTTGATAAAGATCTGAGGTTGATTTCTTTTCTTTTTTCTTTTTTTTGGTTAGGTGGATCTTATACTGTCATCTGATATTTGTGAGCAAGAGAAATTATTTTGCTCTCTAAATAACTGGAAGCCAAAAATTTCTATTCTTTAGTTATATTCACTTTACAGTACAGACAGACAAACTTAAATGACACACTTTCATGGCTCATTTTCCTGACATACACCCTAAAGCTATGATGATTTGTTCCTACTATTTTTATTGTCTTTGATACCAAAGACCTTGCTATCATCTCTGAGTTAGGCTGCAGAAATCTTTCAGACAAGCTTATATCCTTAGTGACAATGGGAAGTAGTTATTTATTGTCTAGTACACCCATAACAAATATGATAGCTTTTCCTAGGCCTGTCTCTTCTTCATTAACTGAATTTTAATAAAGTCTTATGATTAAAACTATTAGGGCTGTTGATTAATCGTAGTTAACTCGTGCAATTAACTCAAAAATTAATCACGATTAAAAAATGTAATCGTGATTAATCGCAGTTTTAATCACACTGTTTAAAAAACAGAATACCAGTTGAAATGTATTAAATATTTTGGATGTTTTTCTACATTTTCATATATATTGTATTCTATGTTGTGTTTGAAATCAAAGTGTATATTATTTTTTACTACAAATATTTGCACTGTAAAATTGATAAAAAAAATAGTATTTTTCAATTCACCTCACACGAGTACTGTAGTGCAATCTCTTTGTCATGAAAGTGCAACTTACAAATTGCTAAGACAAACAAGTTTGTTTATATTTACAGGAGATAATGCTGCCCTCTTCTTATTTACAATGTCACTCAAAGTGAGAACAGACATTTGCATCAGTCTTTTTGTAGCCAGCATTGCAAGATATTTACGTGCCAGATATGCTAAACATTCATATGGCCCTTCATGCTTCAGCCACCATTCCAGAGGACATGCTTTCATGCTGATGATGCTTGTTAAAAAAATAATGCATTAATTAAATTTGTGACTGAACTCCTTTGGGGAGAAGTGTATGTCCCCTGCTCTGTTTTACCCACATTCTGCCATATATTTCATGTTGTAGCAGTCTCGGATGATGACCCAGCACGTGTTGTTGTTCATTTTATGAACACTTTCACTGCAGATTTTACAAAATGCAAAGTTACCAATGTAAGATTTCCAAGGATAGCTACAGCACTCGACCCAAGGTTTAAGGATCTGAGGTGCCTTCCAAAATCTGAGAGGGACGAGGTATGGAGCATGCTTTCAGAAGCCTTAAAAGAGAGCAACACTCCCAATGCAGAAACTGCAGAACCTGAACCACCAAAAAAAGAAAATCAACTTTTCGCTGGTGGCATCTGAGTCAGATGCTGAAAATGAACATGTGTCGGTCTGCACTGCTTTGGATTGTTACCGAGCAGAACCCGTCATCAGCATGGGCACCTGTCCCCTGGAATGGTGGCTGAAGCATGAAGGGACATACGAATCTTTAGCACATCTGGCACGTAAATATCTTACGATGCCGGCTACAACAGTACCATGAGAACGCCTGTTCTCACTTTCAGGTGACATTGTAAACAAGAAGCGGGCAGCATTATCTCCCACAAATGTAAACAAACATATTTGTCTGAGCGATTGGCTGAATATGAAGTAGAACTGAGTGGATTTGTAGACTCTAAAATTTTACATTGTTTTATTTTTGAATGCAGAGGTTTTTTGTATATAATTCTACATTTGTAAATTCAACTTTCACAATAAAGAGATTGCACTGCAGTATTTGTATTAGGTGAACTGAAAAATACTATTTCTTTTGGTTTTTTTTTTTTTTTTTACAGTGCAAATACTTGTAATCAATAATAAATGTAAAGGGAGCACTGAACACTTTGTATTCTGTGTAATAACTGAAATCAATATATTTGAAAATGTAGAAAACATCCAAAATATTTAAATAAATGGTATTCTATTATTATTTAAGTGTGATTAAGCGCGATTAATTTTTTTTTAATCGCTTGACAGTCCTAAAAACTATTAATCTATTTTGCCCAACAGGTGAAAGCATATTTGAAGAAAGAATTTGAAAATCATGGAGCATCAGTAAATGACAGCTATCATGATGTTTTGGCTGATGACATATTTGATAAAGAAGATGAAGATCGTGATGGATTTATATCTGCGAGGGAGTTCACATACAAGCATGACGAACTGTAGAGAAGCCTGGCAGAATTTTCTGTGAAGCAACTTATAGTGTCAAGTTTTGTAACATTTTTGATTCAGTGTTTGGTGCTGACAGTTTCTAATGGAACAGAAGAAACGCTTTTTTTTTTCATATTCAAAAGATTATCTGTTGATGATCCAAAATGTTTTAACTATTTTTAGGTATTGAAATTAAGCTTTTTTGTGCAGCAGTTGAAAAGGTTTATGCAGTAATAGTGGTTTTTGTTGTATGAACCCTTATTTTGTATTAACTTATTTTGCATTATGAAACAAAAACTTGCCGTATAACAAACTTCCTAAAAGGAAAATCCAGTCCTTTATCTGCCTTGCATTTCCTTCTTCTGTGCTATATATATTTCAGGTGACACTCTCTCTCTTTAATAATACAAAGCTTGTTTAATTTTAAATCAGTGACTTCAGTTATATGGCATTATTTTCTTTTGCAAATCTGTGTTTGAAAAGCACAAGAAAAGAAGTGCCAACTAATTTTCCTGAAGCTGTCAAAAAGAGGTACACTACAAAGGTGTGACATGTGTTATGAGCCTTCTCAGCTGTAGCAATATAGCAACATGGGACAGAATAAGAAAAATTACTGTCTTCCACTGGTTTATTTTTATAAATATAGTAAACTTCCTTAGTGCCCCAACAAACCAATGATTAATTTTATATTTATTTCAGTGATATGTGCTAGAACCAAGACAGGAGTTAAATGTTGCTAGTTAATTTTTCCTATTTATTTAAACTGTCAGTTATTAACATTCCATTTGCGTTGGGGAGGGAAGGGATATGTGTACAAATATCTCAAAAATAGCAAAAGTTACAGCACAACACCTCCACTTCTAAATGGAAAACTTACAATGCTAATAAGTATCTTATGATTGGAATTAAGAAACTTGCATTGATGCAGAGAGACCACGTTTTCTTTGACTTACTAAATATGCCTTAGGCTGAATGCTCAAGTTTCAAGTTGCTTAGCTATAAGGGGAAAAGTTATCCTGAGAGGAAGTGAAGTGGTCACAAGGACACCCGCATTGGTTCAATTCCTGTCACTACCTTATATAGTTTTGAGGTTTTTGTTTTGTCTTTTTTACATTGCCCATGGGGGGTGGAGGGGAAAATCAGTATTTAGAGTTGCAGAGGTGTATACTCTACAGTGCAGTATGGCTCTTGCAGTATTTCATGAGTGGTACAAAAATAAATTGAAGATCAAGTGTGCTGAAATTTTAAACAATAAAGTGACTTAGAAAAATATGTTCAAGGCATGAACGTCTTATTGTGCTACATTGTCATGGAGCAAGTGGAAGATCTTTCTTTCTTTCTTTTTTTTATTTTTTTAACATTATGTTTACCTGTTTGATATTGCTTAGTGTGTCTTGAGGAGTTAAACCAAAAGGAGCTCTTAGGTAGAGCAAGCAGGAAACAAAACAATGACCAGCGACAAGAAAAGACTTCATGGGAGTTAAGGGAACTGGGCTATCAATTGGGAAGATGCTGCTTCCAGGGGCCAGGCAAAATTGCACACCTGGTTCAGCAAGGCTCAGGTCCTAAGATACAAGGGGCACTAAACAATTAAAATCTTTCTTTAGAGAAGGAGGGGGCTTCAGTGGTCAAAGGCTGTTCGAGAAGAGCAGTCACACTGGGACGCAGGCCCAGTGCAATGTCAAAGGCGGCTAAGAGTTCCAAATAAGACCTAAGCATGCAGAGTTTCTGTAGCTTTAACCTTTTTCTCTGCTCTTGGGTGAACAGACAATTTGTCTGTTTAGAAGGAGCTGTTTAGTCTCACTTTAATCATTCAGCTACTGGTTACAGGATCTGAGGAAAGCTTCTTGCAAGTACCAATTATGGTTGGGTGTCTTGTGTTAACATGGCTGGAAACAAGGGCTGTCACTCCAGGATCCAGGTGAGAGTGGTAGAACCACAGGGTTCCACTTGGGAGAGGTGAAGATAAGAGTCTGTCATGTGAGGAATGCACTCATGAAGGTATAAAGTACCGCTCACCCAGTAACTATGGCAGGATGATGGGAAATGCAGGGTATTATAGCCTATGATCCAGTCTAAAGTTGGGTGAACTGAATTCCATTCTGTGAAGACTGCATGTAGCAATGTTGCCCACTCTGATGATTTTGTCTTTTGTTTGTTTTCCTTAAAGCCCCAGCTCCTAGAGTCAAGTGGATATGTGATGATTTCAGCCTTCAGTCTTAAAGAAAAAGTAAATTTCTAGCCCTTGTGACTGTGGCAAAAGCTTCAAAATGTGACCTTGGTGCACCTTAAACACTTAAAAAGCAGAAGGAAAATAAAAAATGGCAAATCTATTATTTTTACATAATCTCAGGATTTTAAAGCCAATTGCATGATTTCTGGTGAGCCTACTCATGATTTTTGAACATTTGGTGTTTGGTAATACTGAGGTAGAGGTCTGTTACGTGTAGGGGCTTCAGGAGAGATCACAGATGCAGCTCACCCCGAGCTGTCAGTCTTGCCTTCCTTTGATGCTTCAAACTATTGCTCTTCTGGAACAAGGGAGAGAATTCTCCCCTTGTGACTTCTAGTCCATATGGGCCACAATCCTGCTTTACGCACAGGAGAAATCCAACTTAAAGCCAGTGAGACTATGCGCATTCTTAAAGCTAAGCATGTGCAGGAATGGAGCCCTAGTCACTACAGTCTGTCAGTTAAGATATGTTAATTTATAGTGCCCTGTGCAGATACAAAATTTGTATCTTCATCCAATCCACAAAAATAGTCTGTGGATATCTGCAGATTTTCAGGGCTCTATTAATTTGCAACAGAATCTGATCTTCCGAAACCAGTGGCAGGAGGAGGTGTTTGCTCTGAACCAAGCTTTTTTTTTTTTTCCAGAAAATATTCTGTGCAAGGGGGGAAAAGGTCCTGTTATACAACTCGCTACTCTGAGGGGGAAAGAGGATGGGGTCTGTGGTGGATGTGGGATCAAATAAATTAGCACAAATTAGCATATTTCCATTATTTTGATGCTTGGTTTCCTTTCCTGTTTTCTATAAGCAAGATTTTTTTTTTAATTACTACTTTTGGAATGTTACTGCAGTAGCTGACAAGCATGTTATCTTTGCTTACTGCACCTCAGGCAGGGGATAAAGGGTTCATGTAAGCATTGCATCTCTTATTTTCAATGGAAGTGCTGGATTGCTGAAAGCTGTGAAATTTTCCTATTACCAATTAGATTCTTAAAAACACTAATAGTGAAATAATTTAGCAAATATGTGTAAATATGTACATACACACACACACACACCCCACTAGAATATTAAAGCTTCAGGGGCCAGGTCCTCAGCTGGTGTAACCTGGCATAGTTTTGCTGAAATCAGTGTAGCTATGGAGACTCCCAGCTGCTGAAGATCTGGCTCTACTTAGTTTGCGGTAGCTATAAAAATCCTTCAGTTGGACTCAAAACAAATCTCCCAAGATTGCCAGGTCACCAATAGGTTCAGGAAGCACATTCAACAATTTTACCATTTGTGTATCTCCATCAAGATGAGAAGACCTGGTGGGTAGAAATAATTCTGACTGTATTGCTGAAGTGCACCTGCTAGTTAATCCATAGGCTATACTACCAGAAGGATCATTGTGCCCCTGATAAAGATGCAGCCAATGTAACTAACATTAAAGGAAGAGGGAATCTTCCCTCATACAGTTTACAGTACTTGTATGAGGTGAATTGAAAAATACTATTTCTTGGTGCCAAAAGAAAATAATGGGCAACATATTCATTTTATCACACTGATGCATCCTCAGAAGTATATTACTAATCCACATATCTCAACAGCAGAGGAATTTTCAACTGCCCAGCTGCAGCTAAAATGATTTTCCTGATTCTTCGTACCACTGGACAATGAGCTGTATTGGTTTCAGTGTGGACTCTCAATGTTTATTTGAGAAGTATGATTGCAAGAATTAGCTGTACAGTAGAAATTAGACACTAACATTTAAGAGAGGATTTAATATATAGTGAAGCAGATAACCAGTCTATTTTGTTGCTTGCTCATTCAAATTGACTCTGAGATTAAAGATAATGTTCAGACTAACGTGTACTAATCAATTAGTGAAGTTAGTGTCTCCTTTTCTATCATTTTCTGAAGGTTTCTGCAGCAGTCTATCATTTATTCATCCATATAATTTCATCAGTAGTGAAATTTCCAAAGTATAGTAATTTATATCGTAAAGTAAATCATAAACTCCATAATGAGCTAATCACATTCCAGGCCTCTAAAGTTGACCTGAAAAAAGGAAAAGAAATGTTTTGTCCTTTTAAATATTTCTATATGATATATAAAGAAAAACTAAAAACACACTGTGAGAACCATCTATTAAAGCTTTTGTTCCATAATAAAAGTGTCTATATATTGCAGGGGGTGGGGTGGAATAACTCAAAGAGATTTAAGATTGAAAATGTGCTAGCATCCAACTAATACACCAAAGCAATTTCTACACTTCTTTTTCAAAAAATTCCAAATATTAGAATGTCTCAAAATGAACAGTAAAGAGATTCAGTCTGTTCTGTAATTAATTATTATATTGCATCGTTCAGTCTCACTTATAGACTCCATACAGAGTTTTTGCTAACAATTAAATTACAGCGTAGGAAGAAAGATGGGGAAAAAAGTAGGGGAGATTGTTTGTTTTCTTTTTCTTTTTGTCACTGGGAATCTTTGAGAATGAGTCCAAAAGAACCCTGAGGTTACACTCCTCCTTTGAAAACCAGAGGCCAGGTACTCTGAACAGGGAGGTCACAGCTTCTGTGAGATTGTCATATTTCCTCTCTCTATTCAAGGTCAATGCTGTTTTCTGAAGATTGAGTGAGCGCCTCCTATTTTTCATCTGGTCTCCTAATTCCCTCTCGACTAGAAAATCAAGAAAATATTATCCATGCTAAATGAGAAGTTGATGTAGATCTAGGAGTCATAGGTATATTGACAACACTGTAGCCCGTAGTGTTTTACCCAATGGTCTTATAAATATGTGGAACTACAAATAATGAGTCTGTTCATCATATTATTCTTTATGCTGCTGACAGAGCTCTATTAAATCAATATCTTCTGTCCTGAAATTATAGTCACAGACAACAGATTCAGCAAGATCTTTAGTTCAAAGACACACTGAAGAAAACAGATTATTTTAATAGTTCAGGAGGATGCCACTCATTTCCTGCTATAAGTGACAATCTCTTTTCAGATAATTGGGCATAGATCTGTGATCACTTCTATCTCAACATTATGACTTACAAAACAGTTAATGACAGGTTTCAGAGTAGCAGCCGTGTTAGTCTGTATTCGCAAAAAGAAAAGGAGTACTTGTGGCACCTTAGAGACTAACAAATTCATTAGAGCATAAGCTTTCATGAGCTACAGCTCACTTTAAATGCATCCGATGAAGTGAGCTGTAGCTCACGAAAGCTTATGCGCTAATAAATTTGTTCGTTTCTAAGGTGCCACAAGTACTCCTTTTCTTTTTGCGAAAACAGTTAATATATGCAATAACCAAAGATCTCACTAGATAGGCCCACCTTGAACTTTCCCTTCTTAAGATGTATCAGTGTGATACATCAAGTGGGTTATGTGTGCAGTATATGCTCTCATAGAAACAAACTCTTTAAATGTTTGTAAATGTTGTGCTGAAGGACTGGAGACTGCTCATTAGTGATGTTATAATGTACTGGGGCTCTTCTCTGCAGTTGTGTAGCCTGCTGTGCTTTCTACAGTTTCCTTACTGTTTTGTGGTTATATAGGACAGTACACACTGTGCTCATTCACAACTGCCATAGAGTGATTGAATCCTGCACCCATTGAAAGCAATGGGAACGGGATCAGCCCTAAAAGCCCATTTTCTATGTCAATTTTAGATTTGCTATGTTTTAGAACAAGACAGCTTTTGTCAAGGCTTTTGGAGTGCTGCTTATATACTGAAATAGTTTTTAAAACTTTCTTGCTCTTTCCTTATTCTATGTAATATTACTGTTTACGTTTTGATCTGAGTGGTTAGCCATTATTTGAGGTCTTGAAGGTTGTGTCTATTTGGAGGAGAAATTGATGACGGAGTCAGGAATTTCTTTAATCCAACTCAGTTTATTTACAAAGAATGTAAATAAAACCCAGTTTCCCTGAACACAGCAGATTGATTCAGAGTGGTTTTTTCACCCTCAAAATTCCAAGCCTCTTTCCAGCCAGCACTCCACCCAAAAGCACTCTCTTAGGCTCATGGTACAAGTGTTCTCTGGCTGTCTCTAAGGCTTCCTTGCTGCCTTCTCTGTCTGCCTTGTGGAATTTCTAGCTGTTTCTCTCTCACACATACAGCTCTTCCAAATTAATACCCAGTCCCCCTGCATTTGCACTCTGCCACATAGCTCAGCTCCTTGCATGTGGCCTGTGTTTTGGGAAATGGCCCCTGTCTTCTGTTATTTTATTCCGTAAGGGAGCTTAATAGCTTTTTACATTTATCCTGAATGAAAGGCAGCTATGATGTCCACCAGCTTCATCAAGATTTCACCCAAACTCCAGCATAATGTTACTTTTACTACACTAAATAGTAGAAAGTTATAGTTTAAGGCTCTGCTTCAAATTTCACCAATTACTGGAATTAATGTTTAGTGAAGCTAGAGGCATGATTATATCTATTATATCTATCAAGAGACCAAGTCATCTTGTTCATTTCTTTTCTTCCTGAAACAAGATTGTTCCCTACTATATATTTTCTATCTGTTTGAGAGTTTTAAATAACTGAAGCAATGTCACTTCCTTTGGGAGCTTATTAAATCTCACTAATAGGTCTAATAGGTTTCACTGCTAGCAATTATTTTCCTGATACCAGCTTAGATTTTTAGTTGAATAAACCGAGTAGCTGTTCTAACTCCTTGACTAATCTAATGCTCCTCTTTTCACAATGTTTATGCCCTTTACTTCTCCCTTTCCTCTATCCCCAATAATTTCTTCATCCGTCAATCCATTCTTAGAGATATTTTTTATGGTTCCCCTCTGAGTTGCCTACAGGTTTTTTTGACATTGCGGGGAAGGCTACAAGTAACACAAAAATCACTAAGGTGCCCAGAATGGAATGAAAAAGTCTTGCTTTGTATATTTATGTCTACATTTCAACAAAAATTCTTTGGTATACTCCTGAAAAAACAGAAAGCTTGGTAATTGACCAATTTTTACATCCGTACTTAGTAACATCAGTGAGAACTGCTATATGCCACCTCCTGCCTGGGAGGAAATCACATTTTTTAAAAAAAATCATAACAGTAGTCTTAGCAGTATGCTATTACAGTTCTCGACACTTGTTTGTCTTTAAAAAAGAAAAGTCATGCTGTGAAAAAAAAAAGTCAAGATGTGGTAAAATAAACTTATCATGCTGTATATGCACCTATAAAAATCTGAGATAAGAATTACATAAAAACTGAACCAGCTATCTGGGACATTGATCCAGATTGCAAGTTTAAATTCTCCAAGCGTCTTCAGATATTTAGCAAGTGCAACTGTCTGAAATTCAGTGAGAGAATATCACACCTGGCCCTTTCAGACAGAGATCTGCTACTATTGAAGCAGCTAGTCTGATTCACATTTGTTTAATCAGCTCTCAGAGTAGCAGTCGTGTTAGTTTGTATTCGCAAAAAGAAAAGGAGCACTTGTGGCACCTTAGAGACTAACTGTATGCATCCAATGAAGTGAGCTGTAGCTCACGAAAGTTTACGCTCAAATAAATTTGTTAGTCTCTAAGGTGCCACAAGTACTCCTTTTCTAATCAGCTCTGTCTCCAGGCAGAGGCAATGCAGATTTACGAGCCTATTAACCTGTCTAAGGAACTTTGCTGCTATGCTGTTTGCAGACACCATGGTGGAAAAGAAGCTTTCTTCACCTCCACCTCCACAGCACTAGCTTTTAAAATTTCACTTTTTAGCATCATGCCTGTAATTTACTAACTCCTGTGGCTTTAAGAGGAGTCAGCTAATATTTGGTGTGGCGGTGGTATGATTATGGCAGCATGTTTTCATTTAAAAAAAAAAACTTTCTAGCCATTACGGTTGTGGAGAAAAGCTTGAAAATGTGAATCTTCACTCAAACACTCAAAATTCAGAAACATCCCTTCCCCACTTTATTATTACTCATTATTTTAACCTTTGTTGTTTTTATGCCTGATTTGTGACTTTTTAAACACTTGGGGTTGGTAATACTGCTCTCTTAGCTCTCAGGATTGTGCACATTTTAGCCCATTCCAGATTTTGCAATGCTTACTGCTATACCAGAGATTTGGTTATTTTCACTTTAAAGAAACATGCCCCAAAGTCAGGGCGGGGATGCCCTATGGCTGCCAGATGAACCTAGGAGGAATTGAGACACGAAAACTCAATGAACTAAGATCCTCCCTGCTGCAAACATGCTACTGTAACAGTGAGTAAAGCAACAGTGGCTTTGTAAAAGCTGCCCGTTAGAGCTGTTCAAAAAATTTCCATCAAAACTGTTTTTTCCACAGAAAATTGATTTTTTTTGACTAAATTAATGTTTAGGGCTGTCAGTTAATCACAGTTAACTCACGTGATTAACTAAAAAAATTAATCACAATTAATTAATTGCAATTAATAGCACTGTTAAACAATAGAATACCAATTGAAATGCATTAAATATTTTTGCGTATTTTTCTACATTTTCAAATATATTGATTTCTATTAGAACACAGAATACAAAGTGTACAATGCTCACTTTATATTATCATTTTTATTACAAATATTTGCACTGTAAAAATGATAAGAAATAGTATTTTTCAATTCATCTCCTAGAAGTACTGTAGTGCAATCTCTTTATCATGAAAGTGCAACTTATAAATTTTTTTTGTTACATAACTGCACTCAAAAACAAAACAATGCAAAAAGTTTAGAGCCTACAAATCCACTCAGTCCTACTTCTTATTCAGCCAACCACTAAGAGAAACAAGTTTGTTTACATTTATGGGAAATAATGCTGCCTCCTTCTTATTTACAATGTCACCTTCAAGTCAGAACAGTATGTTTACATAACACTTTTGTAGCAGGCGTTGCAAGGTATTTATGTGCCAGATATGCTAAACATTCATATGCCCCTTCATGTTTCAGCCACCAATCCAGAAGATATGCTTCCATCCTGATGACGCTTGTTAAAAAAATAATGGATTAATTAAATTTGTGACTGAACTCCTTGCGGGGGAGAATTGTATGGCTTCTGTTGTTTTATCTACATTCTGTCATATATTTCATGTTATAGCAGTCTCAGATGATGACCCAGCACGTTTGTTTTAAGAACACTTTCACAGCAGATTTGAAAAAACGCAGAGAAGGTACCAATATGGGATTTTTAAAAATAGTTACAGCACTTGATTCAAGGTTTAAGAATCTGAAGTGCCATCCAAAATCTGAGAGGGATGGGGTGTGGAGCATGCTTTCAGAAGTTTTAAAAGAGCAACACTCCGATATGGAAACTACAGAACCAGAACCACCAAAAAAGAAAATCAACCTTCCCCTGGTGGCATCTGACTCAGATGATTAAAATGAACATGCGTGGGTCCGCACTGCTTTGGATAGTTATTGAGCAGAACCCGCTATCAGCATGGGCACATGTCCTCTGGACTGGTGGTTGAAGCATGAAGGGACACATGAATCTTTAGCGCATCTGATATGTAAATATCTTGCGACACTGGCTAAAACAGTGCCATGGGAATGCTTGTTCTAACTTTCAGGTAACATTGCAAACAGGAAGCTGGCAGCATTATCTCCTGCAAATTGTAACCAAACTTGTTTGTCTGAGCATTTGGCTGAACAAGAAGTAGGACTGAATGGACCTACAAGCTCTACAATTTTACATTGTTTTATTTTTGAATGCAGGGTTTTTTTGTACATCATTCTACATTTGTCAGTTCAACTTTCATAAAAAAATGATTTCATTACAATACTTGTATTAGGTGAATTAAAAAAATCTTATTTCTTTTGTTGTTTGCAGTGCAAATATTTGTAATAAAAATAAAGTGAGCACTGTACACTTTGTGTTCTGTGTTGTAACTGAAAATATATTTGAAAATGTAGAAAACATCCAAAAATATTTAAATGAATAGTATTCTCTTATTGTTTAATAGAGTGATTAATGGTACGATTAATCACAATTATTTTTTTTAATCACTTGACAGATCTATTAATTTGTTTGTAAAAGAAAACTCTGCTTTCTGTAGAAAACTGATTTTTATGTCAAAAAACCAAACTCATGAAAACTGTCATCTTTGGATGCTGAAACATTGCCACAGTATCTTGTGGGAATTTTTTAGATTCCTCATACTCCTGATCTGTTCTGAGATGGACTTCATTTCCCATGATGCATCAAGTCCTATCCTCAAAAGGGGAGTCTGGTGTATCATATGAGATGTATCCTGTGCAGGGAGCTCAGCCTGTAGAGAGAATGAGAGCATGAGGAACCCAAACTATAACTCCTGGAGCACTGTAGTAATATTTCAGAATCAAAATATTGTGGGGTTTGCATGACTTATCTTGAAAACTCCCACTTTCCCACCAGCTCTGCTTCCCTGGTGTCCTTGAATTCAGGCAACCATTGGAGAAGCTTATGTACACAAGGGCTGCTGGATCAGTTAGCACTTAGAAGCCAAGTGGTCCAAGCTTCTCTTCCTTGTTCCTTTGGCCCTCAGCTCTGTTTCAAGAACAGGTGCAGCCCTGCCCAGCCACCAGCAGATTCCCATCCCTCCACTCTGAGCTGCTTGCAGTCTTCTGGGGAACGTGCATGGAGAGGGAAGGGATGAGACAAGGGTGCAGAGGACCCACAAAGAAGAAAAAGAGAAAAAACAAATAAAATGGCAAAAAAATACAAACAAAATAAGATTTGAAGTTAAAAAGGGTCAGAAAAGGACAGAAGAGAGAAAATGTGGGGAAAAGAGAGGGAGAGTGGTGATCATATATATGATGTGAGTGGGTGCAGACACAGATAGGCATTAGGCTTCCTAGTTGGGGAGAAAGGGTTGAAAAAGTGAATTCAAAAACCCACAAATAAAAACCCAGCTTATTTTTTTTTTTAAATCTCTCATGATTTTTAGAACCTGGGTCATGATTTTTGAATGCTTAGGACTGGCAATAGTGCAATAACAAAATCTGGAAACCACCAATTTAAATATTTGTACTCTGTCTTAAATATGGAAGTTTCTATTTATAAATATGAATTTAAATAAAAATGCAGTTTACAGCCTTAAATTTAGCTAAAGGAACTATATTTTGAACTTTTGTCTTGTCTTTTGTAAAGAAAAGTTCTGTCTACTTAAATTGTGTAAATGTCTTTAGACAAACTTATACTACATTTTTGTATGTAGCTTCCAGTAGCTTCATGCCCATTATTAAGATTATTTATCAGATAAGATCAGAGAAGTAAATCTGACTTTCATTAGATAGAAGGTTTTTTTTTTAGGTGAGATAATAGAAATAGGCATTGAAGACAGGTCTTAAAAAACCATGACGATGTGACCTTACAGGGCTAGATCCAACCTCCAATCAATCTCAAAATAAAGAAATACATTGTAACTGGAAAACATGAACATAATGGAATGATTTATTCACAAAGAATAGGGAATGTATGGAATAAGTTTTAAGTGAAGCTACTGTAATCAACTTGTTTTTAAAAAGGTATTTAGATAATTTTAAGAAGAGAAGAAAAGAAGATTGAAGGTGTGCAGTTAAAACATGATGGTGCGGTTGAAACATAAGAATGGCCCTACTGAGTCAGACCAAAGGTCCATCTAGCCCAGTATCCTGTCTTCCAACAGTGGCCAGTGCCAGGTGCTCCAGAGAGAATGAACAGAACACGCAATCATCAAGTGATCCATCCCCTGTAGCTCATTCTCAGCTTCTGGCAAACAGATGCTAGGGACACCATTCCTGCCCATCCTGGCTAATAGCCATTGATGGAACTATCCTCCATGAATTTATCTAGTTCTTTTTTGAACCCTGTTATGGTCTTGGCCTTCACAACATCCTCTGGCAAGGAGTTCCACAGGTTGACTGTGTGTTGTGTGAAGAAATACTTCCTTTTATTTGTTTAAACCTGCTGCTTATTAATTTCATTTGGTGGCCCCTAGTTTTTGTGTTATGAGTAGTAAACAACACTTCCTTACCGACTTTCTCTACACCAGGCATGATTTTATAGACCTCAATCATATCTCCACTTAGCTGACTTTTTTCCAAGCTGAAAAGTCCCAGTTTATTAATCTCTCCTCATACGGAAGTCTTTCCATACCCCTAATCATTTTTGTTGCCCTTTTCTGAACCTTTTCCAATTCCAATATATCTTTTTTAGATGGGGCAACCACATATGCACACAGTATTCAAGATGTGGGCATACCATGGATTTATATGGAGGCAACATGATATTTTCTGTCTATTATCTATCCCTTTCATAATTATTTCCAGCATTGTTTGCTTTTTTGACTGCCGCTGCATATTGAGTGGATGTTTTCAGAGAACTATCCACAATGACTCCAAGATTTCTTTCTTGAGTGGTAACAGCTAATTTAGACCCCATCATTTTATATGTATAGTTGAGATTATGCTTTGCAATGTGCATTACTTTGCATTTATCAACATTTAATTTCATCTGCCATTTTGTTGCCCAGTCACCCAGTTCTGAGAGATCCTTTTGTAGCTCTTCGCAGTTTGCCTGGGTCTTAACTATTTTTTGTACTTTGTATCATCTGCAAATTTTGCCACCTCACTGTTCACCCCCTTTTCCAGATCTTTTATGAATATGTTGAATAGGACTGAGCCCAGTACAGACCCCTGGGGGACACCACTATTTACCTCTCTCCATTCTGAAAACTGACCATTTATACCTACCCTTTGTTTCCTATCTTTTAACCAGTTACCAATCCATGAGAGCACCTTCCCTCTTATCACAGGGAATAGATTTATTGGGTCAGAGGTCTTTTCCTGTTCCTCATTCCCTGGTGTCCTTGCAATATCATTAATGCTGCTAGTACAAAGAAATTGCATTTTAGTGATCCCTGTGTATGAATGGGTCGTAAACTCCAAAGTGATCTAAGTGCATATTAAATAAACTGCTAGCATAAATTCTCTTAAAAGAAATGATTCATTAGATGCTTTCTGAGTGGTCCTGTCTAAAAGTATATGTTATTGGTCCTCCTCAAATCTCTAGATATTTCAGGTTATGCTCCTGATGGGCCCCAACCAAAACCCCAGATATTGAGCTGAATTTGGGTTAGAATTCACTGCTCAACCTATTTCTATGCCAGTTCTACTTTTTATCTTTCACATTTCAGATATAGAGTTCCAAAGCCTCTTTCAGGACTATTCAAATTAGGGGGTTGGGTCCAGGCCGGTCCCTAAACATACCCCAAAACCCGGTGAATTTCCCATTGTTTGCAACAAAAGATTCAGACATCCTCAATGCTGAATAATTCTTCAAGTACAGAGAAAAACACACTAGCTTGAATGTACAATTTTAGATAAATATAGCTTCTCCTAAATTAATCATAATTCATAATAGTGTATGTTCTCTGACTTAGTTTTCTGCTGGTACACAACGAAATAATTCTTTGACACAGTAATAAACACTGGTTTCAGAGTAGCAGCCGTGTTAGTCTGTATTCGCAAAAAGAAAAGGAGTACTTGTGGCACCTTAGAGACTAACAAATTTATTAGAGCATAAGCTTTCGTGAGCTACAGCTCACTTCATCGGATGCATTGAGCTGTAGCTCACGAAAGCTTATGCTCTAATAAATTTGTTAGTCTCTAAGGTGCCACAAGTACTCCTTTTCTTTTTTAGTAATAAACACTGTTAGTTTGCAATAGCTGTGCTTTGCCTATTGCTACATTTCTACTCAAAACCTTCTAATTAAGAGGGCTTAGAATGGGACTATATAAAACTGAGACTGGCGAAACTAGAACCTTGATTATGATCCCTTCAAGTATGTAGGGGGCTCAGATTAGAATCCTACCCTGCACAATGATTTTGATTCTAGGTTGTTCCAAAGCTGGAATTGACTTGTTTTCTGGTTTTGGCTGAGCTGCAGCTGGAATCTGGTGAGACTAGCTGTGCTTGTGAGCTTTAAACCCTCAATGGGGTTTAAAATGGTAAACCCTTTAAACCCAAAATCTCCCCAGGACAGCTTGTCTCATGGAATTTCCTAATCACTATTGAGATTTCCTTGACATGCCTCCCTCATCGCCCAACCCTATCTCTGGCTGACCTCTGTGCTGGATCTTACTGGGGGAAAAGTCTGGGGCAATGTAGGTGACCCTATGCAGTGTCTGCACCAGAGGAAATTCTCCACGGGCCAGCTACAGAGCTTTTACATGGGCCACACCATATAAGATCTTCTACTACTACTACATTAATATGGTCTTTAAGTGATGACAACATTTGTTTGTTTAAAGCTTTCATGGTGTTTTTTCCCCCCTTTTACTTCAGCCTTCTTCAACCACACTTGTGTTATTGTTTGATAAAGGGTAAACAAAAAGGACTTTTTTAGATCACTAGGATTTGACTTTTGAGCCCTTACCTCCCACAAACACATATTCTAGCCATCTAGTCAGGATTGCCCTAACGCCAGATTTTATTGTTTTGATTTTTCTCCATATTAGACAAAAGTCTGAGGTTGATGTCAATTACCACTCATTTGTCCTCTCCACATCAGATACAGTTGCTCTTATTTTTCTAATCTGTGTCAACCTCTTTAAAGGAGATTAAATGGCACAGAAAGGATAATTGATTCTTCATCTGCTATTAAGACTGTAAGCATTCAATCAAACCAGTCACTTTGATTTCCTGTTTCATTTCACTACCATTGAATTGATTTCTGCAAAAACTGCTGATGATTCCCCCTACACCTCGTCCCCTGAACAAATGAACAAGGTAATACCCATTATATTTATATATAGCTTCCCCTATATCTGGAAGCAAGCAGCATAGTTTAGAGCTGGTCTGTAATCCTTGTGGGGATAGACACATTTTCATTGTTTGAAAACAAAAAACCCATTAGTGACACAATGTCAGCCTCTGATGAAAGAATCAATGTGACTACAGTTAGCAGAAAAAATAGTAATACTATGATAATACTAATAGCAAAGGCTATACTGCTGGGTTTTGCCTTCACAGATTCTGACCATGATGCTTCATTGTTTATTAAGGCAGGACTAGTAGTACTGCCTTTAAGTGGAGGAATTCCATGACTTCACCTCTGGAAATGATCCATCCCCAACCCAAAACCCAGGGCTGTTCCAAGACAAAACTTGTTAATGGATAGTTTACTTTTTGTTGCCTATCTACAGGTGCATGCTCCATATATAGAGAAGAAATGGTCAGAATTCATATTGACCTCAGTGGGAACAGGATTTCATCCTTCATGTTCTGCCAGTTGTCAACACCATTGAGTCACTACTAACTTGGGCTAGGCTTGACTCAATGACCTATGGTTAAACAACTCCATACAACAACCATTACCAACCATCTAAACTGCTCAGTTTCTTTTGGCTGCTGTACACGCCCTATAGTAGTTAAATCTCATTACCGTGGCTATTTTATTTTTGACATTTCTGTATCAATACAACTATACGAGGAATAATATACAAAGGCTGCCAAGGATTCCAAACTTTTTGAAAAGTGTTGTCTTCCTCTGTCTAGCAACCAATTTTTCCACGAGTTGTATGCTGTGAAACTTATGAAGGCCATTCATGTAGCCTTTGGACATTTTCTGATTTCCATAAAACTACACAAGAGAAAAAAAAGAATATGCAGAAATTTCTGTGTTTGAGAGGAAGAATCAATCTTGGCTCTTTTTAATTTATATTTTTTTCCAACATACCAATACTGCTTAGATCAAACTATGAATTTTTTATTTTAGATTTTAAATATTTCTGAGTTATATGAAGCCACCTTAAAACCAGCCAGCACCTACTATTTTCTGTATCATGCTAATCTGGAAATGGCTTAATAATAGTAATAATTTTCTTCACTTTTGAGCTAAGAGCTTCACTTTGTATGCCACTTTTTAAAACCCATGTTCAAGTTCTAAAGCCCCTGAAAAGCACATTAATTGTATAATGGAAGACTTGGTGCAAACAAAAAAGTAAACTGGGAAGAATGTCATCTTTGGCAGCCCACCAGTGCATAAGGTAAACTGTGTAGTCAAATAGGTGCTGACATGTGCATGACGTTAAAGCATACTCTGAAGACCTGTTGCTGTGGTAACTAATCAGAAAACTAGAACCTCCCATGAATGAGTGTTGCTTGGATTGTGCCAGATGGCTGGTAAATCACATACTGGTATTTTCTGTCTATCTTATTATAGCCTGATCTTTTTTTGCTAGATATGCTGTTTGCCTTCACAGCATTTTATGTACAGATTATTGAGACATGATACATTAGTATTAGATACAAGGCTGTTTCATGTTATCTAGTCATTTTAAAGAATTATCTGCATCATTCATACAATACTGGGACTTTCCTCGCAGTATTCCTTGATGCATGAGCTGTGATGTACCTTTTAGCGCCTAGCATTGCTATGTTTTTATAAACATGCCATGCAAAGAGAAACTCTATGCTCCATATTTAAACATGACTTATCAAAAACCCATTAATATTTTGAATGTACATTACATTAAAATATACCTCACAGGCGATGGTATATTTGTTGCAGATGGAAATGAAATATCAGTTACAGTCATTGGCTCTGCTGCAAGCATTTCAGTAAAGGGAACTTCATATTAGCAACCATACATGCAGCCTTACCGGCATATCTATGATAAACAGCAGTGTTGCACCAGGCATATAGTGAATTTTTAAAAAATGAAAGCTCATCACCAGGCATTTTCTGTATTCCTTTTGTTATTATTATGGCCACTTTAACCTGGATTTCAGCTTTCCTCCTCATAGCCTAACTTTACTATTATTAAATGTACTAGACCCATAGTAGCAGAAACTGTACAAATACACATTAAGAGAAAGTCTCTACTCTGCCCAGTTTACAATCTACATTCTTTGTTCGATCTCACAGGAATAAGTCTCATTTGTGACATCACTATTTTTTGTTGTAGAAATAAATATGATGCCACAGGGATAGCTTTACAACTTTATCTGAAAACTTGGCAAGGATGATTATGAAAATCAAGCAATAGGTAAATGGATGTATGCTTTCCCTGGAATGAAGGCCTTCTTTAAGAAATAGAACGTAAGATGGAGAAGCTTGGTTATGTGCTGCCATGTTGTCTGTCTGGTATTATATGTCATTTATGGTCACTGCACTGGAATAATTTCTGCAGTCTTTGTGGCCTGCTGTGCTTCACTTTCACAATGACACTGGCTGAGCAGTTGTGTTCTGTTATGTCACCTTATATCATAGTGAAATGAATTACATTCCTATGGTGCATGAATAAGAACCTGGCATCTAAGCCTGCTATTGTGCATACAATGACATCTTACATGCAGCTGCAGCTGTTTGCATTTAAATTGATTATTCTTCAGTGGTATAACTAGAAAAAGGAACTACAACTAGAGTTATCTCCCATCTTTACCATTTACCAACCAAACACAGCAGGTGCCATCTTAGTCTAATATCTGCCAGCCAGTATGTATGAGCCCATGTTAGGGGTGGGAAATGTAACCACAACTTTCTGATCCAAACTTACAAGATTAAGTCTAAAGCAAATACAGGTGACTCTCCTCTTCTTGTTTCTAGGCCTGACATACGAGATCAATTGAGTTTATTAATCTGTGGCACTACTGTCACTCTATAGACATGTAGGGTAGACTTTTCAAAGGTACTCAGTGTTGCCCTTCAGCACTTTTGGAAATTCTACACCATACTGCACTATAAACTGAATTCTTACAGGTTATAGAACAGACTTAGTGGTAGAGGCTTATTGTTACAACTTGTAGCTGTCAGTTAAAGCCACCAAACCGTGTATGTCATACACATGCCATGTCATCAGCTTTCTACTTTGAATCAGTATTCCACTAGAGAGCAGATCAGGACTGAGGGAATGGTCTGACTAAATAAAAAAAACTACCAACAAAATGGGGTCCGGTAACTTTACACGCATTTAGAAAAAAATATATATTGGTGCATTTTTCAGTTTTAAAAAAAGCCAAATCCCAGAAACCTTAACAAAACCATTACATCTTTTCTCACCCTTCTAGTTTCATGAACACAATTTCAATCCTGAGGAATCTGAACAGTTGGCATACATGAGGAAGTGGACACTGAGAATCTGCATAGGATTCTTCTGTATTTAAGAACTGTAATTTTTGTTTCAGTCTATATTGGTGTATTCAGCACCAGTTCTGAAGAGTATTCACCAGTGTGTTTCCGGTTTTTACAAATGGTGAGCTAGATCCTCAGCATGTATATATTGGCATAGTTGCATTGCTTTCCCTCAGTCCTGTTCTGCATTCTCGTGCAATAATGATGTCAACAGAACTGTGCTGATTTACACCAGCTGAAGATCCTGCTTATTGCATCTGCCTGATTTGAATCCTCACACATGAACATACACACCCATAAAAATCAAGACTGCATTGGAAAATGTGGACAATTCACCATAGCCAACATTCTACCATTTGAATTAGGAAACAGTATTTATGTATTCCCATACATTTTCAAGTTCATGTTAGCTTCTGGACAAAATTGGCTTTTATAAGTGAAAGGAATGTGAGCCCTTATCAAACTTCTTGGCCAATTTTTATTTGCTGTGTAGTCTGCAAGATGGTTTCTGCTGTATTGTATGTTGTCATTTTGAATGTTTTACTCATTAGCAAGTTGCATAAACCAAATAGCCAATATCCTACATACTTTAGCACCTAAGCTACCATGCTTTTTCCCCTCATAATTTAAAAACTAACCTCATTTTATTACCAACTTGGAGAATTAAGAGGGATGGGAAGAGTTTTGTCTCATATCTGCAATATTTGCACAATTTGGCAAGATGCATTATGGCTTTTTTTTTTTGCTTTCCTCTTGGACCCATCAGATAATCGATGGGTCACAGCTTCAGAGAGCTACATTAAATGTGCGCCTTAGATCTTTTTGGGTGTCATTTCAAACATTGGACTAACCTGATCATTCCTTACACGAATACTCTTTTCTTTCCCTTCATGGATTCGTGCAAATCAGGAGATACCTAACACCTCAGACTGCACAAATGCCTACCTGACATAGCCATTATTAATAAACAGATTAATAAACTCAATTGATCTTGTATGTCAGGCTTGGAGACAAAAGAGGCCTCTCTGATTTACTCTGGGTGATAATGAATCAAATATATCAGTGCTATATATTTTTTGTTTTTGTTTTTTGCAGTAGGTCTACTAAATACACTTTGATCTCCAATACTGTTGCTTGTTGATTTTTAGGTACCCACAGAGGGACTACTCTAAATGCCAAAGGCGTAATGGGTACTAACTAACACAGGGACTGCTCTGATTCAAAGGAGGGTAAGAGAGGGGTATGAATACAGAGACAGCTGGTTTTTGCCATATCTGTCTTTTGCCCTTTTCCTTTCACAGATGAAAGGCCTTCTGTGCTTTTCATTTCCTCTCTCTAAATATAGGTATCCTTTCTCATCTTCCTCTTCCTTTCACCTCTCATCTCATACAAGCAAAACTAAAAAATGTTTTTGTATGTCCATATATTTTACTTACATTTTAATAAAGACAAGTAGATAAACAGATCATCTGTACAGTTTTAACCTTATAATAATGTACAGAGCACTTTTCATCTCAAAAAGCCTTACTATCCCCATAAAATCCTGCACAGATTATATACGAAGTAACTGAATTACAGAGAGGTTACATGACTTGCTCAAAGTTTGTGACAAACTTTGGAATAGATGCTAGTTCTCATAACTCCTGGTACCTTGCTCCAACCACTCAACCATGCTGCTTTACAAAGATCTAGCTATAGAAGTCAATAGAAAAGAAATTTAAAAATGTATATATGTTCTATATGTTATAACTGGAGTGAATCTAACAACAAAGTAAACAGTTACATAGCTCACATCCAGGCACAATTACCTGGTTTGCCAATGTGGCTCAACTCTGTTCTGGAAGAACCACCTCTCTGAGTGAGCGAAAAATTCAATCAAAATCCCGATTTAGTCCTTATCCTTGCTGCTGAGACTCCCAACAAGGGCACAAATGGTGAGAGCATTTCCTGTGATGTGGACATTTGCTCGCTTGGAACCAGCCTGAGCATAGCAAATTCATTTCACGCAGACCATAGGGGTGGATAGCAGTAATTCATGGAAGCCGTGTCCAAAGCAGCTCTTACCTCGCAAAAATTCCTTAAATCGTCCAGATTTTAACTTCTGTCTGTGGACTGGGAGAAAGTTAATGCTAGAGTGCACAGTTCCAGAAATTACGTATATCATTTTTCTTTCAGATTTTTCTTTTGACACAAGGTTCAATAAACTGATTGTTTCCCTATGGTCAGACTAGTCCTCTGATGTTTCCTATGCTGCTCCTCCAACTCTGCCAGTCCCTTCGGATTTCCCCCCATCCCTGCTTGTCCCTGCTCTTCCTCGGAAGACTCTGGCCTTTGATGCTCTCTGTTCATCCCAACCCTCCAGTCCTGACTCCACTTTCCTGTGACCTGCCCTTCTAGGTTTTGCTCTTTCTAGGCCGGAGGCGGTTGGATGGGATTGAGGCAGGCACGCGGCTGTGCACAGCGAGGGTCCCTGCCGCAGACGTGGGGGACGCATAGCGCCCTCCTGCATATGTTTGTCCCCCTAGGCCAGCAGACATCCTCAGCTGGTCCTGGGTGTGTGGACGGCTCTTGGGCCAACCGTTCAAAACGTGGCTGGCCCAATTGTCACGTCCCCTGACCGGCGTGCGCGCCAAGCGGCCCCAGGCCCGGGAGGGGAACTGGGTGCACGCTGAGCTCCTGTCATTTGCCCCCTCCCCCTCCCACCCACCCACCCGAGGCAATGCAAGAGACCGGCCTGGGGCGTCTAGACCCAGCCCAGCCCCGTTCCACCCCCGCTAGCGGCCGCGCGCGGCTCCTGCGGCAGCCACTGCAGCGGCCCCCCGAGCCCCGCCTCCCCGCCACCCGCCCGGCCCGGCCCTGCCCCCGGCTCGGAGCAAGCAGCGGGCGGGGCTGGCGGCTGGCTGCTGAGAGGCTGCTCCCGGGAGCCGGAGCCCAGCTGTGAGTGGGAGAAGCCGCCGCCGCCGCCCTCGCGGCTTCTATCACAGCAGAGGCCCGGGGCAGCTGGAGAGGAGTCCGGGAGCAGCCCGAGCGCCTGGCAGGTGAGATGCCCGGCCTCCGGAGCCGCGGCTTCCTTGGCCTCTGCTGGCGCTGGCGCAAGCGGTGCCTGCAAACGCCTCCTCTGAGCCGGTCTTGGGGCTCCCCCCGCGCTGGGCGCTCCGGGCGTTGGGCTGAGCCCCCGGCTCCTGCCGCTGCTGTCCGGCCACCAGGGCGTGCGGGAGGGACTCTACCGCTATGGGCGGCGCTGAGCCAGCCCTGGCCCTCGGCTTATTGCTGTCTTCAGCGGGGGTGCAGCTGGAGAGCTCCCACCCGGCGTGGGTGTGACTCTTCCGAGCCATCGCGGGCTAGGGCGGTGCTTTTCAACCTTTGTTCAGTTGCAAACGCCGAGGACCCCCTTTGGAGATCTTAGACATAGTTTGCGCCCCCCCCCCTCCTCGCCCCCTGAGGTCTTCGAAGGGCAGGTGGGAAACCACGGGGCTAGAGGATGTGGAAAAGACCCAGAGCTGGGGAGTTAGCCTGCCTACCCCGTGCATCGATAGCTATAGGGCTAGGTGCGTCTAAGCCAGCCAGATAACTGTATGTGTGCCACTATAGCTCTGGAATATAAAGAGCACGGTATGTGGCTAGCCCGGCCCATGCACCAAATGTGTGTCCAGGTATGTTTGGCCCTATGGTTATAGCCTCTCGAGTTCCTAAATAGTTGTTTGTCTGCTGAGTGGCTCACAGTCTCTATGAAATTTTCCATTCACCTGCTTCCATAGTCTTAGCACAATCTTGTCTGCCTTACTCATTGTGGCTCCTTAATATGACCACAGATATTTCAGTCAGAAGGGTTAAGACCTGATGTCTATATACAGTGCAGCATAATATGGCTACCTCCTCTATCTAGATTCTGTTCCTTATTCTGTCTCCTTTAACCCTGTTCTACAGAAGTGATTTTAATTGTGTTAGAACACATCATGCCAGGGAGTCCCACACTGAGGCTCTGTGGAGTGATTGATGTGTGTTTTGTTCAGATTACAGAGAACAAGTGTGGCATATTATTCTGGTTTGTTAGATGATTGCAGTTTTTTAATACCACTTTATTTACTTAAGTACAGTAGAATTCTGAAGAAATGTCTTGTAAACCTGCAATGCATGCAGCTTTTGTGGATTACTTATTGTGGCAGTAATGCAATCTTTTCTCTAAATAGTAATTGTTTTTTTTTTAACCACAAAGCCTAAGATTGAATAGTTATTTGCTTTTTGTTGTTTGTTCTTGCTATGCAGAATCTTAAGAGTAAGGATGTGAGGTAAAGGACTCAAATGACATTTAATTTTGAGGCTGACATCAGTAAGTCTTGTCCTTGTCCCTAGTATGAAAAGGGAATCTCTGATCGTTCTTAAGAAAAAAAAATTAAAAGTGGTGAGAAAGGGTTTAAGATGCTCTCTTTTTTTAAAAAAAAATGGAGCTTCAGAGTCGCCTTGAAATCCTGGAAACCCTTCATATATGCTTAATTTTGCTTGTAGGAGTAGTCCAGTGAGTAAAGTTACTTACATGTGCAAGCATCCACTGAATTGGAACCTATATCTATAATGTATTGAGTTGGGTACTTACATTTACAAAATGGACTTTACACCAATATTTATATCCATAATTCAGAAGGATAGCATGGTTTAGCAACAGCTCTAGAGGAAGACAGCTAGATACCCTCATAAGGCTACATATTAGGGCCTTGATCTTCAAAACATGAAAAGATAACTTTTATTCACATGAACAGTCACACCAAAATTAATAAGACTACTCATTTTAGTAAAGCTATGCACCATATGGGGCCTTAGATTTGATAAGAGAGAAGCAATTGTGTTGTAATAGACTCAAATAGGAAAACATCATGTATGTATATATAAATCTCTTTTCATGCTGTGATATGAACTAACAACTTAAATGAATATAATACCAAAAACTACTAATCTTTTACTAGAAATTTATGGGAATAGGATTAACTAACTGCTGACAGCCATCAGGGCACATGCTGTGGATAATGATTGCTTTATTTCCTCTTAATTCTAATTTTGAAACGTATCTAAACAAACTGCTGCACTCAAAAACAAAACAAAACCCCAACAAAACCAAGTATTTAAAGGGGCTTGAGCTTTCTCCCATTGAAAACAAGACATTCATTGATTTCAGAGCATCCAAGCCTGGAGAGAACTTAATGCAATCACATGTAACACTTCTAAAGTAGATAAAATCTGTCAAGCATTTAAGGTCCCAAAGCCACCTTTTACAATTTGAAAATAGACAAGTTACAAAAAGTCTGATAACAAGTAAGCAAATCCATTTACAGTTTATGAGCTTGTTTTATATTTGTAGAAATTTTGGAGGACAATATATTTTTACGGCTAAAACAAGGCATGACTATTTTTTTAATATTTACTTTAGCTCTCTGAAAAGAGTTAGTGAACCTAGCTACTCAGAAAAAAAGTTAACAGCATACAGTTGATACGGAATTAATACACTCACTTATATTTTGTAAACTTTCAATACCAACTTGTTTCTTGTAACCACAGTTCTGTGTAATGTGGCCTCAAACACCAGATTTTTGTCTCGGGGTGCTCTGATTCTCCTTAAATCTCTGTAAATTCAGTAGAACTTTGGGAACATACACATTCACAGTTAGCACCAAAAATTGCTACCTATTCCTGTTTCTCTGATGCCATTTAAACAGCAGAGTTCTGCAGTGATGTGTTTTTGTTAAGTAGTAATTATTGTTACAAGCTATACGAGGTACACTTACTATGCTCCATTATGGTACAATCAACACAAACTGAACTATATCTTTTAAAATAAGTGAACAAAATACTTTTGATGCATACTCTGCCTTTTTTGTTCACCTACTCACTGACAAGCAATTTTCAGTAATGTGAAATGACCTGGTCAGTGTGAATTCACAAGGTGTGCATGTAGGGTGAAATTCTTTCTCCTGGGAGAATACTGTGACAAAAAAATAAACATTCTGCATGCAATATTTTCAAATTCTGCATATTTTATTTGTCAAGATAACACAATCTAATCACACCAGTTTCAATTATTTTTTGTCATTTATTTCAAAATACCTGTCGGCAAGTATGTCTGTAACAATAGTCAACAAAAAAGGTTCATGAAATGGTTTTTGACAAAAAGATTCCTTACTAGACATATTAATACAGAACTGACTAATAATTCATTTAAACTACAATTCAGGACCGTATTTCCCACTCCCCTCAAAAGCAGTGCAAAGGCTTCAGAGAGTCAGGGGTAATGGAGGAGCTGAGGGAGAGGGAAGTAATTTCTGGGAGTTTGGATGTGAACTTGGACGGTTGTTGGGTATGGGTGGGAAAAGTATGGAACAGGTTTTTTGGGGTGGGAAGGGATTGTTAGGGAGCTTCCCCCATGCAGACCTTGGCTGACCCCTAGCCTCCCCTTCAGTCAGGCACATCTGCCCCTGTTCCTGTGTGTTCTTGCAGCCCTGTCCACGTGTGTCCCTTCACCCCCACTCATACACCCACTTCCCGCATCCCCGTGTGACCCTGCACCCCCTCCCACTGTCTCCATATGTCTCTGTGTCCCCATTCAGCCACCCCTATCCCTATGTGGCCTTGCAGCCCGTCCCTGTCACCACGTGACCTTGCACCTCCCTTCCCCCTGTGGCCCTGTGCCTTCACTCCCATTTAGCTCCTGCCCCAGTCTGTCCTCTCCCACTAGCCCTTATGAGCCCCTATCTGACCCCCCCAACCCCACACTAAAAGAAAAGGAGTACTTGTGGCACCTTAGAGACTAACAAATTTATTTGAACATAAGTTTTCGTGAGCTCCAGCTCACTTCATTGGATGCATTTGGTGGAAAATTCAGTGGGGAGATTTATATACACACACAGAGAACATGAAACAATGGGTTTTATCATACACACTGTAAAGAGAGTGATCACTTAAGATGAGCCATCACCAGCAGTGGGGAGGGGAGGAGGAAAACCTTTCATGGTGACAAGCAAGGTAGGCCATTTCCAGCAGTTAACAAGAACATCTGAGGAACAGTGGAGGGTGGGGTGGGGGGGGGAGAAATAATATGGGGAAATAGTTTTACTTTGTGTAATGACTCATCCATTCCCAGTCTCTATTCAAGCCTAAGTTAATTGTATCCAGTTTGCAAATTAATTCCAATTCAGCAGTCTCTCGTTGGAGTCTGTTTTTGAAGCTTTTTTGTTGAAGGATAGCCACTCTTAGGTCTGTGATCGAGTGACCGGAGAGATTGAAGTGTTCTCCGACTGGTTTTTGAATGTTATAATTCTTGACATCTGATTTGTGTCCATTTATTCTTTTATGTAGAAACTGTCCAGTTTGACCAATGTACATGGCAGAGGGGCATTGCTGGCACATGATGGCATATATCACATTGGTAGATGCGCAGGTGAACAAGCCTCTGATAGTGTGGCTGATGTGATTAGGCCCTATGATGGTGTCCCCTGAATAGATATGTGGACAGAGTTGGCAACGGGCTTTGTTGCATAGATAGGTTCCTGGGTTAGTGGTTCTGTTGTGTGTTGTATGGTTGCTGGTGAGTATTTGCTTCAGGTTGGGGGGTTGTCTGTAAGCAAGGACTGGCCTGTCTCCCAAGATCTGTGAGAGTGATGGGTCGTCCTTCAGGATAGGTTGTAGTTCCCCACGCTGTCTGTCTCCCCATAGACTCTGTCTCCTGACCTGGCTCAATAGGCACTGTGAAGAAGGCAGACTCTTTCTCTTCCTTAGCTGGTTGGGAGCTGCTGCTCTGTTCTATCTGGTGGGCAAAGGCGGAACTGTAGCCACTTTCTGGCAGAAGCTTTTTTATGCCCCCAAATTTAAAGATATGCACGGCTCATTAATTATGCACGCACAGTGGTGCAGAATTCCACCAGGAGTAAATTCTCCTCCTGTGTAAAGGGTCAACACATCCTTTAAGTCAGCGGTTTTCAAACCTTTTGAGCTGAGCCCCCTGTTTGCCTCCCCCGACAAAAATAAACACATGCAAACATGGGTGCTGGAACAGTTTGTATAGTGGGGGTACTACGAGCCATACTGTAAACCCTGTACATGATGGAAACCACTAGGGGGTGTGGCAGCACCCCTAGTTCCAGTACCTATGCATGCAAAAGAATGCTTGATAGCCTATTCATAAACCCAACAGAGACCTTAGCACAACATTAATTAAATTTCCTACACCGGTAAGTTTCAAATACATAGATACTTGCCAATTAGTGTGAAGATTGTTCCTGTTTCTTTGCAGGCAGTTTATCCATTTGTGGGGAGATTTTTGAAACCGACACTTTGAGGTTGTCCTCCACTTCCAGTCTCGAACGGTGCTTTGTCTTTAGCACAGCCAGTGCAGAGAACCTGATCTCACACAAATAAGATTAGCTAAACAGTAAAATAGGTTTGATCACACACTTTGATAAAGCTGGATATTCTGAACCAACTTTCAACCAAAAATTCCCCAAAGACTGTTTTTCCCTAATTGAATGTCCATTGTCCTATCACTCTGAAGTTCAGTCAGGTTCTCCTGAATGTCATTTTAGAGATGGGACAAGGTCACTGCATCAGCTAAAAAGGTTGGCTAATCCAGTCATTCAGGGGTGCATTTCCTCTGGGAAAATATTTATCCAAACAGGCTCTGAGAGAAGTCAAGTGATTCTTGATTGGTTCCACAACACTCAATAGTTCAGATTCTGTTTTGTTGATAGTGTCAGTTAACCACTGGAATGGAATGCTTAAACCAGTTTTGATCTTTGTTTTCTAGAAATCTATCTGTCACTTGAATGCTGATATCTCATTGTGCAGGTCAAAAATAGAACTTTCCTCTCCTTGCAAGGAGAGGTTTAGAGAATTCAGTTTGTCAAAAATATTAGCAAGGTAAGCTAAAAGCACAAGCCAGCAGGGATCACACAGTGTCTCTGCGTTGCTGAAATTCAAATCCACTAGAAAAAGTTGAACTCCGTTTCTCAGTTCATAAACGCATTGCAACACTTTCCCCTGGATAGCCACCTGATTTCAATGTGAAACAGCAGAGCATCATGCTCAGCTCCCATTTCTGTGCAAAGCATCGCAAAGAGACATGCCTTTGTGGGCTGCATCTTGGTAAAGTTCAAAAAATGTAATAGCAGAACTCAGAATATCAGTAAGTTCCCGATCCATGTTTCGAGTTGCAACAGCTTTGTCGTGTATCAGTTACAAGCACTTTGGCTTTCAAGCCTGCTCTATCTCCAGATATAGAAGGGTCTTCATCTGTGCAGATTCCAACACAGGCTTCCCACTTCAACTTGTGAGAAGTTAAGAAGTCATTTAAAATGTTAATCAGTTCAGATCCAGTTGCATGCATCTTAATTGGCTTTCAGAACAAAAAACTTCCAATAATGTTTTGTGAGAGCACCAAACATAAACAATTAAATGAGTTTCTTTTGATATATCCATTGCTTCATCCAACTGGATTGCAATTGAGAGATCGGCTGTGCATTGATATTTTCTGACATGTCAGAGATTCAGCGGCTGACCATGTTGTCTGACAGCAGGATAATTTTTTAACTTCTCTGCCACACTGTCTGGCAAATGTCAATTGTTGCTGGGAGAATCAGTTTTTCCCCAGTTGTGTAAGGCTTTTTATTCTTGGCAGTGTGGAACGCAACTTAACATGATGCTTTTAAAGCATATTTTTCATTTTTTTTATTAATTTCTTGTAGCTTTCATTCAAAAAAACCCCCTTTGTTCTTTCCTACCAGGTCATGTTTTGTTTCTAAATGGTGTCTTAATTTTATTGATTTCAGTCTATTGTTTGCTAGCATTACTGCACACATTGAGGCCTGATTTCTCCATTAGCTGCAACAGAAGTGAAACCAAAATCCAAATATGCTTCAGATTTTCTTGTTTTTTTGCAGATTTTTTTCTCTGTATCAACTTTAGCCATTTCTGCTTCTGCCTTCCGTTTCTGAAAACCATCCGCTTTTGGCAATCAGTACCAATCCATTTTTTACCATGTAATGATATGAAAAAACATCAAACTCAAGAAGGATTTGTTTTAGGATGGGAGGCACTGAAGGATTTTATGTATTGGTGAATGACTTGAGTATTTCTCTTAGCAAGCATTAAAGATGTACATGTAGAGTTCTTTAAAGATTAATAAACCCTTTTGCAGGGCACTTTAATGGAAATATAAACAGTGATTAACACCAGGGAAATCAAGGACCAAAGAGTTGAACAGTGGATTATGTAGGATGGAATAATGAGCAAGTGTGTGTAAACCAACTATGTGCTCCTTCATTAGAACTTTAGGTAGTGCGAAAACAAACTGAGTCAAGTTCTGTTAATAAATCCTAAATCAGTGAAGATGGGGACAATCTGCCATGTTATTGTTAATCACAACCAGCTGACACAATATTAACTTAATTTCCATAGGGTTTTACCAATGACAGGCTAACATGTACATATTGACTGCCAAGTTGTAACTCCCATGTTAAAATTCCTCCTCCTTCATGTCATGTTCTACTACTACCTAACTTTCTAATATAAGCTAGCCCGTATGATCTTAGCTAAGACGTACCAAGGGAAATCGTTTGAAAATGCATCGTACTGATTGTTCTGGTGTTACTTTAAGAGATACTGGAGAACGGGAAGAGATTGTATAGCTGTAGGAAATGTAGAGTCCACTTTGGGCTTTCTTAAAAAGAAAAGGAGTACTTGTGTCACCATAGAGACTAACAAATTTATTTGAGCTTAAGCTTTTGTGAGCTACAGCTCACTTCATCGGATGCTGTAGCTCACGAAAACTTATGCTCAAATAAATTTGTTAGTCTTTAAGGTGCCACAAGTACTCCTTTTCTTTTTTGCGAATACAGACTAACACAGCTGCTACTCTGAAACCTATCATTTATATTTGGGCTTTCATGTTAGGCTTTGTGGGGAACACCTTGATGTATTGTAACATTTTTTATTTTTAAAAAGAAGTAATCCAACCAAACCATAATACTTCTCCATTCTGATTAATTAGAACACAGTTGGTGCAGAATCCCCAATTATTTTTAATATTTCCTTGTAGCACAACAGTGCTCTGTGAAACTCCTTAAAGAAATAGACAGAAATAGCTTGTGCTGAGATTATGAATTTTGAGTTTCCACTGTTCAGGAAATGTTAAATAAATCTACTGTCCAGATACCTGCTTTGTATATCAAAGTCACTTATAACCCTAAAACTCTAGCCAACCTGCCTTTTTCATATTAAATCTAAAGATCTTTTAATATATGACACTGATGGGGAGAGTTTTTTGGTTTCACTGAGATAAAGCTGCAGGGCACTTTGTTAAGACAGACAATTAAAACTGTGCAAAGGCTGAGCATTCATTCAGTTAAATAAATGCTAGTTAAACTTCAAGACAGACTTTTTTATGACCTAGCTTTCCCACACTTGTCTAGTTTTTCTGTAGACTGTTTCCTAGTTACTGAAATGCTGCATTTTCATTGTTAAGACCTCTGTTTTTGCAATCTGAAGACAAAGGACCGGTCGTAGGCAAAAAACACTTGCATGCAATCTTACTGTCCCAGAAATAGGAGTCAGATTGGCTAAACAGGAAGGCATTGCAAAATATTAATATCTCAGTATTTGTAATTCTAATACACTAGATAAATATTTCCAAGTAAAATTGAGGCGCAACCCCTATAACAGCATCAACTATCAAGTCTTATGTTCACATAGATTATAACTTTGTGAAACTAGTAATGGAAATTTCTTTGCTTGGTGTCTACATGGTGATTTCTTTAAAATAGTTTGAGTAAAAACTGTTCAGTGATGCTTGAAATTGGAGAGGCTGAAAATACCCTTTTTCCATTTGAATGTTTTTGTTTGTTTTTGAATAGTCAAAATGGCTGACCTTTGAAATCTGAAGTTTGGCACGAAGTAATGCTTGCAGAGAAGCAATATGTGGCCTTATTCTGGCCAAAACTGACTTTGACTTGATCAAGTTAAGAGTGTTTGGAAATCATGTCTTCAGTATACATGGTTGACTTTTTTGGGGACACTAAACCAAGAACATAAATGTAAGAATTATAAAAACATAGTTTATTTAGCTTGTAATTCCTAAACTGGCTCCAAACCATCCTGGTCAAATTTCCAGATGTCTTGGAGGAAGTCAGCATGCTCTAAGTGATCCACCTATCTATTTCTTTGGCCTTCCATTAGCAAAATAGTGTCTCATTGTCTCTAATGCTGACCTCTGTGAGGTAGAGAAGTATTATTTTCATTTTAGAGACTGGAGAATGGAGGCACAGATATAGGCCCTGGCTATAGTAGAAAGGATATAGTAGAAAGAACAGATAACTGTTCTGGCAAGCCATGTCGGGGAGATGCAGTTTATACCAGCAAAATGACAGGTTTCAGAGTAGCAGCCGTGTTAGTCTGTATTCGCAAAAAGAAAAGGAGTACTTGTGGCACCTTAGAGACTAACAAATTTATTAGCGCATAAGCTTTCATGAGCTACAGCTCACTTTTATGCATCCGATGAAGTGAGCTGTAGCTCACGAAAGCTTATGCTCTAATAAATTTGTAAGTCTCTAAGGTGCCACAAGTACTCCTTTTCTTTTTACCAGCAAAAGTTTCCAGTTCCCAAATGAAATAAGCTGTAAGAGCAAGATCACTGTTTTGCTGATATAATTGAGTCTATATTTCTTAGGTTTTTCCTGGCATGTCTATGTCTGTTACATGTGTAATTAATTTATTTTTTCTCCCCACACTGCAAACAGACATAGCTATTACAGCAAAACTTAAGTGTAGACCAAGCCCAAGTGACTTGCCCAAGGCCATACAGGAAGCGTGTGGCAGAGCAGGGAGATGAACAAGGACTACCAGGTACCAGGCCCAGGTACCAGGCCGGTGCCCCAAACACTGTACCGTCTTTCCTGCTGTGGCTGCTTTTCCTCACATAAGGACCCTGTTGGCCTAGGACATGAGTTCACACTATGGAAAACTTTGAGGACTACTTCTTGAAATGTTCATCGATTACCTCGTCTTAAAACACCATCCCACATCACTTCATTCCTGTAGCAACTCTAGCACAAAGTGAATGCCTACTTTAAAAGTGTTTCTTTGCCAAGAACTAATCCTCCCCCCTCCCCCAATCTCCTTGTTTTCCTCCATTTCATTTCCCTTTTTCTCTGGCCTCAGACCTTGTCTCTGCTGCCTCCTCTTCTGAAATCTTTGAGGAACATAATTTCATCTTAATTTCTATTGCATATCTGCAATTTAAATTTATCTCAACTAGTTTTGAGAGTGTCTAGTGCATGCTGAAAAACCCTTCCTTTGTCACTGGGTCAATAAACAAGCAAGATAGTAGCAACTTTGTTTGCTCCAATTTAAATTTTTATATCAAAGACTTAAAATAATGACACACGTATAACTAGATGACCATAAAATGTGGTAAGAGCCGTTACTTACACCTTAAGTCAGAGGAAAATGTGGGATTGGATAGTTGTTTGAGCAAATGGCTCACATGTAGGTGAGTTGTGTTACGGAATTGAATAATGCATTTTTCCTTAAAGTGTATTTGGGAATAAAGTTCTCCATGGGGGGGGAAAATGACAAAAAAAGCTTTATTTTTTTTTAGCAACCTACACTTGAGACTTCTGGAAAGGATGTAATTGGAAATGTAACTATCCTGCATACCCTTAGGTGAAGGTTTTCATGAATACCATCTCACAAAGCTTTTCACTTTCTCCCATGCAATATATACCCATTTTGGTGATACTTCAAATATCTATATAGTGAATTCAGAGGTTTCCAAAAACTCATTCTTGCTACATATTGCATAACAATCCTGAAACTATTTTTACATTATTTCTTCCTAGTGTAAGGCTGTGGCAAATAGGGCTAATGAGATCCTTGAATGCATAAGAGCAGGTTGAATGCATCTAACTTTAAAAGTATTTACATCAATCAGCAGGGTCAGATGAAATGCACGCTAGGGTGCTTAAGGAACCAGCTGAAATAATCTCTGAACTGTTAGCAATTATCCCCCATGAGTTCTCAAAGGTTGGTGAAGACAAATAGAGTACCTATCTTTAAAAAGGGAAAGAAAGAGGAGCTTGGAGTTAGACCAGTAAGCCTAACTTTGATACTGAGAAAGACATTTGAACAAATTATTAAACAATCGTTTATAAGCACCTAGAGGATAAAAGGTTTAAAAGTAATAGACAATATGGATTTGTCAAGAACAAATCATGCCAAACCAACCTAACTTCCTTATTTGACAGGTTGCTGGCCTAGTGGATGGGGGGACCTGTAGATGATGTGATCTTGATTTTAGTAAGGCTTTTGATACAGATGCACATGACACTCTAAGGAAGTGTGGTCTAGATGAAATTATTATGAGGTGGGTGCAAAACTGGTTGAAAAACTGTACTCAACAAGCAATGATTTACTGTCAGACTGAGGGCACGTGTCTGATGGGGGCCTGCAAAAGCCTGACCTGGGTCTGTTTTTTTTTTTTTTTGTTTAATGACCTGGATAATGGAATGGAGAGTATGCACATAAAATTTGTGGATGACACCAAGCTGGGAGGGGTTCCAACCACCTGGAGGACAGGATTAGAATTCAAAACAATCTTGATGAATTGGAGAACTGGTCTGAAATCAACAAGATGAAATTCAGTCAAGACAAGTACAAAGCACTGCACCAAGGAAGGGAAAAAAAACAAATGCACAACTACAAAACATGGAATAACTATCAAGGAGGCAGTACTGCTGAAAAAGATATAGAGGTTTTAGTGGATAACAAATTGAATGAATCAGCAATAAGACGGACACATACCCAAGGACATGCTATATGGGGAGTTATCAGAGGGACCAAGAACAACAGGATGTCCCAAGCTTTACTATAAAGACACATGCAAGATATGATAGATATGGAGGAATTTGGAATTGACCCTAACCAATGGGAAATCTTGGCAAGTGATCGTAACACGTGGCACCATTGTCTCAATCAGGGTATCAAAGTCCATGACAGAAGCTGGCTCCTACAACTTGAAGAGAAAAGAGCCCATAGGAAGCAAGCAGCTCCCAACCAAGATACTTACATTTGCAATAACTGCCAAAGATCATGCAAATTTCAGATTGGACTGTTCAGTCACATGACACATGGCAAACCATCTACATCATAGGTCGCAATTCCACCATCTCTCTCAGATGAAAGGATGCCAACAAGCCAAGTCAGCAATGTGATGAAACTGTGAAAAAGGCCAATATTCTAGGGTGTAATAACAGGAGTATCATGTGTAAAACACTGAAGGTAATTGTCCCAGTCTACTCAGCACTGGTGAGCCCTCGGCTTGAGTCCAGTTCTGGGCAACACCCTAAGAAAGATGTGGACAAATTGGAGAGTCCAGAGGAGAACAACAAAAATGATAAAAGGTTTAGAAAACTTAACCTATGAGGAAAGGTTTAAAAAAAACTGGGCATGTTTTGTCTTGAGAAAAGAAGACTGTGGGGAGGGGGGAAGACGACCTGAGAAGTCTCCAAATGTATTAATGGCTATTACAAAGAGGTCTGTAATCAATTGTTCTCCCTGTCCAATGAAGGTAGGAGAAGTAATGGGCTTAATCTACGGCAAAGAAGATTTAGGTTAGCTATTAAGATAAGCTTTCTAACCATAGGGTTAGGTAAGCACTGGAACAGGCTTCAAAGGGCCTCATTGGAGGTTAAGAATAGGTTAGACAAACACCTGTCAGGAATGGTAGGTTTATATGGTCCTGTCTCAGCATAAGGGGCTGGACTTGAGGACTTCTCAAGGGCCCTTCCAGCAGGTGATTTTTACCTCTGTATATGGCACTGGGGAGACTAATATCAATACACTGCCTCATTTCTGGTGCCCAAATTTTAAAAAGCATGTTGAAAAACTGGAGAGGGTGCAGAAAGTATCCACGAAAATTATCCAAGGGGTGAAAAAAATTACTTTCAATTAAAGAATCAGAGAGCTTGATCTATTTAGCTTATCAAAAAGATTGAGAGGTTACTTGATTAGTGTATAAATATCTTCATGGGGAGAAAATATCCGGTACTAAAGGGCTCGTTAACCTAGTGGAGAAAGGCATAACAAGAACAAGTGGCTGGAAGCTGAAGCTAGAGAAATTCAGAGTAGAAATAATGCACAAATACTTTAACATTGAGGTGATAAACATTGGAACAAACTGCCATGGGAAAGAAATTCTCCATCGCTTGATGTTTTCATGTCAAGACTTCATGGCTCTCTAGGAAATATGTCAAGTTACAGGGTAACTGGGTAAAATTAATTGCGAGAGTCTACGGGAGGTCAGATTAGATGATCTAATTATACATTCTGGCCTTGAAATCTCTATTTTAAAACTCATAGGTAATTTAAGTCTCTCATTCCATTTTTAGGAGTCTTTACCTCTGTCCCAATATCAAATATAGTTGTTCATTTTAAAAAAAATGACGTCTCCTCTTCTCCATTCACCTTTCCTCTCCACTCACCATTCTACTTCAGTTAAAGAAATTTTGGCACTTAAAATGGAAAATACACGGAGGATATTTCAGTGTCTTTGGCTTTTTAAAATATGAAAATAAAAGAGGTATATGCAGGTAGATGTACACAATGCTGACGAGTCCAAAGATTCTGCACGATGGAGTGAGCCTATCAAAGATGCAAAGTCCTGCAGAATACTGTAATCTATCCTGTACATCTGCACTACTGTGGCAGCACTGGTTATAAAAACCAAAACTAGGAACAGGACATGCATCACTTAATTTATTTAGAGGGCTGTAGCATCTCACCTGTGTCACTACCCTCCCCTGCACAGACTCAGTGAACAATAATGGCTGCTGTGTTCCCCATATTTCGCTTTGAGAACTTAATCCTATGTGGATAAATAACATGAGAGAGTCTGATGGGAACTTAATATCCTTCTTAATATAACTTAGAATTTGTATGGCACTCATATCATGGAAATGAAGCCAGTGCAAATATCTACATTAACCAAACATTGTAGACCCCGATAGAGATAAAATCTCTAGATTTGTAATCCGTATCTGTGTTGCCATAGTTTTAGGTTAAAAATATGGTACAGGCTGATACAAAAACTTGATCCTGTTGTTCAGACTCGTGGCTTCTAAAACTCTAATATAGGTCATAGCTGATATTTCACAGTGGGACATCCAGTGTGTTATATAGGGCTCTAAGTCATTCTGTTCTATATCTTCTTTCTGCAACAAAGTATTACACAGATTAGCTCTTAATGGTGACTTTGTCAAACTGAGTTTAATTCTGCCATTTTTAAATGAAATTTGTCACAATGAGATATTATACTGGAAAATAAAGGAACACGTTAAATCAAAGGTTCTTCATGTTGTACTTACACACATTAAGTAGACTGCCATGGTAACCAAAAGACAACTAAAGAAATACAAAGATAACAGCATATAAAGCCAAGTTCCTTTTTATAATTAATTTTTTATCAAACTGCACTTGATGAGTGAGATCAATCAAATTATATTCATTACCTGTGATTTGTCACTTCAGATATCACTGCATAATTGGGTTGTTTTCTGACTTTCCTATTCTGATCTACATCAAACCAGTGTATTATCAATCTTTCACGAATAACCTATCTGGAGCTACTTAACGGCGCTCACACAGAATGTGAGAAAGTTAAAACTTACTGGCACCAGGCCAGATCCTCAGCTGTTGTCCATCTGTGTAGTTCCATTGTTTTGAATAATTCACAATGGCTGATGATAAGGATTTTTAACCTTAAATTGTACAGTAGGTACCTCCTGTTTAACTCTTAATGGTGTGATGTCTATTTCACAATATTGAAAACCAGCAATTACCTATGTTTAATGAACAAAAACCATTGGCTGCTATCACATCTGCCTATGCTGGTTTCCAAGAATTGCTGCAGCTAAGCACTGTGTTTCAGAGAAACATGTTAGAACAGTGCCAGTGATCATGTAGTGCAAGTTTAAGTTAGCACAGTCATGGGGAGTTTCTTTGGTTAAATAGAAGTGTCCACACTGGAGCATCATACAGTTTATGTATGAAAAGTATATGTATGAGAATATGGGCTTGTGCGCTAGAAAATGTTGAAGTAACACAAAATATACCTCTTTAGTTGTGACAATATAGCAAGAGACCGTCTTCTAAGTGTATTTACAGTAGCGCATAGTGCTTCTATAGGCACTAAGTGTAGGTTTCAGAGTAGCAGCCGTGATAGTCTGTATTCGCAAAAAGAAAAGGAATACTTTGGCACCTTAGAGACTAACAAATTTATTTGTTAGTTTCTAAGGTGCCACAAGTACTCCTTTTCTTTTTTTTCTAAGTGTATTTACAGTAGTGCTAGTCTTTCCAAAGACTTAAGAACGATCCCTGCTCAGAGGACCATCTAAGAATGACAAAACGTACAGGTTAGGGAAAGAGGGACAATAGATAACTGTATGTATACAAGCCAACTGAATTCAGTACAGGCAGTATGACAGAAGCAGGCCTTTAAGTCTTAAATATGAACAGAGTAGAGACCTTGAAGATGAGCTCCAGGAGGACATAATATGCATGGAAGAAGGCATGGAGGTGATTGTGAGAATCTGATAAACTGAGGAGGCTGATGGCACTGGTGGAAAGGACGGGGAGGTTCATTGCAAAACTTAACTAGAGATGAACAGTATGTAGAGCTTTGAAGGTTGTGAGAAGTTGAAATATATCACATCACATGATAAGTCAATGGAGGCATTCAGAGAAGGTTGTTACATGATCAGCCAGATGGGCAAAGAAGTTGGAGTTTAGCAGCAGCATTATGAACAAACTGAAGGGGGGCAGAAATTGCGGAGTCAGTGATGCACGTTTGAATGAGGTGTGATTCTAGCCAAAACTCCTACTTAACAAACTTCATACTAGCAGCCGTGTTAGTCTGTATTCGCAAAAAGAAAAGGAGTACTTGTGGCACCTTAGAGACTAACAAATTTATTAGAGCATAAGCTTTCGTGAGCTACAGCTCACTTCATCGGATGCATTTGGTGGAAAAAACAGAGGGGAGATTTATATACACACACACAGAGAACATGAAACAAAGGGTTTATCATACACACTGTAAGGAAAAAGAAAAGGAGTACTTGTGGCACCTTAGAGACTAACAAATTTATTAGAGCATAAGCTTTCGTGAGCTACAGCTCACTTCATCGGATGCATCCGATGAAGTGAGCTGTAGCACACGAAAGCTTATGCTCTAATAAATTTGTTAGTCTCTAAGGTGCCACAAGTACTCCTTTTCTTTTTGCGAATACAGACTAACACGGCTGCTACTCTGAAAACTGTAAGGAGAGTGATCACTTAAGATAAGCCATCACCAGCAGCGGGGGGGGGGGAGAGGAGGAAAACCTTTCATGGTGACAAGCAAGGTAGGCTAATTCCAGCAGTTAACAAGAATATCTGAGGAACAGTGGGGGGTGGGGGAGGAGAAATAACATGGGGAAATAGTTTTACTTTGTGTAATGACTCATCCATTCCCAGTCTCTATTCAAGCCTAAGTTAATTGTATCCAGTTTGCAAATTAATTCCAATTCAGCAGTCTCTCGTTGGAGTCTGTTTTTGAAGCTTTTTTGTTGAAGGATAGCCACTCTTAGGTCTGTAATCGAGTGACCAGAGAGATTGAAGTGTTCTCCAACTGGTTTTTGAATGTTATAATTCTTGACGTCTGATTTGTGTCCATTCATTCTTTTACGTAGTGACTGTCCAGTTTGGCCAATGTACATGGCAGAGGGGCATTGCTGGCACATGATGGCATATATCACATTGGTAGATGCGCAGGTGAACGAGCCTCTGATAATGTGGCTGATGTGATTAGGCCCTATGATGGTGTCCCCTGAATAGATATGTGGACAGAGTTGGCAACGGGCTTTGTTGCAAGGATAGGTTCCTGACCGCTATTCCTATCTACATGCCTCTAGCTTTCATCCAGATCATACCACTCGATCCATTATCTACAGCCAAGCTCTACGATATAACCGCATTTGCTCCAACCCCTCAGACAGAGACAAACACCTACAAGATCTCTATCATGCATTCCTACAACTACAATACCCACCTGCTGAAGTGAAGAACTCCTTTACTGTTTGTACTGTCCTGAATAATTTTCGTTTGAATTTACATCTGATAGATGAAATTTCTGTGCTTAAAGACAAACCATGATTGTTAGCTGGTTAACCTTCATAAATATATTAACTGGCAGTTTGGATACTTCAAACATTTGTATCCTTATAAAAGCATTGGAGGAGTTTCCAGACTAGCCTTTACAAACTGGCAATCAATTAACTTGAGGTTTAAAAATCTGCAGACAAACCACAGAAGAAAACCAGGTTCAATCACTTAGCAGTTACTATTATAACTCTTTTTTGTATAGGTAGTTAAACTGACAGGCAGCCTCTGCTACCACTTGTGCTTTATGTATATTTTAGTCCTAGATCCAGTTATACCATTATACCATTTGAGAGATCACTCATACTTTTTTTTTTTAAACTGCATTAGAAGAAGACTACTACAGTAGAATATTTAACAGTCTTCTGCATCTCTCTGCTCTGGTGCAATGCCTATTTCTGAGTCAGCAGAATGCTTCTAGGTCAAGTATTACTCTGCATAAGAGTTGTTCGGTATATTCCTTCTTCAGAGGCTAACTGGTCTTATTACCAAGACACAATCACCTTCTCTTCTCCCCTGCCCCTTACACCTCTGCCTTCACAGTTGTGTACGGGAAGTCTGTAGCTCACTGTAATTTAATTGTGTTTATCGAACCCCAAATAAGACTAAACTGACCTGACCTGTTTCTCTTTCACTAACTGCACTTAACTGACATGACAAGGGAATAAAATGAATGACAGTGAAATATTTGTTCTCCAGCTCTAGCTACGTATTTAATGATTTTTGAAAGTTTGTTGAAATACTAGCATTACCCTTTTCCCTTCACTTTTTTAGGATGGCTGTGGCTCCTCCCAGTTATTGTTTTGTTGCTTTTCCACCACGCACTAAAGATGGGCTTGTTGTGTTTGGAAAAAATTCTGCGCGGCCTCGAGAAGAAGTACAGGAGGTGGTCTACTTCGCTGCTGCTGCTCATGATCCAGGAAGCAAAGTTGAGGTAATGGGCTTCATTGTGCTTAAAATTACAGTATAAGTGAGTGCCATTTCTAAAGGTAAAGGTGCCCCTTGTATTCCTGTCAGATTTTGAAGTCTGTATTCCCTAAACTCAAACTTATAAGGTTCAGAATGATTGAATAATGCTTCATTCTGAGCCTGTCTACCAGGACAAACCTTAGGAGTTGGGGAGGGCTGATGAGAAGATTCTTGGGAGTTCCCAAATGGCAACTACAGTAAAAACTGTGTAATCTGACACTTTACCAACCGGAAAGCTCTAGAAACCAGCATTTCTGATATCTCCCAAAACAAATCTTCAATAGGGTTGCCAGGCTCCCTTCCTGGCTCCGTGTGGCTCCCTGGAAGCGGCAACATGTCCCTGCTGCTCCTAGGTGGCGAAACAGCCATGGAGGGTCCATGCACTGCCCCTGCCTCACCCCACCCTGAGCACTGGCTCCGCAGCTCCCATTGGGCAGAAACCGCAGCCAATGGGAGCTGTGGGGGAGGTGCCTGCGGGTGGAGGTAGCACACAGAGATGCCTGGCTGTGCGTCTAGGAGCAGCAGGGACATGTCGCCACTTCCAGGAAGCTGCCAAAGGTGAGTGCCTCCCAGATCCAGCACCCCGAAACTCCTCCATGCCCAACCTCCTGCCCCAAGCCCCCACCCACACCCAAACTCCCTCCCTCTATTGATAGGCATAACTTTTAGTTAATCGGAATTTTTGACTAACTGGCACTCCTCATTTCCCCCAACATGCTGGATAACAAAGCTTTTACTGTAAATTCTTTAAATTTAAAGCTGAGGAGAATCTTTTTGCCATTTTCTGCAGTGGACAGGCTGACATGTTTACAACTTAGCTGCTTGTTCTTCGGTCTGTACTCATTTTTGCCAATACTTATTTTTTTGTCAAGATAAAATTTTCCTTAAGCTTGGAATAGCAACAAATATTTATTCCTTTCAACTGACAAATACTTTCAAACATCAAAAGGAATGAGTTGGTCAGTGCTGCTCTTATCTGGCCCAGTTAACGCATGTCTAATTTAAAGGTGCAGCAAATCTCTAGCATTTACATGCCCTGTACTAAACTACTGAACTTTGGGTCTGAGGAAACACTTTTTTCCTAGGTTTCAGAGTAGCAGCCATGTTAGTCTGTATTTGCAAAAAGAAAAGGAGTACTTGTGGCACCTTAGAGACTAACAAATTTATTTGAGCATAAGCTTTCGTGAGCTACAGCTCACTTCATCAGATGCATTCGGTGGAAAATACAGTGAGGAGATTTATATACACACACAGAGAACATGAAACAATGGGTTTTATCATACACACTGTAAAGAGAGTGATCACTTAAGATGAGCCATCACCAGAAGGAGGGGGGGAAGGAGGAAAACCTTTCATGGTGACAAGCAAGGTGGGCCATTTCCAACAGTTAACAAGAATGTCTGAGGAACAGTGGGGGGTAGGGTGGGGGGGGGAGAAATAACATGGGGAAATAGTTTTACTTTGTGTAATGACTCATCCATTCCCAGTCTCTATTCAAGCCTAAGTTAATTGTATCCAGTTTGCAAATTAATTCCAATTCAGCAGTCTCTCGTTGGAGTCTGTTTTTGAAGCTTTTTTGTTGAAGGATAGCCACTCTTAGGTCTGTGATCGAGTGACCAGAGAGATTGAAGTGTTCTCCAACTGGTTTTTGAATGTTATAATTCTTGACGTCTGAATTGTGTCCATTTATTCTTTTACGTAGAGACTGTCCAGTTTGGCCAATGTACATGGCAGAGGGGCATTGCTGGCACTTGATGGCATATATCACATTGGTTGATGAGCGAGTGAACAAGCCTCTGATTGTGTGGCTGATGTGATTAGGCCCTATGATGGTGTCCCCTGAATAGATATGTGGACAGAGTTGGCAATGGGCTTTGTTGCAAGGATAGGTTCCTGGGTTAGTGGTTCTGTTGTGTGGTGTGTGGTTGCTGGTGAGTATTTGCTTCAGGTTGGGGGGCTGTCTGTAAGCAAAGACTGGCCTGTCTCCCAAGATCTGTGAGAGTGATGGGTCATCCTTCAGGATAGGTTGTAGATCCTTGATGATGCATTGGAGGTTTTAGTTGTGGGCTGAAGATGATGGCTAGTGGCGTTCTGTTGTTTTCTTTGTTGGGCCTGTCCTGTAGTAGGTGACTTCTGGGTACTCTTCTGGCTCTGTCAATCTGTTTCTTCACTTCAGCAGGTGAGTATTGTAGTTGTAAGAATGCATGATAGAGATCTTGTAGGTGTTTGTCTCTGTCTGAGGGATAAACCGCATTTGCTCCAACCCCTCAGACAGAGACAAACACTCTAAGGTGCCACAAGTACTCCTTTTCTTTTTGCGAATACAGACTAACACGGCTGCTACTCTGAAACCTCTACAAGATCTCTATCATGCATATTTCTCCCCCTCACCCTACCCCCCACTGTTCCTCAGACGTTCTTGTTAACTGCTGGAAATGGCCCACCTTGCTTGTCACCATGAAAGGTTTTCCTTCTTCCCTCCCCTCCTGCTGGTGATGGCTCATCTTAAGTGATCACTCTCCTTACAGTGTGTATGATAAAACCCATTGTTTCATGTTCTCTCTGTGTGTGTATATAAATCTCCCCACTGTATTTTCCATCGAATGCATTCGATGAAGTGGGCTGTAGCTCACGAAAGCTTATGCTCAAATAAATTTTAGTCTCTAAGGTGCCACAAGTACTCCTACTCTTTTCCTAAACGACCAGATGCTGTTAATTGCAGTGGTGCATGGAAACGCTGCAATAAATCTGTGCTGGTTCGTAGAACATAACACTGTTACTGTAGCATTCCTGACAGTAAAGAAAACAAAGTGTAGTTGTAAAGCTTAGTTTTAGAAAATTAAAAATGGAAAACAAGTCTTGGTAGAGTGTTGTACCTTAACATAAGAACTAAGCACTGCGCATCCATCTTATTGCATTACTACGGAATCTTTCAACAAATGTTCTTATACCATTGTGAAATATAAATGAAGACAAACAAAAGCTTATTAGGGTATTCTTGTCTCTGAGGCTCTTACAGTCTAAGTGGAGGTTTCAGAGTAGCAGCCGTGTTAGTCTGTATTCGCAAAAAGAAAAGGAGTACTTGTGGCACCTTAGAGACTAACAAATTTATTAGAGCATAAGCTTTCGTGAGCTACAGCTCACTTCATCGGATGCATTTGGTGGAAAAAACAGAGGAGAGATTTATATACACACACACAGAGAACATGAAACAATTGGTTTATCATACACACTGTAAGGAGAGTGATCACTTAAGATAAGCCATCAGCAGCAGCAGGGGGGGAAAAGGAGGAAAACCTTTCATGGTGACAAGCAAGGTAGGCTAATTCCAGCAGTTAACAAGAATATCAGAGGAACAGTGGGGGGTGGGGTGGGAGGGAGAAATACCATGGGGAAATACCACCCTATATCGGAAACCTACAGACCGCTATTCCTACCTACATGCCTCTAACTTTCATCCAGATCATACCACTCGATCCATTGTCTACAGCCAAGCGCTACGATATAACCGCATTTGCTCCAACCCCTCAGACAGAGACAAACACCTACAAGATCTCTATCATGCATTCCTACAACTACAATACCCACCTGCTGAAGTGAAGAAACAGATTGACAGAGCCAGAAGAGTACCCAGAAGTCACCTACTACAGGACAGGCCCAACAAAGAAAACAACAGAACGCCACTAGCCATCACCTTCAGCCCCCAACTAAAACCTCTCCAACGCATCATCATGGATCTACAACCTATCCTGAAGGACGACCCATCACTCACAGATCTTGGGAGACAGGCCAGTCCTTGCTTACAGACAGCCCCCCAATCTGAAGCAAATACTCACCAGCAACCACACACCACACAACAGAACCACTAACCGAGGAACCTATCCTTGCAACAAAGCCCGTTGCCAACTCTGTCCACATATCTATTCAGGGGATACTATCATAGGGCCTAATCACATCAGCCACACTATCAGAGGCTTGTTCACTCGCTCATCAACCAATGTGATATATGCCATCAAGTGCCAGCAATGCCCCTCTGCCATGTACATTGGCCAAACTGGACAGTCTCTACGTAAAAGAATAAATGGACACAATTCAGACGTCAAGAATTATAACATTCAAAAACCAGTTGGAGAACACTTCAATCTCTCTGGTCACTCGATCACAGACCTAAGAGTGGCTATCCTTCAACAAAAAAGCTTCAAAAACAGACTCCAACGAGAGACTGCTGAATTGGAATTAATTTGCAAACTGGATACAATTAACTTAGGCTTGAATAGAGACTGGGAATGGATGAGTCATTACACAAAGTAAAACTATTTCCCCATGTTATTTCTCCCCCCCCACCCTACCCCCCACTGTTCCTCAGACATTCTTGTTAACTGCTGGAAATGGCCCACCTTGCTTGTCACCATGAAAGGTTTTCCTCCTTCCCCCCCCTGCTGCTGGTGATGGCTTATCTTAAGTGATCACTCTCCTTACAGTGTGTATGATAAACCCATTGTTTCATGTTCTCTGTGTGTGTGTATATAAATCTCTCCTCTGTTTTTTCCACCAAATGCATCCGATGCAGTGAGCTGTAGCTCACGAAAGCTTATGCTCTAATAAATTTGTTAGTCTCTAAGGTGCCACAAGTACGCCTTTTCTTTTAGTCTAAGTGGAGAGATCACACTATCTGTAGTGTGTACAGACTTTTTATAAAATTAAATACTAGGGCATTGGTGCAACACAAAATATTAGGCTAATAGACTGGGAGATTGTTATTTGAAGGTGTTGAGTTTACACTTTATTTAATATGGGGCAAGGTTTGAAGATATCACCACATCAAAACTTTGAAGAAACAACACTGGACTAGGGGCCATAGCAAGTTAATATCTCAACCTTTCACCTCCTGTGGGCTTACTTTTGCTATAACTTTTTCTGATATTGTTATACAATTTTTTGCTCACCACACAGGGCAGAAAATTCAGTGACTATCATTTTAGTCCTAAAGGGATGTGTCAGATTTTCAGATTTGCAGTTTTATTTTTTCTAAACGATTGGCCCTTTGTTGGGACCTAGTCTCCTTCCTCTTTTACTTCTATTTTTTTACATGAACACAATTTTTCACTGTCTTATGCTGTGGCTTTATGTGAGCTTCCCTTCTATGGTACTCAATCCATACATTTTACTTGGGAATGAAAGTATTTAATACATTACATTATATTCTTCTTGACTTCTGACTTGTTCAGATTCTGGATTTATTTTAAAGCAGTGGGTCATTTTGTGGATCACTTCATAAGTGAGATTGCCCCATGAATCTGCCTCCTATATGGACAGGGATGATCCAGTTGATATAGTGTACTTGGACTTTCAAAAATCCTTTGAGGTCCCATACCAAATACTCTTAAGCTAAGCAAGCTGTCATGGGATAAGAGAGAAGGTCCTTTCATAGATCAGTAACTGGTTAAAAGATAGGAAACAAAGCGTAGCAATAAATGGTCGGTTTTCACAGTGAAGAGAGGTAAACAGTGGTCCTCCAAAGATCTGTACTAGGACCAGTGCTGTTCAACATATTAATAAATGATCTGAAAAAGGGGGGTGAAGTAGCAAAGTTTGCAGATGATACTAAATTACTTAGAAGAGTTAAATCCAAAGCAGACTGCAAAGAGTGGCAAAGGGATCTCACAACTGGGTGACTGGGCAACAAAAAGGCAGATGAAATTCAATGTTGATAAATACAAAATAATGCACATTGGAAAACATAATCCCAACTACACTTACAAAATAATGGGGTCTAAATTAATTATGACCACTGAAGAAAGATCTTGGATTCCTCTTGGATAGTTCTCTGAAAACATCTGCTCAGTGTGCAGTGGCAGTCCAAAAAAGCAAATGTTAAGAACCATTAGGAAAGGGATAGATAATGAGACAGAATATACCATAATTCCACTGTATGAATCCATAATATGCCAACATCTTGAATACTGTGTGCAGTTCTGGTCACCCCATCTCAAAAAAGATATTAGAATTGGAAAAAGTATACAGAAAGGCAACAAACTTGGAACATCTCACCCGATGGTATGGAACAGATTCCATGTGAGGGGACTGGGATTGTTCAGCTTAGAAAAGAGATGACTAAGAGTGGATATGATCATTTTAGGAAATCATGAACAGTGAGGAGATGGAAAATATGGAAATGTTACTCCTTCACATAACACAAGAACCAGGGGTCACCCAATGAAATTAATGGGCAGCAGGTTTAAAACAAAGATAACTAAGTATTTCACACAATGCATGGTCCACCTGTGGAACATGTTGCCAGGGGATTCTGGGAAGGCCAAAAGTATAACTGGGTTTTAAAAAAAAATTAAGTTAATGAAGGATAGGTATATCAATGGCTATTAGCCAAGATGGTCAGGGACGCAACCCCATGCTCTGGCAGTCAGAGGTTTAGGGACACCCAGAACCTGGGACTGGATGACCGGAAATGAATTACTCGATAATCCACCTTGTTCTCTTCATTCCCTCTGAAGGATCTGGCATTGGCCACTGTTGGAAGACAGGATGCTGGGCTAGATGGGCCATTGGTCTAACCCAGTATGCCCATTCTTATGATAGCTTTTTTGCTGGCAGACTACAAAAGACTGTATAAGAATCACCTGAGCAATTCACCATTTATGATGACTCAAATAAAAAATTGATTTAAATAATTTTACTGGCTGTTTTGAGGCACCAAACCCCATAGGAAAAAAATGCACAGAATTTAATGGGACAAATAAAGTGAACCAGAGAATTAAGAGTATCCTGGCTAGAGTTTTATAGGATTGTTTTTAAAAAACAAAACAAATAATGTACCACACACAGAATTTATCCTTTCAGAGAATCTTTTCTATAGTCCTCTCAGGGTAACTTATTTGGAACCCTATTAAGTGACAGAAGATTTATTTAATAAGGGATTGTGATCTGTGTATGGTGGAAATTTGTCTGTTACATATCTTTTTGCAGCATTCTGAATCTGCTGAATGCTATTCTAATACAAAATGCGGGATGCCATCTCATGAAGAAATAAGCCACTCCAATAGATAGGAAAAGTTAATGTAGTTTATATTCCTCTGGCACTGATAAAGAAATCTCTGCTACATTGCTAATAAGTCTCTAAAGATAAATTAGAGCTCAATGATAGCTTTCCTTTATCTTCATTAGAAATGGGATAGTCAGTTACTACTAATGGTAGAGAACCTAGGGAATTAGATGTTTTATTTCATGACGTTGGTTTCAGCTAATTGAGACCTGAGCTTTAACATTCAAAATAATCTGCTGGCATCACGCTACTGCCACTATTTGGGTCTGCTGACACATGTCAATTAACTTGAGTCACTTGCTTAAAAATTGACAACTGGATTATATCTGCAAGTGAGATGTTTAAAATCAGATTATAAATAACAAGCAATATATGAATCTGTTCAGAACAATGCAGAGCAAACACTGCAGTCCAGTTTAGAACCCTTCCCCAAAAGCAGTGGTCAAAAATCAATTTCGGGTGGCATGGGATACCATGTTTGTAGTTTTAATGGTGCTTTTGTAGTGTTTTTTAAATCCAGTTTGTCTTCTGTGTTTTGAAGATGTCTTTAATGCTAATGAACTTCATACACTATTAAAGTTTTACTTACTTTTGTTGCCCAAGAGACTAACAGATCCTAATATACGCAAGCAAGAGACACATTCTTTATTGCTGAATCAGTTTTGGCATCTGGCACCTGTTGAGAATTCTCCCTGGCTCCAGTATCTCAGTACACTTTATGGTATTTTGTTTATTTGAAAATTGTTATACTAATGTTTAGCTTATTTCCAATGCTTCAAATTCCCTGAAAAAACCAAGTGTGTAATTCTACTATGAATTGCAAGTATATACTTCAGTTCTTTCCACCCTCTAAAGTTTGCCTTTGGCTAAATTGCAATCCTGTCATCATTGGTCTTTTCCAGTGGAAGAGCTATGGACAATACAGCTAGGGATGAGATAAGATGCATGTACAAAATCTTCCAGGTGTTACTGTTGCTGCTTGAATCTGAATGTAGGAACAATATGCAATATTTTGCTCCAATATTTTTATATCTATATAGTGCTAAGCCTACTAGGCCTTTTATAGAAGGTAAAGTTCTTAGCAAGTTATGCTACAGTACTTGCCTTACAGCAGAAGTGAGCAAACCAAAAACTACTATGAGCCCTACAGTATTCGCACATTTATCCAAAAATGAAAGTGTGCACCTGGGTAGTGGGTGTGGTCTCTGCTACCTGTAGTCCAGAATCTACAGGTTCTCTTCAGAGAATACCCCTTTTCTAAAACATCCCATCACCACTGACTTCATCGACAATGACAAATTCTGACTTGTTTCGGAGTAGCAGCCGTGTTAGTCTGTATTCGCAAAAAGAACAGGAGGACTTGTGGCACCTTAGAGACTAACAAATTCGAGTATAAGCTTTCGTGAGCCATTCCTGAATGCATCCAATGAAGTGAGCTGTAGCTCATGAAAGCTTATGCTCAGATAAATTTGTTAGTCTCTAAGGTGCCACAAGTACTCCTTTTTCTTTTTGCAAATTCTGACTTGGCCACTATGAAGTACTAGCTTGGCTGGCAGTGCTAGGAATCAGACTCCTGATGATCAAGTACAATAGGAACAGCACAATAGTTGCTTTTCATTAATATAAGAGAATCTCTTGTGCTTGTCTTCATTCCCCCATCTTATTGGAAAGCTTTGTACTATATTTAGATCTGTCATCAATTTTTTCCTTTATGCTAGAAGTGAAACAGAAGAACTACCTTTAATTTCCAGGCTGCCTGATTCTCCTTAGTGTGGGGGGTGGTGGTGGTGGGGAATGGCATGCAAAGTCTCTGATGTTTTCTTGTACCTTGCTGCCCCATTTCCCTACTCAACTCTTCCTGTTTCAGGCAGCAGCAGCAGCCAGAAGTAAGGGTATGGCAGTGCTATGAGCACACATGCAACATTTTGTCATTCTAGGTGGAATTTTTAGAAGTATTTGAGTGATCGTGGCTACAATTCTAAAATTAAAAATGCTAGTTACAAAAATTTGAGACTTTATGTTGCTATCACTTGTAGGATGCCTCAGGTTTGAGTAAAATGATAGTGTGCTGGGGTTAAAATTTTAGCTAAATGCACTCACTCAGCAGATTCAGTGGTCAACATTTGTAGTTTTAGCTACATTGGAGTCACTTTTGTGCCAGTGTTCTATGAATGGTGCATACAATGACAGTAAGGCTAACCATATTAAAAAATCATGAGGCAGCCCCACTACAGCTCAGCACCCCCTCCCCCAATCACAATTAGCTACAATAATGTTTTTTTTTATTTGCATTCTGTTTTTTGAGGCTATAGAGTTCACACTGTTAAGCTTTAATCAAGAGGACCAGAAATGTGCTCTCTTTTAAAATGGAAGCTGAGGTTCTCCAGGAGCTGGGTCTTTAAGAAAAAACACCAAATATTTCAAGAGATGGCAACAGTGACTGGGAGAGAGGCCAAACACCCAGACTAGTATGGAGAACCAGGAGGGAAAGTATATGGAAATAAGTTCTTGCAATGCTGTTCGTCTCACGAAGTGTTGGCTTTTTTAGAGCATCTAGCGTGACTAGAAACCCAGCTTGCTTTCTTCCTGCCCATCTCGCTCTACTACTGTTCCCTTGTATTAATGGGAAGAAGGAAAGAAAAGCTAATTCAGGCCATTTTAATAACACCCTCTTCTTTTTCTGTGTTCTGGACTGAAAAAATTAATTGTACCATTGAAAAAAAAATTAAATAAATATTTTTGGATGTCTTCTACATCTTCAAATATATTGATTTCAATTACAACAAGAATACAAAGTGTACAGTGCTCACTTTATATTTTTGATTACAAGTATTTTCACTGTAAAAAAAAAAAAGGTGTTTTTCAATTCATCTAATACAAGTACTGTAGTGCAATCTCTTTATCATGAATGTTGAACTTACAAATATGGAATTATGTACAAAAAACTGCATTCAAAAATAAAAATGGAAAATTTTAGAGCCTGCAAGTCCACTTATTCTTATTTCTTGGGAGATAATGCTGCCCACTTCCTGTTTACAATGTCACCTGAAAGTGAGAACAGGTGTTCGCATGGAACTTTTGTAGCCGTCGTTGCAAGATATTTACATGCCAGATGTGCTCAAGATTCATGTCACTTCATGCTTCCTCCACCATTCTACGGGAAATGCATCCATGCTGATGACGGGTTCTTCTCAATAACAATCCAGAGCACTGCGGACCAATGCATGTTCATTTTCATCATTTTAGACATTTAGCAAAAGGTTGATTTTCTTTTTTGGTGGTTTGGGTTCTATAGTTTCCATCAGAGTGTTGCTCTTTTAAGGCTTCTGAAAGCATGCTCCACACCTTGTCCCTTTTGGAAGGCACTTCAGATTCTTAAACCTTGGGTCGAGTGCTGTAGCAATCTTTAGAAATCTCACATTGGTACCTTCTTTGCGTTTTGTGAAATCTGCAGTGACAGTCATCATCCGAGACTGCTACAACATGAAATATATGGCAGAATGTGGGTGAAACTGAGCAGGGGACATACAATTCTCCCCCACAGAGTTCAGTCACAAATTTAATTAACACATTATTTTTTTAACAATCATCATCAACATGGAAGCACATCCTCTGGAATGGTGGCCAAAGTATGAAGGGGCATGCGAATATTTAGCATAACTGGCATGTAAATATCTTGCAGTGCCAGCTATAAAAGTGCCATGCAAATGCCTGTTCTCACTCTCTGCTAACATTGTAAGTAAGAAGAGAACAGCATTATCTCCTGTAAATGTAAACAAACTTGTTTGTATGAGCGATTGGCTGAACAAAAAGTAGGACTGAGTGGACTTGTAGGCTCTGAAGTTTTACATTGTTCCGGTTTTGAATGGTTATGTAACAAAAAAAATCTAAATTTGTAAGTTGTGCTTTCATGACAAATAGATTGCACTACAGTACTTGTATGAGGTGAATTGAAATATACTATTTTTATCATTTTTACAATGCAACTATTTGTAATAAAAAATACACTTTGATTTCAGTTACAACACACAATACAATATGTATGAAAATGTAGAAAAACATCCAAACTATTTAATAAATTTCAATTGGTATTGTTTAACAATGTGATTAAAATTGCTATTAATCACAATTATTTTTTAATTGTGATTAATTTTTTGAGTTAATTGCATGAGTTAACTATGATTAATTGAGAGTCCTAGTTGAAATCCAAATAAATTATGGAAGCACAAAAGCTATTTTAACTTGGATTAAAATATAGAAGCTGAAATTGCACAGAATTTCTGTGTAAAAATACAGACTGTCTTCAATGCATGTAGACAATTCAGAGAATGTGAAAAAAAATTATAGAAGGGAGTGGTAGCATTTTATTGGTTTGCTACTTTACTAGCTCCCACTGTGCTCAACAAATTCTCTATTATGTAATGAGACCTTTTCATAATTGAGAGATTAAAACAGAGATGCCTCAAGGTGTTTTCACAGCTCAGCAGATGCATTTCTTTTAGAATGTACTGCATCCTTGCAATAAGAGTGGAAGGAATGTGCTTTAACTGTTACTACTATGTGAATAAGTTTCAGAGTGGTAGCTGTGTTAGTCTGTATCAGCAAAAATAACGAGAAGTCCTAGTGGCACCTTAGAGACTAACAAATTTGCTTGGGCATAAGATTTCGTGGGCTAGAACCTACTTCATCAGATGCATGGAATGAAAGTACAGGAGCAGGTATAAGTACATGAAAGGATGGGGGTTGCTTTACCAAGTGTGTGGTCAGTCTAATGAGATAAATCAATTAACAGCAGGATACCAAGGGAGGAAAAATAACTTTTGAAGTGGTAAGAGAGTGGCCCATCACAGGCAATTGACAAAAAGATGTGAGTAACAGTAGGGAGGAATTAGTATTGGTGAAATTCCAATTTGTTGGTTGATTTTAATCTCATTAGACTGACCTCACCCTTGGTAAAGCATCCCACATCCTTTCATGTATGTATATCTGCTCCTGTACTTTCACACCATGTATCTGATGAAGTGGGTTCTAACCCACGAAAGCTTATGCCCAAATAAATTTGTTGGTCTCTAAAGTGCCACAAGGATTCCTCGTTATTTTTACTATGTGAATGTGACCATGGAAACTGCCTCAGTGAGCATCAATCAATCTTGTTTCCAGTGCTTTTTATTTTCCATACATCCTCAGATTTGGAAGGGAACCCCAGACATTTTTGACTTATGGGGTGGGATGTAAATGTATGTAATCAGAACATGATGCTTTTGTGGAAAAAGGAAAAAATTAAAACTCCCTAGACCTGGCTCTCTCCAGCTACCTCTCTCTAAGTGCTCCCATCCTCTCGCAAAGGAAATCAAAGCCCCCAGTAAATTAAACAGGATGAATGCCTGAATATAGAAGTTATGATCATCCAGTCAGGGAACAAAAATATTACCATGTCACTTAGGTGACTAATCTAGTTAAGTGTGAGTGAATATTGAATACTTCCAGCAAACAGTTCATGAGCATTCTATAGGCTGCAATGTTTGCACAAAATATTTAAATGCAAAACACATGTGTAAAAATCCTGATCTATTGTCACACAGCTCAAACAAAAGGGCCAAGTTTAAATATAAGTTATCCCAGCTATAATTCTGTCCTGATGGGCACAACCAGGCCCGTCCCTAGACTTTGTGGTGCCCTATGCAGCCCCCTTGTGAGGGTGCGGGGCTGGGGGGCGTGCGGAGGGGGCTGCGCCCAAGGTCTGCGGGGGGCAGGAGGGAAACCACCCCCCAAGCACGAGCTGACTGAGCGGAGCGGGTTTGGGCCAGGTCACTCCACTTCCTGCTGCCCGGTGATTGCACGGGGGGGCCCGACCCCGCACTCATGGGGAGGTGGGAAGTGGAGTGACCCAGCCCCAACCTGATCCACTCTGTTCCCCTGGCTCCCAGCTTTGGGACTTGGGGAGCAGGGGGTACTGACCCCCAGCACTCACCAGCAGCGCAGAGCAGGCTGGGCCCGGGTTGCTCCACTTCCCACCGCCTGGTGAGTGCAGGGCATGCCCAACCCCTGCTGCAGTCCCCTGGAATGTAGCTCAGGGGAAGGGGTGGAGTGGGGGTGGAGCAGGGGTGGGAAAAGGCGGGGGGCAGCTTAGCCGGCCAGGGATTGGGCTGGCCACTGGAGCAGCTCGCAGCTGCTACACAGCTGTGTAGTTTATGTATGGGTAAGGACGGCCCTGGATACCACTCCCTTTTATGTTAACCCAAGTTGTGTATTTAACAAGAATAGAATGTACTCATAGTATGGAACTCAGTACCTTCTTAGTGTCTGGAAGAAGATGCTGCATTCCAGTAAATGAGAGAGGGTTTTTTTTATCCCTACAAAAGCCATTTAGATAAAGAGCTAATCTAAATGAAGACTTCATGGCAGGCTGGTGTGTGAGTAGCTTTAAAGCAAAAGTAAATCAAAATGCACCTACAGAACTGTTAGTGCATGTCAGCTGGCTCCAAGTGGACACTAATGTGAACTTGCCATGCACTCCCAGCTTGCTGCAAGCTAAGTGTTTGTTTAGAGAAGCTCTAACTTTACTTCAGTATCTTCAGTATTCAAGATATTTCCTTCCCTAAGTATAGGGAAATACAAAGGAATACAGCAGCTGGTGAGGTGACTTCATCTATTTGTGCAAGGCAAAAATCAAAGCTTCACGTTGGCAACCATGCACACAACTTCCCTCTTCCATACAACAATTGACACTCTAACACTGAAAATGTTTCCCCTTTTGATCCCTGTGACCAGTGTCCTAGTATGGAGCCAGTTCTGATCACTAAATTAGGGTGAACTGCAACGAATAGGGCAGACAATCCCCATAAAGCTGGTGGATATTCCAATACTTAGATTTATCAAACCATCATAAAACAGCTTCTTTATTAGCTCACTGGTTACTCAGAAGTCCAAACAACACAGTTCCCTTAAAGTGATCCAGCCTCAGGCCTCCATTGAGGTACCCAAGTCAAATATGATGATTTCTGAAAATCTTTTTTCATCATATAAAAGAAAAGATTCTACCAGTCCCAAAGGATTGGACACATTACCTCCCAGAAAAACAACAAGGAGTCCAGTGGCACCTCCCAGGTTATTGAATATTCCAGATCTTACCCAAATACACACTACAGCCAATTCTCATTAACTAAACTAAAATTATTAAAAAATGTGAGTATGGTTAAAAGATCAATATACATACAGACATGAGTTCAATTAATTGAGGTTCAGATTCATAGCAGAGATGGTAAGCTTTGTAGTTGCAAAGAGTTCTTTCAGAAATAGTTCATAAGTTATAGTCCAATGTCCAAATCTCATATTCAGGGCGTACCAGCATAACTGGGACCTCGGTCTTGTGACTCAAACTTCCCCTGATGAAGCCTAAGCAGATCTGAGATGACAGAATCAGGACCCAATGATCATTTATACAATTCCATATCTTTTGAAAAGTTGGAATTTCCTCAGGGAACAGAAAGTAATTAGGATGACTTTGAAGGAGGTCCATCACCAGTACTTAGCTATACGAATTAACATAAGGCCATTTGCTTGTTCCTCCACCATTCACAGTACATTTCAAAGAGAGATGAATACCGAGATATCCCGTATTTACAATTCATTTAAATGATAGGATGTTCTTTTGGCCTCTGAATTATCAGAATACAGCATAGGCAAGGACTGTTTGATTACATTGTGACCCTACTCATATCTATGTAAATACACAAAAACACAAACATCATCTCTCCACATGTCTTTTGAGGGTTATTTATTTTGCAGGATATTTAACCTTTCTAGCCATGCATCACAATCCCACAGATTGTTATAGTTCTGAGACAACCTGTGATCCATGAAGCTGGAAGGAATAAAACTAGAGAACCTGTGGCAGAAACAATGAATACAGAAACATATACAACTGTGAAAAGGGACTGAACGGGAGCCTCTCTCTCCTTTATCAGAGGCTGTGGAGTCACGCCCTGCAGTACTTCTGCAGACTGTAGTTTTCTAAATCCAGGCAGCCTCCACGTAACTTCAAAGCACGGCATCTCCTGCTTTATAAGAAGTTCTTATTTTACAGAGGAAATCTGCCTGTCTTCATAGGCCTCCAAGAAGAACAAGATGAGAGCAGGACCAGAAACACAGTGCCTAACTTCCAACAGGTTAGCCTGTTTGCACAAGTAATAGTTGTGGAAGCATTGAGAACAGTCAGGGTCACTGCATATGACTGATCCAGGCTCTTCTTGGTTGGTGAGAGTAGAGAATGTCTGGGACCTCTACTAAATATGTCACACTTCTGATGAGGGAATCTACCAGTCATCCTAAAACATATAATGGGCCAACCAATACAAAAAGAAATAATTACTCAAGGGCAGAGAACTAAAGCTACCACCCAGCGTCTAATCTTTATTTTCTAAACAAGTTAGTTAAGAAGCTAGCAAGAAAACCCTGTAACGCCACCTTTTGATTGGCAGTAACTTGCCTTGTCCATACCAGTGTTGTCATGTAGAGTATAGGCACTACACGTGTAGCTACATGCCACAGTGAAAGGCAGGCTGCGTCCACTGTGATGATTAGCTACATGCGGCAGTAAACGGCTCAGGCAGGTGGAGGTAGTGGGGAAGGACTCCAGCAGTAGGGAACTGCTGGAGACTTTCCCTGCTGTCTCCCCACGGCAGAGCCCTTCCCTGCTGCTGGAGCCTTTCACTGCAATGGAGAAAGCAGGACACTACATTGCTTAAAAATAACAGTATAGACACTGAAGGCATTGCTTAGGCATGTAGAGAGCTGTGTGGGGTACATATCCTAGGGTTCAGACATGTAGGGCATTCTACTCACTTAAGACATTCCTCATTATCTATCTTGCTATTTATACCCATGCTAACTGGGCGTGCAAGTGTCTATACACTACATGCTGCTGTACCCCCAGACTTCAGAACGTGGCACAGAGACAATACACGTTGCTATGGTGAATGACCTTTTCCCCCATAGGTGGGGGCAATACATCAGTACACCTCCTGCTGGAGATTGCTGCAACACTTGATATAGCTGATGACCAATCACTTCTCTCCAGCAGGATGACCTCCCAGGCCAGATACCTTACACAGAAATGTTGACCAGTAAGGGGAGACATATGAATACAGAAGAGAAGGTTTTCACAAGAGTAGGATCTAGACTGTGGAATGTATTCCTGAAAAAAAAAATGTGACCACAGTACTAATTGCATTCAAAACTAAAATATAAACATTTTTTCACCTTCACATCCCCTCACGTTTTTATGTCCTATTGACTTTTTATTAAATGTTTCCCTCCCCCCCCATATGTGCAAATAACCTAACAATAAATCAGGCTTTTTCTCCTACAGTTTGGGAAGACCATTTCCATCTTTAAATGCTAGGGAGATGTCAAACTACAGAGTAAAATAAAAAGTGTTTGTGAAGGAAAACTGATGGATTATTCTCTTGCTTGGCTTTTCAAAGATGCATTCTTGGGTTTTTTCCCCCCTTCTTGTCTGAACGTATCCATAGACTTCTGATTTGTAATTTTAAATGGTCCACTGCAAAAACTTAAATTCAGGCAAATCAGTCTAGACCAGGGATCAGCAACCTTTGGCATGCAGCCCCGCTGGCAGGCCAGGATGGTTTGTTTACTTGCAGTGTCTGCAGGTTCAGCCGATTGCAGTTCCCACTGGCCATGTCTCACCATTCCAGGCCAACTGGGGCTGTGGGAAGTGGCAGCCAGCACATCCCTCGGCCCATGCTGCTTCCCGCGCCCCATTGGCCTGGGATGGTGAACCGCGGCCAGTGGGAGCTGCAATCGGCTGAACCTGTGGACGCTGCAGGTAAACAAACCATCCCGGCCCGCCAGTGGATTTCCCTGACAGGTCGTGTGCCAAAGGTTGCCGTTCTCTGATCTAGACATTACTTTCCTGTGACCACTACCATTGTGTTCTGATAAACTCTTAGTCTTTATTTCTCCCAAATATACACAACCAGCAAATTTAAATGGATACGATTGGTGTCTTCTCAGGAGGTCCTGTAGCTTATTCTGTTTTGTTGCACTAATGGAGTTAGTGTTTCATAAGGCACCTAATGTTGTATCCAGGTGAAGGTCCAGATTAGCCATGAGTATATGGATTCCATCTTTATAAACAGTATTACTACCTACAAAATGTGGTTTGTGTCCCTTATGTTTTGACAGGTATGGTATCTCTATTGCTGCTGTATGAGTTCTGTCTCCAGCTCAGCTTGTCATTCATGATATGTATAATCTTTTGGAGCTCTGGTACTATCAACATGGAATATAAAAATGCTTCACCCTTTCTATAATGTGAAGATTAGTTGTGTTTTTTTTCAAGAGACATACAAATTGTGTGAGAACTGTAATAGCCCTTCTCTCACTTCCCCTCCCGCATTTTTTGTGAAGCCTAGAAATACCATGTGTTTTAGAATTTGTAGGTATGGAAATGTAATTTACTAAAATCTCCTTGACTAGACTTCACTATGTAAGAAAATAATGAACTCTAGTGGAGCAAGATAATGGCTAGCTTTCAGTTTCATTCAGCATTCTCTCTCTACCCCCAATGCAGTGTACATACATTGCAATTGATCAGGTGCCGAAGACTCATGCTATTGTGATAAGCAGACCTGCCTGGCTTTGGGGGGCGGAAATGGGAGCCAATGAACATGGAGTCTGCATCGCTAATGAAGCCATCACCACCAGAGAGACAGCTTCTGAAATTGAAGCCCTGCTGGGAATGGATCTTGTCAGGTGGGTGGTTAATGGCTGGACTATGGATCAATCACTTTGCCTATTAAAGGCTGCAAGATGGATGTATTGGATCAGGGTATTGTGGCAATAGCAATAATGGCACAATAGATCAATGAAGTAGACACTAAGATTGGGTTTTAAAACTGTATAGGCTGTAGACACCACCTATAGAAATGCTATTTATACAGGGCCCTGAACATGATCAAGATAACATTTTGTAACATTTGGAATGTATCAAACTAGCAAATATTGCCACTTCAACCTAGTTTGCATTCATTAAAATCAGCAACATGTCTGCCTACCATATAGAACAGAAGTGATATGTTGTCAGAATAAGGAAAGCTGTAGTAAGGAAGAAGTGATTAACTCACAGCTCTGTATTGCCCATCGTTTTCTTCTTTAAAGCATCCTACTCTGACTGAGAAAGCTTACTCCTATGCATAAAATAAGTAAGTTACTGTAGCCCCACTTCAGCACATGAATTCCAATGTAAACCCTTTGCCCTTCTGTTGAATGCTGGCAAACAAACTTCTGAAAGTTCATTCACTCCAGGCTGGCTGCCTGAAAGGCTTGCTCTGCATTGTAAGTCTGAAGCTGCACATTGAGCAGCAGTGAGGAGAATCATAAAAACAAAACCAAGCAGGAGGAAGAAAGGAAATGGCACAAATGAGCTAATAGAAAACCTGAACTCTGCTTCTAGCGAGGGAGCGAATGGACTGCCATAAATGGAGGTAATGGTCAGAATAAAATGATTGTATCCTGTTGTTTAGCAAAGATTCTCTTTTTAATGGCATGTCCTATGGCTGGTTGATACTATCAAACTTGTATTTGTCCCACAGGCTACTAGGTTTTAACAAGTGACAGTCTGGATAAAGAGTTCTATTTGTAGTAAGTGTGAATCATGACAGGTCGGAAGTCTAGTTTAGCAGTTAAGTACCTATGCCATTTAGTAACACTGGATCCTCAGCAATATATGAGTAGATGCCAACCTAAGGAGAAACCAGTAGTAGTTGGGCATCACCCATTGTCCGAACATTTCATTCAGTGAAGGAGAGGACAAAGATCAAAGCCAACAATAGCTCGCACCAAGGAGAACTAGAGATCGCTATAAACAGCCAGCGTGCTGTTGCAATTCCCCTTTTTAGTTGTGAAAACTTCTAAAATACTGGATAATGACATTAAAATTCTCTTTTAGGTGATATCCAGAATATGGAGATCCAGCAAGTACAGAATCAATGCCTGTATGCCATGTGGATGCCTGTCTTTAAAGTAGCAGTATCTGGTTCAAATGTCTATTTATTTAAAACTCATTCACATTTTAGTAGCTTGTTTGAAAGTCTGAACCTACAGTTAGGAATTGAAGTTGAAGAGCTAAGAATTTCAGGTTAACGTTGTAATTTTGCTGTGACTGCCTTGTTAGAGGGCATGTCACTGACTGCACCACTTTTCAGCCATTTGCAGACCATACCAGTTGCATGATTTGAGATTAATTGGGAAGGCAATCCATCGAGAAATTCAAAGCATAATTTCAGCCTGATCTACACCTAATGTCGATTGGGGGTATGAGAGCCTCACCCCTGAAAGCTGTAGGTGTGCTCACCTAATGCCCAATGTCGATGCAGTTATGTCAATGGAAAAATGCTTCCATTGACCCAGTTTCTGTTGTTCAGGAAGTGGTGACAGGAAAACCCTCTTCAATTGGTGCAGGCTGGTTTACACTATGGCATTGTGTCAGCATAGCTGACATATAGTGACATAACTATGCTAGTATAGTCCCCGTAGTGTTGATATACCCTAGGAAACGTGCTCTTTTCTGCCCTGATTTTCCCTGCACCCCACTTTCAAGTCCTATGTTGGCATTAAGTCTTAGCTCTAGGCTTTTCAAACTTGGTATACGTTTTGCTTTTGTTTCAGAAAACAAGCTTGCATTCTTGGAAACTGTTTCTAAACTTTACAGCTGGCATAAGAGTATTCAGACCAATAAGACTGCTCAGGCACTTCAGCCCAAATCATAACATCTGAGCCAGACATGAAGAGGCCATGTGAGACTGAGCCCTTCTGAGGGGGCCTACACCTCCTGGCTTAGATTGTACCCCAACTCCTTGGGGATACTTCATGCAGAAAGTAAGAAGCCTGCCTGGCATTTCTCTGGAATTCTGTCACTGGCAAGTTAGGAATTAAAATCCAGCAAATATGGACCAGGACTCCAAAAATGTGGGGAGGAGGGATGCTGTTAGGCATGCATAGAAAACCCCAACAACATTTGAGAAAAAACAAACACATTTCATTCTAAACTTGAAGTGTCACCGTTGCTTCCTTCCTTACCATTCTGACAGTTCATTCTGGAGAGTCCTAGGCACCACAATCAGAAGGCTTTATTTTTATCTGATTTAACTGTGGACATGAGACAAAATGATGCATAAATAAAGTGCCAGGGCACCTTACGAAGGTTTAACACATCTGTCTGAAAAGAGCTTTGGGGTTACCAGCGATTTCTATTTCCTAAATGTCATCATTTGTTTAATATCGGCTATTTCTGACTTTTCCTAAAACTAATTTGGCCAAGTTGATGTTACTCTTAGCTGAAGATGCTTGCCTTTAAAGTAGCAGTATCTGGTTCAAATGTCTATTTATTTAAAACTCATTCACATTTTAGTAGCTTGTTTGAAAGTCTGAACCTACAGTTAGGAGTTGAAGTTGAAGAGCTAAGAATTTCAGGTTAACATTGTAATTTTTCTGTGACTGCCTTGTTGGAGGGCATGTCACTGAGCTCCTTTGTTAATGAAGAATTCCTGTCTAGGGCTAGAATGGATTTAAAGCTCCCCCCCCCGAAGCCTCAGAGGATTGATTTTTACTCAAGAGCTTGGTGTTAAAGTAATTGACCAGGCTTAAGGAGGTGGAAAGTTATGGGGATCAGCAGATCTTTAGACAGAAGTTATGTTGGATTTTTTCACCTCTGCTACAGGTCTGCTGTAGGACAGACCTCCTAAACAAGGTGCTTGTTTTATTCTCTGCTCTCAATAATTTACAGGCAGCCTCAGGAGTGCTCATCTGTTTGAAACAAGTGAATGAATTGTTTCCCCTGAAGAGGAGTGGGGACAAAGACAGATTGTAGAATCTGATTTGTGGCCCATCAGAGCCAGCCTTGTACACTCAAGACTCTGTGCGGACACAGCAACTCTGAGGTTGTCCCATTTGCCTCAGTATCTTCAATCCACCACTCTAAAAACATATCCTCACACTAACAGGAGCAGAGCTGGCAGCAACTCCATGCTATTTCTCTTCCTTTCCCCCTGCCTCTTCCACACCAGACTTCTGATCCTGACTCCAGCAGCCTGGGCCCCAGAGATCTTATGCCCAACTGTGTGTGTCATTTCTGTGCTCATCTTTTCTAGAAACGTAAGTGTGTAGAGGATTAGGATGCTCAGTCAGCTTTAGTGGAGATCAGGCATCCGGATCCTTTAGCTGGGGAACTAGACTCTGCCCATTTTGGGAAGAAGAAAATTACCAGGGAAACCAGCTTCAATCTGTAATCAGGTTTTGTTTGATCAGATTTTAGTTTCACAATATGCCTTCCCCGGTCCTTTAATTATATCCTAATCCTCTTGGCTGGGTCTCTGAGGAAAAAAATAAAGGTGTGAAATGACCACTGTGCCAAATGCAGTGGCTGTTTGATCAGCAAAAACTATGCCTGTTATGCACAGATATCTGCCAGTGCATTGGGTTTTCCACTGTTAGTAGCAGGAAATCTGATTGATTCAATGGGGTATCATACTCCAGTGTGTCTCAGGGGAAAGAACTTTTGAAACAAACTTTTATACAAAAATTGAAATTCTTTAGTGGTATTTGAAATCCCATGACAGTAACAAAGCTCTGCCCTTGAAATGCATGACCATCCGTGACATCAATGCAAAAGAAAGTTAGTGCCTGTACTCCCAGTATGGAGTGATGGAGTACATGCTGCTGGTTGGCCGGTGGCCATTACGAATCAGCTGCACCCTTCTATCTAATTGCACATTCAGGATGAGGTCCTGGGACATCTGCCAACTGTCTGAATACTAGATCTTGTCTGATTTTTAAGTCAGGCGTCCTGGCTTTGAGAGGGAGTGACTAGGATTGCACGTACAGCGGTTGGAGATGTGGCACTGCTTGAGCAGGAAGATGGCAAAGCTGAAGGATAAGAGAATGTTAGAGGAAGCCCATACAGCCATGAGACTTTCTCCAGAGATGCTCAGCAGCGTGCGAGTGGAAGAGATATTGGAGTGAGCTCACCACTTGGGCTGGGCTTGCTTCCATTGAGTGCTCAGACCCATCTCTGGGATAAAGATTCTTAGCCTTTGCTCATCTTCTACATTTAGCTGGAAACAATGCAAAATGAGATCCTTTTACAATAAAATCAACCTTCTCCGTTCTTTGCTTCCCCAAACTTCTTGTTGTGGAATATCAAGGTTTGTTTGAGAATCTGATGGGGAGGCCTTGGCTATGCCACAGGCTTGAAGTGCAAACATGGGTAAGTGATTTAAAGCTGCATTTTCAAAAGGGACACTCCTTTAGATGCCCTGCTTCAGACACCTAGGGCTGTATTTTGAGACTGACTTCAGTTAGAAGTGTGGGCGGTTTACAGCTCTGAAAATCAGACCCCATCTGTCAAATTTTGTTCCCAACTTTAGAGAAAAGTGTCTCAAAAATTTAGATCTTAACCACTGCCTTGGTTTTCCCACCTATCAGAAGGGCTTAGATTGGATAGGACTTCTCCATAAATGTACTGAGACATAATTCATTTTTGTAAAGATTTTTGATTCTCTAGAAGGTGGATGTAAATACGCACTTTCATTTTTATTACTACAGTAAGTTTTCCATATGGGAGGTTAATGTAACTGAAAATAATGAATGTACAGTAAGGTATGCCAGAGTTAAGATATCAATGAAATCATATTTGTGGGTATTGCCATTTCTAAAGAGCTTGTACTTAGCTGATGGCAGAAATAGATTAAAAGATTAAATAAATAGAAACCTCTAATCTGTTGCCTAGACAGCAGAGCCGAGTAGCTGTTAGCTAATTTCCTAACTAGGATGGTTTCATTTTGAATATGAATACTTCAGATCAATGTGCTAAACCCATTGATTTTACTATTCTGATTTGTTTTCTAAAACAAGTAGTTAAATTTACTTGTTAGGATTTGCAAATTTATTTTTACACTCCTTTCAAGCCAGTCACATTCAGTTTTGGCACATACCCTGCATTTTAGTACTTCCAAACAGATGCCTTTGTCTACAGTATAAAACAGTCACTGAAGGCTGATGTGCAATTAATTTTGTATGGAGGACAGTATGTGTGGGAGTACAGGAAGAGAAGGGTGATGAAGATAAGGTAACATTGACTATGGAAAATTCTTGGACATTCTATTTACCAGTCAAATTCACACTCCCTAAAGAGAGTAAATAGAATCTTGCAGGCTGTCTTAAGACACTGTCCCTGTAACACTTAGTACTTGTGTTAATTTAGCAATTGTAGTAGACTTGTGGATGGAGAAACCAGTTTAGATAATGTGAAAACATAATTATAAAGTTCTGGGCTTAGTATTTCTAGTGAACCTTTAAAGCAAAAATTGCTGATATCTGACCAATAACTTCTGAATGCACTTCTATAGATACTAAGGTCAGAAGGGACCATTCTGATCATCTACTCTGATCTCCTGCACAACACAGGCCACAGAATCTCACCCACCCATTCCTGTGAAAAACCTCACCTATGTCTGAGCTATTGAAGTCCTCAAATCATGGTTTAAAGACTTCAAGGAGCAGAGAATCCTCCCTCAAGTGACCCGTGCCCCATTCTACAGAGGAAGGCGAAAAACCTCCAGGGCCTCTTCCAATCTGCCCTGGAGGAAAATTCCTTCCTGACCCCAAATATGGCGATCAGCTAAACCCTGAGCATATGGGCAAGATTCACCAGCCAGATACTACAGAAAATTCTTTCCTGGGTAACTCAGATCCCACCCATCTAATATCCCATCACAGGCCATTAGGCCTATTTACCATGAATATTTAAAGATCAATTAATTACTAAAATCACATTATCCCATCATATCATCTCCTCCATAAACTTATCAAGTTAAATCTTAAAGCCAGATAGATCTTTTGCCCCCACTGCTTCCCTTGGAAGGCTATTCCAAAACTTCACTCCTCTGATGGTTAAAAACCTTCGTCTGATTTCAAGTCTAAACTTCCTGGTGGCCAGTTTATATCCATTTGTTCTTGTGTCCACATAGGTACTGAGTTTAAATAATTCCTCTCCCTCTCTGGTATTTATCCCTCTGATATATTTATAGAGAGCAATCATATCTCCCCTCAACCTTCTTTTAGTTAGGCTAAACAAGCCAAGCTCCTTAAGTCTCCTTTCATAAGACAAGTTTTCCTTTCCTTGGATCATCCTAGTAGCCCTTCTCTGTACCTGTTCCAGTTTGAATTCATCCTTTTTAAACATGGGAGACCAGAATTTCACACAGTATTCCAGGTGAGGTCTCACCAGTGCCTTGTATAACGGTACTAAAACCTCCTTATCTCTACTGGAAATACCTCTCCTGATGCATCCCAAGACCGCATTAGCTTTTTTCACGGCCATATCACTTTGGCGGCTCATAATCATCCTATGATCAACCAATACTCCAAGGTCCTTCTTCTCCTCCGTTTCTTCTAATTGATGTGTCCCCAGCTTATAACTAAAATTCTTATTATTAATCCCTAAATGCATAACCTTACACTTCTCACTATTAAATTTTATCCTATTACTATTACTCCAGTTTACAAGATCATCCAGATCCTTCTGTATGATTTCCCATTCCTTCTTTGAATTGGCAATACCTCCCAGCTTTGTATCATCTGCAAACTTTATTAGCGCACTCCGACTTTTTGTGCCGAGGTCAGTAATAAAAAGATTAAATAAGATTGGTCCTAAAACTGATCTCTGAGGAACTCCACTGGTAACCTCCCTCCAGCCTGACAGTTCACCTTGCGGTAGGACCCGTTGTAGTCTCCCCTTTAACCAATTCCTTATCCACCTTTCAATGTTCATATTGATCCCCATCTTTTCCAATTTAACTAATAATTCCCCATGTGGCACGGTATCAAATGCTTTACTGAAATCTAGGTAAATTAGATCCACTGTGTTTCCTTTATCTAAAAAATCTGTTACTTTCTCAAAGAAGGAGATCAGGTTGATTTGGCATGATCTACCTTTTGTAAAACGATGTTGTATTTTGTCCCATTTACCATTGACTTCAATGTCCTTAACTACTTTCTCCTTCAGAATTTTTTCCAAGACCTTGCATACTACAGATGTCAAACCGTAGTTACCCGGATCACTTTTTTTCCCTTTCTTAAAAATAGGAACTATATTAGCAATTCTCCAATCATATGGTACAACTCCTGAGCTTACAGATTCATTAAAAATTCGTGCTAATGGGCTTGCAATTTCGGTTGCCAAATTCCTTTAATATTCTTGGATGAAGATTATCTGGGCCCCCCGATTTAGTCCCATTAAGCTGTTTGAGTTTCGCTTCTACCTCAGATATGGTAATATCTACCTCAATATCCTCATTCCCATTTCTTGTTAGACACTTTAGAAATGATTCCATCTGACATCAGTAAACTGTAGCTCATATTATAGGATCCTATGTCAAGCTTTTTGTTTAAAACAAATGAGTCAGTGCAGCACATCACTGGACTTTTCACTGTTATTTAAACTGTATTGGGTTTTTTTTAAAGGCTTGGCCTAGAAAGAGGTACAACAGCTAAAGAGGCCTTAAATGTAATAGTTTCTTTGTTGGAGGAGCATGGACAAGGTGGAAATTATTATGAAGATGGGAGCTCCTGCCATGCTTTCCAAAGTGCATTTCTGATTGTGGACAGAGCAGAAGCCTGGATATTGGAGACTGTTGGGAAATATTGGGCAGCAGAAAAAATCACAGGTGAGTTTTAACTGGTGGCAAACTGGTTATCATAAGGAGGCTGCATAACATCTCTTCAAAGCTTGTTTTATTTATTTCCTTTCCTTTGAGGTAAAGATATCAAGGGGTTATGAAGAGGTCTAATTGGAAAAGTCTAAATGGCTTGCATGTATCAAATCAGTCAAACAATGAAAAGCTGCAGGATGTTGGTAGCAGCCTAGCTCCAGTCTAGCCCATTAAATGTCCTCCTTTTGTGTGGACAGATTGTCCTTCTGCAGTTACGCTATTTCTGCAGGCAAGACTTGAAAGATTACCAGACCCCTACGGGCCAGAAGAATAAGGTTTTTAGCCAGACATAGATACTAAATGTTGACGGAGGGGACTGAGATACCCCACTTCCTGGGAAGTAGTAAGATACTGTTCCTGGACCCTGTCTATACTGACCCATCTGGCTGTCATTAAGTGGTCTCATCTCTTATTTGAACCTCCTGATTGCTGTAAATAGTGTGTCTGCTACTCTATCCTTCACCCGCCTTCTGAGTCATCCTTCCACTAAATAGAATCAGAGGACTGGAAGGGACCTTGAGAGGTCATCTAGTCCAGTCCCCAGCACTCATGGCAGGACTAAGTATTATCTAGACCACCCCAACAGGTGTTTGTCTCACTTGCTTTTTAAAATCTCTAATGATGGAGATTCCACAGCCTCCCTAGGCAATTTATTTCAGTGCTTAACCACTCTGACAGTTAGGAAGTTTATCCTAATGTCCAACCCAAACCTCCCTTGCTGCAATTTAAACCCATTGATTCTTGTCCTATCCTCAGAGCTTAAGAATAATACTTTTCCTCCCTGCTCCTTGTAACAACTCCATTGCCTTCATCAGCTGCCACTCATAGCTTTTCCCAGGCAGAAGCATGAAGTTATTCTTGTTTGTTTTTCACTTCTGCCCTTCAAGATCCTATTAGTACCAGTGAAACTGACCAGTTTTCACACTCCTGCCACTTGCAAAAGCTATCACCAGCAGCAGAAGGAATGGAGGAGGAGCCTCTCTGCAGGTGTAGGAGTTTTACATTTATTTTCCATAGGAGGTTCTCTTTGCAACCATAACAGCTATTCTTGAGCTTTTCAGAGTAAAGCTTTACTACAAAAGTCACGGGTACTGGTATCTTATGCTTAGCAGGGAAATTCGCTGTTCACCAGTGCTTTGTGGGATACTTGGTTTTTCAAACCTTGTCCCTAGGATCACATTGGGTCTTCTACATAATGTTGCTACCCAGAACTTTTTTCCTTAAATGAAATTGCTTGATAAACTCTGCTTTGTGATGAATTATACTTTAATTATAACGCTATCCAGGAAATAGACATTTGTAAATGAATAATACTCCTGTTATTGTCCTCTTGCTGATCTGAACATAGCACTGATTTGAGTAATTCTGTCAATTTGACTCTACTGGAAAGAACAAAAAATGTAAATGAGTTTAATTGTTGTAATATTTAAGCAGGTGCTAATGGGTTTTTTTTTTTGCTTTGCTTGATAACAACATATTCCAGTTGGTCAAATCAAAATCATTCCAATCTTAGTTTCCTGAAAATAAACAGGCTGCCACTGACCCTTGGTTTCTGTAGTTGGTTAGCAGGCAGTAATGCTTATAGCATCTTTTAACTTGGATTAGCAGTCACTATTTAAAATTTTATTCAGTGAGCATTAGAAAGGCAAATCTGATTTTATAACAATAGCTGTTAATGATGCTATTAAAGTAAAAATTCCATAAATCACTTTAGCCTGCCTATTAAAAATAAGCCTGCTACCTTCACTGTCAAGTTTTGTTTGGATAGTGAGTATAGTTTAAACAATTATTTCCATTACTCCTATGATGTGTTTACTGTATCCTCTGGTGATTATCTGCAGTAGCAATCATTAATCATACTGTCTGATTTGTATGGATATAAGCAATTCAGGCAGAAATTTTTTTAGGGAAAAAAAGTCATACAAAACACATACACATTGAAGGTTTATTATTTTCAATCCATATTATTGTCTTAACATCTAGAGAACTGTGTTTTAAAACAAGTCTTGTGCTCACAAAGACACTACGTGTTAGTATACATTACATTTTTACAGAAGGATTTATAATTCGATATTGCATTTTAAATATTGAACATTACAAAAAAAAATCTTTAAACCAGTATTCCTATTTGATTGGAAACCAGATTATGAGTTATTCCACATGAGCTCTTCTTCTGCTGGTCCTTCAAATGATGCCCATTTTCAAACAAGAAATGTAAAATTTCTAGTTATAATTAGGTGACAGTTTCTGGGATGAAAAATTTAGCAAATGTGTATAATGCTGTGTTGAATAGTGGGATTAACTTTTTCTTCAAAAAACAAGTAATGCCACACAGATCAACTCTGGGCTGAAGTACTATTGTGTCAATTCCTTTGGGTTGATTGTAATCATGTTGGATGAGCTAGTTAATGTGGTCTCGGGCAAAGGGTCAAGATTACTTTCAAAAACCTATTTGGAAGTGAAGTGTCTTAATTTAGCTTCTGGAAATCTAAGAGCCTGATTCTCTACTGCTTTGCACTTTGTAGAATCTCTTCCACTGTGCAGAGATGGTTGAAAATTATAACATTCTGATACGGTAGCATTGTGCAATCACATGGTGCAGGGATAAGTATCTAAACAGGACACAAAATGCATTGGAGAATCAGGGCCTGAAACTTGAAGTGATGAGTAAATTCTGTGCATGTGTAATTAAGTGACTATCGCAACGAAATGTCTAGATTGGTCAATGGCTTAATTTGCTAATCAAATATTTTGCTCCTCTAACCACTTCTAGCTACATTGTAGTAAGGAATGGTATATTGTGATTTGTGGCTCTTTCCACAGAGGGAGTAAAGTGCATTTGCAACCAGCTTTCATTAACCACCAAAATTGATGTTGAACATCCTGAGCTTAGGAGTTATGCAGAGACGCAAAGCTGGTGGACTGGAGATACAGAATTCAATTTTTCTGAAGTGTTTTCTCTAGCTGAGGACCATTTAGGCTGCTGCTCAGGCCAGGAGAGCCTAGAAAAACAAGAAGGTAAGCAGTAAGGATTTTTTCTCACTGATTTTTCTTGCCACTTAATTCCCACTTTTCTCAACCAGCCTTTCGTCCGTAGTCTCAAGTGAGTACAAGGAGAGCATTTTCACAACCAGTCCATAAACTACATGGAAGGAAAATCCATAGAACAAATTGCCTCGAGCAAAACTCCTGCATGAAGTCTTAATGCCACAGCCTAAATTTAGAAGAAGGCTATTTAAAAAAAACAAAACAAAAAAAAAAACAAAACACAAAACTTAGAGCTTTACACTCCACCATCTGTGTGATTTGATAGTCTTTTCATTGTAGGTTTGATACATGTGAATAAGAGTAATATCGTACCGGTGCACCCCTGTTCTCCAGCATGAAAAGATGCCTTACCTTAGTAGAAAACTATGAGGGGGGGCATGGTGTTTTTCCAGAAGGATGTTTGTATCAGTCCTATTTTGAGGAGGGGAAGAGGCATTATCCAACTGGCTATGGAAACAAGCTATGGTTGCAAACTATGAGAATCGAGTTCTGTTACAGCAATGAAGATGCACTTAGGAAAGACTCCACCCCTGCCCCCTTTTTCAGGCCAAATTGGATGTTATTACCAGAGCATATTTTGATTATTGAAATGCTATCAGTAGAAATGGTCTTATGTTCTGGTCCAGAATTTACTAATCGCTTAAGATAGCTGGAGCTGGCCAGAACCCTTTTTGGAATTACTGCAGCATCTTTCAACTGCTTTCAACTACCTGAAAGGGGGTTTCAAAGAGGATGGCTCTAGACTGTTCTCAATGGTAGCAGATGACAGAACGAGGAGTAATGGTCTCAAGTTGCAATGGGGGAGGTTTAGATTGGATATTAGGAAAAACTTTTTCACTAAGAGGGTGGTGAAACACTGGAATGCGTTACCTAGGGAGGTGGTAGAATCTCCTTCCTTAGAGGTTTTTAAGGTCATGCTTGACAAAGCCATGGCTGGGATGATTTAACTGGGACTTGGTCCTGCTTTGAGCAGGGGGTTGGACTAGATGACCTTCTGGGGTCCCTTCCAACCCTGATATTCTATGATTCTATGATTCTATGATCTGCTGCTGTGCATGAGTGATGTGTAATCTTTGTTCAAGGCACCAGTTCAGCCATGCATGAGCGATTCTCTTTAAAATCTCTACATTAAGGATGATTTTGCTGATATTTGAAATGGTAACAAAATCTAGTTCTTGTACAACAGGAGACTGGATGAAAAACTTTTCACTGCAGTGCACAATACTAGTAAGGGTGCTGTGGTCCACTGCCCACCACTCAAAGTAAATCCTCAATCTGTAGGAGAGGGTCAGGAGGGGAAACGAATAGAAACTAATTTGAGCACCTAGAACCATTGAGCTTTAAAAGAAAGCTGGTCTTAACCATAACTGTAGAAGAACTGTCATTCTGCTATAATATAGTCTAGTTAAACATTGATAACTACACCAAAAGCCACTGGTAACATTTGATGATCCACGTTATAGATTATCTTTACCACCCCCATAGTTGTGAAACTTCTCTGTACTTTTAAGTACTTCCAATCCATTAGACATGATGGGCCAAATTCACACTTGGGGCTGTGGAGACATTTACAGTGGCAAAAAGTCCATCAGTTAGAGGGTTGAGGCAGTGCAAGGCAGCTGTAATCTATTCTAGTATGTTTCAGGGTTTAAGTTTTGTAAATACACGCTGCTAATAGTGGTGGGGGTATGTTCCCACCTATATGATATGGCACTGTTTGCATTGGGCCTGATGCAATGCCCACTGAAGTATAAGTACTTTCCTTTGAATTCGGTGGGCTGTGGATCAGGCCCATTGGACCCTTTTTTTCCCCTTCTTGCAGGAAATATCACTGTGCGAACAATGATGGAGGTCTTGCGTGACAAAGCTAGTGGTGTCTGTGTGGATTCCGAAACTTTCCTCACTACAGCTAGCATAGTGTCTGTTTTGCCTCAGAACCCTAGTTCTCCCTGCATTCACTACTTCACTGGCACTCCGGACCCTTCAAGGTAAGTCAGGGTGCCTGCTGCCTGCTGCCCTTCTCAGGCCTAGTGGTGCAGGCTTTAATAAGGAGATGCTGGCTGTGTGTATGTACATTGAAAGCTATTAAACTGATTTTAGTGACAGATTTAGGGCCCCTTGTGACTGGCTCTGCGTGGATGAACAAAGAGGGAGAGGGTGCATATAACCATCCTTCCCCTTTATCATGTCCCTTCACAGAGGTGTGCTGCAATTCCTGTCTATGCTCACCACACAAGGACTATGTTCTGTGTCAAAAGATTCAGCACCTGCTGTATGCCCCGCCCATACACCCTTTGGATCACGTCTTTGTTTTCAGGACACGGGTTTCTCTCTTAATGCAGTTTAAGTAGAAATCCCAGTAAATACCTATGGTACTAGGACAAAAAACATTTTGTTAATCTTAGTGTAAAGAACAGTAGCTCGCTAACATTCCATACATTAAGTCTTACACTTAAAATACCATAGCAGGGATTTAACTTGTTCAGAGTGCTGGCTTTGATAATTGAAAAATAATTCACCATGGAGGCAAGTCCTTTTAAATGAGACATCCTTTTCTTCTGTTCCATTTCACTTATGGAGGATATCAGCAGACAGTGGTAAAATTAATGTAAATTCAATTTAATTTCTTAAATTTTAATCTTGAGAAAGAGAATAATTCTTCTCACAGTGCCCCATATTATAGTGGCTGAGCATGTAGTGTAAGAGGCTTAGTAATATTGCATTGTTCTGGCCTTTTTATTTGCAGTGTTGCCAAAATAAGTTTGAACAAATTTGTCCAAACCTCATTCTTAAACTACAGAAATGAATACAATTTAAAAAAATGTTTAATTATCTTAATTCAACTTTATGGAATAACGTGGCAGATTTAGAAATTTCAATCTCTACTTAGTCACCCAAAACCAACATGGGAAAAAGTTTTAGTCTTTAAGTTTTTATTCAGATGCTCTCAAAGTGTTACAAAAGTAATAATATTGTGAGTAAGAAATATTATTGTGCATGTAGCATTTAAAGCACTTCTCATTTGCAGTTTTGAGATGTATTAGGATTTAATGTAAAAAAAAAAAAAAAAAAAAAAAAAAAAAAAACCAAGCACTTGAACATATTCATTTTGCTAACTAGATGTCTGACAATCTGTGCTGCATCTAGGTTGTATCATGTTTAATATAAAGTTACGGTGAAACTTTTCTTGGAATATTCATGGTTCTTGTACTTAATTATGTTAAGAGACTTATCTTTAAAAAAAAATCCACAATGACCTGATACAAAATCCATTAAGTCTTCGATTGACTGTATGGGCTTTAGATCAGGGTGTAAATCCCTCAATAAAAGGACAAGTACAGTACTGAAGTCTATACTTCAAAATAGACTCTTGAAAACCAAAAGGAGTTTTTGCCATGAGTCACTTTCCTAATTCTCCCCATTTCCTTTTATTAATCTGTGAACCCACAATGGTTAGTTCCAGTAACTTTTAAAACAGTTAAAGGAAAGTTTCAACCTTGACTCAGATTTTGTTTCATAGGTTCAAATCTGATTCTTTAAAAACAGGCAACGTGATCCCTTTGTCCCTTCCTCACCCAAGTTTGTGGTACTATAAAAACCACTTCCTGTCAGAGTAGACAAGTCTGACACAGTCATGCCTGGTTACTAACATTTTACATTGCGTTAGAAAACATAAGAAACACATTCAAAAGACAGAGCCTTTACGTGCATCCTAGAAACCTGAAGTGCTATGCAACTTAAATGTAGCTTATTGCAATTTAAAATGGAAGCTATCAGAGTTGAAAAGCCAGTGACCACTTAAGCTTTTTTTTTTAAAAAAAAAACCCCACAAACATTTACATGAAACGTGCTAGATCAATTTGACATCAAAGCTGTTGTGTTGTGCTCCCAGCCCTACTCTGTTTGTTGGGCCTAGTGGTGTGGTTTGATTCTGTATCCTCTGACTGGCAGGGAGAGTAAAAGAAAGACTTGACACACTAACCTGAACCTAATGTCCAGACCATGATTAACAGAACACACAAGTCTGAGTACTACATATACAGTGTATAAACTTCAAAAAGGGAGAGGAACTACTTAGGGTGGCCTAAGTAGCTACAGCCCCATATAAAATTACCAGATCATAAAATTAGCAAAAGAAAAGTTATGATGAATAGCAAGAAACATTTTTAAGTAAATGTTTATTGAAACATCCTCTTGAGAAGAAAAAAAACCCCATTGCTTAAATCTGGGAAGGACAGAGTTCTGGGGAATACTATAGGGAACAACCCATGGCCTAACAAGTCTCTCTCACCATGAACTGTGAATCCCAGTCTGGGTTGCTCAGCACTGTATTTTAAACTAAACCACATGCAGCTTAAGAAAATATTTGCCACTTACTGTATATTAGGGAAATTATAATTTGGGGGAGAGGATGCCGATCTGACTATCCCCTTGGACAACCAAAGTCACTACAGTCAGTTGTCTTAGAAATCATAGAAATGTAGACCTGGAAGGAACCTTGAGAGGTAGGATTGCTGAGGCAGGATTAAGTAAACCAAGACTATCCCTGAGAGGTGTTTGTCTAACATCTGTTAAAAACCTTCAGTGATGGGGATTTCACAACGAGTGCTTAACTATCCTTTCAGCTAGAAAGTTTTACCTAATATTTAACCTAATTCTCTTGCTGCAAATTAAACAAATTACTTCTTGTCCTACCCTCATGGACACTGAGAATCATTGATCACCATCCTCTTTGTAACAACCATTTACCTATATGAAGACTCCCCTTCAGACTCTTCTCAACATAAATATGCCCAGTTCTTTCAACGTTTCCTCATTGGTCATATTTTCTAAATCTTTTATTCCTGTTGTTGCTCTCCTTTGGGCACACTTTCCTGTTTATCCACATCTTAGTGTGGTGCCCAGAACTGTACACATTACTCCAGCTGAGGCCTCACCAATGCTGAGTAGAGCAGGACAATTACCTCCTGTGCCTTACCTGGTAATATATCCTAGAATGGCATTTGCCTTTTTCTACAACACTGACTCATTCAGTTTGTGATCCACTATAACACCCAGATTCTCTTCTGCAGTACTACAGCCTAGCCAGTTATTCCGTTTTGTAGTTGTGCATTTGATTTTTCCTTCCTAAGGGCTGTATTTTATACTTGTCTTTATTAAATTTCATCTTGTTGATTTCAGTTCTTCAATTTGTCAGTCATTTTGAACTTGAATCCTGTTCTTCAGAGCGGTTGGAACCTTTCCCAACTTGATGTTGCCCACAAGTTTTATAAGTATATTCTTAACTCCATCGTCCAAGTCATTAATGAAAATACAGAATATTCCCAGAAGACAGACCGTTCTGGGATTCCACTTGATAAGTTCTTCCAGCTTATAGCGAACCATTGATAACTACTCTGAATACGGTCTTTCAACTTGTTGTGTACCCACCTTACAGTTAATTCCATAGTTCTTATGTTTTTCTCGTAAGACTGTCATCTGGGGCTCTGTCAAAAACCTTACTAAAGTCCACGTATACCACGTCTATTGATTCTCCCTTCCCTTCCCTCCCCCCTGCCACTGGGCTGTTTACACCATCAGAAGAAAATTGAATTTGGTCTTGACAAATCCTTGTTGGCTGTTACTTATCTTACTGTCCTCTAGGTTTGAACAAATTGATTGTTTAATAATTTGTTCCAGTTTCTTTCCATTTATAGAGGGTAGGCTGATTGGTCTATATCATTCCCCAGGCCCTCCTCATTCTCCATGTTAAAGGTAGGTACTGTGTTTTTCCTTCTCCAGTCCTCTGGGACCTAACCCATTCTCCATAAATTCTCAAAGATGGTTGCTTTAGCTACTTCCTGAAGTACTCTAAGGCCTGGTCTATACCGTGGGGTGGGAAAGGAGGAAATCAATCTAAGTTGGGCAACTTCAGCTATGTGAATAACATAGCTGAAGTCGACATACTTAGATCTACTTACCACAGTGTCTTCACTGTGGTAAGTCAACAGCTGACGTTCTCCCGTCGACTCTCCCTGCGCCTCTTGTCCTGGTGGAGTACTGGAGTCAACGGGAGAGCTCTCGGCGGTCAATTTATCATATCGAGACTAGACGCAATAAACTAGACTCGATCGCTGCCCGTCAATCCAGCAGGTAATGTAGACAAGCCCTTAGTGACTAAAGTGATCCCACAGGGGTCCCTTAGCGCTGAAGGGAGGTTCACCCTTCACCTGAAACTCAAGTCTTCATTGGACTCTGAAGAAGGCAGTAGGTAGGCTTGCTTCTCCAAAATACTCTTTGCCTTACCAAGGCCCATTGCCCTCCCATCTGTGTCACATAAAAGCTGCAGCAGGAATTCCTTTCCTTGCCAGAGCAAAGCTACAGCCTCTAGCCTGGCTGCAAACAGACACACTTGCAGAGGTCCTTCCCTCTCCCCTTACAGGTGCTGGAACAATTTGTATAGTGGGGGGTGCTTAGAGCTTTGAACCATACTGTAAACCCCTGTATATAATGGAAACCACTTACACTCAGAGGGTGCAGCAGCACCCCTCGCTCCAGCACCCTATACGCCCCATAAACCAAGGTTTGTACACAAGACATTAAGAAAAAACAGCCACACCAGAGTTCCTGCTTCTCTGTGAGTTAAAACTTTTCTAGACAACCTATGATGAAATATAATAAAAACTCACTTACAGAAGTGAGCTGTAGCTCACGAAAGCTTATGCTCTAATAAATTTGTTAGTCTCTAAGGTGCCACAAGTACTCCTTTTCTTTTTGAGAATACAGACTAACACGGCTGCTACTCTGAAAGCTCTGAGTTTGTGTGTCTTTGTGACGACAAAAGCTGTCCCACTCTGGTCATGCCAGTCTGCTTCCTCACTCCCTGAAAACCCCTGACAGCTGATTGGCTGTCTTATAAATAAATAAGGGTTGGGTTTCAGGGAGGCTAATGAGTCTCAAGTTCATCTGAGTTCTGTCTGTTAACTGTTGCCTCCCCAGCCAGGAGTCACAAAGCTTTTCTTCTCATCCACACTCCCCATCGTTCCCAATAGGAAACACTGACAACATGAATGTATGCAAAATGTTATTCTCAGTGCAGTTCATTGGACAAGCATCCTCCTCACAAAACCCCCAACATATGGCACTGGGCGGGTGAGGTGGTCTATCATCTTATCTAATTGGTACTCTCATTGGCAGTTTCTGCAGATGCCAATGATTCAGTGGGCTTGGAGACTGAACTGTCTCCCTTAGCAATGGTCACTGTGGTTTAAGACTGAGCTGCATTGTTGGGACAGTGTGCGCTGCTCCTGCTTCCGCTGTTCAGAGGGCATTTTCATCTCCATGGCTGTCAATCAGGGACAATAGGTGCAGCTAGAATACAAATAAAGAATAACAGCCCATCTCTGCATGCTACTGTCACTTCTGCTTTACATGTCTTCTTTTAAAAAAAATCTGTAATAAAAGACATGTCTTGCCCCAGTTTGTTCAGGTCAGAACCTTTTGATGGCAGGGCTTCTCAACAGTCATGGATAGAGCAGCAGTGATGGACTTCAGTTTCCTGGTCCATCATTAGTTTTCAATCTTCTTTTCAAAAGTGTCTCACCTTTTGGCATCTTCCTTCACACTGGCTGTAGGGCACTGCCTTTAAAAACAAATGTGTGACATGCAGTTTATTAAAAGTATTTGCTCTTGTGTTCCTAAGCAAGAGGTTAGATCTAGATTTTAGATATGAAATTCCCTTAGGTTAGGGACAGGTTTCAAATCCAGTGTTTAATTTTGAGCTCCCATTTAATTCCAGATTGAAATGCTTTGTTTGATGAAAAGTATTACAGTATTTTCTGTGTAACCATTTCCTTAACCTCTCCTTGACTTCCCAATTTGGACACTGCTGATCAATGCCAAATCTTCAGAGATACTTAGTAGATTGTGTAATAACTTGGTCAGAAATCTTCCTCTAACCCTCATAAGTGGGTGGCTTTAAATATATCCACTTTCAGTTTGTTTCAACAAAGATATTCTGAACTGAGTGCAGAAATTCTGAACTTGTGTACCGTAAGATGTATATTGTGTGAAGAGCTTTATTGACATATAAATTGATGCTGTGCAAATGTAAGAGCACTGGGAAGTTTTAGGTTGGGAGACTGGTTCTGAGCCAGTTAATTTCTTTGAAAACTCTTAAGCACAGCTTCCACAGACTACTTAAAGTGTGGAATGAGAGAACATAAAGCAAAAAAGAAAGCAAGAGAATAGTATGGGGCTAAATTTTGGGATTTAAAGATGATCAAAACATTTACCCTCTTCTACCACCCCCAAAAAAAAATCAAGAGGAAGGAAGCTCAATGCTGTAATTCACAGAAATGGGGAAACTGACATGGAGGGGGAGAAAGAGAGGTTAATATGTAAAGCTTTGCAGGACCTAGTGTTTTTGAAAGCAAATGGATTTTTCTTGTGGCATGTGTTCCTTCTTTTAGAAGAGGTTATTTTTGTGCCATATCTGACCCCATCCCACCACAGTAATATAGATATGCACATGCAATACTGTCCAATGAATCTCTTTTTGGCAAAGTAGCCTGGATATACTGCTGAGTGATATACACAACGTCCCTGTGAATAAGGTTCTTATCTCTTTCAGGTCTATATTTAAACCTTTCATCTTCGTTGATGATGTCAAACTAGTACCAAAAGTTCAATCGCCTTTTCTTGGTGATGACGATCCTGTAAAAAAGAAACCTCGGTTCCAGGAGAAGCCTGACCGGAGACATGAACTGTACAAGGCACATGAGCGGGCCCGATCTGTCACTGAGAATAATCAGGTAAAGCCTCTAGGACCAGGAGCCTTTAGAGACAGGTTTTTTTCTTAAGACTAAAACACCCGGGATCTAAAATACTGACTGTGGGAACAAAAGTTTTGAATGTTTGCATGACTTATGCTTTATTCTTTCTAGAAAAGTTTCTGTAAAATCTTTTTCCGCAGAAACTTTTAAATCTAATTAAAAGGAAATTAGTGGGGTTCCCCCCTTAAAAATCTGAATAGAGGCTTAGAAGTTAAAATGGAGGAGTGAACACTTTAGCCATGGTTGGTTGCATTCTTTTCATATTAATTTTTGTAAACATAGAACTAAAAAAAAAAATTTCCCACCAGATGTTGGCAGAGTTCATTATTCAGACTCTCCGCTTATAGAATTTTAAAACTATGAAACTTGTCTGCTTCTGTATAGGGCTCATGTGTGGTGGTGGGCTTTTTTCTTTAAGTGCTGCATTATTGAACACTATCAAAGTTTAGAGATGTTTACAAAAAACTGACAGGTCGCCCAAGTTGCCCCTTAAAAAGAATCAAAGGGAAACTTACAAGAGCCTGAAAAACTCATATAAAATCCCTCAAACTTTCAAAGGCTATTATTGTACATATGTGACGTGGGGCACAATCCAGATCAGTGTGGGGCTGTGTCTCCTCTGCCTTGCAACCCTGTGTACCTTACAATGCCTTGCTGATGTAGCTCCCACCTGGGCCGCTCACAAACAGCCTTCCAGCATGCAAGCCACACCCTGACTGTGTGTGTGTAACTGCAGCCTGCCAACTATACCCTGGCTATCACCAGCTTCGGTTATACTGCAGGATGATCACAACACATTCCCAGTCCTAGATCTTTTCCCCAGAAATATAGGTCCTGTACTGCCCAGCCCTGTTCTGGACAATATAAATATATTGTCTGTTGTTCCTATAGGGGAATAACATGCCAGTTTATTACCTTAAAGAGTTACCCAGACACTTCAACTTAATCACACTGGATTAGATAAAACAGTAAAACAAGTTTATTAATTACAAAGAGATTTTAAGTGAGTATAAACAATGAGGCATAAAAGTCAGAAGTGGTTACAAGAAAAATAAAGATAAAACTCTTACTAGTATCTACTTAAGAAACTAACGCTGTTGCAAAGCAAACTTTCTCGCCACATGTTTCCAGCAGATTACTGACCAAACTCTCAGGTCAAGACCCATCCCCCAGAGTCCAATGGTTGGTTGTTTTTGTTTTTTTCAGGTGTGGAGAATGAGGTGGGAAAGGGGGAGGGGAGTCTCTTGGGGTGTTTGTCCCTCCTTTTCATAGTTTGTCCTCCTCTCAAAAAACATTTCTAGCTGAGACCCAGAGACAGAGTCTATGTGAAAGGATAGTCCCTGCTGGGTTATTTTCACGTCTTTGAACTTCTATTGTGTTCCTTCCTTGCTTGATGACTCTGTTTACTGCTTAAATGCACATTAAGGCAAACACAAATTCCTTCATTAAGTCAGATCTGCCCTACTGCCTGGATGGAGTTGTGGGGTTTGAAACGTGTTAATAACATCATACAGGGGAATCTTATTGCTTCATGTACAATGTTGGCACACATTTTATTGGGACAATACTGACCAGCAAATTGAGTTTTCTAATGATATCTTACAAGGCATACCTTGTACAAAGATTATTACAGTAGCGTGTCAGGTGTGAATACAGTGGTATATTTGGTCACAAGATACAGAGTTATTTTGAATGGTGTTACTGGTTATTGGGATGTGTTATAAAACTTTTGTCACATTATAATAGGATCGTGGCAGAAATATCACAGGTTGAACTGTATCCTGGAGTACTGAGATGTCGGAATCCTAGAATATCAGGGTTGGAAGGGACCTCAAGAGGTCATCTAGTCCAACCCCCTGCTCAAAGCAGGACCAATCCCCAACTAAATCATCCCTCCCTCAAGCCTGACCTTAAAAACTTCAAAGGAAGGAGATTCCACCACCTCCCTGGGTAACGCATTCCAGTGCTTCATCACCCTCCTAGTGAAAAAGTTTTTCCTAATATCCAACCTAAACCTCCCCCACTGCAACTTGAGACCATTACTCCTCGTTCTGTCATCTGCTACCACTGAGAACAGTCTAGATCCATCCTCTTTGGAACCCCCTTTCAGGTAATTGATTGCAGCTATCAAATCCCCCTTCATTCTTGTCTTCTGCAGACTAAAGAATCCCAGTTCCCTCAGCCTCTCCTCATGAGTCATGTGTTCCAGTCCCCTAATCATTTTTGTTGCCCTCCGCTGGATGCTTTCCAATTTTTCATATCCTTCTTGGAGTGTGGGGCCCAAAACTGGACAAAGTACTCCAGATGAGGCCTCCCCAATGTCAAATAGAGGGGAACAATCACGTCCCTCGATCTGCTGGCAATGCCCCTACTTATACAGCCCAAAACACCATGGAATGATTCATAATGTATAACTTTTTGTTAAAGTTATGACATCTTATGCAATTCCTGTTTCAGCAATCGTTTGTGTTCATGTATTTGTTAATGTGAATTTTACAAACTCACATTTATAGTTAGTGTTGTACATCTCATCTCTTGCAATGGAGTGGAAACAAGATATTTTCCTTTTTATACCTCAGAGCAGGAATTTTGTTTTCTCTCTAAGACGACGTTTTTAGAAATTACCAAACTGAGACAGCCCTGTCTGTATCCAGTCTAGTAGAGAATGTATCTAGCATTGGTTGGTGTGTTGAGGCTTGTCATAAAGGGAAGGGTAAACACCTTTAAAATCCCTCCTGGCCAGAGGAAAAACCCTTTCATCTGTAAAGGGTTAAGAAGCTAGGATAACCTTGCTGACACCTGACCAAAATGACCAATGAGGAGACAAGAAACTTTCAAAGCTGGGGGGGGGGAGAAACAAAGGCTCTCTCTGTCTGTGTGATGCTTTTGCCGGGAACAGAAAAGGAATGGAGTCTTAGAACTTAGTAAGTAATCTATCTAGATATGCGTTAGATTCTGTTTTGTTTAAATGGCTGATAAAATAAGCTGTGCTGAATGGAATGTATATTCCTGTTTTTGTATCTTTTTGTAACTTAAGGTTTTGCTTAGAGGGATTCTCTGTGTTTTGAATCTGATTACCCTGTAAGGTATTTACCATCCTGATTTTACAGAGGTGATTCTTTTACTTTTTTTCTTCAATTAAAATTCTTCTTTTAAGAACCTGATTGCTTTTTCATTGTTCTTAAGATCCAAGGGTTTGGGTCTGTGTTCACCTATGCAAATTGGTGAGGATTTTTATTAATCCTTCCCCAGGAAAGGCAGTGTAGGGTTTGGGAGGATTGGGGGGGGGAAAGATGTTTCCAAGCGGGCTTTTTCCCTGTTATATATTTGTTAGATGCTTGGTGGTGGCAGCAATAAAGTCCAAGGGCAAAAGGTAAAATAGTTTGTACCTTGGGGAAGTTTTAACCTAAGCTGGTAAAAATAAGCTTAGGGGGTTTTCATGCAGGTCCTCACATCTGTACCCTAGAGTTCAGAGTGGGGAAGGAACCTTGACAAGGCTCATGAAGTCTGTCAGCAGAGAGCACTGTGTAATGCACACCAGATGTTGCTGGAACATGAGTGGTAAACATCACATGTATAACTACATCTTACCCTGGGTGGTGTGGACCCCCTTTGGGCTACAGGTTGAGCAGCATTGTTCCCCTCAGAATTTGTGTAGCTGAAGATGTCCACTCTTGTAGAGGCCATGAAAGAAGATTTCCCTTGAGGAGAAAGTGACCTTAAACCAGGCAAGTCACAAAAGGACCACTCTACAGGTGGTCAAAATTGTCGGAAGGAAATGCCTTTCTCACTGCACCCGCCATAAAGAGGGCAGAATAAAGAAGTAGGTAGCTATCATCAGCAGAGCTCCAATTATTACAATCCACACTGGCTAGCAGTATAGAGCATGTCAGCCTCTCCTCCCCATTGTCCAAGTCTCCCTCCTTGGTCTTCACCCTTCCATCCAAAATCATTGGCGCATACTCAGACCTTTGTAGGAATGGTCTGATGCTCTCTTGCGAGACAGCCAACTGCCTCCTCTCCCTCTTGTAGTGCTGCACAAGGAAATGAAGAGTAGGAGCTGACAGAGAATGAGAACAAATGTTGTACAGGTGGTAGTAGTAAAGGCACTGTCCTCAGCAGAAAGCAGGAGAAGCCAGGGTCTCCTGCTGACAGCCCCATTCAGACTCCTAGTGGTGGAGTTTAAGAAGGAGAATTTAACTGCAAACCCTCCAGTTAGATAAAGGGGGATCCGATTGATCAAGGGGGCTTGCAGAAGGGGTCTGCAGCTGCAGACAACTCTAATCAGCACCAGTGTTCTAAGGATTCAAACACTCGTCTGTTGAATTAAATCAATAATCTGCCATTTTGGCAAACTATGTACAGTAGGTTGATGACTCCCCCACTTCATCATCAGCACAACCAGGTAAATACAATGGCTCCACTGAACGCCATGCATCATGAAAAACCATCCTGTTTATTGTATCTTCTCCTAGTGCATCCCATCTCATCCGTTAAGAGAATGAAAAAAGATCTCGTTCTTTTTTTTTCTGTAAGATTCATTAGACACATGCCTTCTGATGATTGAGCTAATAAAAGAAAAGACTGTTCATAGTGCGTTCTTCAGAGGAAAGGGCTATTAAAAACCCTCTTTTAACACAGAGACATTCACCCCAGTTCTGTACCTTTAAATGATGGTATTTTCTCTCAGAAAAGTTTCGCTTTTGTTTTACACAAAGGCCTAAGCCCAAAAAGGAAACAGAGCAGCCTATTCCTGTTCAAAACTTTCTGACCTCAACCTGTTAGTTTTCTGCTGTCAACTGTAGAGTCACATAGACCCGCAATCAGAAAAGCCCAGCAGACCTATGGTGGTGATGGAAGCAACTGCTACATAAAATGACTTGAAGGCTTCTTCAGTAAATATAAATGGTAAATTTGACAAGTTTAACTTACCATGTTTAAAATTTTTAAAAACGGCGGTAGTGGATTTGGAAAATTAATTTGAGGACAACCTTTAAATCACGGAGAATAAATAAGAAAGTCAGGCTGAGTCAGCACACTCTGTATGAAAAGTATTCAATATTCTGATGTGAAATTTTAGAACACCCTTAACAGCAAATACTAAATTAACCAGGGCCCATGATGCTGAAACTTTGGATTCTTGATACTCTGAAGCTTACCATAAGTGACTCTATCCTTCTGGGGAAGAGAAAACAATAAGAGAACCTGCAAAAAACCCCAGCCACCCTTACTGCTAAAAATGGTCCTTCTGAGAGTGAGAATCTTGTTTGCAGCTTCCAGTATAAGTGAAATAGTCTACAAAGACAGAAATGGCATTTTCTTTTCAAGGAGTCAGTTCCAAAACACACACAGCCGTCCTGCTACTTGATGCAACCATTCACAGAGACTCATGCAGAAAGTGGACTTTTATGCTAAAAACTAGCTAAAGGAATATATTTTCTGGAGAGGACCTTCTACATAGAAAATGTTGAAAGGCCTAGTAAACCTTTCAGTGTCTGACACAGATGCAGCCCTTATTCCAGGCTAGAATCTTTCTTCTCTGTAACTTAGATGTAACATTTGATCTGTCTTTCACTTTGATGCTGTTTGACTATATAAAGGTTAAAAGGTAAATGGGCAAACTCATTAATTTTAATCCCATGACTAAACCTAGAGAAAAGAGGGTAATGTTCTTCGGGCTACTGTTCTACATTCTGTTCTCTGTACCCGTGCCTGGTTTTGGAAAATCCTCCCGGGAACTCCTGGCTGTCTTGCAGTATTTTTGTTGTTAATGAGCTTCCAGACTTGAGATGAATCAAAGAAACTCCTTTTTTCTCAGAGTTATACAAGTTTTATCCCCCACGCTCAAGCTGTGCACAATCTTTAATGTTCTTATTTCCTTTGAATTTACTACTCACTATTTTACTAAAATTGTTTCTTGATTACTAGTATCTGTTGTTTGTTCTGCATGTTAAATGATAGACCATTGTTTTCATTTTTGCTTAGGGTTCTACCACACTAACATAGAAAAAGAAAAAAATCAGTACCTGGGGGGCGGGGAGGTGGAGGAATGGGACATTTTCAAATAGTGTGAAAGTGCCCCCACAGCAGAGAGGAGTAGTAAAAAGTCACTTGAATTTATTTAATGGGTACTTTAACTTGGCTGTTTCTTGCCTTTAGGATAAAGGTCAGAAGCTGATGAGGATTATGTTAGACCTTGAAAGACAAGGCTTAGAAGCTATGGAGGACATCCTCACCAATACAGAGGTTCTGGATCCAGCTGAAGTAGTAGACCTTTTCTATGACTGTGTCGATACAGAAATTAAGTTCTTCAAGTGAAGTAAGCAAATGTTTTAATATTTTGATTTAGAAACTAAATTGTCTGCTAAGTTGTCAGAAAGGCAGCTCATCTGCACATGTATAAATAAGATGTATAAATAGAAGACTTAGTTTGATTCTAATTGTGCTGGTATAACTTCAGTGGTGTTACTCCTGGTTTACACCACTTTAAATTATTGTAGAATCAGGCCTCCATTATCTTTATTTCCCTTTTGATACCTCTCTGAATGGATTGTCTCAAAAGTCTTTGTCCTTTATGTAATGTTATAGCCTCTCTTAGTTTTCCATTTGATTGTTGCTGTACGTGGATTTTAATCCACTGTTATCTCATTTCAGCCACAGTGGACACCGTTAGCCTTTTCACAAGAAGACTCTATAGTTCTTCGAGCCTTGAAAGATAGTCTCCAGTCCACATAGCTGAATTTGCAGGAGGAAAACAAACAAAAAGCCTTCTATCTTCTAGAAAAATGTTCCTCAGTAGCTATATCGAGTTAACAAAATTGCTTTCCTTTGTCCAATCATGTGGTGGTCCTGTTCTGTGTGTAGTGAAAGGAGAGAGTCACTGATTGGACCATGTGTGCATGCCAGCTAATATAGTGCAGAATGTTTCATTGTTTGGGCAACAAAAAATTAAAACAAAGAATAACTTCAATCCAGTGTAATTTCCATATAATCTTTTAAAGCAAACAAATGTTTTTGTTTGTTTTTATTCCTTCCCCTCCCCCCCGTATAGCTCAGGCTAGCTAGCTCAAATGCTTAGAATTTCATCAGGTAAGTGTACGCTTCCCACTTCACATTGGAAACTACAGAGGTTTTAAAAACAAAAACAACAGCATCTGACAGTCTGAATTAGAGATAAGTCCTGGTTCTGAGCTTGCTTCTGTAACTCTGTTGGCTGCAATGGAGCCACTCCTGACTTATGCCAGAACACGAGCAGAATCATGCCCCGGGGCTCAGTGCTGCCCTCATCTGTTCATACTTTGGAAAAACAACTATTGCACTTGTGATGTCTGGTAGGTTTTTTTTTTCTTTTCTTTCCCTAGATTCATAGTACTGTGTATTGCAGGCAGAATCAAATGAAGTGCCTGGTACATTGTGTAATCAGATGACTCCATTGATAGACACAGCGATGTAGTGACAGCTCAGTCAGAACACTTTTTTTGTTCGAATAGAGGCTGGGTGTTGAAAATAAAATTAGGGACAGTAGTCTGGCTGTGGGACCATATTGCTGTATGAAAGACAATTCTGTGAGCTCTCCAAATGGTATGTGCTGTTTACACCCGGAGGAAATCTCCAATTATTTAGTACAAGAAAAAGGAAACGATTGTGACTGAACTGTTGCTTACACCTTGCAAGGCACAAATTCACAGCGAAGCTAAGATCTGAATGTTATTCCTTTACACTCTGCAGGGAGGAGGATACAAATGGTTTATTAGCAGTTTTTCATCAGCATTCAACCGCCATTTTACCCTCTACATTCATATTTGGATTCATGTGACTCCAGTGATTATCTACTTTTCATGTGCTCTTGCCATAATTCCTTCACTTTAAGAAGTTAACCTAGTGCAGAGGGTGAGCATTGATCAAGGAAACCTTCTTAACTCATGACATGAGGGACAATATTAGAGCTGGGTGGAGATAAGGTGTTAATTCCCACCCATTGAAATTTTGCAGCAGCATGAACAAACAAGTTTTTCTTTTGGAGGGAGGTTGAGGATTGAGAAGAAAAGCCCCTACTGAGGAACTGAAGTTTTTCAGAAGGGGAGTATCAGTTTACCACCCTTTTGACACTGACCCCTAGAAAATATGTAGCTCTCAGATGCTTGGAATCAGCATCAAACATCTTACAAACAGTGTAAGGAAGTTTTTACTAATGCTTCATCTGCCACTTGCAGCTCTAAATCTATTCAGCAGACACGCAAGTCTATATTTATGCTGTGGCTACACAAAGCTACACAAAGCATATACAGCCATAAAATGATGCCTTTCAATTTTCTTGCTTTCTGTTAAACTCCTGTAGTGGCTTTATCAGATCTCCTCAAACAACAGTATTATTGGCTATTGTAGAATACAGGCTATTGTAGTATACAAAAACAGGCTATTGTAGAATACAATTTCAAAAAGATCTGCCAGTGAAATACATCTGGGCTCAAACTGATTTTCTGATTGTTATTGCTTTTTCCCTTTAATTCTCTTTGTATCCCCTTTTGGGTTTTTTATGCGTCTTTGTTTTTTGAATTTACCGCCCTTCTTCCATAAGTACTATAATTCCAACTTGCTTGAAATGGAAAAAAGGACAGAGGTGATCCACACCTTTTTAGGAGTCCTACACTCCATGCCCTTGACTTTGCAGGTAACATTGAACATGTCTCTTAGGCTGTGTAGCTGCCACTGCAAATGTAAGACAGTGGCCACTAAACAAAGTATCCAGGTAACCTCAGTAACTGTTCAGAGGTGAGCCACTGTGTACTTACGATGTTTTACAGTTTTGTAGTGCATGAGATAGCTATAATAACCATATTTTATAGTGTGTTTCTGTAATTCTTTTAATATGCTGTGCAATACAGCACAGCCAGGGAGCTGTGGGGGAGGGGAGATGTATAAGCCCTAGCCTAATTAAGGTGTGGTTCCCTGTAGAAAAGGGAAGGTTACTTCAGGTTAATAGGTCACCTGTAGTCAATTAAGGCCCCATCAGGAACCTAATAAAACCACCCTGCTTCAGGCAGAGAAGGTGGTGTGAGGAAGGAGAAAGGACTGGGATTTGGAGGTGTGTTGCTGAGAATTGAAAGATCAGAGAACTGGAGGAAGGGAGACTCTCTCTCTCTCTCTCTCTCTCTCCCAGCATCAAGGACTGAGGGTAAGAAACTTGCAGGGGTTGAGAGGGGCTAGGGCTTAGAGTGAGGAGCAGACCCACTTCCCTCCTCTACCACCTTCCAGGGCCACTAGTGGGGCCCTTGGTGCTCCAACAGCAGGGACAAGGGGTGGTGTCCTAGCGTGTGTGCCCCCCACCAAGAAAAGCATGGAACTCACCAAAGCAACATTGGCCATTTTGCTACAGCTGCTGTACATTGAATCATCAGTGATTTAAAACAGCCAAAGCAGTATTGTGCATATTCAAAAAAACTGCATCCATAACTTAAGAAGTGCCAAAGAGGCCAGTATTCAGCAGAATATATAATACAAATGTGTCTTGCCAAAGCAAGGTAAATGTAATGCAAACATAGCCAAGTAATGACTGACTGGAGTTTAAAGTTTGCTTGTCATATTCTGAAATAAAATAAAGATGACAAGAACATTCTTTGGCACACACAGTCTCAAAATGTGACACTGAATGACAGTGTCAACCATTTCATATAGTCAATATTCTAAAACTATACCCAAACCATGGAATCCACCAGCTACTGGCTAGACAGGCTTGTGCATTAGGGAAATGCAGGCAGGCAGGACTTATTGTGCCTTTTGCGCAAATGTGTTGGATTCTCTTACATGTGAGTAACTAATTTAGTGTGTGTAATCATGTTTTATGTTGCTTAGGTGTAATGACTGCTGTGTTGTGGTAAATAAAATTAACGCAAGTATATGCTCTTGGAAATAACTGAGTATATACTGATTCACTGAAGAAGAGCTGGTCCACTTATGAACAAATAAGTAAAATGTCTCAAAGACCCTTGTGTTCAACTTTTTTTTTTTTTTTTAAAGTTCATCCTCTATCTTGCTTCTGTAAGTGCTCTCTGTGTACTGCAGCCGTGGTTAAAAAAGGCAAAATCTAATTTCTGAAACCAGATATTGTACTTGGCTCCTCTATTTGTAAGACAGGAGTTCTGCTCTAAAAGCACACAACTGAGATGAAAATGCAAGTGTTCTTGTTCTTGCACATTAAGGCTCTGATCCTGCAACTTACTCACCATGGACAGAATGCTGTGTCTCTTGACTTCAGTGGGCCTTGATGTGGTTCAGGGATGCTCCTGCATGAAGTCACTTGCAGGATTGGGGCCTCCAAGGGTTTATCTCACAGCCTGTGGCATAGAATCTCTGAGATGGGGGCAACAGACCTTGGGCTTGTGCTCCAGTGCTAAAGACACCTGTGTAGATATTGCAGCATAAGCTAGAGCTTAGGCTCTGAAACCCACCCCTAGATTTCAGAGCCTGAGCCTGAACATCAACATAGCTATTTACAGTAGCATAGGGCAAGCCGAAGTCTGTCAACCCAGGCTCAGACTTCTGGCTGCTGTTTGCTGCGTAGATGTACCGTGATTGTCCACAACTGAAGCTCTTGTACTAAACCTGCCCTGAATGATGCTGACAAGCATTACGTGAAACACAGTATGTCGTAAATTAAAATACGTGTGCTGATTTGCTAAATTCTAAAGATGTTTAATGCTTGCAGGATAAAGACACTAAACCTCAAAGCCAGTGGAGTGGGTGGCACAGTGGCATTGTTTCACATCCATGCTGAATTCTGGCTTAGCTATGTTGAGCCAAAGGGAGCAGGGAATAAAGATGTGTACTCTTAAATAGAGTGCACTGTTTTGTATTGTTCTCTGAAGCTATGCTCACCATTTCATGCAGCTATTGGCACACATCAGCCGTGTTCCCTGTCTGGAGGTGTGTCAAGACGTATGCCTTCAGACTGAATCAAGGCACTGCAAAGCTTGGGCTAATTTTCTTGTGGGAACTAATAAGTAGAGTTTTGCAATCATCCTATGGGAATTATGTATCTGCTGGGAACTACTGTTTGGCAAAAGTAATAAATAAATACATCTCAGCACCATGAGCCAGGTAATTTATTTTGTACAAAAAATTTTACCCTGCAAAGTCCCTTTTGAGCCAGGTGCTCTCTGGCCTTTACCTTCATGCATAGTAGTGATATTCTATAAAGGGCTGAGGTAGAGACCCTCTCTTGTGTGTACAAGAATATCACTGCATGCACGTCTCCCATAATACTGGAGAAAGCAATACCCTCTTTAGTTACTGATTGGTTGTTGAGTCAGTGCCTTACTGACTGGGCAGAAGCATCAAGCACTCAAATAGTCATGGATGCTGAACCACCATACTGTAGAGGTACCCTACATGTGTGTTTGTATCATCTATATTTTTAAATTTCTATGGGCACATTCATCTATGTACACCAGCACAACAATGTAGTTCAGCACATGGAGGTCAGTTCCCTGCTACCTCAGCCTCTGATAGTCAACATCCACTTTCTCCCACCCTTTCCATGTGTTCAAATGTGTAAAGTCAGCCAGCACCATGCATTGTATAAAAAGGTAGCGGGATGGAGTTTTGGATACAGAGGAATTTTAAGTAGTTAAGGTTAGATTCAGGAAAGGATTTAAGCACTTAAACCCCAGATTTAGGGATCCTGCCATTCACAAAAATCTCTGCTCATGTGCCACAGCACCAACTCTGACCCCTAGAGGCAGGCCTAGACAAACAGACTAGGGGGAGTAAGGATGACTCCCTCATAACTTTTAGCCCACTAGTTAGGGAACTCAGCTGAGATCTGGGAGCTCCCTGGACTATGGGATAGTCTGATGTGGTACTTCCTTAATCCATCCTCTTGAAGCTGTTCCACTGTAGATAATTTTAAAAAGAAAAAGGCATTTGGGCCAACAACAAAGTGTATGCAAGCATGAGACTCACTGTAGTGTGGTTGCTAGAGAAATCACAGGGGAGACCTAGAAGCCAGTGCTCCTGCTCCAGTGACTTTTTAAAAATTTTTTTATCCACAGTGGAACAGCTTCAAGAGGAGAGAGAAGTGGCCCTCTCAGAATATCCCACTGGAAAGGTGGCAGACACCTGTTCAAAGGCCTTCTCCCTCTCAGGTGACTTCAACCAGAGTTTTCCAATATCCTACATTAGTATCCTAACCTTAGACACAGGCTCCCTTCTCCTCCCACACTTCGACCTGAAGTGGCATAGGCATCTAACTCCAAAAAAGGGAGTGGCAGCTGAGAATCGCAAGGCACCCCCCTGCAGCCTAGACTTAAATGTCTACTGCAGAGGGGTGGGGATTGGGACCTCCTATTGGCTAGCTTCCATGAGGCACCATCTAGTGGCCAGGTTATCAAAACAATTTTTGGTGGCCGCACTGACACTTTTCCCTAAAAATTAATTAAATTTAGGAAAAACAAATAGGCACAGATACACATCCAAATAATTGTAATTTATATATGGAGGGGTATATTGTAGACTTGATGATAAAAAAATAATACTGTGAAAAGTGATTTTGTTAATATCGCTTTTCACAGCACATCTAGTAGCTACCTGGGAGGCTGTGAAAAGTGATACTTGCATGTGTTTGTTAATATCACTTTTCCTCGGCAAGCCCCAGGACCCAGCAGTGGGGGCCAGAGATGATGGTGGGATGGATGCAGGTTAGGGGAGGCAGCAGGGTCCAGGGGCAATGGGGGTGGTTGATGAGCTTTGTTGCTGCATGGTCAGAGCCAGGGGTTGGTGTCTGCTGCCATGTGACCAGGGCAGAGCCGGGGACAGGAGCTGTGTGGCTGGAGCCAGAGATTAGAGCCTGCTGCTTCACAGCTGGTGCTATGGTCAGAGTCCAGGGCCTCTGCCTACCACCACATGGCCAGAACCCGTGGCTGGAGCCAGGAGTCCACGCCCCCCACTGTGTAGCTGGAGCCAGCATTTGCTGCTGAGCGGCCCGGGGTCAGCACCGGCTGCCACATGGCCAGAGGCCAGGACCAGAGCTGTCTGTTGGCACATGCAGCTGGGGCAGGGGATCGGCATCAGGGCCATGCGGCCGGAGCTGGGGGTCAGCACCTGTCACCGCACGGCTGGAGCCAAGGGTTGGCACCTGAAGCCCCACAGTCAGAGCTTGCTGCCGTATGGCCGGGGGCCAGCACCTACCACTGGCCAGCCGGAGGCCAGGACCAGAACCAGCACCCGCTACTGCACTGCCAGAACTGGGGTCCAGAGGCAGAAGCCCTGCAGCCAGAGCCTGAAGCCCCATGGTTAGAGCCTGCTGTGGCTTGGTGCCTGGGGCCAGCATCTGCCACTGCATGGCCAGAAACCAAGACAGAGTCGGGGATCAGTACCTGCCAGAACCAGGGACCGAAGGCTGAAGCCCTGCCAGGGCTGCATGGCCGGATCTTACTGAGTCAGTACCTGCCACCCTATGGTTGGAGCCCAGGGCTGCATGTCTAGGCTCCTGAAGTCCCATCGCTGGAGCCTGCTGCCCAAAACCCCTTCTCCCAAAGTGGGTCCATCTCCATTTAATGCACACAAGTTAAAGTACAAAGGAGAACTAATCTACAAAGACACTTTTTTTAGAAATCCTTATAAAATATTTGTTGCACAGTATTACAGGGTTCAGTACAGATGAGAATAGGCAAGAAATCATACTCCACATTTGCTTTTAATGCACAATGCCAATAATACTGTAGCAGAATACTATTCCTGAATAGTCTTATATTAGACTTTCTGTAAGAAAAGATGCAATGCCCATGTTGACGCCTACCTAAATTTGACTATTTTATATGCTCAAGCACAGTTAACTATTGTAATTACAATACTGGTGACAGCATTTATTTTTCAATATGTCACACACACAGGCAAACTATTTATTAAGAGATCAGTACAGGCAAGAAAAAAAGCCCGGAGGGGGTTATGTTTCAGAAGCCCTGTGGTGCTGCTGCATTCTACAGTGAAAAAGCTGTTCTGCCAGGTGGTAATTCAGTGGCTCCAGAACCTCACTCTGAACTTAGGGCCAGATTCACTGCTGTGGTCCGGGGCTCCAGCAATGTAAAGTAGCTGTCAAATTGCTAGAGTTCACTGATGAATCTGGTCCCAAGCCCTTCGGGGGGGAGAGGGGTAGTATATTAAGTATAAGTAGGTACCTGCAGCCCACTTATCCATCCATGAATGACTCCACACACAGTTACCTTCTTTTTGTTGACCAGTCAGGCACCATGTGAACAACTTCCCCACCCCCAATTGTTAACAGCAGAGTTGCTGGGATCTTCTTTACCTGATATTCTTAAAGTCCAGCTAGTTACAAGGGCATGACCACTTCTGCCTTCCTTAGTATTTAGGTGGTGGTGACAAGGCTACTAGCTAACTTTGCAGAAAAAGGCACTATCCAGAGATAGACAGCAAAGGGGCAGAACTACACCCCTAAACTGGATTTAACATACCTGCTAGATTTGCAATTTGGGATGCTGCAGAGTTTATGCAAATAAGGCTTAAATTTCATATGCATATTTGAATAGTCATAACTCCATCAGCTTTCCCCAGCCCACACCATCAAATCTAGCCATCCTCCTAAAATCTACCCTGCTCTGGCTCCATATTTGGGTTTCCTCCCTTGGAGATCACTACCACCTCTGCTAACCTAGGGAGGGGTCCAGGTTGTCTCCTCCCCACAAGGTTGTACTGAAATGGAAGCCAGAATCTTGATCCCTTTCTAGCCTACCTCCCTTCTCTGATCTGCAGCCTGCTGCTCCCCCTCCTGGCTACTGCTTGCAGAATCAGTTCTGTTTTAAGCTAAGCAGCCACTGCTCCCCTGAAAAGAGGATTAATGAGAAGTTGCCTGCCAGAGTGCAGAACCTCTGGAATGATTTCAGGAACACTCCCCCCCATACTCCTGGGCTTTGAAAAACAAGAGATTAAGGCTACTTTGTGAGAACTCAGGACCAGGGTCCTAAAATTGAGTTTCCAAGGGAAACAACACGTGAATTAAGAGACTGATTGAAGCACTCTTAACCCGGCCATTTTTATTGTATAACTTTAAGCCAATCAGAGACAAGCCAACATATAGATGCACCTGCAAGGAAAAGTCTGATTTCCAGTGTGGTAATTAAGGTAACCTGCATGAGCTCACCATCCTGTCAGCTACCCCGGCAACTGGCAGAAAGGAGAGGAGAATTTTTGGCACCTGTGGCAAACTGAGGTATCTTGGGAATCAATCTGCAGTTCCAGACTGCAGCCCTTCACAGCTCACATTGAGTGAAAAGAGCTGCATGGAGCATATAAATGAAGGAGGAGTTCTGGCAATTGCTCGCAGAGCTGTTCAAAGGAGATTGGTGAGAATGAGCAATACCAGTTGTCATCTTTCTAGTATTTAGCTATTAAATACTTCTTTAGCTAACTGGAGAGGGGCACGTTGGGGATTATGGGGGGTGAGGGAATGACAATGTCTAGAAAGCCTGTCAGACAAGTGACAGGTGGGCTCCTGGCTAGCAGCAGCAATAAGCAATATTTAAAGAGAAAATCTATACTGTACAAAAGGGCCACATGTTAGAGACATGATGGTCCAGCTGTGCCCTTGTGTACACACATGCTGGCAAATGCATTCATCCCAGTTTTGTTTCCTGACCTAGGAGAAGCACTTTGGAAAAGCTTTGTCTTGTTGCTAACGCATGGCAATGCTGTTAGGCAGTCTAGCCCAGGTACTCATGTTCCAGCTCATTCCCTTCTGACAGGTACACCCACTAGCAAACCTGAGATAGAGTAGCATACTGTGTGCAGTGGTGTCTGCAGCCCCTTTTTCTTGCCTATATATATGTTTGACCAATAGATCCCTGTAATTATGGACCCCTCTGTGGTAATATTGAGGAAGAAGCCATTTTGTAGCAGGTTGCGGGGGGGGAAAAGGGGCAGTAGGTAGGAAACAGGAAGTAAAGTAACTTACAATGAGATTATAAAGTCATGCCAAAAACCATACAATATATAGAGTATCTTATTTTTCAGATAGCTAATTGAAAATTCCTCTAAATATAATTAGAGCTCTCTGGGGGAATACTAAAAATATTTAAAAGGTGAGGAGGAAAAATGAGTATTTAATGCATGGAATACTGTTTGAGATGATATCTTGATGATGATTTGAATGAGAATTACATAGTGAGCACTACTAAAGAATTTAAATCTCATGGTGCTTGGTTTTAAAAATTCCTGAAGTATAGTATCCAACAATAATTTAAAAGCCTGTGCCAGCACTCTCCTCTATTGCCATACGATGACTAGGCTAGTTCAGAGAATGCATAATTAAAGTATTTCTTTTTTCCAGTTAAAAATATCAATCAGTGATGCTGCATCATTGGATTGTTAAAATATAATCTCTACTCATTTAACAAAACCTCCTCTGTTTTATACATTATCTTGTTATCTTCACCCTCCTGTGTAGTTCTGCACCAGAGATCTGTTAGAGGGATCTTCTCATCTCATATGTGTTCTTAGTGGTGGATTTTTAGGGGTATCTGTAAGATACATAGGATACCATCTATTACAGGATGTCCATTGTTTCTATATATGCTTACAGTACATCATACAATGCCCCTGCATAGAAACTGGGAACAGTCTAAGAAAAGTAGTGCCAGCATGAAGATTTCAGGGGTAGGGAGTTGTCTAACGTAATACAGAACACATGGGATCTATACAAATAGTAGCTTGGACGGTTAGGATAGGAACTTTTGTGATTTTATTTATCTATTTTTAAATGCCTATTTTCAAAGCTGGGTGGGTGAAGTTGTGCTCCCAAAACACAGTGATATGATTTTTCAAAGGCTGAGCACCGTATCTCCCAGCGTATTGGTGCTTCGAGAATCTGTCATTCTTATCTAGGTGCCAAAATATAGAGTTAGGATGCAACTTTAAGCACTCAGGTTTGAAATCTTGGAACTGTCTTTTATATTCGTATATAGCAATTACAGGTTCAGTAAGCCACAGTTCATTTCTGAAATCATCTGTTTATGAACACATTAAGGCTAAGTCAAGACCATGCTAAGTCTGTTTACATAACATTTTTTAACTTAAGAGCTTCCTACTTAAATAATGTAATGAATACTGGTGGCATGTAAGCCCATGTTACTGTTTGGTCTTTGCCATAAAAATAAAGGGAAGGGTAAACGCCTTTAAAATCCCTCCTGGCCAGAGGAAAAACCCTTTCACCTGTAAAGGGTCTGTCTGGCTGTGTGATGCTTTTGCCGGGGACAGAACAGGAATGGAGTCTTAAAACTTAGTAAGTAATCTAGCTAGATATGCGTTAGATTATGATTTCTTTAAATGGCTGAGAAAATAAGCTGTGCTGAATAGAATGGATGTTTTTGTAACTTAAGGTTTTGCCTAGAGGGATTCTCCATGTTTTGAATCTAATTACCCTGTAAGGTATTTACCATCCTGATTTTACAGAGGTGATTCTTTTTACTGTTTCTTCTATTAAAATTCTTCTGGTAAGAAACTGAATGCTTTTTTCATTGTTCTTAAGATCCAAGGGTTTGGGTCTGTGGTCACCTATGCAAATTGGTGAGGATTTTTATCAAGCCTTTCCCAGGCAGGGGGGTGCAAGGCTTTGGTGAGGATTTTGGGGGGGAAAACGTTTCTAAACAACTCTTTCCCAGTAACCAGTTAAACGTTTGGTGGCAGTGAAAGTCCAAGAGCAAAGGGTAAAATAGTTTGTATCTTGCGGAAGTTTTAACCTAAGCTGGTAAAAGTAAGCTTAGGTGGTTTTCATGCAGGTCCCCACATCTGTACCCTAGAGTTCAGAGTGGGGAAGGAGCCTTGACAGTCTTTTTCTAGAAACATTTTATAACTAAAGACAATAATGAATCATATCTTTGGGATTCATTATAACAGTAACACTGAAAGTATAACATGACATCCTAGCAACTCAATCATAATTTAACACTAAATTGTTGCCCAGTGTTACTTTATTTATATTCACATTGACATTTTTAACTACGTTGGAAAAACAGCTTTAATCCTGTCATGCTTGTACAAGATTTTTCAACACTTACCTCTAGATGCCTTGCTGGGATAAATTTTCTGAAATGGCTTGAATTCATCAGGAGGGGGGAATTCTTCCACAGAATGGAAAGTAAACTTAGACTCAAACTCATCTGGAGAATTAAAAAAAAAAGTATTACCTGGAAAATAAACTCTGGCCACCATTAACAAAGCTGGGTTACCACTGAAAGAAAATTGAGGCAGTTAACTATTACAGTTGAAGTGCCTGACTGATATCCCAGTGACGTTTACAGTGGTTCATGCTGTGGAAAAACTCCATCTTAAGTAGGATTATCTGGTTAATCACCCCTTTTTCGTTCACAACTGCACCATCCCAATACTAATCATATAACATGCCTGTGGCAATCACAGCAATTTTTTGACGTTAGAACCAGGGCCATCCCGAAGGGGGTGCGGAGCCTGGGGCAGAAGTGACGAATCAGTCACTTCCGGGACTGACTGGTCACTTCTGGGACCGACCATACTGGCCAATTGCGCCGGCCTGCAGAGCCCCCAAAGCGCAGGGCCTGGAGTGATCGCCCCGATTCGCCATACCCTAGGGACAACTCTGGTTAGGACAAAAAGGAAAGGAGTACTTGTGGCACCTTAGAGACTAACAAATTTATTAGAGCATAAGCTTTCGTGAGCTACAGCTCACTTCATCGGATGCATCGGATGAAGTGAGCTGTAGCTCACGACAGCTTATGCTCTAATAAATTTGTTAGTCTCTAAGGTGCCACAAGTACTCCTTTCCTTTTTGCGAATACAGACTAACACGGCTGCTACTCTGAAACCTGGTTAGGACAGTATTTGATATATTCTGACCTGGCTTTAGAGTAATGAAACAGCTAGAAACAAAGATAAGAACAAACAGCCAACTCACCAACCCACAAAAAAGTGTCCTTGGGAACCTCTGTCCTATAGAATTTATTGGGGATGAAGCCACTAGGCTTCTGTAGATATTACTCTAAAACTCAATATAATTTAATAGAAAGTTATTACTTTTGTATAGCATTTTGCACTGTCCTGTAGAATTTTATAGCAGGTGTCTACTTTTCTGATCTATCAGATAGTCCAAAAACCTAATAAGTTATAAATTTATTGTTGTATAAGGCTCTTCTACAGAGGAACACTACAGAGCATCTCTCAATATCTCTAGTTATACTGCTTTTTCACAGTGGACTTCATGCACCCTGGACTTTCAGTTACTGTAAGATTTGTGAGAGGTTTTTGATAGGATATAGATTTATCAGGCATTTGTGTAGAAATCTTTCAAGTACAGCGAAGAGGTTTAATTTAGAAAATATTACCAATGATGTGCATGTTTCCATTTCTGTGCTGTGGAAAGGGCTCACGGGCAACTGGCCAGGATGCAACTTGGGTATACGGACACTTGCTTGTAAGCTCAGTTGATGGAGATCTGGCTGGAGGTAGCGGAGGTGGAATTAACTTTCCAGTATGGCTTACTTAAAAAGAAGCAGAAAGCACAAAGATACAGGAATGAATGAATGAGTTCTTAAGACATTCCTTTGAAAAATGAACTGATAGGATTTTAGACCTGACACAATGTTTAGTTCAAAGCCAAATGGCACCATGGTAGGAGGTTACTTTATAGCTGTCACATTAGAATCGCTACAGCAGTAATGCTTGGATCTATTCTATACTCATCACTATCTCTGAATACCTGACCCATTATATTTAAAAGGGGTTTCCCTTAGCTTTAAAAAAAATATAGTCAATTAATTGTGATCTTTTACACGTTGTTATCAATATGTAAGGTTCAGCCCATACCCTTTAGCTGGTTTTTATTATGGGGAGCTGCATATTTCTCAGTTTTTTCCAACTGGCACTTCTGGTCTACAAGCAGCTGGAAATCCAGCTGCAGCCTGCCCCTCTCCACCTGTATCCTCTCTAAGTCTGCCTGTATATCTGTCCCCAATCCCTATTGCAATGATGCATTTGGTCTGGATGGAGCATGGAGGATGTTTCTATCAACCTCTTCTCTGCTTCTCTCCAAGGAGTTGGCTCTAAGATTTCTCCTGGGCTGGATTTTCTTTGTGAACCTGAACTACGAGTCTTCTTCCTCATCGGAATACAGCAACTTGGTTAGCTTTGCCTTCGTCCATTCTTCAGTGTTGAGCTGCCTTTCTCTACCGAGCGCAACTAGCTGCCTTCTCTTGAGTTGTTCATAACTCATTTTCCTGTCTTTCTTTTCACTGTTCCTTTCCCATAAAGACTATGCGACTTTTCTCTGTGCTTTGCCCTTCTACACTTTTCACTGCTGTTGGCACTTACGGAAAGTCACGCAGTCATAATCACACACACTGCCCCCCTGTATGTCACAGTTTCAGGGTAACTGCTCCTGTTTGCTGGGATATCTTCAGCAAGCCAGACTGCTTAAAAAAGGCCAGTGCCTGTGCTTTGCTTTCTCTCATAGGGCCATGATCAGTGTATTTTCCACAGTTATAAGCAATCACATTTATTGTTGAAGTAAAAGCATTACAGAGAAAACATTAAAACAATAAAAACTTACATGCATTTTAAAAAGCCTACCAGAGATCATCTCCAACTCCAAACTAGGGCTCTGGTAGGTTTTAATCTTTTGAAACTTACAACTAGGTTTTCCCCATGGTTAGAAGTTCATCTATCTTATAACCAGAACCCAGTCTGAATAGATTTGGTTTTTTTTGGTTTTTAAATACAGCTCAGGCCCTTTGATCTGGCCCTTCTGTAACGGGTAGTCAGCAGACAATGACCCTCTCCATAAGGGCTTAGCTTCAAAAAGCTGGGTTTTTGCATAACTGGAGTTAGGGAATTTGAATTAATCTCTCCCAAGGGATTCCCCAGGAAATCTACTTATTGTCCCAAAGTTGGTTCCAACCTGCTACACTGCTCAGCTCTCAGGAAGAGAGAGCCAAGCACTAATTAGTTTTCTCAGCAGTGTGGGAGACAGACCCACAGCAGGAGCAACTGCTCTCACTGAGTTCCCAGTGATCTATGCTTCCAAGTTTAGAGATCCTCTCTACACATGGGGCCTAGATCCTGCTCCAGACATCCTGTCTTCTGCCAATGTAGCTCCCAGACTAGGGTTGTACTTTTCTGTAGCCTTGTGTAGTTTGAAAACTCATTTTCAAAACTTACCTGCACCTCTGCCTTGTCTCTTCTTCTGCACTGCTGCAGCTGGCTGAGGGAAGGGTGGGGCAGGAGGGAGAGGCATGGACTGAATACCAGGTTTTTGGAACAGCAAATGTGGAGATTTGGGGGGCAGTGCGGGTGGAATGTCATGGCTGTTCACAGCACTGTTAAAGGTAGGGGAGGGTGGCAGCGGCAAGGATCCCCTTGATGAAGAAGAAGTAGGAGGTGGTGGTGGAGGTGGGGGAGGAGTTGGAGGCGGATAATCCCTCAAATCAGGCTGTGGGGGAGAAGTGCAATAGAAGTCAGTTGTTCTGACTGGCAATCCACAAGGCGGTGCCAGGGGCAGGGGAGGAGGCGGCAGGTATGAAGCTGTTGCTTGAACCTTGGCGGGCTTGTCACTCGGAGGAGGTGGTGGTGGAGGAGGAGGAACCACCAAATTCGGGGGTGACACTTTTGCAGATTTTTCCAGAAGAGAGGGAGGAGGTGGGAAAACAAGGGAAGGTTTGCTGGAAACTGGTGGAGGTGGGGGAGGGGCAGGCATGCTGGGCCGAGCTGGTCCTGCTCGTGGCCCACTGGGTAGCTCCGATGGGTGTGCTGCTCTTGGACAATCAAGCGGACTTGAAACATTACTGCTTGCTTTGGCATTGCCATTCAATGGGGATGGAGACTTTGGAGGAGGCACTCGTACTCCAGGCAGCTGCCCAGCCTTGCCAGCTGGAAAACAAAACCACAAGCCTCAAGGTAGATCATGAAAGACCAACACATAAGCATGGTTTCAAATAGTCAGATAAAAACAGCGCAGAAAAGGAGCTGGTCCTATTTGCCCAATAAAACTTTTACTAAAATACTGCAAGGGATTTGACACACTTCCCCACCACGCAAGTGCCGTAAATAGTATTTCTGCAATGGACAATCTCTAACTTGAGAGGGTTGAGAAGGCAGTGTGTTCCAGGGGATTGGACTGGAACTGAGGAGACCTCTGCCACTGGCCTGCTGGGTGACAGTGAGCAAGTCACTTCATTTCTTTCCCTCAGTTTTCCCATGTAACAGGAAGTGTGCCCATTCTCTGCAGAGGAGCAAGCTTCTGTATAAGCAATCTGTTTGAAGACTTACCTTTCTGTAGCCCATAGAGTTAAAGGCATTTTATTTAGCAGTAATGCAAGAAACTTGCAGGCCTATACCCTGTAAGACATTAACTTAAGTAGCTAGCATAAGGCTTTGAGGCCTCTGAAACTTAGCATAAGTGAGTTGCCTAACAGCAGCCCTAACCAGGAGTGGGTTACTTAGGGGATTTTTGCTACAAGCTTGTATAAAATACTAGGTAACTACAGGAAATCAAACTGATAACAGCTTTGGATATTTTAGGACTGGAACATCTGGGAATACATAACCATGAACTTGCCTTGGCAACAAATTAATGTAAATGATAAGTTGGGATCATTAATATGCTAACCCATAGAATAAAGACACACCAACATTATTAGAGTGAGAAAGCTAGTTAGGGATAAAGGAGACCAGGCATTAATATGATTATTCATGACAGCCAACAGACCCTATAATAGGCCAAACCACCATGTATGCCTCGAGATCTTGACCATTGAACTTGATTGGTATGCCAGAGGTACGGTAGGACCCTTGTGAATCACAACTAGGTCTCCATGAGAAGTATGACAGTACGTGCAAAGGACATCAGCCTGATTTTACACTGTAGCTACTCTCTCATTTGGTTTGGAACATTTATTTATTTATTTTTACTAATTGTGCAAATAAAAGTATTTAAAGCTTTGCTCTGCCCTCAGTGTTTGTGTCACCGTTGGGCACATCCTAGTTCCCACCAAACATTAAACTTAACACTCTGAACTCTGTTCCACCTGTTTCTGGGACTAGAACCTTTTGAACCTCAAAAGTTTAACCAGTGACGTGCTGGAAACTCTTAACAGGCAATATAATCAATAACCACTCAATAAATCAGGTAACACTTTCCCATGCCATGGAAACCCTGTGGGACAAAGACATCCAGTCTGTTAGTGCTGGGTGGAGAGAAGGCTTTTGGTTCCCCTTTGTCTCTGTGGCTGGAGTACTACTATAGTGTTACCTGACCAGACTAAAAAAGGAATGAAAAGCAGGGCCCTTCTCATGGTGCTTGGCTCTAGGCCATTTAGATGGAATTTCAGCCATCTAGAAGCAAGGCCATTTCTCTCAAACCAATCTGTTCCTCCAAACTAGTCACATCTGTCAATGCTGTGGCCCGCTGCAGATTGGGCTGTGATAGTCCCCTTTCATGAATCCCAGAGCCACTGAGAGGGAGACCTCACCTTAACTCTCACTACCTCTATGCCTTGAGATCCGTGGGGTCTGGCTAGTAAGAAATAGCATGGAGTCCATGATTGCTGCAGACAATGGTTGAGAGGCTTGGAATGAAAAGGAGAGAGACAGACACACACACACCCCCACTAGCCAGGCTGGGTTGCAGGGATTTGCTACAAGAGACACTTGTTCATTTTCCTCTTAACATTCTCCAGTTTATCAGCCATTTTAGTACTCCCTCATGTGAGAGCCTGACAAACCTGAGGGGAAAAACTACTCTAGGGAAAATTCTGGAGATCATAAGTGACAGCTCATGACACAGGCTTTCCACTCTGCACAAGACAGACAAATGCCTTTAAAACTGCATGCTGTATTGGGTACTAACCCACATGCTGTTCTTAAGGTTGCTCATGCCTGCTCCTGTCTGGTCTAAGCACTGGGGACTGACCTGGTCCACTCAAAGTAGCACTTTCAGAATATTCCACCTAGTCTGCCTTTTACAATTGCCAATAAAAAAATGCAGGTGTTATTCCAATTCTGCTCTCTCCGCCTCTGAAGGCAGGTGATGCACATCATGATTTCTTAACTCTGACAGGGAGGCCTCAGATTCATCAGTTTGCAAATCTGGCTGCAGAGCTAATGTTATAAACCAAATTCTCAAAAACACCAACTCTAATACAATACCTTACTTGCTTGCTGATCCAGCTCTGTCCCAAACTTCAGTCATACTGGGAAAATCCTTCCCCCATCAGTGGATGGGGAAGACACAATAGGCCACAGAACTCATGTGGTTCCAATGCGGCAAATGTGCACACTTCACTTTCTGCACACTGTGCAGATATGCTCTGTGGGGATCCCTCCATCCCATGGATTTTCAGGGTGGGCCATAACAAAATGGTTGGCTCCATAACTTTGTGGCTATGTGGACACAGCAGGCACACAGGATGCTGAGTGTCTGAGCCTACATTAGTTCCGAAAGAGCAACTCCACCATTTTGGCACCCAGAGCTGCCTTCAGTGATTAGGAAGCAGTTCTGTGACAAGCCCATTTACTATTTCAAAAGGTCCATCTATCGAGCAAGCATTTATTTTACATTGATAAAGGCAATATATTTGAATCCATAGCTCCCCTAAACTTGCGCACACAGCTCCTAAGCGAGAACGATAAGTTTCAGTTCTAATTAACTGTCCCAAGACATTTTCACTTAATTGAGTGATTAGTTAGTTGACACATTTTCAAAGAATTCAACTAATATTTTCCCCAGAGCTTCATATTACTAACACAATGCATCCAGAATGTGTTACTGATCTTGGTCCAGCATATTGCAAAACTATCAGGAAATGGAATAAAATTCATGTTTTCATGCTCAGGTTTTAATTTTAATTTTTAACTCCTGTCTCTAGGTCCAGCTAGGAAATCTCATAAAATACTTGTTCGTTTTCATTCCTGGTTCAGAAATGTTTGTCTCCTGACTGCCACAGGAAATTGAGACAATTTCGTGGTTTGTATTGGGGGAGGGGGAGGAATCAATTTAGTAGTGGCTTAACCAATAACACAGTGACAATTCAATTCCATATCACATTAGAGAAAGAATGGAGACATGAAGCCCATTATTTGTGAAGATGACCTTTCTATAACCTATGGTGATAGCCTGTCACACCTGGGTAACCAGATACTGAAGAAACAGGTCTCTATAAAAGCCACGAGAAAAGTGACTGAGGAAGTTCTACAGGTTCTAGTTTCAATTTCTAAGTTCTTGTTTTAAAAGCATCAGGTGAATAATTCAATGTACTCTAAGATACAGTGTATGTTATCTACCCTTGCAGTTATGCCAAGATTGGGATGACTAACAGTGAACACGGGTGTTGAAACCAAGCAACCTTCTAGACCCATTTCTCAGCTCACTTCTAATACTGATCTCTTAGGCACCATCGACACTACGGCCATTTTTCAAAATTTCTCATCTTTACCAACAGCAGTTCAGCTGCATTAGTGTTAACAAGCTTGGGGTCCACTGTGCCTTAAAAGCAACTGCTCTGAGGAGGTACATACAGCAGTGGCAGTAACAGGCTCTGTCTACACTACTAGTATCCCTGGAGCTACATGGATCTCAAAAACAGTGGGAAATTGTTGGAAAATTCCTCCTGTAAAGACAGGGCCTTAGTGTTCATTAACTCCCACAAATTTCCAATATTATAACAAAATAATGAATACTTGATATAGATTACAAAACATTAACGAGCACAACTAAAGCATAACTCTCACTCCTTTAGTGTTACCACCTTCAGCTTTCTCACCACTCCCCCCCCACACACACACACGCACTTTTTTTTTTAAGCTGTTACTGTGTCATGTCTGTCTTGGGGCTTCCTTACAAACATACATTCACAGGTGTTACACACCCAAGTAGTTCTGTTTAAATCAATGGGATTACTCACGTGATCAAGGGGTATGGAGATTTAGTTCCTTGGGGCCCAGTCCAGCACGACACTTAAACATGTGCCTAAGTAAGTATGCAAGTAGCCCCATTCAAGTCAATGTGAAAGCCCACATGCTTAAAATTAGGTAGTTGCTTACGGCTGAAATGTTCATAAAAAATGACTTAGATGCCCAAGTCCCATTGACTAAGGGCACTTAGTGAGATCATCAGAAGTGCCTATAGACATCAATGGGAGCTAGGTGTATAGGCACTTTTGAAAATCCCTCTAGACACCTAAAAAGTCTGGCTTTAAGTAATTTGTTGGATCAAGGTCTAACTTTGTAAGCTCCAGAGGGCAGGGATTTTTATTATGTGCCTCTAAAGCAATATGCACATCTGTAGTGCAGTAGATTTGAGGAACCGGATTAGAAGCATATCTTCTAGATAGAAGAGTATCTCTATATTAGTCAATTTTTCTTATCATTGGCCTTGAGGGTTTACTATTTAGCATTTAAGGGCAGAGGCACAGACACGAAGGATTCAGGTGCTGAAAGAGCTGTATTAGTTTGGTGCCAAAATAAATCAAAGGTTTAAAAAAAAATCACAAAAGCTACATGGAGTGTTTTTATTTCACATTATATCCCAGTTTCGTTTGTCTGTTCTTTCCTACAGAAAAGTGTCCTTACCTGTCATGTCTCTTTGGCCAACTGGTTTCAGCATGGGAAAGCCACCTGCAAACAAGCCCCCCAATGATGACTGAGCACCACTTTTGCTGGTTGCTGGTCCACCTCCATCTCTGTTAGGTCCTCTGGGTTCTGTTACAAGGAGAGGAGTTTATAGATGTTTTGTTGTCTACATTCAGGCTTTTCAAAGGGCTAACACCAGCCTCTGATTTTGTTTTAACATATACAGCCAAGAAAGTTACTCAGGGTACAAGAGAGACAACTTTACTACACAGCACCTTCTGGTGCCTCAATAATGCTAGGACATTTTAGTCTCGTATTCAGCCATCATTTTGTGATGAGCTGTTAAACTTTCATTAAATTCAGATTTTAATCTGTCATACAATTCTGAACAATAGCTGACTGTGACAGAAGTCACTTGTAATCTCTTAAGAAAGCACGATTTTCCCTGGGTCCAGCTGATCTGCACATCATTTCCTCTGTGGATCAGCTGGGTATCCAGCATCGATTAAAGCTGTCACACATGTGTAAGACTCTTTCCTTCAGTGTTAGAAACATCTGGCAACGTGCCAACAGTTACTCAGAAGCCTGGAAGTGGTTTGTGAGCGAATGGAATGACCCACAAGTGTCTCTAGATACCTCTAGAACTAATTTTAAAACTAATTTTTATCTTTTAAATTTAAAATCAGCTTTCCAGGGGTAATATAATAAAAATAATATATTTGTAGCTAAATCGAAACCTGTGCTAGGCAGCCAATAAATGTTCTTGTTTCAGAGTAGCTCTGCTTCTAGGATTTATCAGATAAATAAAACAAACCATGGAAGGAAAAAAGGTCTCCTAATTTTTCCCACAGTCAATAAATTCTCTTCTCAACATTCTCATTTAGAACGTAAGCTCTTCTGGGGAGGGGTGTAAATTCAATTTTGACTGTGAAATGTCTAGTGTAGTGCACTTATGTTGCTATAAAGTGCTAAACAACAAATCTGGAACCTATGATTTAAAGTGGGTTCTAAATTTAGCAAATCAAGCTCTCCCCTCAGTAGTTGTGCAAACTAAAGTTGGTCTTAAGACAAACGTAAGGCCATGACTAATTTTGCAGACCCTTAGTCATACAAGTCATCCAATTGGCTTCTACAGGACTAAGGCCAAGAGATTGGTAGGCCTGGGCCTCTTTCTCAGAGTTGACAAAGCTGCACACTTACTTTCAATCTGTGGTGCACTTCGGTCACTGATTTGGGTAACTTTCCTTAAGCGAGTCCCTTGCTGAATATCTGCTAGTAATGCACTTCGATCTTTTTGATCTTCCTTTCTGAGCTTTGGGAGCTCCGTACTTGCCTGTTGAAGATAACAATATTAGACAGTGAGGCAAAAGCTGAGAAAGGAAGTACAAAATAAATAAACTTTAATAGAGTAAATCCGGAGTGAAGCAAGCATCTCTGGCAGTTATCTTGAAATCTTTATTACCGTGCCTTAAATTATATTTTATTGGAATTAACACAACTGTCTTCAGACACACTAGGAAATTGCAAGTTAAAGGGGGCTCTACTAGCACTGTTTAATTTCATATGAACAAAACAATGGGGACCTACTTTCATTTCAATCTGACCTCCTGGTAAATGAGCTATCAATGTTACTAGAAGTGCCAGGCCTGCCCACCTCCTTCCCCCATCCTGTAATTCTAATACTGAGGGGCACATAGGTCTTTTGATTTTACCAACAATGCTTTATGAAAGAGAGATTTCATAAGCAATTTGAGAGCACAATTTTTTCCTGTATTTCTCCTTCCTCATTAAAAAAGATCATTTAATCATAAGCATTGCAACCTAGAATACTGATATGATCACATTAGTGTATAGCATCTTGTGTTTAATCTTGATATCATAATTCAGACATTTCAACTGGGGTTTAAGTGCCTCTGTATTAGGGAATTGTATAGATTTAAACAGTTTAAATAGATTGCTTTAAAAATCAATTTAGCTAAATAAACAAATATTCTAGTGTGTTCAAGGCCTATAAGCATAAAGACAAGTAGTTGTCTTGGTCTGACCACACTAATATAAAATCTTGGTTTTGTTCTTGAATATTCTTTAAAAATATGAGACTCTCCAGAATAAAAAAAAAAGCAGAAATCTGTTCTTATTTCAGATGTCTGGCAATTTGGCTTTTCTTCAAACAGGTAAAAAAGGACAAGTGGAAATGTCCAAAGCCAATGGGTGGGTGACACTGGATTGTCCTCAAACATGAGAAGCTTCAACTCAGTGCAAGTCCTTATAGCCAAGTCCAGAGCAAGTTATTCCTCCAAAACAGAAACACACAAGACCCTTTTCTTTAGCAGCCTATTGCTCCACTTTAACTTTTATACTTACTCTGGCTCAAACATCTCACTCTCTTAAAAAAATACTATCTGAGAATTGTGAAGATGGAAAACAGGATTGAAAATTTTTAGAAGCCACTATATGATCAGAATTTTTACCCAGCTAATTTAAAATGTAATTGATACTTACATTTTATTGCCTATTTTTATCCTCCACGCTTTAAAAAATAATCTGGATTTGCAAATGTCCACTAGGTGGCACTCATAGGTGACAGTAATGCCTATTACATTCCTGCCATCTGATGTAAAAACTCAGCAATAACCTTGTGACTGATACTGTGACCATATATTCTTCAATAGGGCATTGAAAAAATATAATCATTCCTAGATAGTTCCCTAATTTACATAACAGTTCTGCTTTCCCACATGCTTAAAACAAAGTTTAAATGTACAAGCAATAGACAATTCTGGTTATCAAGGCACTGAAAGGCTGACTGATATAAGCAATGTTATATGGTACACACCAGTTGGAATTTATTTCCAGTAACTTTTTCCTTAAATATTCACAATACTTACTGTGACAAATGGACGAACCATAACTGGAGCAAATATATCTTGCCTGTATCAAAGCTTTTCACCAGTATCTTCAAACTTTCTTCTCCCCACTCCCACTAATAATTTAGCTGTAGCTAGTCAATTAGGATCTAAAGCTACTCAATCAAGATTGTTAGGTTTAAAATTAGATCCAACAGCTGTGTTTTTGTTTCTGGGTTCATGTGTCCACATATTATGCCAGCTGTCCGCTCTGCCTGCCTGCTCCATTCTTGTGAGCAGATAGGGTATTGGAATATTGTTTCTTTTCAGTACACAATCTGTAGTAGATTAAATTGGTCACAATGATCTCTGACACAGTGTCCCTCTAATATAAACAACTGCTAAATTCCCTTTAGAGGTAGGTGTGTGCGTGTGTGTGTGTGTCACTACACAAAGAGGGAATACTTCATTTTGCAAATATAAAATGTATTGTTATAGGATAGAACTGTAGGAATCTTCACTTCAAACACTCCCCCTCAGCCTCCTGTAGTTTTATATCCTCATTGTACATTTATATATAATCTTCATGGCCAGAGCAGTTGATGTGTCTGGTGATTGATTATGCTGTGGAACAGCTTGATATGGATTCTCTTTTTCCACTACAAGGTCAAGACAGTATGGGAGTAGCAGTGTTGCTTGGCTGCACACCTGTGAGAACTCTCCTAAGGATTTCTTGTTTGGAATATTGCCCGCACCTATGCTGGCATTTTAATAGTGCCAGTGAGTGCTGGTACCCGTTAGCACAAGTATCCCAATCAGGGCAGAAATATGAATATACACCAGCAAGAAAACCTGCTCCAGTTGATTAGCTGCAGACAGACTTTTTAAGCATCTCTTGGGTACTGCACAGATATCTGTTAAGGAAGAAGAATTAGCCAGGGATTCACTGTCATGTTATTTACACAGAATAAACAAATAAATAATTGGGTAAGCTGGTACAGCCAGAAGACAGAAACGAACTCTTCATTGGGGTTAGACCTTCAATCTTAAAAATATACACAGCAGTGTCTTGAGCAGGAAGACAAATACATTTTCCTTGGCACTCACAGGGGAAGCAGAGGTGCAACACGAAGGGTATCATTCTTACAAAGTGCTTCTCTACACTAATGGGGCAACTACATTTATAGAATAGGAAATGTCTGTCATTCACTGAAAATCAAAAGGGAAGCAGAGAAGAATGTGAAGATCGTTTGTTTTACCAATTGCCAGAGATGCCTAAGGTAACACAGAATGAAATTAAATTGGTTAGTTCTCATTTCCTTGGTAACCATCAGGTTATTGCTCTATTATTTCACACAAAAGAATGTCATGTTAAATAATTTGTTACAGAAATAGAGTAAGTCACATGTGCAGTAGCCTCAATTTAAAGAAATGCTTTATATTTCACCTCACTGAGCTTCACCATATTTTTCCCTTACATATCATAAAACCGGAAGGGACCTCGAGAGGTCATCTAGTCCAGTTCCCTCCACTCAAGGCAGGACTGAATATTATCTAGACCATTCCTGACAGGTGTTTGTCCAACCTGCTCTTAAAAAATCTCGAATGATGGAGATTCCACAACCTCCCTAGGCAATTTATTTCCAGTGCTTAACCACTCTGACAGTTAGGAAGTTTTTCCTAATGTCCAACCTAAACTTCCCTTGCTGCAATTTAATGTCCTATGTTATGCCACCTAAACTTAAGCTGATAAGTGGAGGCCATGTTATTTCTGCATTGACAGACACTATTCATGCTGTTATTTTAAATCCCTTTAAAAGGAGTAGGCTTTCCTACCTACTGTACCAAGCATGCCAACATTCATATTCCAAAAATTCTTTATTGCCGGATATTACATAGGATGTAGCACATCAGATCAGACCATTGGTTCACATCCATATACTAGAACAGAAGCCAATACTGGAAACTTCAGATGATCCTCCCTGTGTAAATAATATATGCTTAGACTTTTGTAAGGCTGTACCACTTTCTGTTTCAAACAATTAACAGTATACAATATCAATAAAGCACACATTAAATGGGCTAAGAACTGCCTGAGCTCAAAAAAAGTAGTAGTCAATGAGGAATCATCATCAAGTGGAGTTTCTAGCAGGGTTCCACAGGGATTTGTATTAAGACTAATGCTATTCAACGTTTGAGGACTTCAATAGCTCAGACATAGGTGAGAGGTTTTTCACAGGAGTGGATGGGTGAGATTCTGTGGCCTGCGTTGTGCAGGAGGTCGGACTAGATGATCATAATGGTCCCTTCTGACCTTAGTATCTATGAATCTATTTTCATCAATGAAAGTAAATATAAAATCACTACTGACAAAATTTGCAGATGACACAAAGATTAGTGGAATGGTAAATAATAAAGATGACAGGGCAGTCATACAGAGCAATCTGCATTGCATAGTAAGCTGGGCCCTTCAAAACAAAATATGTTTTAATACAGCCCAATGTTAAGTGATTGGACTGTATTATAACCTAAGAACAAGGAATCCAGGTCATCCGCAAAGAACAGGTGACTGCAGGGGTGACAGGTTTGTAAAAATGTTGGTGGTGCCCAGAACCTCCCCCACACCAAAAAAAAAAAAAACTCTGCCCCCCACCTGCCTAAGGCTCTGGGAGGGAGTTTGGGTGGGGGGAGGAGGTCTGGGGTGCAGGCTCTGGGAGGGAGTTTGGGTGGGTGAGAGAGTCTGAGGTGCAAGTTCTGGGCTGGAGTTTGGGTGCTGGGTGCAGACTCCAGACTGGGGCAAAGGGTGGGGATGCAGGAGGGGATGAGGGGTGCAGGCTCTGGGCTGGGGGTGGGAATGTAGGAGGGGGTGATGGGTGCAGACTCTGGGAGGGAGTTTGGGTGCAGGCTCTGGGCTGGGGGTGTAGGAGAGGGTGAGGGGTGCAGGCTCTGGGAGGGAGTTTGGGGGCAGGAAGGGGTGTGGGGGGAGAGGGTGCAGGGGGGAGGGCCGTGGGGCTCAGGATGAGCGCTTTGGGGTGTGGGAGGGGCTCAGGGCTAGAGCGGAAGGGTAGGGTAGGGTAAGAGCAGCCTGCCTTGCCACTAGTGAATGGGGGGCACTAGGACCCTGCGGCAGCAGTTGATGCTGGGAGCAGCAGAGCAGAGTCAGCATGAGCTGCAGGCTGGGGGAGGGGGAGGTGAGCGGGGACAGAAAGTGGGGACCAGGGGACATTCGGGGGAGGTGCAGGGGGGCAGCAAACATTGGTGGAGTCGGGCCCTGAATATTGCTGGTGCCAGGGCACCACGAGTGTATATAACTTGCCGCCCGTGGGTGATTGTATCCTGGAAATCAGTGCCTCTGAAAAGAATTTAGGGGTCATAGCAGACAAGCAATTCAACATGTGTGCCCAGTGCGATGCTGTGTTTAAAAAAAAAAAAAAAAAGAGGGCTAATGCAACCCTTGGGTGTAGATACAGGGGAGTAGCAAGTCAGAGCAGGGAGATGACAGGTGAGAATGATACTGCATACAGTTCAGGTGTCCACAAGCTAAAAAAGATATTGAATAAGTGGAGAGGGGGGGCAAAAAAAGCTGCCACAAATTGAGGGCTGGAGAAAAATCTCTTACAATGAGAGACATAAAGAGATCAATCTGTTTAAGCTTATCAAAAAGAAGACTGAGCTATCACTTGATTACAGTGTATAAGTAATCTTACTGGGAGAAAATACCAGATACTAAAGGGCTCTTTAAATTTAGTGGAGAAAGGCATAATAAGAACTAGGGCTGTCAGCGATTAAAAAAATTAATCACAATTAATCATGTGATTAATTGCACTATTAAATAATAATAGAATACCATTTATTTAAATTTGTGGATATTTTCTACATTTTCTAATACAAAGTGTACAGTGCTCACTTTATATTTTTCTCATTACAAATATTTGCACTGTAAAAACAAAAGAAATAGTATTTTTCAATTCACCTAATAAGATGAAAGAAGTAGAGCATGAGGCTGACCACAAATAAAGTTAGAAGATGGAATTTTGAGGGAGTTAAGAAGCCTAAATCCTCCCATGCTGACTCTTCCTGAAGGAAGATTTCCAAGGGCCCATTCATGATGGGAGTCTACTCTGTGTGCCACCACAGCTACACCATAGCCATGTGAATCTTCTTCTCTTTCTCTCATCCATCTTGTAAAGAGAATATTGTCTTTTCACAGGTGTGCTCAGCATAAATACTTGAGAGGTACTCAGATTCCATAGTTATTGAAGAGTAAAAGGCATTTAGCTGTTTGAAAGATTCTACCAGTTATGGTAATATTAGTTATTTTTTAAAGAGGAAAATGTGCAAGTATTTTTAAAACTTTACGGGTGCCGTGTTGCCACCTCCAAGACATGGAAAAAACAGAAACAGTCCTCCCCCCTAGAGGGATCTCATCAGCCTGACCCTCCTCTTCTCCTCTCAGGTGCCCCCACACCAGTATCCTAACCCTGTCTGCTCCCCTCATACAGGAAGTGGTGCAGGTGAAGAACTAAAGGCAGTTCAAGGCCTCTTTGCCTCTTACCTTTTCCCAGGAGTCTCGATCCTCAAGGGAGCCCCCTTCTAGGAGCCCCTGCTCCTGACCCTTCTCTGCTGGTGAGCCTCAGGTCTGTCCCTCTTCCCGATCCCCAGTGCTGAGAGGGGCAGCTTCAGCTTCAGTTGAGGGCCTGGCCTGCAGAATGGGACCCAGGTGCTGTGCCAGTATGCACCCTTCTTAGCCACATGGCATGTGCGTGCCAGAAGTTACATGCTGCACGGACACTGCCACATGAGTTTATTGCAGTTTACAGAGAGAACATTAGTGCCAAGGGAAAAAAAGTGCACATTTTCACCAGCAGCTGGCAAGACACTACAAAAACAGGCTAGGCTGGTTTAAAAATAGGCAGGTGGCAACCCTACCATGGTACCTAGAAAGAGGAATTCCTTCTTGACTCAGGTGGGTATTCAGGTTGGGCTGGGTACTTTCACTCTGTTGATTCTGAAATGTATTCTTGATCTAATTCCCACAGCAATTCAGGGTACAGTTGTTCTTAATAAACAAGTGAACAGTACAGCCAAAACATATCTGCAGCCTTTTATACCACACAGTTCCTAGGCAGTCTGTGACAGAGAGCTGGGCAACAGCAGCTGTACCAGCACTCTGATCGCTGGATCACTAATATCATCACCCCAGAGTACATCTGAGGGGCAAAGCTGTGCCTTACTGATAGATTGGGGATGGGAAGGAGAGAGCTATTAGGCTAATTAACCCACTAGCCCAGAAAGTAGAAAAGCCTCAGGAAGGAAGTGCTCAGTATAGGGAGAAGAGCCAGGAGAGATCTTTCAGGGGAAAGATACTGCCTGTCTCCGCCCCTTGGCTAAGTGAGCTAAGGACTGCATGCTATTGTAAATACAGAGCTGCACAAGTTTGTCAAGATGGTGGGAAAGAATATTATAAATTAATTGCACAAGGTGTTTGACCAGAAGCAGCTTTGACAGGTTTGCAGCTAGAAAAGAGACAGGAGAAGCTGACACACAGCTGTGGATGTCAGAGTGGCACTAAGCACTCCTGTACTTACACACTGCTGTAATAGTCTTTGTATAAAATATGCCTTGTGAGGTATCATTTGAAAACTAATAACTCCCTGATCATTAATATTCCTGTGTGATGTATGCATACCATGTGTGTTAAGAGTTCTGAACATCTCTCACAGGCTTGGCCTTTAGGGCTTTTCTGTTTTAAATTAACAGTATTTAAAGACGTCCGGAAAATGGATTAGTTTAATGCACTTAGAGTTCACACACAGATATATACAAAGAAAAATACAGGAAAACAAATCTGATATGTAGATAACTTGTGTTCAAAATGTGCCCGTCCCCTCTCTTTCAGTAGACATTGTACAAAATCAAAATGCAGGTGGAAAGCACATTCAATGTACACTTTACTGACAAAATGGTTTATTAGGTCTGTTAGTCTAATGCCAACAGACCCTGGTTGTCAGTGAGTGGGATCGAACCTGGGACCTCAGTGCATGAGCCTCTATTGCATGAGCTAAAAGCCATATGGCTGTTAGCTAAGGCTGTAGAGCAAACTCATTAATCTCTCTGTAAGGGGTCTCGGTGCCACTAGATAGCACAGAGCACCACACTCAGAAAGCTTGTCAGTTACATACTTCCCCTAGCTGAGGAAACACGTCCCAAGCTTCACAGACTTCCCAGTTGAAATACCAGACGAGCCCCCACTTGAAACACCGACAGACCCTGGTCATCCGCAGGCGGGATCGAACCTGGGACTTCTGGAGCAAAATACATGAGCCTCTATTGCATGAACTAAAAGCCAGATGGCACTTAGCCAAGGCTGTAGAGCAGATTCATTAATCCCTAAGTGGTCTCGGAGCCACTAGATGGGACAGAACACCACACCCAGGAGGTATGTGGGTTACATTAGGACATCAGCACTATATCATTTTATTGTGCTGACCTAAACAGAACCTGAATCAGCATGGCCAGGCCAAGGTGCTTTCTCCTTCACCTTGACCTTCCTCTACAATAGTAAAGAGAAGATAGGGACTACTATTAATTTTAACTTGTAGCTATGTCTAGAAACAGGATTTTCCAGCACTACTGCACTTGATGATAGGGACTTGCTTTTTGTAAGACCCATGTATTCCACAAGACCCTTAAATGTCAATGGACCCAGTTCTCACTACCCTGCACCTTGTGTAATCATTCACACAGTACACAACAGGTGTAAAACACTACCAAATCAGAATGGTAGTATTTTGCATACTCTTTACATAATTGTAAATGACTACACAATTGGAAAGCAGTGGAGTGCAGGAGCTTAGCAGAAGTCAGAACTAGACAGAAGATTTATATGGATAACTAGAACATCTAGCATTACAACAATAAAAAAAACCCAACACACATGATATGGAAGGCATATACATACTCCACCCCTCCCACCCTTGAGGTCACAAGTCAACTTCTAATTAATGAGGATCAAGAAGAAACTTTGCTTATGTTTTCTGGATCAGAAAGAAGGCCTCGAGTCAGTTTGTATAGAAAAAACCCTTTCTTTGTCTGTTGGTCTCCGGAAACCCCAGTTTAAACCAATATATGCTAGCCTCCCTAAGGGTAGAGGTGTTTACAACCTGAGTGATGCTCCTTAATCACCACTCAGTGCTCTTAGTTCCAGTCAGAGCTGTGGCAACCCTCCCCCCTGGAGTTGCATACAATCCTTGGCACACAGCAATATATAAACTTAACACAATATGGTCCCCAAAGATACTGCATGTGGTTGCAATATCCCGTCACAGTAGCTATGGTGGGAAACTGAAAGTAGCATAGACAAGGATTTAACTGTCTGCAGCTGACCCCAGCACTCATTTCCATCATCACTCCTACTGCCGCCGCCACCACCAACACACACCAATCCAGTTAGTGAAATCCTCCTTCTGTAACACGGAGGCTGCACAGTCAGACAATATGAAATATTGTACATCTTATTCAAAATCTGGATCAGCTCTGCAACAAGCAAAATGTTAGGCAGATTGAGGGATTATGGCCAACATTTCAAAAGTGAGTGTTTAAATTGTGACGGGGCAAGGCCTGATGGCTATGGAAGAGTAGTCCTATTGGGATTCGGGAAGTGGGCGGGCGAAGCCCGTCCACTGCTAAAGGATCCCCCCCAGCCTAAAAGGGGAATCCACAGGACCTAGATGCCAAAAAAATTCCAGGGGACAACTAATGAAATAACAGGGACAGGAGTGTGGTCAAAGGGTCAAACGAAGGGAACCGGACGGGGACACCGAGCAGAGAACCCCGGACAGCACCCACTGCTCCTCAAAGGCGTCAAGGAAGTCAGAGGACGCCACCCAGAGGAACTCTGCTCGGATAGCTATGGAAGAGTAGTGGGAGATAGATATATTAGCTCCAGGCTAAACAAATCCCTAGTACCACGATAAGTGAAATGGCAACTGCTCCAGGTCAAATAAGACACCTGGGTCCAATTAAGAACTTTCCAGAAGGCAGGGAAAAGGCTAGGTTGATTGGGACACCTGAAGCCAATCAGGGGCTGGCTGAAACTAGTTAAAAGCCTCCCAGTCAGTCAGGTGGGTAAGGTGCATGTCAGGAGCTGTGGGAAGAAGTTGCGCGGTTGGAGAGGCTGAGTAGTACACACCATATCAGGCACAAGGAAGGAGGCCCTGAGGCAAGGGTGGAGTGGAGCTTGAGGAAGTGAGGGCTGCTGTGGGGGAAGTAGCCCAGGGAATTGTACATGTCATGTTTCTAAAAGGTCAGCTACCATAGCTGATACTATTAGGGTCCCTGGACTGGAGCCCAGAGTAGAGGGTGGGCCTGGGCTCCCCCCCCCCATCTTTGCCCCCTGATTAATCACTGAGACTGGGAAACAACAGAGACTGTGCAAGGAAGGATAACGTCTCCTCACCTCCCTCGCTGGCTTATGATGAAAATGGCTCAGTAGACCGTGACCCTTGTCTCTAGAGAAAGAAGGGTTACGTGGAGGGTCACAGTGAGCCTCTGAGGCTAGCGAAATCCGCCAGGAAGCGCGGAACCCACGGAGGCAAGGACAGAGCTTTGTCACAAAATGTAAGCATCTAAATCAGCAGTTCTCAAACCGTGGGTTGGGACCCCAAAGTGGGTAGCAATCCCATTGTAATGGGGCTGCTAGGGCTGGCATTAGACTTGCTGGGGCCAAGGGCTGAAGCTCGAATCCCACTGCCTGGGGCCAAAGCCTGAGGGCTTCAGCCCTGGATGAGGGGGGCTTGGACTTTAGTCCTCGTCGTCTCCCCCACCCGCCAGGGTGGTGGGGCTCAGGCTGCCTCAGGCTTTGGTTCCCCTCTAATGGGGTCATGTAGTAATTTTTGTTGTCAGAAGGGGGTCCCAGTGCAATGAAGTTTGAGAACTCTGATCTAAATCCAGGTTTAGTTAACTGAACAGAAGTTCTATGGATTTTTCAGAAGTGCCGAGCCGCTTTTATTTACTGAGGTGCCTAACTTTCTGGCATCCAAATTTGATCAGGCTGGTGTACACTTTTGTATCAAGTTCTCTTTCTACAGAGCAGGCTTTCAAACCATTTCAGACACACAATCACACAGGGCACTAGGGTGGGTGGCAATGTGAACTCTGCAGTACGGTCAATCTCAAGTCCTCCAAAACCATGAGTCAGCCCGCCTCCCACTCCCCCCTCCCCAAAAATCACAAGATTGGCTTAAACATCTCATGATTTTTAAAAATAATAAATATTAAAGTTTTTATATTTGCCTTTTGGTTTCACATTATCAAGCTTTTCGCCACACCTACGAGGGCTAGCTTTGCCCCCCGGTGAAAGCTGAGATTCTCATGTAATGACATAATTCCAGGAGATGAAACTTTAAGAAAAATGCCAAATATCACAAGACTCAAAATAAAGTCATGAGAGTTGGCAGCACTGACTCTGTATTTGTATAGCACCTAGGGCTCCTGGTCCATGACGAGGGTTCCTCTGTACTACAGTAATACAAGCAAATAATAACAGCATCTCTGACCTCCTACAGGCATCATAATTTAATCTAGGCCTGCACTAAAGAAACTGTATGTTTCACCTTGTCTGGCTACCTACGCAAACACATTTCAAAGGTTTTAAATGACCTTTTGTATCCATGAAAAACTCTAATCAGTTTAAGACTAGGAAAAAATGAACATCTTTTCAGTTTCTTGTAACATCACATTCCAGCAACGTACAGAAGTTTAACTCACGGCATTGTGTGGGATTTTTTTTTTTTAAACTGAAAGGTTGTAAGAATAGTACTAATTGAAATCTATTGCAAATTCCACCAGTCACAATTTGTACCTGAGTATGTGTATGTATCACAGATGGCATAGTGGAATTTCAGTGAGTTACACTCAGCAAAGTCATGCACAAGTCATATGGATGAAAAATGTATGGCCATTCTAGTTTGGAATGTTTTCTACTAAAGTCAGATGTTAAGCAGAATGGAGGATATTATAAAAACAGCCTTGCACAGAACACAGCTGCTTAAACGAAGTGTGCTTCCTATCAACAAAGTCAGCATGATCCTAGTTAACACACCATTCTAGAGTATTATCATCTACAGATATATGCAGTACATGTCCTTGTACCAGTCCAGACAGAAGTAAATTGAGCAATGTTATCTTGGCATGGTTTTATCTTTGTATTCATATTGCCCGACTGAAGCTACAAATACAGAAGGTTATATATAAAGATTACAGTTTCATGTGGCTTGAGCTGTAACAGTTCAATATGACTACAAAAGAAGTACCATTCCTTTCAAGCCAGCCTCTTCCACTATTAAAAAAAAAAATCAAATAATTAGGTATCCACAAATACCCCCGATTATTTGAGCAGTTACAGCCTGTATGGTGACAACACTGTCTACAAGAAGATCATCTCCAACTACACTTGTGTCAGACAGCGCAATGGGCTACACACTCAAGACACACAGAGAGCATCTTTATTACCCAAGGCAAGGCAAACTGAAATCCACACACAAGCAACCAGGGGAAAAAAAAGCAAGATAACCCATCACCCCATTTTTTAAGATACTCCATATGAAGCTAAAAATATTGAGATTATATTGAGACCAATTTATTTATTTAAATTAAGCTTCTCATCACCACTTTTACAGAGAGAGTGACCCAGGAAGAGAATGGGCCAAACTCCAAATTCAGACTCTAATCTGAATGATAATATGCAGGGATACCATAAAAAGATAAGACCGGGGGTGCAGTATTGCCAACTCCAAGCTTTCAAAAAAAAAAAAAAAATCTATGAATTAGACCTCAAAATCATGAGATTAAAAAAAAATATATTTGGAAGCTCTTTTTGCTTTCCTTCTGAGCTTTTAGAGTACACTTGGTTTGTGTTTTCAAGCTTTCCACTACAACAATAAGGGCTCAAAATTTCCCTTTAAGTGAAAACTGAGATTCTCATGTCATCAGTTGTCCCCAGGAGCAACTTTAAGAAAACCACCAAATATCGCACAATTCTTGATAAAGTAACAGGAGTTGGCAATACTGGCACTGGTGAGTGGTCTAAAAAGAAAAAAAAGGGGGGGGGTCTTTAGTCTGTTGGTGACTATGGTTCAAGGAATCCTGCCTCTAGAGTTAATAAAGAAAGCACTGGAAAACCCAACAGAAATGCTTAGCTCCTCATGCCAAATGATCCAGGCCTTCCAGCGATCCAGCCTGCCTCTCTGCAGCTATTAAAGCCAAACAAATTCAAGCTGCATTTAAAGTAAGAAACCTATTTTTACATATGCCAAAATACTGCAGTATTTGGGAAATCTTATGATTCTGGAGTCTGTTTAAAGGCTTGATAAAAATATGGAGCAAAATAGATACTTCGGGGGTAAAAACTGACAGTTCAAGGTCTACAGACTAGGAAGTTAAAGGCTGCAATAGAATCCGGACTGTCTACTGATAATGTGCTGCACTGCGTTGTGAGAGATCCAGATTTGACTTGCACCCCTAGTTCCTTATCCCGCTATTCTGCAGGATCTGCATTCACCTCAAAGGTGGGTAGAAAGTGACTGCATAGTGCATCACTTCATAAAGAACCTCTTCATTCCGATGAGCAGCAGCATTTACTGCCTCCAAAAATCACCTCAAACTGGAAGGAGAGTAATTTTTCTGCTTATATTCTTAAAATCAAGAGTCATACTGCAGACAATTCTAGCTACTACAGAATAAAAAAAATATATACTACCCCTTGAAAAGAGATTTCTAACCAAAGCTGGTATTAGATCACTCCTTCTAGAAGTTAGAAGAGAGACAGAAGTCAAAATCTATTTGAAACACAGCCAAGATCAGATATTGCTCAAAAGTATTGCGACCTTTCACCTCTACATCTGGGAGAACTTCTTAACAAAACTAGTTAACAGAACACTAAGAAATTTTCAGAAGTTACATGTACCTGACTTAAGAGTATTCAAAGATATATCCAAAATGCATGAGGCAGTAAATTCCCATGCTATTCAACCAAGTTGTTCTACATGTATTATTTTCATTTCTAAACATTACTAGTACAAAAATGTCATAACAGCAAAACAACTCCCACACAACTTCAGAGATAACACTGTCGTTTTCCAATTTTCTTAACCGGGCTTACAAGGTTTTCTCTGACAAAACATAGCAACTGCATGAAAGAAAAGAGGGGAAAAGTCCCCCACTGCAGAGATCATCTGATGTTTTCCCTAACGTTGGAAATTCTATCTCTGTGTAAATTATGCATTTTTATGCAAATTATGCAAATTTATCACACTGCTACATAGAGAGGAATTGTTCCTCTGAGGTATTTAATGCAAGAATAGAAAGTTAGTACAATAGCCAAATGAAGAAACCAGTAGATTGCCATATATTCAGCAGCTATTGTAATTTTCCCTTAAACTCTATTTCATTAAATAAGAATTCAGGAACAGTTATGATTAATCCATATGATAATTTACCTTTAGCATTATTTCAAGTTTTACATTGTACTAACTCAATGCTTTCCTGAAGCAAGAACATTTTTCACCTTTGGTTTTAACATAACAATGGGACAAATACTCCTGGTGTAATTCTGTTGGTTTTAATTATTTGAACCATTGTGTCTTTCTGGTTCATTTCTGCCCTGACACTTCATTATACAGAACAAAATAATTCTGAAGAGAGGCAGAAATATTTTCTTTAACTTCAGAAATGTCTGAATCATTAAGCTAACATATGCTGTGAGGGTCTAGTACATACAATACACTTCCTAAGATATCAACATTTTAATAGATGTTGACTGAACATAATATCAGAAATGCATGCTTGTAGACATATGCAGTAGATCATTAAACCGACTACTGCACTTTAAAACAAATACCAGGTTATCAAAACATCTACTCTCATTCTTCTCTTCAGGGCCAGCTCTAGGTCTTTTGCTGCCCCAAGCAAAAAAATTTTGGCTATCTTACCCCCCCCCCCCCTTTTTTTTTTTTTGGCTTTTACACACTTTTGCACTTTACAATGTTTTTTTGTTTTGTTTTGGGGGTTTTTTTGACTGTATAAAATTTTTTAAAAAAATGAAAACAGAGAATTTGTAGTTAGTAAAATAAAACAATTTCCTACTAGTGTACTCATTTAATTTTAACAAAATCACTATTACAAACAATTTGGGTTCAACTATACACTGTAATGAAAAAAGTTACTGTCTTCTGGTGCATCCAGTTTCTCATAAATTAAAAGAATTTACATGAACTGAATTTTTCTGGTTTTTATACTTGCATAGTCTTAATAATTCAGTGAAATCTAAATTTTTTGCAATGGTACTTTCAATTGAAATTAATGCAAGTCCTGACAAATGATTTTGAGACATGGTGGACCTCAAATAATTTTTTTAGTAATTTCAGTTTTGAGAAACTGCGCTCACTAGAAGCCACCGATACTGGTAATGTTAAAAGAATGCATAATGCTATAACAGTGTTTGGAGTGAAAAAATCATTTCTTGCTATAAATTCTAATACTTTTAGAGGAGAAGTTTTAGGACTTATTAGCTCAGATAAAGCTATTAATTCATCATACAATTCTACTCCATCAGTGTCAGCAACGTTCTCAGTACTGAGCGCTAAATGTAGGTCTTGACAGTGCTTCACGAGGTCTTCTTTGGAAAACTGATTTTTAATATTTCTAATATCGTATAAAAATTCAAAAGTTTCACAATGACCATGCAACTGATAAAATCTTTCTTCAATGGAAGTTATAGCTACATCCAAAATACATTCAATAGAAACATTCAACTTTAAACCTTTCTTTTGGATCGAGAATAGGATCATCATGAGCCTCATAACAAAAAACTGTTTTTTCCATTAGAAATTAATTGTATTATTTCATTTTATGTATTTTTACCCAAATAATGGGTGTGAATCTCTCCAAGTTTCACTCTTCATACATGCTCAGCCGTAACACTATCAAATTTTGCCAATAACTCAACCTATTTCAAGAAACTTCCATTGTTATTCTCATATAAAATATCCGAGAATCCACAGAATGTGAGGCACTGTTCGGCTAGGAAATTAATGATTGCCAGTAAACATTCCAACACAGCTTGACAACGTAGAATTTCTGAATTTAGTAGACGTTGCTGTACCGCATCGATTGTTGTACCGGAATGTAATCTGTTTGACAGCTCAATCCAATTTGTCAATGAGCATAAATGATTTTTTGATGTTTATGTTCTTTCATGTGCTGATGCAAAATTCACCAATCATTAAAACCTGCAGTGGCCAGAAGAATATCCGAGTTACAGAACAGTTTGCAGCAAAAACAAAAAACCTACATCTTTGGTCTGTGACTACACTAACCACGATCAATTAATTTGTTCTCCATTTTTTTCTTCATACTGGATGGCATAAATAGACAATTCGATTCATTAAATGGATATTCAAATGTAGGATCTAGTTTTGAAGGACCTTTTTTCACAATAATCATTAGCATTGCATCAGTAATTATTGTGGGCCAAGTCCTTGGATCTGATCCTATGCCAGTCTCTCCACCTTCCAATAATTGTTCTTCAGTTTTAGATTTGGATAACAGTTCTTCGTTTCTGGACTCTTCAAGTGAAGAAGTAAATCTTTGGCTGGATTGTTCAGTTGTATCAGTTAGCGAAGATAATCTTTGGTCGGATTGTTGTTCATCTTTATCAGTTGATAAAGATAATCTTTGGTTCAATTGGTCTTCATCAGTTGATGAATAATCACTTTCAATGCGTTGCTTAGAGCTTTCTCCTTGATTGTTGACTTTTAAAAATACTTATTTGAAGTACGAGATAGTTTTTCTAATTCTTTTTGCTGTTTCTCTCTTTGTTGCCGGTAGGCAGCACCAGAAAGTCGTTTTCGTTTTTGTCCTGGCATTTTAGCCCTATAACCACTGGCACTGACGCAACACGGAAATTGGCACAAATGGCGCTGATAGGGTGGCACAGTACACACAAGTAATCGTGATTCCTGATTTAATTAATCAATCGTTAACGTTTACACATTTACACATGTTCACATTATGAGTGACTATGTCACGATGTGACACGATATTTTTCACGTCACGGTCCTATCGCACTACTGGAGTTTTTTGATCTTCGTGTATTTTTTTTCGTACATTGGTGGATTTAAGAAAAAAAAAAAAAGATGGCCAGAATGCAGCCCCTGGAAATGTGCCATCCCAAGCATGCTTTGCTGGTGCCTAGAGCCGGTCCTGCTTCTCTTGAGAGCTTAAGCAATGACATCTTTGTAATCCTTCTAGTACCAGACCAGTGCCTGTTTTTAACATTATCATGGGCTGTTATAGGAACCTGTCCCCCTACCAAATTAAAAAAAACCCACACACTTCAAAAGAAAAAGAGCCCAGGAAAACAGAAAGATTAGAAAGTTTAAGTGAAACAAACTCCTTCAGTTTTATTGGACTATGAGGACAAACTCCTCACTTGCCTCTTTTCCATCAGGAGGACCCAGATTTAAGACTCTATAAGCCACTGCCTAAACCTATGCCCCATCATTTTTTTTCTTCCTACAACTCCCGCTCCGTTTTATCTATGACCCCTGAAGGCAGGCACACAAAGTGATGCTCAATTACTCCCACTAGTTATATTTACATTTTGTATCAGCCACCTATGGTGCCACATAAATATCTAACAGGTAGCACCTACACCTCTTGCTGCATGTATACTCCCACATTCCCTCTCGAAAATTCATTTGAAAGCTTGTTTTATTATATGCTCAAGCAGCCAGGAATTTTTCAGCTGTTGGGCACAGGTGGTTCTTAACATGCCTTGAATTCTGTCTTTGTATCAACATTTCAACATTTTTTGTGACTGCTTGTATGATAGAATTACAAAAGAAATGGAAAAAAACATGTCAGCTATGAAATAAGTAGAACACAGTTCTATAATTAAAGCATTCACATCAGACTATCTCCAAGCTCAAGAGATTTAAAAACCAGTATAAACCAAACTAATTTGCATCTGACTCAAGGAAGGCATTAAAATTGCAAAGGACTCAAGAGCAAACAGCAGTTAGGGTTTGGAGAAAGGAAAAGATGCAAAATCATTGAGGACTGTGGCTTAACGAGGGATCCAGAGTGATCTTAGATGAGATGTTGATAAAATATGCAAGCAAGTAGGTAATGTAATGGAGGATTCACTGCTCCTTGAAGTCTTTAAACCATGATTTGAGGACTTCAATAGTTCAGACATAGGTGAGAGGTTTTTCGCAGGAGTGGGTGGGTGAGATTCTGTGGTCTGCATTGTGCAGGAGGTCGGGCTAGATGATCATAATGGTCCCTTCTGACCTTAATATCTGTGAATCATTTCACTTACCCTGGGGAGTGGAAGTTGTTAACATTTCAAGTGGCCAAGGTAACCCAATATTCTCCAAAGTATTGGTGACATTTAATAAAATTGGTACAGCGTGATCTTGATCCATGATTATTCTAACCATGTTACATATGTAAATACTTCTTGACCATGTCACACAAACATAAGGCGGCAGGTGTGCCACAAGGGTCAAAAATCCTGACAGATATGAACTGAAGGGCCACATCTCAATCCATTAATGGCAAAGCCAAAGGGAGACAGAAAAAAAGAAAAGGAGACTGCTGGGAAATAGAAATGAGAAGCTCCACCAAACTGAACCCAACAACCCTGCTCTGTTTAAGCTGTTTTCTTTAATTTTTTTTCTTAAAACTTACTTCCACCTCAGTCCTCCTCTCTGTTTTTACTCTTTCCTTGTGTTCAATCTCTTTTTGTCCCCACTCCCCTTACATCAACAGTCTCCTACTCTACCAGCCTCAACTCTTTGCCCCTTAATTCTTCAGCATCCTTCTTTTCCCTTTGTTAGACTTCGCCTGGCCTGAATCACCTACTTCGTTCTGTCACAACGACAAAAACAAAGTGGGAAGTAATTCTTTAACAAATGTCATCTGATCTGTGTAAGCGCAAGGACTTACTCTCTGCAGGTTCACCTGAATTAGCTGGCAGCAAAGCCAGATGCCAGATCACACCTGCATAGAAACATTTCACAAGTGTTATTTGATCACCTAAGAAAAGCTGTGCCATATTGACATGATAAAATACCAAGATAAGCTCCCACTCAAGATAAGAGATCTTTCAGGATAATTTTTTTCATAAAATACCCATCATATAGGTTTTCCTCTTATTCTGAAGGCCAATCTGACAAGCTCCCCTTAGTGACAGCAAAGATGAAAACTGAAGAGTCTATGTATCAGTATCCTGGACTCTTAAAAATAATATAATTTCATATCCCATATAATTGCATGCTTGAAAATGGAGGGTATTTAAATACTAAATGGAGGCCTTGTGTCTTGTCTACACACAGAAGTTGCACCAGTTTAACTTAAATCAGTTTAATTAAATTGATGCAACACTTGTGTGTGGAGACTCTTGTATCAGTTTAAACCGGGCTTATGTCTGTCCACATACAAAACTTGTGCTGGTTTAACTGAATTGGTATACAAATTACCCCTTTACTTACATCTGTGTGTGTAGACTCAACTGTGTGCATTGACTAGGCAAAGCTTGTTTGTTTCAATGGTACTTTTATATTACTGCCTACCATTTTTATATTTCCATTCTCCAGCAGTAAATTCAGCAGCTGTAGCAACAGCTGGGCAGTTTTAGCAGCTGTAAGATACAGATGCCAAATTCTAGACAATATCTTCCTAGCAAAAGAATCTAGGGTCTGTAGCTACTTGTTATGGATTCCCCAATTAACACCTTTAGCCAGATCCACAGTTGTAACAGGAGTTTGACCTATGTCAGCATTTTGCTTCTGTAGCACTAACTAGACACTAAGGGCCTCTTAAAGATGGTCTTCCCTCTGATTCAACTTTAGCAGAGAAGATTCCTTTCACTGTTATACGAGAACAACATTCGGCAGAATTGTCTTACTAATTCTTTATGCAGGATCCATTTGCTCCCTTTAAATTATGCACTTGCACTGGAAGATTTTCCAAATTCCAGCTGACAGGGTAATGTACTGAGTATGCTTTATAAATTAGAAATACATTTTGTAATTCATTAAAATGAAATGATGGAAGATGCCCGCATTCTCTGGCAACAGAGGGAGAGCAAAATTCAAGGTAAAACGTAACCCCTTTGGAGCAGAGTATGAACTGACTGAAGCCAGCTGCTGCATATTCTAAAAGCTCCTCATGTCTGGGATATTTCCATTTTTCCCCAACAGATATAGTGCCATCTGGACAAATAATGGGAGGCAGTAACCAAACCTACTGCTGAAAACAGTAGCAACACATTTAGACTGCTACACAGTCTTCCAGAAGGGATTTGCAACTACCACAAGAAGGAGGGGAGGGAGAGAGAGATATTTACACCAAAGAAGAATTAGGCCAGTTACCAGTCTGCCGGAGAACATGATTAGTTCTAGAGAAATAACTCTGAGGTAGATTGCTGAGAATGTTGGGTCATTAAGGTACCATCTAGTCCCTAAAAACCTGCCACATAGTTGCCTCCAACTGGTCTAGAGAGGTAACCTTGTAACTGAAGTGGTGAACACTTTGGACCAGATCCTAAAAAGTGTGATGTGGCCACTTTCTACTGTGCCACCAGTGTAAACTGGCCCTAAAACCAGTATAACTAGTCAAAGGATCATCCCAGTGGAGGAATGAATTTACATGGAACTGATCTAGAGGCTCTTATCCCACAATCCCTTCCTGATTATGGTGTACCAGGAAAAAAGTGGCATGACCAGGACACCCCTTTGTTATGCTGGTCTTTGGCTAGGTTCTCAGCCACCTGGGGCCATTTATAGTTGGTGTAAGGTAGAATAGCCTGACGACAGCACTAACTCTGTGCTGGGAAACTGGCCCTGCACAGACTGTAACAGGATCTAGGAATGCAACGTTGAGCTTGAAGGCACTTTTGCACACTTCCTACACTTGGGACATAGCTGAGGATCTGCCCCTTTGTATATCATGGCCAAATTTTTCAAACTGGATGCCTAAAGTTAGGTGCCTAAATACAGGTGGCTAATGTCAAGAGATGGGCACCTGCAGCTTCTATTGACTTCCATAGCAGTTGTGGGCATTAAACTGCTCTGAAAATCAGGCCACTTATTTCGGCATCTAACTGGATTTGTGAGACAAACATCAGGAACACAGATGTGAAAACTCCAGTCAATATGCCTGAAGATCAAAATTAAACTGGAGAAACCAGAATTCCTCAACCTGTATGTTTTCAGGCCAAGCACTATTCTCTTTCCTTCCCCCTTCACCACCTTGCACTTTTTTAATAGTTTTGCAGGATGGTTCAGTTTTAATCCTTTAAAACTTGGAATGGCAAATAAAGAAGATACAAGGTAAAATCTCCCTAGGAGAGGACAAAGTTGGAACATAATCAAATAAAACTGATAGACTCCTTCACAAAATGGGCATGGATGTAAGAGCAGGAAAGAGAAGTTCAAGGGTCTGAAGTATGTATTTATATCAGCACCAGAAGGAATAAAAGAAATCAAGCTCTATTTTTGAAAGAGTTGGGCACTTATTTCTACAGCGATAAAAAACTAATGCATGCTGCAAGGAGTATAGCAGTGGCAGAGAAGGCGTATGAGGAAATCAGAGATGCTTGGCCTTGAATATGGCTATTCATTATTTTCGCTACAGTCGTAGCTTCAAGGCTGAAACACCCCATAAACAAGTGACTGCAACACACAAAAAAGGGCCTCAAGAAGCATCCCCAAGGATCAGCATAACCAAAGTACAATAAGAATCTGGAATTCCAGCCAAGGATTCAGCCACTCACTGTAAGGGCACATGCATTGGTTGGTGACATGCAACCAGGTGATCTGTTACATACAGTAGCTGTACGTGTGTACATGATAAAAGCATCATGTGGTGTATCCCCAGGAAGGAAAACACCTAAGGAAAAACACTAAAATCTCTAATACAGGCTATTAGAAATGAAAGAAGAAATCAACACTTCCCACATGCACATTTTCAAACTAAAATCAAGCTCTTGGGGGGGACTTATGAGTGCTAAATTTGCGTGCGCACATGTGTGCGTAAACATACACATACACAACCACACACACACACACCCACCCCTGGCCTAGGTTTTTGTTCCAAACACCTGACCCAAAATACTTTGCAGGCTTTGCCCCTGCTATTATCACAATAATCTGTGATAAAATTTACCCTGCTACACTAATCAAAATAAAAAGCAGATCTTACCAGAGGTAATGAAGATAGCAGTGGTGGAGGTGCTGGGGGTGGTCCTCCAGAAGCTGGGAGAGGTGGTGGAGGAGGAGGGGGAGGCGGTGGCGGCACAGGCATCTGTCAAGTTTCTAGCTGCACTCCGCTATGAAAGAGTCCAGTTGAACTCTAAGTCCTGAGGCGGGAAGAAAATGTCATTACATACTGCAAACAGTCCCAGCCAAATGGCTAACTCTCAGCAGACTGAAGACTTTTGAACCCTACAGCCTCTAGTACTACAGTATGAACAGCCCTCATTAGATGAATCTTATCTTCAGATATCTGTAAAGAGCCCGTTCACATAGCTGGACAGCTTCCATGAATTCTAAATGTACAGATGCCAACCTGTCCAACTTCAGCTATGAGATTAATCCAGCTCATAACCTGAAATGCAATTATGCTAAAAAGAACAAATTACAATAAGACAAATCTTGAAGCCCTTATTACGACGAAACTCCATTTTAAGGAGTTTTGTATTTCTATAGATAGATAAAGACCTTTGTAAGGATTTTTGGATTAGGTCCAATAAAACAAACAAACCATGACTGAATAATAAACAAAGAAACAATTTTCCAGAATAGAGTTTCATTAAGTGCATTACTACTTCCAAGGAACAGCACTCCAATCACTAGAAATTTCAGGTGTTAGTCAGATATGTATAGCATCACTGTCATTTTTTAATTTTAAATTTATTTTCAGAATTTTTTAGTAATATACCAAAATCAAGAAAAAAAAAAGGTATTTTCCATTTTCCAATAAAAGGATGAGGGTAATAATTTACAAAAAGGATGAGGGTAATAATTTACAAATGCAGATTCTGGACGACTGCAAAGATTGGGAAAATAATTTTAAAATACATTATTTTTAATAATTTAACTCTGAGGTAGATTGTTTAGATTTTAAATAATCACCGATTTTGAATGTGTGTTATATAGGTCAAGTTTAGTATTATGGTTTTGGGTGATTGGTTCATGGGTCTAGGGTTTTTTTAAGTATGGCGCTCTTCACAGTATTTCACTGATGCTCATGAAATACAACTGCCAGATTTTTCCTATCATTTGCTACCCATGTGTGCCAAAATTCCTAGCTGGATTTAGTTGAGTGATGGCTATGCCGGTTCTCAGGGTGCCCACGACTGAGAGCCACCTTGTTACCATCTTGCCTCCAGCATGAAGGAAACTTACTTGTGCTTATATTGGTTTCAGCTCCATGACTCTATCAGCCTGTTATCCACTTAAGCACTCTCCTCTGGGAATGCTAGCCTTTACTTTGCTTTTCAGTTTAATAAGTGCACCTCAGTCCCCAAACCACTTGGAAGCATTGCCCCGTAGCATCCAGCCCCTTCTCCGCTGAACACTCACAGAAATACCAGGCCGGCTATCCCCAAGGGAACATCATACACACCAGCCTATATGATTCATCTCAGGATCAGCTCCTTATATAGTACCACAGGATTCAGATATATTTACAGTGAAAAACAACAATAAGTTTACTATCAAAGAGTCAAGAGATAGTGAGTAAGGATAATGGAAAGATTACATATAAAAGAAAATCATAACATGCTTTCTAGAGACTACACCTATCAGACTAACCTTCTGTCTACAGAAGTTTATCTCACCTCAAAGGTCCTTTGCAGAATTTCAACCAAGGCTGGTTGTGATCCCATTTTCATGAATGTAGTTGCACCGCTCAATTACTTCCTAGGTGCAGGATAAAGGGGTGTTTTCCTTGCCTTCTCCTTATATCCTCCAAACTCAGACTCATGATAGCCAGCGCCGCCGCCGCCCCCCACTCTCCCCCACACACATGTGGCTTATTCTCTGGTGTGCTGCCTCCCTGTTTATTTCACATCCTCCCCCCACTGACTTCATATGTAAATGGAGCTTCCATTGTGTTAGCTTACAATGCTTAATTAACATGCGAACAGAGACAGGTGAACAAATATCTTTTGTCTGACAGAAAATGTGTTTGTTATCTCTGCCCTGACACAGACTTTAGAACATATTTCAAAGATACATACATAATTCCTTACATAGCATCTGTACATACATTTCACAATGATATTAATGACCAATGTTACCTGGCTTTTATTTAAGACTTCACCTGACATTCTTTGGTGAACCAGAATGTACATACCAGGATCAGGACATTCCTGTAAACCCCTTGCCAGTTGGCACTGAGAGGTTTATGGGTCACTGAGTCATCCAAGGAAAGACCAAATTATTCAGTTTGGCATCACACTACCTTTAGTGTTAGGACAATATTAAAAGCTCTGCTGTGGGATATTTAAACTCGCAATACTAGCAATTCATCTGTTATTATGGCTTCTAGCTGGCGAAACAGTAGACATTACAATGCCCAAGTTTATCTTACTAAAGAAAAAGCAATAAATACCATGACAGAGTGAATCAATGAGAGATGGGACAAATCCTCAGCACCAGGACCAGAGGACCCAGCCAATTTTTTTTTTAAATCATCAAGAGGGTTTTAGATTAAACAATGTCTTTTTTCAGTATTGTAGTGACCATACTGACTCTGTAGTGACACTTCCGAGTCCATCCCCTTCCATCATGAGCTGAAAGAAAAATATTGACCACGCATCCTGCTAGTAACATTAGGGACTCATTTCAGCATCCAGCCAGCAGAGGGCTCCATGATGCTAAGTGAAGTGGACAAAGAGGTGACACACAGAGACTGGGCAAATAGGGAGAGAGCCACTGGGTTGTAGGTAAGTGTGAACAGCCGGCAAGTGGTGACAGCCCAGCTGGCTGGGGAGGGAAGATCAGGCCCCAAAAGCTGAAAGCTAAGCCTGGAAGCAGATTGTTCGTTGCAGGAGGCCCGCAGCAGCAGAGAACAGGGTGAACAGCCTAAAAGTAGCAGGTGAGACACAGGCACACATCTGAACGACAGGAGAACAATTTGGAGGTGCCCCCAATGAGACCAGAGAGGACAGGACTGATCTCTGGCCAGTGGGTCTACAGGCCTGCATTGAATTGTCTGTTAGCCCACATACAAAGCCAGAGTAGCCTTGTACCCCTCCTATTGGACATGCCTGGAAGGGCAATGAGTCTTATCTACCGATAGTGTTTCTGTTTCTTTTTTTCTACTCTGCCACACTGGACTTTACATTTTCAATATGAATTGGGTTTGGAAAATATTCTGAGTGAAAAAAACAAACCTTTTTTTGGGGGGGAGGGGAGGCTACAGAACACATACTGGCATGGCGGGGGGGGGGGGTAAAGCATATTCTGGAGGGGCTGACAGGTAGGAGAAAGAAATGTAAATCAGTTCATTATTTCCAGGCTTGACCTTTAAAAAGCCTATTAGCTGACTTTCCTACAAACCTTGTCAGCCCCATACTCAGCACCCTTTCCAGCCTCCCCCTTCAAGCTCAGAATCCCTAGCTGACATCACCTCTTCAGCCCCCTTCATGTCCACTGATGCTCACTTGTCTCCAGCACGACTAGCATGCGTAGCAGACAGATTCTGACGGGTCTGTGCAGAGGCAATGGGTTTTGCATGTAAAATTTCAATTTGCCCAACTGGACTGCGGAGGTGCAGGCTTTGTTATTTGCACACAGCAGGGTTAGTGCTAGGGAAATGGGTACATTCCCAAAGATGTGCACACTCCAGTGGAAGCAGCGATGAAGTCCTATAGTGAAAATCAAGCTCTTAAAATAGAGGTCCATTACTGTAGGATCTACAAATGTTAGTGAATAGGATTGTTATGTATCAGTAAGTGAACCTCATCTCTACTTATGTCACTGATGTGTGGTTAGTACACCAGGTTCTCTTGGTACGAAGCAATAAAATCTTTCCTATTTTCACTTACACATTTATTAGCTTGATTTCTTGGTTAAAGATTACACTGCACTCAACTTCCTGCCCACCCCACTATTGGTTAAAACAAAGATTGTGTCTTCAAATAACAACTGGAGGGTACTCCTTGGTAACAAATACTCATATTGCAGGTTAAATAAACTCTGAATCTAAAAAGGAAATGTGCCTAGGAGATTGCTAACACCAATGTAAGCGGGAAGCCCTTCAAGGTATCATCAATAATGCGTGCTCTCTCACTCTCTCTCTCCACACTCTAACCCTTTGCTGCTTCTGCTCTCACTGTAGCATTTTAAAAAACGCTCATTGTATATTTGTACAACTCTCCCCCTCCCCGATCCATCTCTTTTCATCAAACGATTTATTTTTCCCTTTCAAAGTTATTTAAAAGAACTAGAGTTCTTTTACTAGAGAGTTATATCTCCCTTCCCCCATTGCCAATATTGTTACTCAATCTGGGAGTGCCGAGGAGGGCTAGGGAAGGCAGTTTTACACTGTACGCATACAGTTATGTTTTTTAATTGAAGTTGGAGAGGGCTGAGCCTTCCCTGGGAATAAGGAACAAAAGGGGTGAGAAATTTAGCATTTGAGGTAACAGGCTGGCAGTTTGTGGGGGCAAGGAGAGAAAAGGAGAAGCCAGCTGGCCATAGTTAGTATGGGCAGAGGGCTCGATCCCAGTACTGCTGAAGTCAGTGGCAAAACTTTGATTGACTTTCATGGTGCAGGATCAGACCCTGAAGTCACAGATTTTAGAGACTGAAGAGAGCTACTAGGTTTTCTAGTTCATCTCCCTGCCAAAGCAAGATTGTACATTTCTTAGTACTTTGTGCAGTCTAATTTTAAGTGTCCCAAATAACTAGGCTTGTATTACATCCCTTGGGAAACTCTTTCATAGTCTAATAGCTCTAACTGTTAGGAAGGTTTTCTGATATTCAGCCTAATTTTTGCCTTTCTTAATTTGATCCCATTTCTCCTAGTTATACCTTCTTGTACCAGGCTAAATAGAATTATTTAACCTCCTTGGCATCTGCACCTGTGAAATATTTGTAGAATTATGACCCCACAGGCACACATAATTTAGCCTAGATATATTTGTTTAGCTGTTTTCATCTTTCCTCATAAGTCAGTCCACCAGTCTTTGAACATTTTTGAAATCTATCCAGTTTGTTAATCTCTTTCTGATAATGGGATTCCTGGAACATTTCAGATGCAATTGCACCAGATGTATAAAGAGGAACTATTACCTCCTTGCACCAAGGTAAAATGCCTTCGCTTATGCAGCACAAAATTCCCTTTTCAGAAATAGAGTTCTACTCCTACAACCATCAGATTTTCATATTGCACCATCACTATGATATAACAATGAAGACAGTATGAAAAGTCAGACCTCTTCAGTCAGTCTGAATGTATTACGGAGAAATAATTGTACAGCATCCACACACTTTAACTGGGTTACACAAGTCAATTTCTGTGCAATTTTAAAAAAATATTATTTTGTAATTGACATTTTCAGGGGCCAGGGCAGCTTGCGAGTTGTGTAAGTTATTCTGAAAATGCACAGAAAGGCATGATGGATGATATGTACATATAATTTGTTGATTAATAGAAGAAAAAAGGCAAACCATTAACTGTGCTCCTAGTTTTCAAAATCAGTTTTAGATAATCAAATATTATTTCTGCTATAATTTAAAAATATTGCCGAGTTCTACTCTTTAAAATATTCAGTCAAACCAAAATCTTTAGATCATGGGAAAAGTACAAGAATTATAAAAATAAAGATACATTGGAAAATCAGTCTTATGAAGCATCTTTCATGATCTGAAGAACAGACAATATGATTAATTGTATCCACCACTTGCTCCTGTCAAACACTAAAGAACAGCTGAAATTGCTGGTACACGTGCACCACAAATGTTACAAAGACAACACAATAGACACACACAAGTAAAATAGACAAAAACAGAGAAAAGTATATACATGTTACATAGCAAGATTCATTTTTCTGCTATACTTAAACCACAATTGGAAACACTTTGGAATGGGCTTTTATGTTCAGAATTACTCATTTGGAATTTTAATTCCAACAGAAACCAAACCATGCAATTTTTAAGTACCAGATGTTATGTTTCTTCATACACAAAGAGCAAACTGACACTTTCAGTCTAATGACTTTTTAAAATTAAAATAAGAACGAACAAAAGTAAAGAGCGCACAAATTCTCTCTTCTCTGTAAGAGATTATCCTGATCATAAAATAGGAGACGGTCTCTGTGGGTATTAGAGTCCTGAGAGACTAAATGGAGTGGTACAAAGGAAGTCCTATGAGTTTAATAGTGATATGCAGCTCAACAGAAATACAAAGTGCCACAGACTGATGTACCCTTTATAATATACATATTAAGAGCTCCACATCTTTATGCACAGTCTGCAACTCCCATTCCACCAGGAAGCTAACAACCAGGCAACACTGCCACAAAAGAGAGCAGCACTGACCCAGGAAGGTATATAATATTGGCACCTAGACCAGCAGTTCTCAAACTCTGGGTCAGGACCCCAAAGTGGGTCACGACCCCATTTTAATGGGGTCACCAGGGCTGTCATTAAACTTTCTGGGGCCCAGGGCAGAAGCCCAAGTCCAAGCTCCCCCACGCAGGGCTGAAGCCGTCAAGCTTCAGCACCCCCTAGGGCAGAGGGGCTCAGGCTTCGGTCCCCCTTCCTGGGGTCTTGTAGTAATTTTTGTTGTCAGAAGAGGGTCGCGGTGCAATGAAGTTTAAGAAACCATGACCTAGGGGATGATCTGACTCCATACTTCTCCAGCAGGTTTCCAGTGGAGCCCAGGCTGCAAATCAAAGCAGCCCTTCCCTGCTGGAGCCCCATTCCAAGATGACATTGCAAATGCCAGCTACTCTTCCCTGGACATGACTCATAGAATCATAGATGATTAGGGTTGGAAGAAACCTCAGGAGGTTATCTAGTTCAACCCCCTGCTCAAAGCAGGACCAATCCCAACTAAATCATCCCAGCCAGGACTTTGTCAAGCCGGGTCTTTAAAACCTCTAAGGATAGAGATTCCACTACCTCCCTAGGGAACCCATTCCAGTGCTTCACCACCCTCCTAGTGAAATAGTTTTTCCTAATATCCAACCTAGACCTCCCCCACTGCACTTAGATCATTGCTCCTTGTTCTGTCATCTGCTACCACTGAGAACAGCCGAGCTCAATCCTCTTTGCAACCCTCGTTCAGGTAGATGAAAGCTGCTATCAAATCCCCCCTCACTCTTCTCTTCTGCAACCTAAATAAGCCCAGTTCCCTCAGCCTCTCCTCAGAAGTCATGTGCTCCAGCCCCCTAATCATTTTCACTGCCCTCCACTGGACTCTCTCCATTTGTCCACATCCTTTCTGTAGTGGGGGGCCCAAAATTGGACACAATATTCCAGATGTGGCCTCACCAGTGCTGAATAGAGTGGAATAATCACTTCCCTCGATCTGCTGGCAATACTCCTACTAATGCTGCCCAATATGCCATTAGTCTTCTTGGCAATAAGGGCACACTGTTGACTCATATCCAGCTTCTCGTCCACTTCTCACCTCCATTTTGAGGCACAGCTTTCTGTGTTGGTGCAGAAGGCTGCTGCCATTTACACCCCCTATGACCATGGTTGTGAGTCAAGTCTACTGACTTTAATGGATTTGCACTAATGCAGTAGAACAGAATATGATCCTCTAGCTCTAAACTAGGAACGGAAGAAACTTATAATTAAATTCACCATGAAGAAGTGCATTAAGATTACAGTGATGAGAAACACAGGTTAAAGTGCCCCCATTATCTGAAAACAAATGAAGGTAGAGATCAACTCAGTCTGACATAAAGAAGTGAATGCATTCATTTGTAGAAGGGAAGGACCCACACAAGGAGTTTCCTTTGAATAACGTGTACACTAAGTCAACCACTCAGAGAGAGACATTTTATTTAAGAGCTAAACATTGATTTTGATGCATAATCACTAGCAAAGTCAATCATTGGCTTGTGTTAAATAAAGAGTTGCTTAATGGAAATGCAAGGTCATTGTCTACTTTTCTATCACTCAGGTGTTTGAGTAAGGGTAGCGCTTGAGTCCTTTAATCCAAAAAAGGTGGGGTGTTTTGTTTTTGTTTTGATTTGCAGCATGCACAAAGTCTTCTACACACCCTCTCAAGTCACATTTTCAAGATTTGCTGTTTCTCCAGAAACAGCAGTGTTGCTATTCTCCAGTTCTGTACCCCAGGAAAAATTGAAGTGGGGACCATGTTTCTGGCAAACTTGGATTGTTTGGTCCTTTTCTTACAAAGAACTGTTCTCACAGGAACAATCCCTGCAAGTTGTGTAATCAGGTTCTTTCAATGGAGGGAAGTTCCACTCTCCAATTAAATAGTTGGTCTTTTAGCACTCTTCCCTCTGATTCAATACTAATCTTATGCCTCAACATTGTGTTCGGGATACTGTCTGTTGCTGGAGTACCACCTTTTAAATTAGAGTACAATGGAGGGCCTGACCACTTGTGCACATTAAAGCCTTAGATGAAATCCAGACCCCATTGAAATCAATGGGATTTTTGCCATTGATTTCAATGGGGCTAGGATTTCATCATCATGTCTATTTGCAAGAGTATGGATGTTAACCCTAGGTTCCGGAGCAAATTCCAGTAGAGGTCATTATATTCTATTCATCCACAGTAGAATCAACTGGACGTAACATTCTTCACTTCCTCTCTTAAACTGTTGGGCTGAACACTGTTAAACAGTTGCTCCATTCCACCCCAAAAGTGGCTGTAGTCCAGTGATGATTCCAATATATGTGTTCATTACAGTAGGGCAAGTGTGTTAGTACTTGTAGATAAAAAGGTGCTATAAAAATCTAAGTTATTTAATAAATGTATCCATATTGCCACCATATTGGGTGTGGAGTTTTTTTTAATTACTTAAACAATCAGAGATAAGTAACCCAACAGAGATTTGGTTGCTTGGCTCGACCCAAACATTTGGAAGCTTATCCAACTGCACTTCATAAAAACTATTCAAACTTTCTGGGTTAGCAAAATTGGGCTGATAATTTCATGAGATTTCTGGCAGTTACTTCCAGGGGAGAAACACTTTTCAGAGTAGCCTCTCTTGTGTATTTCAACATTACCAGTCCTGGCTAGAATCATAAAACTTTATTGAGAGCAAGGTTTGCTTTCGCTTTATTTGGAGTTCCTAAAAAAGGTTTGGGCCATTCTCTATTTTATCCTACCTGGTTTGCCCATTTCTAATATAACACAATTTGGCTATGGATATTGACAAATATTTGAACAGCACAAAGCAAAGTTTTTATTGCTTTCAAAATGTTGTAGCTGACAGTTATAAAAAACTCAGTTAACATATAGTGACCTGTGTATTGAATCTACCAACTTAAAGACCATGGGTGAAATCCTGCCTCTACCGAATTAAGTGGCAAAACTCCCACTGATTTATATAGAGTCTTGATTTCATCCACTGTGCGTAAGAAGTAATTTCAAGGTAGATTGTGACTGTTATTTCTCTAATGAATTAATGTCAGGAATCAGGAGAGGCTAAATATTTTTACTTGTATACCTACTTCTGAATTCCTGATAGTGGCAAAGCGCCCACCTAAACCAATGGGAATTTTACCAGATTAAGGATTGTGCACTTTGATTTCTGTTTAAGGCTGTGGGTTTCAACTGTTTGCAGATTTTAACACATTCATACTGCAGAAGAGAGCTCTTGGAAGACACAGTAAGAATCTATAAATATATACATGGATATTATAAAGATACTGGGATCAATTATCGTCACTAGTCAAAGACAGGCCAGTAGTGCTGCAATAATCTTAAATATTTAATATAATTTTCCTGTTATCAAATAAAATTTAAGAATCATTGTCAATGGAAAATGGTATGAAATTGCCAGTATTGGAGATATTTAAGGGCAATAGAGACACCTATTTATTAGGGATTGTTCAGGAATCGGGTTTTTGTGCAGTTTTTTTTTCCTCTAGAGAAGTTGATCAGTTTTGGCACCAACTTCCTAACCGCAGCATCAGCTCCATCCCCAGAATAGCCATTATCTTCTGTCTGTGACTGGCAGAAAGAGGTCATTTCTAGCAGCATCAATTCTATCTGTATTTTTTTTTTATCTTCTACTTAAGTTTTTAGCCCTCTTTTTCTCTCCTCCAGTTGTCTGTTCCCTCTTCTTGCCAGTTTTTTATATCCTCCTTTACCCTTCACCATTTGTCTCATCCTTTGATCAACATTATTACGATCACTCTCCCCATCTTGTTCCTGCTCTCTGATGCACAGCTGAGCTACACTGAAGCAGTTCACCTAGAATGACAGAGGCACCTGCAGTGTAGGAAGACATGCTGTATGTGGAATGACTGCAGGTGACAACGGCAGCAGATTCAGCATGGCAAACACACACAATGGAAGCAGAAGGAGATATACAAAAAGTCCACTAATAAGAACATTCTGCTTCTACCTTGCAAGCTGCATGAGATGTCTCAATGGGCCACATTTCTGCCACTCATTGCTGTATCAAACAAACAATGACAGTCTCCCCAACATTAACATACTAATTTAAGAAACGATTCATCTTCTATTGAAGTTAGTATCAATCTTCCCACTGACTTCAATGGGAACTGGATCAATCCTTTAGGACCTGATTCTGCAAACACACACGTGCTTAACTTAACTATAGATATAGTATGAATAGTTTCACTGAAATCAGTGGAACTACCCGGGAATAGAGCTAAGCATGTGCAAAACTGTTGGCAGGCTCAGGCCCTAGAATACAAGATAATTTATTTTTAAAAGACTCTGATTTGTAAACTACCATACAGAAATGTATTCGTAGTAATAGTAAGCAACTTCCTGATCAAATTCCAGCTACAATTTGACAAATGCTTTTGGAATTACTCAAAATAACCCCATAAGAAGCCGGTATTCTCTTTGGAATTAAGTTGCCAAAGATATTCTTTGTTCTCCTGATATATAACCTCCCAACCCCACACCCCAACTTCCTGTGCCCATGGTATTTTCCTTGTATACTTGCATGATGACTTTAACAGGCACATAGATTTTATACAGGGAAGAAAAGAAAAACAGTCTTCCCAAGTGCATTTTAAAAATGTAACTGATTTGGGCAAAAAGTTTAACAGCTGCCAGTACTATTTTATACACAGCAAGAAGTGTCAGAGATTATGTACACTTTTCATTGCATAATACTGTGCTAGTAAAGAAAGCAACATATCTTCAATGCCTTTTAACAAGGGAATAAGCAAGGAAACAAAGGTCCCAACACATTATGATCCAATGCCATATGCTGCAGTCCTGTCTGTGATTTTATAACAAAGGCAAAATGTGATACAGTTAACAAGTGGTTCAATAGTCAAGATATCATGCTTATAATTTATTAAATAGATCTATTTAAGCTAGATACTATCTCAGTAAATTAATTATTGTATTAATTAATTCATTGTCATTCCCTGTGCTTTCACACAGCTATAGGAACCAAGCATAAACATTGTAATTCTAGTTCTCCCTAACTTACCACACTAGAAAGACTTTGCAATTACCAGGAATGTAAATGATGGATATTTCATTATATTTAAATAGCAAAACAGACACAACTGACCGCTTTCTTGATCATTCAAAGTGTCAGTGTCAGCACTAAGCTAGCATTTTCCATGATAAGCTCCTGTTATACTTCCTTGTCAATTTCAGAGAATTGTACCTTGCAAATTTCTTGGGGTTGATTTTCCATGCCTTGCACATTATGTCATCACTTACCCCTATGCAGAGAGGGTACAAAGTGTTACCATGCTTAACCAACAGCATTTTACATCTACCGAGCACAGAGCTAAGAGACAACATAATGTGCCAAGCAATGGAGAATCAGGCTCCTCATGTTTGGTGTTAGCCCAGAGATGGATATTTTTGAAAAGTTTGAAGAAAATACATTCAACTGGCTTTTGTGTTATCAAAGCATGGGGGAACTGTTTTCTACATTACATGAAAATTCTTTAGGTGTTTCATATAATAGTTTTCCAGTGGCTGCTTTAAACTTTCCAAGCTGACATGTACCTTATAGTGAATGAGTCCATTTGAAGACACTTGGTTACAGCCTAAAGTTATGAACGTTTGCAAAGTTATGTACTGAGCATATATAGGACATACTTTTCTCACCGATTTAAGCATTCACCAAAGCACTTTGAATGTTTTCAGGTACAGATCTGGTTATACCATCATTCATCACTGTTATGAACTCTGACAGCCATTGGACTACCCTGATCAAATTCCACTTGTGCATGAAAAAACTAGGAAGCCCTGTTTAGGTTTCACCAGGACCAGCTGAGTTTCAGAACTGTATAACCATTTTCCACTTCTGACTTCCTCAATTTTCCAAAGAGAGGAAAGTGTTCACGGTAATTTACAGTAATGCAATTTACAAACATAATCCTTTGATTCTTCAATAATGTAAGAACCAGGTAATGACCAAGTAATGCAAGTGTTGCTATAATAGCCATGCTAACATAGTGATTAATTCAAAACGGATCTCTGAAAAATGAGAAGTCATATTAAATTGTTATACTCTCTAGAGAGCTTGGACTTTGTGAGCTCTGTTGTGCCAGAACAAAATAATGTTCCTGCAGCAATAACATGCCCTAACTTTTCACCTGTGCAGTGATTTATGATTTTAAAACTAATGGTCTAACATGCTCACATAATAATAGAGCAGATGTTCAAGTTCCTCCAGAAACAATAAATTATGGAAGTTAGAGGAAGAAAAAGCAAGGATCTGCTAGTCTTAATATGCCTGTTCTTATCTAGTTTTAATAGCTAAGCAGAAATAGACCTGGTTAGTAATTGCACGGAAGACACCTCCACAGAAACAGGAGCCTGTGAAACACAGATTTTTTGTAGACAAGATTATTTCACTTTCAAGCCTCAAATAGATTACTACCAGCATACAAAGCAGTTTGATAGGTAGGACTACTACTTTTGAATGCAGACATCCCTGATTCTGTTTGATGCTGGCATGGATTCAGTATTTAACCACATGGATATCTTTCTGTGTTCTGCACAAACACCATCAAGCTCGGCAGTTTTTTAATATATTCTTGCTAGAATGCACTTATTCATTAGCTAGTTAGTGTTAAAATATTTTTTTCAGTTTAAGCCCCTATTTTCAGTAGTGTGACTTTCTAAAATATCTACCTTCCGACTGAAATTCTCATGCTTAGTCCCAGCCCAGAGGTGAACACATATTATATATTTTTTAGGATGAGACATTCAGATAAATGCTGATTTTAAGTGCTTATTGAAACAAGTTATTTATATTTTCTCTCTTTAATCTTTAAAAAGAACTACATATCTTAAATTAAAAAAGAGTAAGTATTGTAACAGACATAGCCTTTTTTAAAAGAAGAGTAAGAAAATTCAAAGTTAGCAGTAACTTTAAATCAGGATACATTCCAACAGGGGGTCTTTCATTATATGGCAATACAGTATATATGCAGTAACAGACAATGAGACATACCAGATGCGCATTCAGAAAACAGTACACAAATTCAGCTTATTTACATTTTCTTATTGGAGAAGCAATACAGAAAAAAAAGAAATGGATTCCTTGCTGTTAGACTGTATTATTTGCCAAATTCAGTATTATGTTGCATTTTCCTCTGTGTCATCACAGAATGAAAATCCCTATTGTACTGACTCTGTACTGAATTTAGCCTAAACAGACCATTGCACCTGTGCACAGTTCCACTAAAGTCAGTAAGAATCTGCCTACATGAAGTAATTTGCGAGATTAAGGCCCAAATTTCTGTTAACCTAAAAATGTATACAGCCCCTATCATAACATCGTTGTATTTCCAAAATAATTAAAAACAGACAGTAAAAAGCACAATAGCTTTAACTGTTTGTTTTTTTAATTACAGTCTCGTACCCAGATTGCAAGATGTTTGGGCCAGGGTCCACATTTTCATATGAGTTTGTTTAGTGTCTAACACAATGGGGTCTCAATCTTGATTGGAGCCAGTCATAAACATAAAGGGAAGGGTAACCACGTTTCTGTATACAGTGCTATAAAATCCCTCATGACCAGAGGCAACATCCTGTTACCTGTAAAGAGTTAAGAAGCTCAGATAACCTGGCTGGCACCTGACCCAAAGGACCAATAAGGGGACAAGATACTTTCAAATCTTGGGGTGGGGGGGAAGGCTTTTGTTTATGTTCTTTGTTTACTTGGTTGTTCTCTCTTGGAACTGAAAGAGGCCAGACAGAAATCCACCTTCTCCAACCCATCCTAATCCAAGTCTCCAATATTGCAACCAGTATATGTAAACCAGGCAAGGCGGATTAGTTTATCTTTTGTTTTATGTGAATTTTCCCTGTGTTAAGAGGGAGGTTTATTCCTCTTTTCTGTAACTTTAAGGTTTTGCCCAGAGGGGGATCCTCTATGTTTTGAATCTGAATACCCTGTAAAGTATTTTCCATCCTGATTTTACAGAGATGATTTTTACCTTTTTTCTTTTTCTTTTTTTTTTTAATAAAATCCTTCTTTTAAGAACCTGACTGATTTTTCCATTGTTCCAAGATCCAGGAGTTTGGGTCTTTGATGATTTTGTAACAAATTGGTTACGATATTATTCTCAAGCCTCCCCAGGAAAGGGGGAGTGTAGAGCTTGGGGGGATATTTTGGGAGAAGACGTCTCCAAGTGGTCTCTTTCTCTGTTCTTTGTTTAAAACGCTTGGTGGTGACAGCATACTGTTCAAGGCCAAGGCAAAGTTTCTACCTTGCGGGAGTTTTTAACCTAAGCTGGTAAGAATAAGCTTAGGGGGTCTTTCATGCAGGTCCCCACATCTGTACCCTAGAGTTCAGAGTGGGGAAGGAACCCTGACACATTGGCAGAGCGGTGGGATCATTTTGAACCAGAGATCATTTTGAACTAAAAGCAGACATGAAGAGGGTTTTTTATAAGCTGCAAGCAGCTAGAGGGTTTTCTGTTTATTTGCCTGGAGAGAGAGGTATTAGTTTTTTTACAAAGGGATTTTTCTTTTTTGAGTTGGAGTTTTCTCTACCTAAAGACAGGGTAGTTAACCTCCTGCAGGGAAATTCACAAGTTTTTTTGCCTAACTCCTGGGTATAGCTAGAGTTAAGCACAAGAAAGCAGGAAAATGACTTCCAGTGAAGCAGCTAATAAATTAGCTGGCCAGATTCAAAGCTGAAGAGAAACAAAAAAGAGCATGATAGACAGATGGCCTTAAGGCGCTTGGAGGTAGAGGCAGAAAAAGCCAAGGTGGAGGCAGAGGAAGCTGCCCACAAGAGAGCTATGGAGGAAAAAGAAAAAGAGAGGAAGCATGCACTGGAGATGGAGAAGGCAAGGCCTCAGCAGAATATACCAACCAACCCTAGCAATCCTTCTCCAGTTACCGCTTCCCATCCCAGAAAGTTCCCCACCTACAAGGCAGGCGATGATATTGAGGCCTTCTTAGAAAACTTCAAAAGGGCCTGCCTTGGGTACAGCATCTCTACAGACCAATACATGGTAGAGCTGAGGCTGCAGCTCAGTGGACCCTTAGCTGAGGTGGTGGCTGAAATGTCTAAGGAACACATGAACAAGTATAACTGTTTAAAGCCAAGGCGAGAGTCAGAATGGGGCTAACACCCGAGCTTTCTCGTCGGCGGTTCAGAGCCCTAAGGTGGAAACCAGACGTGTCATTTACCCAACATGCCTACCACATTGTGAAACATTGGAATGCCTGGATATTGGGAGCAAGTGTTAAATCTCCGGAAGAGTGCCCTTCCTAATGCAAATGGAGCCATTCTTAGAGGGTGTTCCTGAGGCAACAGAAAGGTACATCCTAGATGGGAAGCCCAAAACTGTAATCGAGGCGGGGGAGATTGGAGCCAACTGGGTGGAGGTGACAGAAAAGAAAAAAAAACTAGTAGCGGTTGGAGTGAATATCAGAAGGGGCAACCCGAAACAAAATCCTATCACCGGGGGCAACCCAAGGCCCCACCTATATCCCAAGGAAAACCCCAGACACCTTATTGTCCCACCACATCGTTCTCCAGCAACCCACCTCGCTGCAGTGATCAGTCAACTGGGTGATGTTTTAAATGTAATGAGCTGGGGCATGTGAAGGCCAACTGCCTCAAGAACCCCAACAGATTATAGTTCGTTGCACCGGGGTCACACCAAAGGTCCTCAGGCCCAGATGCCTCCCAGATACCCTTAGAGCGAAAGGAAACTGTGAGTGTGGGCAGAAAGAAGGTTACAGCGGGGAGGGACACTGGAGTGCAGGTGTCAGCTATACATCAATCCTTAGTGGACCACAACTTAATCAACGCAGAGACTCAAGTGATGATTCAACCCTTCAAGTCCAACTCTTTCGATTTGTTTACAGCCAAGTTGCCTGTCCAGTACAAGGGCTGGTCAGGAATGTGGACTTTTGCAGTCTATGATGATTATCCCATTCCTATGGCGCTGGGGGAAGACTTGGCCAACCAGGTAAAGCTGGCCAAGAGGGTGGGAATGGTCACCTGCAGCCAGACCAAGTAAGCTTCCATACCTATCCCTGTTCCTGAACCTTCTACCAGGGCCCCGTCTGTGTTACCAGAGACCCAGATGGAGGTGGTGGGACGGGATCCCCTGCCAACGACTGCAACAGCCGCAGTGGATCCAATCCCAGAGACCCAGCCAAAGCCAGTCCCCGAACCGAAACTGGCGAAACAACCAGCACCAGAACCATTGCCAGCACTGAGTCCAGCACTTGCAACCCCGTCTACAGCTCCAACACCAGACGGCACCACCGAGCCTGCACTGGCAGCAGCAGCAGATGACCCTGCACAAGAGGCTCAGCCAGAGCCTGAAATACCCCATAGTGCACCAACGGAGAGTGGTTCACCATCAATGGAAACAGCCCCGTCACCTGCATCACTTCCAGAGGGACCAAGCCCAGGTCCACAATCCAGTGAGGAACTGTCGTCTCCAGCATCAAGGGAATAGTTCCAGGTCGAACAGGAAGCAGATGAAAGCCTCCAGAGAACTTGGAGGCACGGAGCAACCCACCACCTCTCAACTCTTCTAATCGATCCCGGTTTGTTGTAGAAAGAGGACTTTTATACAAGGAAACTCTTTCTGGTGGGCACTAGGAAAACTGGCATCCTCAGAGACAGTTAGTAGTTCCAACTAAGTACTGGGAAAAGCTCATGAGCTTAGCCCATGATCATCCTAGTGGCCATGATGGGGTGAACAAGACCAAAGACCATTTGGAGAGGTCATTCCACTGGGAGAGAATGGGCAAGGATGTTTCTGCCTATGTCCAATCTTGTGAGGTATGCCAAAGAGTGGGAAAACCCCAAGACCAGGTCAAAGCCTCTCTCCAGCCACTCCCCATCATTGAGGTTCCATTTCAGTGAGTAGCTGTGGATATTCTGGGTCCTTTTCTGAAAAAGACACCCAGAGGAAAGCTGACTTTCACGGATTTTGCCACCCGATGACCGGAAGCAGCAGCTCTAAGCAACATCAGGGCTAAAAGTGTGTGCCAGGCACTAACAGTCATTTTTGCCAGGGTAGGTTGGCCCTCTAACATCCTTACAGATGCGGGAACTAATTTCCTGGCAGGAACTATGGAAGCTCATGGGGTAATCACTTGGTTGCCACCCCTTACCACCATCAAACAAATGGCATGGTAGAGAAGTTTAATGGAACTTTGGGGTCCATGATACATAAATTCGTAAATGAGCACTCCAACGATTGGGACCTAGTGTTGCAGCAGTTTCTCTTTGCCTACAGAGCTGTACCACATCCCAGTTTAGGGTTTTCACCATTTGAACTTGTATATGGCCGCAAGGTTAAGGGGCCATTACAGTTGGCGAAGCAGCAATGGGAGGGATTTACGCCTTCTCCAGGAACTAACATTCTGGACTTTGTAACCAACCTACAAACCACCTTCCGAACCTCTTTAGCCCTTGCTAAAGAAAACCTAAAAGATGCTCAAAAAGAGCAAAAAGCCTGGTATGATAAACATGCCAGAGAGCATTCCTTCAAAGTAGGGGACCAAGTCATGGTCTTAAAGGCGCTCCAGGCCCATAAAATGGAAGCATCGTGGGAAGGGCCATTCACGGTCCAAGAGTGCCTGGGAGCTGTTAATTATCTCATAGCATTCCCCACCTCCAACTGAAAGCCTAAGGTGTACCATATTAATTCTCTAAAGCCCTTTTATTCCAGAAAATTAAATGTTTGTCAGTTTACAGCCCAGGGCGGAGATGACGCTGAGTGGCCTGAAGGTGTCTACTACAAAGGGAAAAGTGCTGGTGGCGTGGCAGAGGTGAACCTCTCCATGACCCTTGGGCGTTTGCAGCGACAGCAGATCAAGGAGCTGCACACTAGCTACGCGCCAACGTTCTCAGCCACCCCAGGACTGACTGAAGGGGCATACCACGCCACTGACACAGGTAATGCTTACCCAATTAGAGCCCAACCGTACCGGGGGTCTCCTCAAGCTAAAACTGCTATAGAACGGGAGATCCAGGATATGCTACAGATGGGTGTAACCCGCCCCACCTGCAGTGCATGGGCATCTCCAGTGGTTCTAGTTCCCAAACCAGATGGGGAGATAGTCTCTGCAGAAACCTACCGTAAGCTAAATGCTATAACTCGCCCAGACACCTATCCAATGCCATGCACTAATGAACTATTGGAGAAACTGGGATGGGCCCAGTTCATCTCTACCTTGGACTTAACCAAAGGGTACTAACAGGTACGACTAGACGAATCCACCAAGGAAAGGTCAGCCTTCATCACACGTCGGGCTGTATGAATTTAACGTGCTCCCTTTCGGGCTGCGGAATGCACCCGCCACCTTCCAAAAACTTGTAGATGGTCTCCTAGAAGGATTGGGAGACTATGCAGTCGCCTACCTTGACGATGTGGCCATATTTTCGGATTCCTGGGCAGAACACCTGTAACATCTACAAAAAGTCTTTGAGCGCATAAGGGAGGCAGGACTCACCATTAAGGCTAAGAAGTGTCAAATAAGCTTAAACAGAGTGACTTACCTTGGACACCAGGAGGGTCAAGGAACTATCAACCCCTTAGAGGCCAAAATGGATGCTATCCAAAAGTGGCCTGTCCCAAAGTCAAAGAAACAGGTCCAATCCTTCTTAGGTTTGGCCAGATGTTACAGGCGATTTGTACCGCACTACAGCCAAATCGCCGCCCCACTGACAGACCTAACCAAAAAGAAACAGCCAAATGCAGTTCAGTGGACTGAACAGTGTTAGAAGGCTTTTAACCAGCTTAAAGCAACACTCATGTCTGAGCTTGTGCTAAGGGCCCCAGACTTTGACAAACCGTTCCTAGTAACCACAGATTCGTCTGAGCGTGGTGTGGGAGCAGTCTTAATGCAGGAAGGACCGAATCAAGAGTTCTATCCTGTCGTGTTTCTCAGCAAGAAGCTGTCTGAGAGGGAAAGCCACTGGTGAATCAGTGAAAAGGAATATTATGCCATTGTCTACGCTCAGGAAAAGCTACGCCCATATGTTTGGGGACGGCGTTTCCACCTGCAAACCAACCATGCTGCGCTACAGTGGCTTCCTACCGCCAAGGGAAATAACAAAAAACTTATTCTGTGGAGTTTAGCTCCCCAAGATTTTGATTTCGAAATACAACACATTTCAGGAGCTTCTAACAAAGTGGCTGATGCGCTCTCCCATGACAGTTTCCCAGAATCAACTGGTTAAAATCGTCCTTGATATGTGGAAAATATTATTCGTCTTTATATAGTTAGTAGTATATTTAGAGGTGTCCTATTAATTCTGTTCTTCCTGGAGCTCTAGGAGAAAAATCACAGCCAGTGTTTCAACCTATCTGTGATTTGAGGGGCGTGTCATAAATATAAAGGGAAGGGTAACCACCTTTCTGTATACAGTGCTATAAAATCCCTCATGACCAGAGGCAACATCCTGTTACCTGTAAAGGATTAAGAAGCTCAGCTAACCTGGCTGGCACCTGACCCAAAGGACCAATAAGGGGACAAGATACTTTCAAATCTTGGGGTGGGGGGGGGAAGGCTTTTGTTTGTGCTCTTTGTTTACTTGGTTGTTCTCTCTTGGAACGGAAAGAGGCCAGACAGAAATCCATCTTCTCCAATCCATCCTAATCCAAGTCTCCAATATTGCAACCAGTATAGGTAAACCAGGCAAGGCGGATTAGTTTATCTTTTGTTTTATGTGAATTTTCCCTGTGTTAAGAGGGAGGTTTATTCCTCTTTTCTGTAACTTTAAGGTTTTGCCCAGAGGGGGATCCTCTGTGTTTTGAATCTGAATACCCTGTAAAGTATTTTCCATCCTGATTTTACAGAGATGATTTTTACCTTTTTTCTTTTTCTTTTTTTTTTTAATAAAATCCTTCTTTTAAGAACCTGACTGATTTTTCCATTGTTCCAAGATCCAGGAGTTTGGGTCTTTGATGATTTTGTAACAAATTGGTTACGATATTATTCTCAAGCCTCCCCAGGAAAGGGGGAGTGTAGGGCTTGGGGGGATATTTTGGGGGAAGACGTCTCCAAGTGGTCTCTTTCCCTGTTCTTTGTTTAAAATGCTTGGTGGTGGCAGCCTACTGTTCAAGGCCAAAGCAAAGTTTGTACCTTGGGGGAATTTTTATCCTAAGCTGGCAAGAATAAGCTTAAGGGGTCTTTCATGCGCGTTCCCACATCTGTACCCTAGAGTTCAGAGTGGGGAAGGAACCCTGACAGAGCCCACAGGTAGTATAAACACTATATAATCAATAACAGTGTTGCATTAACATGGCAATGTGTTGCATGTAATATCTTAGGCCACATTCCTGTAAGGAGCTCTGTGTGGGTATCAGGATCCACACCCACAGAGTTTCTTGCAGGGTTGGGGCCAAGTCCATATTTAATTTGCCATCATTAAGGCAAAAAACAACCAACTGCACAACAAAACAGGGGAATAATTCTCTCCTAAGGGGAGAATCCTGAACCCATGTGCAAAGCTTAAGTAAAAGGGTCTTGTCCAGGGGAACTTGGTAGAGGATGCGGGGGAACAGAATCTTCCCTTCTCATCCAAGCTCATACAAAAACTATTAAAGGCCATGGGCTGCAGCAGCATTCATGCTCGTTGCGTACTTCGTTCATGTCAACGTTTAGGCCAGTGAATCAGTGTATTTGACTTGCACTAGCATCCGGCGTATGCCCAACAACTCCTCCACCCCCACAAGCTAACTCAGAGAGGTATCAAAGAATAGAGTTGCATAATCTCCCTGCATAGCTTCTCTGCGGCTTGCCCTCCTGCGCAAGTGAACCACATACAGAAGTTCTGCTGAGTTTAGGAACTTCTATGCCTGGAAGATGGTAGGGAAGCAGGAGTCAGTCTTAAATATTTCAGTGGCTAGATATTACATGTACTATTATGGCAAAGCAAAATTTGCCCAAAGACAACTTATGCTGTATGTTTATAATGTTAAATTAATAGTAATAACCTAGCTTCATGTCCTTGTTTTAATAATGACTGTATTCAAGTTACAAAATTATATAAAACTAAAAAGACAAAACACTCTGATCTAACAAAAAGTTAAACTTCCATTTTTGATTTATGAGCCTGCTTCATTTAGTTTTTCACATCATTTATATACATACAAAGACATACGTCTGTAGAACATGACATCTGAGATGTTAAAAATCAATTATATTAATTGATTGCTTTTATTTAACTATCATGACATACACTATAATAACAACCAATTTTATGGATGAAGATGATTTCAAGCAATATTTCTATATCACTGAAAGCATTTGGAAATCCCACGTAAAGACTGCTCCATGATTATTCCATGTAGAAATGACCTCCACCTACCACACAGCTGAAGTTCCTTTCTCCTTTTGAATTAACTGCCCTTTTTACTTCCATGCAGAAAATTGTTTTAATTTTAGCAAGATTTTGTTACTATTCTAAAATATTTAACCAGAACTATCCAATCTTCAGTAACAAACCAAAAAAGGACTGGCATGTTGGCCCGGATGCCTCTTTCCTATTCCTAGAACTCCTGATGTTCTTAACTGTAACTACACAGCCACACATTTCCTCCAACCCTCCTATGGCCTGTGACATAATGTCACACTCTCTTGAATGTGCAGCATTTGAAGCATAAAAAACTCTCCAACTACCCTTTAGCTATATACTCTCCTGATATGCTATGCTAACATGGATAATTCCAAATCATAAAGGACAATAGACACATAATTCTCTGTTTATATGCACTTAATGTAACTTAACATTGTTCAAGAATAATTATGTCAGATACCCTGGGAATCTTGTTGAAATGCTAAGAACTACAGGAAAAGGGGGAACTTTATAAGTTCTTACAAGTTATTCTGATTCAAAGAGATTAAAAAAAAAATAGACTGATGCTAACTAAAGCTGTAACTAACATGAAACCCACACTGTCACCAGCCACACTGTGCCTCTTGCTTGCTGAAAGAAACGACATCTCAAAGGGCTATACCCTCTCCCCTCTTATTTACAGCTACCCTACTGGCCCATGCACCATCCCTGTTTTCAGTTTAAAGAAAAGGAGTACTTGTGGCACCTTAGAGACTAACAAATTTATTAGAGCATAAGCTTTCGTGAGCTACAGCTCACTTCATCAGCTGTAGCTCACGAAAGCTTATGCTCTAATAAATCTGTTAAGTCTCTAAGGTGCCACAAGTCCTCCTTTTCTTTTTGCGAATACAGACTAACGCGGCTGCTACTCTGAAACCTGTTTTCAGTTTGTATTGGGTTCAGTCCAACTTTGGACTGAAGCACCTTGGGCAAAATCTTGGCCCCACTGAAGTCCTTGCCGGTTTATATCTTTACATAAGGGAGGTATAATTATTTATAAAACCACTACAACTAATAATTAAAAAATGCTGGACAAACAAGAAGGTTGAGTGGATCCACCGAGAAGCTAGAAACTGCAAGAAAAGTCCGGCGTGCACTCAGCAGTCACACCTAGCGTGCATTATTTTCACGCCAAAGATGCCATTTAAAAGATGCGTTACCCACGCGGCGCTTTCTAAGAGCACCGGCTGATCGGGAGGCAGGGCCTCGCCACCCAGGCGTTTGACAGACGGATCGCCGATGGCGGTGGGCACCCATCACCGCGCTACCCGGGGCACTTTCCACGTCTGGATTCCATCTCCGGGCGCTTCCCGGGCCGCCTTGCACGGAAATGCCGACACGTTGCATTTGCCCAGCCCGCGCCTTCCCAGCCCACCCGTTCGGGGGAAAGGGGTGGACGGGAACCCCAGGCCTTCCCCCGAGGGCGCCCGGGGCAGTTCGGCGCGGGGCCGGGAGCGAGGCAGAGCCCGGCGCCGAGCAGCACCGGGAGCGCGGGAGTCGGAGTCTACCCCGGGTGGGGGGTCCTGGCAGCAGGGGACGGGCGGGAGCGGGCGCGCCCCAGCCTGGCTCACTGACCTGCCGCTGCCGCCGCCGCCTCCCCGCGACCCGCGCCGGACAGACGCGCGCGGGGCGCTGCTCCTCTGCGCTCCGGCCGCGGCTGGCGGGGAAGTGCCGGGCGGCGCCGCGGGGAGGCGGGGGCGGGGCTCTCCCTCCCTCCCACCTGCTCCTCCGGCGCCAGGCCCAGCTCCGGGGGCGGCTGCCCCTGGGCGCCTCCGGCCCCTGCTGAGGGGCCTGCGAAGCCTCAGACCCGCTCCCCCAGGAAATCGTCAAACGTGGATCCTGAGCATCTTTGGTCCCCAGCCCCCGAGCTGCTCTATCCCCACAGAGCCCAAGGCCCCTGGCTTCTCCCGGGGACTCCGGGCCTCGGCCCAGCTTGGAGCAGGAGTACAGTGAAAACACCAGCCCCAGCCCACTTTGGGCCCTGGTCCCCCAGCTTTTCTGGGGTGACTCAGCCCCCCACTGCACCGGCTCCCGAGGTGGAGCTGGTGAATGCCGGTCCAATAGCGCCGGAGAGCACACGGTGCTACGACCCGCAGCCTGGCAGTTCTTAAATCTACCCCCTTCCTTGCCCCTCACAAATGTAAGTGTCTAAAGAAAAATTCCAGATCCTGCTGCAAACCTGAGCAGCTGCACTGCACAGCTGTACCCTGCCCCTGGAACTTGCTGGATCCAGCATTTGTTTTTTTTTTAAATCCCAAATCCTAAAACAGTTGCCTGTAGTCAGAAGAGTGCAGCTGCTCCTGTTCCGCTGTAAAAATCCAAACTCGGAGGCATAACATAGATACATAGAGCACCCCGAGTTTGGCCATTTTGGGAGCCCTAAGCCCCAAATTGTACCATATAAAAATATCGGGGGGTTTTAGGAGCTGATGAAACTACGAATGAAATCTTTAAACTCCCAAGAATAACTCTTGAGGAGGACCTTGCCTTCTAAATTATAAAGGCAAAATATTGTTTACTCATCCCAGCAGATTTTCTTTTCCACAAATTCAGTCTGTGAGTCCCCTTTAACAAAAGCTCTCGCGGGAAGAAACACACGATCAACTTGTGGTCTGAAAGGCTCTGTCCACACTTTTCAGGAACAAGGAGAAATGTTTGTGGTTGCTTTTGTATAACAGAAAATCCTCAATCTGGGGATTGTTTAATCACCAGCCCCTTCTAGGTGCTTCGGGTAGCTGGATGCTCATTTCCTTGGATCTGTATCAATGAAAATCATGTTTAGGTGTTTTAGAAAATCTAAATGAGGTTCCAAGGTTCCGCAAATCCATTTCACATAGATCCAGACAATGGAAATCTTATCTCACTGAGGATGTTGAAAGGCTATGCTGGCAGCCTATGAACAACTGTCTTTGTGTTAAAAGAAAAGGAGTACATGTGGCACCTTAGAGACTAACAAATTTATTAGAGCATAAGCTTTCGTGAGCTACAGCTCACTTCACCAAATGCATCCGATGAAGTGAGCTGTAGCTCACGAAAGCTTATGCTCTAATAAATTTGTTAGTCTCTAAGGTGCCACAAGTACTCCTTTTCTTTTTGCGAATGCAGACTAACACGGCTTCTACTCTGAAACCTGTCTTTGTGTTGTGGGTATGGAAAGTCTTTCCCTGGAATTCTAAATCCTTTTTCCTATTGTTCTGTCTTCTGCTAAAATCAGTTTTCAGATTAGTTGTCAAACCAGGTAATCCTTGGCCTCAATAATCTGCTCCAGTTGCTTCCACAGGTTTTAGAGTCTTCTAAACACATTTCCAGTGAGTGCTTAACTTGCACCTTAAAAGGTTGCTGATTTGCTAATCGCCCAAACCTAACACCTTTTCCCCACCCCTTTTCCTCGGCCCCACCCCACCCAACCCACTCCGTCACACTCTCTCACCCACTCTCCCTCACTCATTTACAACAGGCTGGGGTGGGTCCCTTTTCGACCAGGTGTTCCAAAAAACCCAACTTTGTTCTACGTGAAGAAGAAGAAAAATGACACATTGAAAATGTACTTGAGAGAGAGATTTAAGTGCCAAATCTTAAAATAGTTTTTGTGTCAATTTTTCAAGACAGTGCTCTTTAGCTTAGATTAGAGATCAATTTTATGGGCTACTTACATCCAGAATTACTTGCGCAAATTCTTATGGGATGGGCTTGGAACCTATATTATTAAACTGAAATGACCTATTTGGGTTAAATCAGGTTATATATTTCTACACAAATATTGCCTTAGCATAAAGAGGAAAATACAGAGACAGGAGTAGTGAGGAAACCAAAAAGCAGAGCAATATTTTTTAAAATTTGTTTCTTGCCAATCCTGTGGATTGTTTAGCTAAAGTCTAGAATTATTCCCTTTTCCAACCCATCGTAAGTAATTAGGATGAAATTCACCTTATGCAGAGGGGCTATGCATGAATTAAGTACCACCTAAGCCCTATTTGAAGGATTTTAGTGGGATTGCTGTGGTGCATAGGTCTCATCTTGGTGATCTATACAGTGGTAAATTTCACCCACAGTACATAGTTTATAAGCCAAATGATTCAAACACACTTAAGTATTATGTTCTTGACACCTGGCCAGCAGTAGTCATCTTTATTACATATCCCTATTGTACATTAAGTGTTAGTCAAAAAAAGGGCTTGGTGCCAAGCTATTTAAAATTTGTCTAACTCTTTATAGTCATCCAGGGATCTGGGTATAGCTGCAAAAAAGAGGTGGGGCCTGTCCAAGAGAGGGTCTTCCAGTGTCAGGGGGAAAATCACACTACAGCAATTCAGTGGTGGTGTAAGTGGCCAAAAAAGGCCCCAAGGTCTATAATCAGCTCTGCGCAGATGGACACCTGCACAGAGCCCCATTGTCTTCTGCCTCCCCCAGATCCTACTTCTTCTCCTCACAGGTAGCTCCATGGACTCGGGCTGGAAGAATGCAATTTGCACCACCCTAGAGAGATGAAGCTTTCCCATAATTTTATACTGACCTTTACTGAGTTTTATTAAGTAACTAGATTAGTATAGTTACTATATGTTATACCTGTATCAGTAATATAGTTTTATATCAAGTGTATCAGTGCAACACATTATTAATGTTTTGCAGTATCTAGCTCTGAATACATGGATTATATTATGTTTTACCATTCTAAAAAATTCCAATTTTGGAATATTTAAATATATATTTTAATTGAGTATATGAAAAATACATTTTAATGTAGATCAGATAATGTATCCATTTCACCAATCAGTCTGTAATGGTCCAATCCTTTCAATGTGACCTTCTCTGTGGTTCCTGTGTATTTTGGCTTGAGCAGCTACAAGAGTTGCTTTGGGTGCTGTGGTTTTAGCTACTCGCCCTTAATGGGTGTTGAATGTTGTACCAGTGAGCAGCTTTCCTGCTAGCCTTCATGAATTGAGCTGTGTAACACTCCTAGCTCATCAGTCTCATTCTTTCATCGTGCTCAGCCACCATACCTGGGATTTACAGCTGCTTTTTCTTACACATCCTGTTCAGATTAATCCTATCTTGAATTTACACCCTTAAAAACACTTTCACGGGAGGGCCTACATGAGGCTTTTCTGGCACCTCAGTTTAGACCAGTATGTGGAAAATTAAATTCACAGCAGGCCTGTAATTGCTAAGGGACTACTGATGCCTAAACTAGCAACAGCCCAAACCAATGATAATGTGATCCAGAAGTACAGGAAAGCTAAGATAGGCAGGGGCACAGTGTGGTCTATATATAGTGGGTAAGTGGCCTGTTGATGCTGTGGCCCATAAAGGCATATTGAACAGGCCTGTGGTGGTATTGTGCAATATGTGATGGTAGCTAGTGAGCATTTGTACCCATAATGGAAATGTAGTTTTGAATAACATTGGTTAATGTTATTAAGGAATATCAGTTAATACAAACAGCTTCTCCCCATCCATATTCTGTACCAGGGGCTAAAAGAACCATTCTGAACTCAATATTAGAGTTGAGTATAATTATTCTTAACTATATGGTTGTCCTTTCCCTTTTTGCACCATCAGAATGCTCATGACACTGACACCTCATTCTACCCCAAATCCCCCAACCAATCCAAAAAATCCAAACAAAGCAAACTACAAAAAAAGTATATTAATACATTAAAAAAAACCCTACCACAAGCAGAGTTTTGACCCTATAGTGGGAGAACATTGTAGAGTGTCCAACTGCAGGAAGTGCACAAGGGACATCACTATTGCTATTAATGTGGAACGCACTCAGATACTTCAGTGATAGGTGGCACTATAAACCCCTAAGATTAAATAATTTATTCACTCTAACACATTCCACCTTTTTTTCTTTCTACAAGGAAGGTATAATTTTGTTGATTTTGTTATTCAAAATTATTTGCCAATTATTTACAAATAATTCTTTTTATGCAGCTCATTCACAAGCTGTTCACAGAGACTATTCAGCATTCTAAAGGCCCTCACTGTGAAGAGACAGATGCGGGAGAGCAGGGGGTTCTCTTTTCCTTGGTTTATTGGTTGCGGCAAATCTGGGGTGGGAGCAGGGAAAATCAGATTTCTGGTGCAAGTTTTCATGAAAAGAAAATTTGAAGTTTGCCTTCTGTGAATAATCACCATTATTCTTTTAAAATTAATCTTTTCTAAAAAAAAAAAAATTCCTGCACATGAATTTGTTACCTAAAGTACTAATTTTCCATTAATATAAAAAAGAGACACAATCTGAGAAGATAAGTTTAACAATCTTCTGTTTTAAATAGTATGAAGTAATACAAATAGCACTAATATATACATTTTGCACTATCCAATCAAATTAAAGAGAACTACTGAACTACAAATGTTCACAAAAGTTGTTTTGTTGCATTCAGCCATCTTATTTAATATACAGAGTAAGTGCTAGTACTGATTTAATATTTGATATGTTCCTTGTTGGGATGTTCTTCTGGGGGATGGAGGTTTTTTGAGACTGTCATCTCTGATAATATGATCCTAAATCTGGGAAAAGTGTAATGCTCTTTTCTTTGCCTGAAAAAAATTAGAGAAAGATTATACAGAGTTCATAACCCATTCTAACGCACATCAGGCATGCAGGGACTGAAAAGTTGGTGCAGCAAAAGTACTCTTTGTAATCTCTCTTAAATACATTCAGAGATCATCTCTTCTAAAAATGTTAATATTGTTATTGTTGGTGAGTTTAAGTATTATTCTTCACTTGTTCTTTTAGATCCAAATCCCAAAGTCTTTACTCATGACCTCCTTGGGAAAATCCTTCACTGCCTTCAGTGCAGCTGCAGTTAGGATTTCGGGACTGGGCCTATAGTGAATAAATAGCATATACTGCTACCTTCCTATACCACCTGTGTTTTCTTTGCCTACTTTTACTTTGTTCTTTAGTAAATCTATGGGAGAACGTATTATCATTACACAGTCAAAGCACTAGATTTGAGTTCGATTCTTGGCTCTGCCATTCCTTTGGATCTCTCTGGTCCTCAGCTCCCAATCTGAAATATAAAAACAAGAGTGTTTCAAGGATAAACTAGTTAATAATTATGAGGCTTTCAGATACTACAGTATTGGGGGGCCACTTTGTACCTAGACAAATAAATGGGACAATCCTGACTAACTGGGGACAGCTCTTGAACAGCTAAACAGTAAATAAGAGATCCAGTTCTACAGCCTTCTCCCGAACAAGACAATCAGTGAAGCAATGGGAGATTTGCCTGCATCAGAACTGCAGGATTAGGCACTAGCTGGGACATGATCCCATGACACTGTGTACAGAATGAGCTACGGCAGGTAAGTGTGCTGCTACAATACTTTGAGTCTCTTTTCAGAGTATAATAGACTATTACAAAATGAGACAATAAAACTTTCTTCTTAAATCATAGCCATGAAATAAGATCCACTCCAAATAGCTGGCATTGAGAGTTTTGCATATAGCCATTAAATGTTATATTATGGAACAGGATAACATTTTCATTTCCACTAGGGGGAGTATTACTAAAGCAGTACAATGTGATTTGTGGGCACAAACATCAGCATTTTTCAAGACAGTGTTTTCCTTTTCCACTTCCCTTGTTAAGATAGAGACTACGGACTCTATTCCGTAGTCATTGCAGGCCAGACCTGTACCCATACTGAAGTCCCTTTGTCAGGGCAGCCATGTGTAATGTTTTGGCCAAAATTTTCAAATCTAGCTGTCTAATGGCAAGATGCAACTCAGAGTACCAAGAATAGGATTATGGAACAGAATTTAAAAACAAATTCCCAAGGTTCACACACATTTGCGCACACAATTCCTGCCATTGTGCATGCAAATTGAGTATTGTACAAATGCCTCAGTTTATCTAACTGCTCCTTCTTTAAAAGAAAAGGAGTACTTGTGGCACCTTAGAGACTAACACATTTATTTGAGCATAAGCTTTCGTGAGCTACAGCTCACTTCATCACTTCTTTTCTTTTTGCTAATACAGACTAACACGGCTGCTACTCTGAAACCTGCTACTTTGTAACTGAAACAATTGACACTCCTCAACTCCTAGATCTCTTAATTATGTCTGTCCTAAGGTTCATTCACTCTTACAATTTTGGCAAAAGGTGAAATAGAAGAGTAATACATATGCCCTATGCTCCTGCAAAGCACAAGTGCAGGGGTCTGTCTGTGTGGGTCAGATTATGGGATCATGGCATAAATTTGTCAAAATATGTCTACATAGTGATTTGTATATGCAAAATGTCTGACTTTCACACACAATTATGGTAACTATGACCATAAGTTTTGATCCACAAAGAAGCATATATTTCTACATCTTGTGCCGGTTAGCCTTAAAAGTGGGGGGGAAGGGGAGGGGAGGGGGGATTGAGGGGAATTTGGTCTTTTTTATCTTTTAAAAACAACATTTGAGCAAGCAGTTAGTGAAATCCTTCCCAGAATCTCAGCATTTCACTGCAAAACTCTGGAACAATGTACCACTAACACACTTGCCTATCAATAAAAAATTTACTGTTAAATTGAAGATATACCCACATAATTGCAGCCTTAAAGAACAGAACCATGAGATTAAAAATATTTTCCTTACAAGTGGAGATAGAATCGAATATGGATGTTTTGCTATTGAGAAAGTGAAGACTCATAGGCCAAAGGAAGAATGGCTTTTGAGGTGGGATTTTGAGGTAGGTAAGGAGTCCAGTAAGTGGAGAGAGACTATTCTAATTAATGCGGCAGTGTAGAAAAAAGAGGGGCAGAAGAAAGTTTGATATTTGTGGTGTATGGGGAATAAACTAGGTAATAGGAAGAGGCGCTGTCAGGGAGACAAGGACGTGTCCACTGAGTGTCACAGAAGGAACAGCCATTCTGGAGCCTAAAATGGACAGGAAGCCTCTGAAGAGATTTCTGAGAAGAAGGTGAGGCAATTTGTTCCAGCATTTCCAGGGATAGGTGCAGTATGTGATATGGTGCAGTTTGGACAGATGGTGAGGAAGGCAGAGAAGAGGTGGGCCAGGCACTGAACCCCAGGGGTTCACACCATAACAGTGAGAGCCAATGGCAGAAGAGGGCCTGCTGTTAGCTAGAAGAGAGGGGCAGTTAGATAAACAGGAGATGGAAAAATAATAAATGAGCAAATTGAGGCACAGCTCTGATTTTCATTGCTTTACTTTTCTATTCTATTCAATGCCCCTTTCAGGCTGTACGTTCAGGGCAGAGGGGAGGAAGGAATCTACTTAATACCTTTTTCTTTTTTTTTTTGAAATATTTCTCTCCTCCCTCCCCAACTTCCACATCCTTCAATCACTGGACCTATTTCTCAATTGCTAGTCATAATCTTAACTGCGAAAGATATCACTCAGACAGGGCCAGATTTACTATATTGATGAAAACTATTTCACTAGCAGAGCCCACGTTAAACTCTACTGTAATGAGAGTTGACACAGTACAGCTAGAGTAGTTGGAAATTATATACCATGAGCCTGATCCTACAAGTTCCTGAAGGCCCTGGAGCCCTTTGGACTTCAATAGGAGTCAAGGGCATCTCACAGGCTGGGACCTTGTATTTACTCACATTCTTATATTACAAAATGTAAATATCCTCTTTTCCATTATAACAAAGTGTGACAGTGTAGTTGCCATGTTGCTAAGGCCCGGGGAGCCTGGGTCCAGCTTTTTATTTTTTGCTTTTACTGGTGCATTAATAGCAGTTCTTGGGAATTAGAGGCGTTGCCATGGAAACAGCCTTGATTTGGTGATATAACTTCAAGTTGCTGGTGTTAATCTATGATGTGCTCATTAAAATAAACTCTTACACTCTAGCTTCCATTTAGTCTTCAGACATTTTTCGAGGCAGTTGAACTAGCAGAATCTCTCTTTTCCTTTTGACCAGATCTAGGCATGTGCCAAAGAGGAGGCTGAATCAATAGGCACATTTACTTTTAACATAATTTATCTTTTTAAATGCAGCTGTGTTCATAAAATCCAAATGTACTTTTACTGCTAATAGTTTTAACTGGCTTTAAGTGATTTGAGAACACGGAGCTGTAACTATTACATGCTACTAAGGAGCTCATTCTTTACCTAATGTTTTGCAACAACATCATTCATCCCAGGATCTCAACATGCTTTGTATTATGGCAAAAGGTGCTAATGGCTTTTACTTTAGGAATCACTGATATTTATGCACCCAGGAGGATATTGAGTTAGGATGATCTGACCCTGGTCACTGGAGGGGCCATACTGAGGGCATGTCTGCACTGGCAGAGTTACAGCGCCAGAAGTTACGGCACCGCTCAGAGAGTGCTGAAGGGAAACCGCTGTTGTGTGTTCACACTGTCAGCTACCTGCGCAATAGCATGTTCACACTTGTGGCACTTGCAGCAATATTCAGAGTGTTGCACTCTGAGGAGCTATCCACACAGCATTTCTTCCTTTTCTGCCGCTAAGACTTGTGGGAAGACGGAGGGGGTTGCGGAGCATCCTTGGTCCTGTCCCAATGCGCTGCGATGCATTGCTTCGCATCCCAGCAATCCCTGTGCTTCCATCCACATTTGGCACCATTTTTCAGTGGTTTGTGTACTGCGCGCCCTGCCTCTTCGGTCTGCAGGAATGGATCCTGCACTGTCGCCACGCGTAGTAGCTATGACACGAGATTGCTTGTGGCATTCACGGAGGTGCTGACCACAATTGAACACCGCTTTGGGGCTTGGGAAACAAGCACCGAGTGGTGCGATCACATCATGATGCACGTCTGGGGATGATGAGCAGTGGCTGCAGAACTTTCGGATAAGGAAAGCCACATTCATGAGACTGTGTGATGAGCTTGCCCTAGCCTGGCAGCACAAGGACAAGAGAATGAGATCTGCCCTGCCATTGGAGAAGTGCATGGTGATTGAACTGTGGAAGCTGGCTACTCCAGACTGCTACCGATTTGTCACTAGCCAATTTGGAGTGGGAAAGTTGACCGTTGGATTTGTGTTGACTGAAGTGTGCAGGGCCATTAATCGCATCCTTCTCCGAAAGACCGTGACTCTCCACGAAGTGGTGGAATCTCCATCCTTACAGGTTTTTAAGGCCCAGCTTGAGAAAGCCTTGGCTGGGATGATTTAGTTTGTGTTGGTCCTGCTTTGAGCAGGGGATTGGACTAGATGACCTCCTTAGGTCTCTTCCAACCCTAATCATCTATGATTTTATAGCTCTGGGCAATGTGCATGACACTGCAGATGGCTTTGCAAAAATGGGCTTCCCTAACTGCAGAGGGGCGATAGATGGCACACATATTCCAATTCTGGCACCAGATCACCTAGCCCCCGAGTACATTAATCACAAGAGGTATTTCTCAATGGTTCTCCAGGTGCTTGTGAATCACTGTGGGCATTTCACAGACATTAACACAAGCTGGTCTGGAAAGGTGCATGATGCATGCATCTTTCGGAACACTGGCTTGTTCAGGAAGCTGCAAGCAGGGACTTTCTTCCCAGACCAGAAGATCACCGTAGGGGAAGTTGAAATGCCCATTGTGATCCTGGGAGATCCTGCCTACCCCTAATGCCATGGCTTATGAAGCCATATTCGGGGCAACTTGACAGCAGCAAGGAGCGGTACAACAACAGGCTGAGCAAGTGCAGAATGACTGATGAGTGTGCTTTTGGCCATTTAAAGGTCTGCTGGCACTGCCTATATGGGAAGCTGGCCCTGGCCAATAACAATATTCCTATATTTATAGTCATGTGTTGTTCGTGCCATAATATTTGTTAAGGGAAGGGTGAAAGCTTCACTCAGGGCTAGACTGCAGAGGCTCAGCGTCTGGAGGCTGAGTTTGAACAGCCAGAGAGCAGGGCTATTAGAGGGGCACAGCGTGGGGCCGTAAGGATCAGAGATGCTTTGAGGCAGCAATTTGAAGCTGAAAGCCACTAATATTTGTTGCAATGTTTGGGAGTGCAGTGTTTATAATGCTAGGAGGTGATTGGTGCAGATGATGAAATATGAAGGTTTAACATAATTGCCTGTTGCTTTGCAGCGCTCTGTTTGCTTTCAAACCAACACAATTTTTTTATTAAAAAACAACCACCGGCGGAGAGAGTCAAACCAAAAAAACAACCCCTCAGCAGTGAGGAGTATGGGGGAAGGGAAGATCTCAGGAGGAGGTTGGGTCCTGGGACAGCTAGAGATTTGTGTATGTCCAGGGACCATATCCAACCTTTTCCTCTGGAGTACAATGCAGCAGGAACTGTACTTCAGCAGGGCCAAACTGCAAAGGGATGGGTGTTGAGTGCAGTGGGTAGTGGGAATCCGAAGTGCTGGACTGTGAGGGGGGAGGAGTGGAATGCTGCAGGTAGAGACTGGAGCCAGAAGGTTGATAAAAGTGTGTTGGTGGTGTCTGGGAAAGAGTTTTGAGACAGTGGCTGCGGGGCAGGGCAGGCACGGAGCTGCTCAGTTTGCAGAGCTAGTATCGCCTGAAGCATGTCTGGTTGGCACTCCATAACATTTAAGAGCCATTCCGTGGCTTCTTGCTGGCATGCCACATTCTCGTTTCAGTCCCTCGTCTCACTGTCCCGCCACTCCTTCAATTCCTCCTTCTTGTCCGCGGAGCGCATCATAACCTCACGCAGAAAGTCCTCCTTAGTTCTTCTTGGCCACTTTCTAATTTTGCACAGCCATTCAGCTGCAGATAACAAAGAGGGTCATCTCTGTGAAGTTTAAACGCAACATTTTACAGAAGCAGTATTGTTTGCAACACGTAGAACACTGATTCAGTGATTTAAAACACAGCCAGTACTCACACACCTGTCACTAACAGGCTGACCCCAGGCAAGCACACATGAGCCACAAGTCCCCCAAACTGGTGATTGGCCACAGGGGCAGGGTAAATCACGGATGCTGCTGTACACTGGGCATGTGGCTCTTGGGGAGAGCCAGCACTGTAGGAGAGGCCTAATAATCATTCCTGTCCCCACACTTTTCACAGGATGTGATCATTATGGAAGATATCTCACAGCTGAGGGTGAGCAGGGAATCAAGGGAGAGTCTTCTCCAAGACTGCGGCTTCTGCCCTGGCCCTTATGCGGCTCACCTGTGTGCAACAATGGTCCCACCCCACCCCCATGATGGCACAGTGGCATGGGAAAGTTACCGTTAATGGGGCAAGAAACAAAGCAGCTCTGCCAAAGAACCTGTGGCAGTGGTTTGCCCAGTTGAGAGTTTCCTGGAGATCTGACAGAGATTCCCATGAAGTGAGGGAGTCAATCAACAGCCTGTTCAGCCACTCAGACTATGCACGTGGTGGTATGTGCATCACACAGACACAAGTCTATTTTCTGCAAACCTCCTGCCCCCAACAACTCAATTCAGCAATTCCCAAAATCAAATGCACTTACCAGAGGTCTCCTCTCCTGTTTGTACTTCACCAACATCCGACAGCTGTGACTGGCTAGTCTTCTCTAGGTAGAAAAGAGCTCCTGACTGCATGCATCTCTGACCTCTGAGTCATCCTCTGCCTCTGGGTCCCCCTCCCCCTCCACATCCAAGATGATGAAATTCTCTCAAAAGTTTTTCATAAATCAAAAAACATTAATTGAAAATGTCAAAACCTGAAACTGTCAAAAAGTCATTTTGTTGGAAAATTATAAACCAGCTCTGCTAATATTTTTTATTGAATCACGTTGTGAGGTCTCCACCTAGTTCTGTCTCGGATGAATCACTAGTAACAATGAAATTCAAAATTTACTAGGTGAGCCACAGACATCACCGATTTGGTCGATAATGTACCCTCTCCACCCCCCCCCACACAGCCCCCATAAAAGTCATTTGAAAATTTATTATCTCTACATTAAGATGAGGATGATATGGATCTGTCAAGTGGTGCCATTACCATAGAAACAGATATAAACTGATACAAATATTTCAAAGCAGCCATTTTGACCTGTAGGTGGGGTCATTGTTCATTAGTTCAATGACTATTATTTCAAGACATAAAATGGGATCTTTGAGACTTTGAGGTCACAGATAAAACAAAGTCTAATAATTTATACGGGTATCATTGAACTGTAATAGATTGGTGATATTTCTAGTCAACATCTTGTTCATCGTTATGATCTGTCAGAGTGCATGGGTTACCACAGTCTTCATTGCCTTAGCAGATACACAGTTCTGTGTAGGAAGATTTAACATATCAAGAATGTAGACTGGTATCCACTTGGCATAGTTGAGCCTCTTTGCAGTAAAGTAGTATGGAAATGCATGCGGGGGGGGAAGGGCAAAGAGAGAGAGAGAGAGAGAAATTTCCAAGCTTCAGAGGTGTAGCTGTGTTAGTTTGGATCTGTAAAAGCAGCAAAGAGTCCTGTGGCACCTTATAGACTAATACTCTAACGTATTGGAGCATGAGCTTTCGTGGGTGAGTACCCACTTCATTGGATGCATGTAGTGGAAATTTCCAGAGGCAGGTATAAATATGCAAGAAAGAATCAGGCTAGGGATAATGAGGTTAGTTCTATCAGGGACGATGAGGCCCTCTTCTAGCAGTTGAGGTGTGAACACCAAGGGAGGAGAAACTGCTTTTGTAGTTGGCTAGCCATTCACAGAAATTTCCAAATCATCCTCTGACTCAGCCATTCAGACGTAGTATCTACAAAACCCAGAGAAAGTGATCCCAGAACTTGAATGTAGGAAACTGGTCATAACCCCCCCCCCCCCAGGTTTGAAATTCCTCCAGTAGTGGTAGCATATGCTGAGTTACAGCATCAAGGTCTTTAATGACACCTTTTGAGTGTCAGCTAACACTTGCCAGACAAATGCTGGAACTATACGAGTACCTCCTCCCTGCTCACACCTCCTCCCTGCTTGGCAAATGAATAACGTTTCAGAGCGCACAATTGCCTCAAATGCCAGAGAGTCAAGCCACAAAGAGCACAGTTGAATTACTTACGACCAAGTATTTGCTTGTAGTATAAGCTGCCTACACACTAGAATCAACAAGATAATCTAGCTATCCTGCCTCTCCCCAAAATTTCCCCAATACGTGCAATAAAACAACACAGGGTGTGAAGACCACCCAGGTGAATCCCATTGGTACTAAGTTAATTTGGGATAGTCCATATTACTTGCTGGGCCACAGATAGAGTGGCTGATCCATGGTCCAAGCAGCATGCTAATGTTCTACAGCTGTTGACATTTCAGCATTGTAGTATGGACTGTGGCTCTGTCAGTTGGTTTGATTTGATCTCCAGAAAAGGTGTATATGCAACTGCTGTGTAGCTGCTCTTTGTTGCAAGCTTGTGATTTAAACCAGTCCAAAATGGAATCAACTGATTAACAATATCAAATGTCATTTGGTATTGATAGGACATCACAAGGTAGTAGTCTTAAAAAGACCAAAACCCCCCCACCCCCCCAAAAAAAACCCCACCAGAGAGATCTCAGACCTGTTCATCTACAAATGAACCTAATTTATTTTCTCAAATGCTTTTTCCATGGCAAGCTGGTTCTGGATGTGTTCTAGGTTTTTCATATGCTGTGTAAGAGACTCTGTTTGCCCAGGGAAAGTGTGTGACTTTTCTTTCCCATGCTACAATGATATTTCTTGTGATGCTGGACTATTTGCAGACTGTTCTTGAAATACCACTCTAGTCACTGAGTGGAATGTATTCTTTTCATCAGTGGTTCCTACATTGGTTTCTACATTCTACATTTCTGCATTGATACCTATGTTTTCTTCAGGCTGCTGGAAATCTCACCCACGAAGAACATACCTCCCTGAAGACTACTTCAGTTTTTGCAGCACTAATGATGAACTATCTCCAGTCATCATCATTGATGCAGAATCCACGAAGGTGTAGTAGTAAATTAAATTGTGAGACCCAGAATCATGGTGTAGCTAGGCTAATGTGCAGTGATGTGATAATCTTAGAACTGTTAAATACTATGCATTCTGCATTTCAGAGGCATCTTCTTTGAAGGTCTTCTGAAGGATGATATGGCTTTGTATAATGTTCTGAAGCTTTCATTTTGGCTATTTCAGACTGAAGGATTGAAGAGACATTATACAAAAAACACTTGTTCTTTTGAAAGCTGTGCATCAGGCTTATTTGCCAGGAGAACATCACAAAACACTTAGATACTTAAGTTCCTTATTCAGATGGCTGGCAGCTTGGATGACATCAGCTAATGGCATTGTGCTGCACAGAACAGTGGTAGGCTCGCCTTGTCCATGGGATGAAATTGCAGAATCAGTGTTTTCCTAGACTTGCCTGTAATTTGCTTCTGGAGTAGCTTGCAGTTTCTACATCTGAGAGAAGTACAGTTTTATTCTCTCCAAGCTGCCACAAAGCTACAACATCATTGTCTCTCTCTTCAATCAGCTGATAAAATAAATGACAAAAGGTGACTATTGTGGCAGTGTAACCAGATAGTTTTGATTTAAGATGCATTTTACTTAAGTAGAAAGAAAGGCATGTTAAGTGACAATTGCCAAGGGTGCAGTTTAAGTCTTTCACAGATATTCTGGACAATAACATGTGATTTCCTGTTTGGAGTGCTGCCTCCCTTAGACGGTTGCTCTCTCAAAATGTTTCTATTTTTCCTCAAGCAAACAAACACCACAACAGGACCAAGCACTGGAGAACATGCTCCTTCTGGTGGCTATAGAAGCAGTTGAACATGATTGAATCTGATCAAATTCAGTGTCTGTTTTCTTTCCTGAGTTAAACTCTAATATGCCAAATTCAGCTTGCTTGAGTAGTTCTGAAAGCAATTCCTGTGATAGGCGTATTAGATGATTTGCAAAACTAGAAAAACTTATTCAGCAGCCACCAATACAGTTCATCTCTCCTGGCTTCTGCTGCCAGCATCAAAGAATTGTGTCCAGCACTAGCAGCTTTTGACAATTTTGCATTCTTTTGCTTTTATTGTGAAATAACACAGTTTTCAAAGTTTGAGAGCTTTTTCCTCCTTGATGTACGGTTTAAGCGGCTTGTATCCTCAATGTCTTTCTACTGTAACTTTTCTGTAGAGGTAAGATTCCCAAAGCGTGTTGTTAGCATTACCACCACACTTTTCATTTTGTACAAATATACAGACATATCTAACATAACTTGTGCTTAATAACTTTCAGAATTGCCATTTTTATTTAGTGAGCACTTTAACTGAAGCCCACTGTTTTGTCTTCTCTAATACTAACCTGTGCATAAGCATCACTGAATTAAAAAGCTAGTTTCTAGAATATTTCAAAGACTAGTACTGCATGCATTGACAATTACAAATTAAAACCTTCTACCAGGCAGACTAGATGCTATGTTGTATGTAGCAAAGCATTACATTAGGAATTCATGTATGTTTATATCTATCCACTATGCAGTACAAACTCTGGGCATGCAATTTACTGCTACTGGTTCACAACCTTCAGTGTGAGACTGATCTGCTCAGTAAATTTCAATTTAAAATATAGAAAATTATAATCATTTGTGAGATGCTTTGACAATTAAGAATGTGATGTGAATATATTTCACATTAGTATATTGCTAAATGTTGATATTTGCCACTTTACTATATGTTAAACAGTTTAATTATTTCTCAAAATACTTGCACATGCAAAACCAATAAAAATCTTTTAATACATTGTCCTTTGGTAGCGGTGGTCACTTAACACCACATTAAGGCGTTGAAATTAACTTCAGGAGTAAGAACTGTAGTCAGTCATGTTGCAGTGTTTCTGAAACTGCAAAAACCTATTTTCTCATTTTGGTACCATCATTTCACCTCACCTACAGGCTTACAGCACCATTGGACAGCTCCACATCATACCTCATCTAAATGTACATAAAATAAGCTTTCAAATGACAAATGCTGTGGTTGTGTGTGGGTACATTTAACTCCAAAACTATGGTCCTTTTTGGAAAATTGCAGCATGCCTGTACCTGAATAAGTACCTATGAGTTTGGCCTATGATGAATAAATTTTTAAAAAATAAAGCCTAACTATGCTACAATACCTGGGGCCATTTTGGAGAGAAAAATGTCCCAATGTGAGTGCAAAAAGTCAGAGGACATGCTTAAGTGAATATGAATGGGATACAGAGCCTTTCACCTCTTGGTCAGTGCTTCAAATCCAGTTCATAGTTATCCTCAGATAGCTGTAAGTGGCCTATCTGAAATGAATAGTTGGTAGAGCTGGTTGCAAAATGAGAAGTTTTGGGGGAAGTTTTCAAGATGTTAAAAGTTGTTTTTGTTTCAATGCTTCAAAAGATACTTTACTTTTAAAAAAAATTTCCAGAAATGCTAGTTTCCAAATTTTCAAAAAATTTTAAAGATCCAAGAACATTTTTCGTGAGAAATGAAAAAAACATGGACAAGTCACACACAAAATTAGAAATAAAAAAAGCCAGTTTTTGTGGAAAAAAATACTTTGAAAGTTTTCAGCCAAGTGGTCTCTCTAGCCACATTGCAGACATTGGCAGTCTCAACAGAAAGGCGTGAACAAACATGGAAATTACCCACTCACTTCTACAACTAGCCATCCAATTGGCAGGGACTGCTCGATCCTACCCAGGACATACATAAATTGTGAGCTCTCTAAGGCAGGGGTTGTCTTTTTATCTATGTTTGTGCAGCACCTAGCACAGTGGGGTCCTGATCCATGACTAGGCCCCTAGTCACTATGGTAATACAAATAAAGATACCCGTGTTATTATTAAAGACATATTCCCATGTCCAGGACAGTCCAGCCAAGCAGCCCATTTTACAAGTATGAAATGCACTTGAAAAAACAAAAGATTAAATAAAATCCAGTCTGGTTATTTCTGAGGTCAGTAAAGTCACTCTATGGGAAGGCATGACCCACCATTAATCAAACTGCCCCTGGATTGTATTAAGAGCATGCCCCATAGCAGAGAGTCTTTCTATGAAGTCACCTGAACAATTTTCAAATTTCCTTTTCCTTTACAATACTCCATAGAAGATTGGTGCCAAACTCCACAGGTGCTCAGCACAAATGAACCCAACACAACACTTTTGCCAACTGAATTAGTTTCAATACAGAGGGCAAAATGACCTTCCTGCAGAATCGTAGCCAACCACTGTTTGCTAGCAATCCGCTAGCACCTCTAGATTGCAGTAGCTGCCAAGTTTACTCCAGCCAAAGATAAAGTCACTAACAAAACACCATCTAAAAAAAGTTTATAGGCAACAAGGTCATCATGTCTCCATAGATTATGTCCGTATCCTTTTACCCAGCCACTCTTTTGTGGGTTAACAGCAGCCACTTTCTGCCATTTCTTCTATCTTTGCCCTGGCACATTATACATTTTTCAGTTCTCCACATGGGATCCAGTCAGACATCTAGGATGAAGTCCTGACCCCACTGAAATCAATTGTAGTTTTGATGTAGACTTAAGGGGAGTCAGAATTTCACCCTGAGTATCCTCACTAATGAAACAGCTACTTTTCTTGGTATGGTTAATGATGTTCCATACCTCTGATCACAGATATAGTGACTGATCATCTTCTGCTCTAATTTATATCTGATTTGTAATGATTTCACTGAACTGAAGGGGGGGAAAGGAGCAGTTTTCCCTTACTCTTTATTACAGAGCACCTCAAGGACCACCTTAACTAGTATTTAGCTTAGCTATCATTTCTTTCTAGGACATCTCAGGGTTATTCCTAGCTTGAACTCCAGATATTATGGATAAAACCAAATCTAAAACATCATTAACTCAGTCTTTAAATTCTTGTATCTCCTATCAGTTTACCCATCCTGACAGTCTCCATTTTCCTATGTCTTTGATTCATCTTTAACTCAGAAGATAAATTTGATCTTAGTCCATAAATCTTGGAGTCATTCTTGACTGAATAGAATTCCCAACACCTCCATTCTCTGCAGTTCTTAGTACCTCCTCCAACACACAGTTCTTAGTACCTCCTCCAACTAGAGTTTATCCTCAGTCACCATCTCTACTGAAATCCTTTTTCATTTCAACAGTTTCCATCCTGACGATAGCCATTTTCTTAACATTGTATATAAATCACAATTCTGTAAGCTTCAGGGAACATAGAAGGTTGAGGCAAAATTACTAGGGCCAGAAAAATGGGATCACACTAATAATCATTTGTTTATCTCCAATGGTTTCCTGTCCATTTCTGAATCTGCTTCAGTTTTACCTTCCTGTTTTTCATAGTTCTCCATGGTTTTGTTGCACTCTGCAATCTGACCTAATATCCATCTACTTTAATGTCTGCTCCTGAAGTCTTAGCCTCTTCTTAGTCCTTTAAAGTCATCCTTTTCACTTCACTTTAACGGTCACTGCAAAGCACTTAATGATACTTTGTACAAAAAAAAGACAATAATGTAGAAACATTTTAAACTTCCCTGTACATTAAAGAGATAGCAAGAGGAAGAATTTTAGTACAGCAGAAAAAGGAAAAGGCCTGAATATAAACAAATTTATTCCTAAAAGTAGTGAATCCCTTTTTAAATGAAAGGGTACTAAACTGAATGAAGCAGTTAAAAAGAATAACATGGAGGAGTCATTTCTATAGTACCATTCAGCCCCAAAATATTTTGCCAACAATGAGAGACCAGTCCAAACCAATCCCTGTAAGTAATCATCCACAGATTTAGAATTCAATCTTTCTTTAATGAGCTAAAAATCAAATCCAGAGGCCTGATGTGGATCATAACTTTGCAGCTGGGGGACTCTCTCTACAAATTATATGTACGGAATCTTCTCTCCACAAATTATATGTACAGGAATCTTCTCTCCCACCACTGACATGCAGCTATATAATAGTATACAGCAACATTGCAGAACAGTTTAGACACAAAGATCAAGAAGGTTTATGGCTGGCAGAGGGAGGAGCATCAAAATACTGACCTTTCTTCCAATCTGCAGCAGCTATTCAGATGTACTTGGTTCCACTATAGAACACCTGTGAAATCTGCCCTTAAGCCTGGAAATCAGGTTCTGGCTTTCAGTAATGTTATTGATCTCAGGCAAGCTGGTCACAGCACATCAGATCAGTGATTAGGAGACAGTGGGCCTGATTCATTACTTCAGTACTGTAGTATCATGCTGGTGCAAATTCATTGAAATCAAGTGAATGACACAACACAAAACTAAAGTGTATTCAACTAAATATTGAATTGGACCCAGTAAGATGATCCTTATCCATTGGAGGCAGCTGCCACCATTATGATTATTTTCATCCTGTTTTTCTGTGCAAAGAAACTAAGTGTATCTTGTGTGTGAACATGTCATGTCTGGTGTGAAATCAGAGTTTCATAACTTCTCATTTAAAATGTGTATAAAAGATAAACAGGACTTGAGTTCATGTGAAAGCATTGTCCATTACTGTAATAAAGATATGACACACACACCCCCTTGAGAGGCTGGTCTTTATTTCCCACCTCACAACCTGATTCAGGTTTACAAAAGGTTAACAACCTTGTCACATGTCCGAGTTCAGTACCCACTGTGGTCTGTGGCTACTGACAGCTGTTACTGTATAAATGAGAGTAAAGATGAACAGGGTGTAGTGTTTTTCACTGCAATGTATTCATTTAATACAGGGGGGAGATGGCAAAATAGCCCTAGCTCATTTGAACAACACCATGGCTGAATTTAATCTGCTTGAGGTACCCAGATTCTGCAGAATGCAAGTATAACCAACTGGTGAGCATGTTCTGCAGGTCCCTCTCTGTGCTGATCCACAGAGGATATCAATGGCCATGACCGTGGCTCTTTAGCTCAAGCTGTAGCATGGACACTTTTACCCCTGGAAGTCCCCACCTCAGTTCCTGGTGTGTCAGCTAAGATGGCAGCTATCACACAAGCATGTATTCAAAAATAAGACAAAACAGTCTACTAAATGTGACCAGAGATAGCCTTGCTTAGCAACCCTGTGAGTGCTTTAAACTACCCATTCAGTTTATCAGGGTATTAATGAATTTCGCTTTTGCAATTGTGTGCCTAATTGTTCTCTCAGCAACTGAAAGCACAGATCAGGCAGTTTAACCCACCAATGGCCAAATATATAAAGGGCAGAAATAGTGATACTAAGAGTGCCTGGCATTATTATTCCCCACTAAGGCCCGGTGTACTGGTAGTTTTTGTACCACTTTAACTACACCAATGTAGTAAGGCTATGTCTACACTACAGCCTATGTCGGCATAACTTATATTGCTCAGGGATATGAATAAACCATCCCCCTGAGCGACATAACTTACAACGACATAACCGTTCATGTGCACAGTGCTATGTCGGCGTAGAGCGGTTTCAGCAGATGTGCTGCAGCTGCATCAGAACAGCTGCACCACTGTACAGATAGACATGGCCTAACAGAGTTAAAGTGCACAAGCTCTGCAGCGTAGACAGTTATACCTGTAAAAAGGTGCCTATATTGGAATAACTTATTCCTCTCAATTTAGCAATGATACTGACAGACCAGGGACAGTTTAAAACAGGAGCATTTTATGAAGCTTTTGCCATAAGTAAAAAATACCCCAGAAAACAAGTACAAAAAACCCAGCTCGCACAAAACTATTTCAGGAGTCCTACAGGAGCATACCACACTGCTGTGACCACATCCCTGCTCCCTCAAGCTGGCTCCCCTCTGACCTTTGCAGTACAGCTCTATCCTTAAAGGGACAGGGTCCAGCAAAATACAGCCCTGGCATTCCATCTAGTTCTTAAACAAAACATTCACATGAAAATACTTTTACATACCTATTTTAACTTGAGTGCTACATAAGTACGTGTATACCAGTCTAGCTCTGGCCACAGTAGAGAGAGTTGTATTGCTTTAAACTGTATCTGCAGCACAAGAACTGTTTAGACAAGCCCTAAGTGATTTTGAATGCAATAGTAGCTTTGCTAATGGTCAAATTCTGAACACAGAACCTGTTGCAAAATCTACTGAAGTCAGTAGAACTGGATTAGGCCCTTAACACAGTTGCAACTCCCACTGAAGTCAACAGAAGTTGGCCCTGCAAAACTGAGCCCAGGATCTGGCTCTAAAAATATAGAGTGACTAGATACAGGCCACATTTTTATACTTGATCTCTGTGCAAACCTTCCATGGGGGCTGATCCTGCGAGCTGCTAAGCACCTGCAACTCCTCTCAGGATCAAGCCTATTGTTATCAGTGGGGCATAGCTGTTGTGGAGGAATGGTAGTTCATGATTCTAACTTTGTAGGGCCCATAGCTGTAATGCAGCACTCTCCACAGAATGGAGTTTGACCTCCCTATGTTAATAGCCCCCTCCCCATACCATCTTTGGATAAGTTTCTTTCTTTCCAGAGTGGAAAGGACGACACAATCACTTTGTTTTCCCCTCATTTTTGTAGCTGATTGCAGTAAGCAGTCCAGGTGGTTGCTCACCTCACAGTGCATTAGCAGCAGGGACATTTCACAATACCCCGTTCCATGGATCACCAGAGATGTAAAAGGCTGTCTTTGTTTAAGCGCTCTGGAGGAGGCCACATTTGTGGCTTGACAATATACTTGCCTTCTGTTAGAGAATGTGTGTGAAACTTGAGATTTCCCACCCCAACCCATGAATATTAGATAAAAAAACAGAGATAAACAGGAGAGGATTCATGATTATGCAAGTACTGCATTTCACAAAGGCTGGGATCCCAAGTCACTTTTCACTCTAGCACAAAACAATAAATCCCAGGACTCAGTGGTGCAATGAAATTCAGGAGACTGGATCTCTGTATGGGCTTCTTAAGCACAGTCACTGTATCTGCACTTCATGAGTGAAGCAGGCATATGCCAGACAGTATAATTTTTAATTTCCTGTGGGCCATTTTTTTATTCTGTCAAATAGGTTTTTATGGCATTTCTTCAGTATGAAATCCAGAGGAAACATTCTGATGTTAAACACTCAAGAAAGTAAAATTAAAGGAACACAAGTTGGGAAAATGTTGTTTAAATGGATAATGTTGTAAATAACATGTGATGTTCATGTACCAGAGACATGAAAGGGGTGGGGTGGGGAGAACCTCAGTGCTTTGACTCTATAAACAGTGAAAACTGATTATATGTATTTAGCCAGTTGTCCCTGTTTGCATGGGATATCTCAGGAGTGAGAAATATTAAAAAGCCAAGCAAAGAAAAAAAAAAAAAGAGGAAAACCTGATTGTAACACCACACTTGTGGCTGTGAATTGGAAACATTGTTAGGGTGACTTAGGGGCAGGTGTAGTTTTTGAAGCTACTTTTAAACTCACTTTTTACAGCTGACCAGATTTCAAGTTGACTGTCTTCTTTTAAGGATCAGTTAACTTGCTTGCAATCTGGCTCCTTTACATTCAGTATAGTTAGTGAAAACAAACCAACTATTTACCATACTAGTCTCGCTATTTCCATTGCAAGACTTATACACTCTAGATAACATTTGCTAGTACAGAGAAGAGTTGTGATTGCTTAACAACAGACAAATGAAGTGATTATAAAGATAACTTGAAATCCATCCAATGAGAATAAATGTGTTAAAGTCAAAATTTACAATGGCTTTTCTTAATGACTGTGAAGGAGTTGCATGTTCCAGTTGCAATCACCATCTGGATAAACAGCATCAGTAGCTGAAGCAGTGTCTCATTTGGCTTTTGACTGTTTTTACAATTTCCAATAAAGCATAAAAATAGTCACCCTGAGTTGACCCATCATGATATGCATACAGGTATTTGTAACAACTTTTTGTTTTTTTAACATTTTGGGACAATCCTAGCACATAATAAAACTGCCTGCTTTATTGTATCCTTTCCAGTATTTACAATACATTTATATGATTGAATATTTTGATCTGCACAAACTTTTCTAAGCAAGATGATACAAACGTATCACTGATTTGCCTCTAACAATGAGCAAATAAAGCAGCACTGTACGAGCAGCATTAATTCCCTTGGATCACTAGGTGGCGTTCACTTATTAAGAAGTTACCAAGGCTCAAGTAAGTAACTGACTATCAAATTTTCCAAACATGAAGAAGAGCTCAGTAGAGCTCAAAAGCTTGTCTTTTCCACCAGCAGAAGTTGGTCCAGTAAAAGATATTCCCTCACCCATCTCTCAAATTTATATAAGATATATACAATGTATACCTGAGACCTGACCTCTCCCTACTGAACAACAGCACAGTTGATCTAAATGAGTACAACACTCAAGTTTCTAAATGAGTACAACACTGTTTTCTTAGAATCACAGGACCGGAAGAGACTCAAGGCAGGACTAAGCATTATCTAGACCATCCCTGACCATTTTCTTACTTGTAGTTGGCTGACTCTGAGCCTGGGCTCAGTGTAGTCTCTTTGGGTATGTTTATACTACAATAAAAGAGCCACAGCACAGCAACAGCTGACCCAGGTCTGTTGAGTTGGGTTCAGGGGGGCTAAAGACAGCTGTGTAGATGTTTGGGCTCCCTGTGAGCCCGAGCCCCCATGAGCCCAAGTCAGCTGACCCAGGCTTTGAGACTTGGCACTGCAGGTTTTTTAATGGCATTGTAGACATACCCTTTGGGTCTCTTGTCCCTTTGCCCCATAAAGGAGCCCCCACTCCTGGGAAATCCTTCTGTCCCTGGCAGGAATTCAGTTCTCTCCCGAAATCCTCTCTGAGTCCAATTACTTCTCATCCCTTGCTGCATGCTGCAGGCTAGGAGCAGTTTTCTGGAGCCTCTGCCTCATGTCAGGCTTGTAATGTCAGTCTGTCACTAAACAAGGAGAGCAGAGGAAGGAAACGCTAGCCTCAGGCTGGGCTCCCTTTGCTCCTTAGAAGGTGCCTATTCTATTCAGTGATCATTGCCAACCTTTGCCTCAAGGCAGCAATCAATTACTGGTGCACTGATTGGCTTTTAACCCCTTTGCCTAACAGGTGATGGGAATAAGCCTCATTACAGGCAAGCTCCCAAGTCCATTTGTTGGGACAAATCAACCTTTCCATGGGCATTACAGTGGTGGAAGCCAAATACGTGCCTAACTAGGCAGACAGATATGGGAAAATCCCTTTAGAAGGGACTAGACATTCTGAGTTTCAGCATGCTATTTGAGGACTTCAATAGCTCAGACATGGGTGAGGTTTTTCATAGGAGTGGTGGGTGACATTCTGTGGCCTGCGCTGTGCAGGAGGTTGGACTAGATGATCAGAGTGGTCCCTTCTGACCTTAGTATCTATGAATCTATGCAGAGTTTCCATGTGATCATAGGGTTGCGGCAGAATTTATGAATATCTAGATATGGTAAGCCTTAAAAGGCTCTTGTCCACATAGAAGAGTGCTGTATTCCTCAGGATTCTTGCATTTGCTGAACTAACATGTTTTTAAGTATTAGTTGTCCAATTAGGAGCCCGTCCTCCAGTGCCTGCACAGGCAAGCCTTGTATTGCCTTAGCAGGACTACAAGCGCAGTCCATGTGCTAGTAAAAGTAACTAGTTTTTGATTATGTATGCCATGTTATTGTAGCTGTGTCAGTACCAGGATATTACAGAGATGAGGTGGGTGAGGTAATATTTTTTCTCCAAGGAGAAAGTCTAGGATATACACCTTAACACACCCAAAACTGCCTTTACCAGACAATGACGTTCCACCAGAGAAGTTGATCACATCAGGGAACCGGACACAGAAATATGCTGAGAGAACCTGCTTCAATACAGAAATAAAACCCCTTCCAACCACACACCCCTTGTTGTCACCTGCCATCCCACACTAGAACACATATGAGGTATCATCAACAACTACAACCCATACTCGGTGGGGACTACTGAAAGAATTTTTTACTGAACCCCATCTTCTGGCCTTCAAACAACCCCCCCCAAACTTCTCCAAGCTCATCATCAGAAGCAATCTCCACACCAATTCAAAGTGGCACCAGATCCTGTCAGAACAACAGATGCAAAATCTGCAGACATATCTCCACTGCTACAATGATCAACATCTCCCACAACACACCTTTCAAGTTCTAGGAGACTTACACCGGCCTTCACAACATGTGGTATACATCATCCAGTACACTAAATGCCCCAATAGCAACTATGTGGGTGAAACCAGACAAACACTGTGCTCTCAGATGAAATCACACAAGAAAATGAAAAAAGTCAAAAACACCCTATCACCTGTGGGTGAACACTTTTCATAAAGCAATCACTCTACATCTGACAAAAAGATGTTAGTCCTTAGAGACTAACAAATTTATGTGAGCATAAGCTTTCATGAGCTACAGCTCATTTCATCAGATGCATGCAGTGGAAAATACAGTGAGGAGATTTATAAACATAGAGAACATGAAACAAATGGGTGTTACCATACACACTGTAACAAGAGTGATCAGGTAAGGTGAGCTACTACCAGCAGGAGACATTGGGGGGGGAGAGGGAACCTTTTGTAGTGATAATCAAGGTGGGCCATTTCCAGCAGACAAGAACGTCTGAGGAAGGGGTGGGGGGGGGGGAGAGAATAAACATGGGGAAATAGTTTTACTTTGTGCATGACCCATCCACTCCCAGTCTTTATTCAAGCCTAAATTAATTGTATCCAGTTTGCAAATTAATTCCAATTCAGCAGTCTCTTGCTGGAGTCTGTTTTTGAAGTTTTTTGGTTGAAGAATTGCCACTTTGGTCTGTAAACGAGTGACCAAAGAGTTTGAAGTGTTCGCTGACTGGTTTTTGAATGTTATAATTCTTGACGTCTGATTTGTGTCCATTTATTCTTTTACGTAAAGACTATCCAGTTTGGCCAATGTACATGGCAGAGGGGCACTGCTGGTGCATGATGGCATATATCACATCAGTAGACGTGCAGGTGAATGAGCCTCTGATAGTGTGGCTGATGTGATTAGGCTCTATGATGGTGTCCCCTGAATGGATATGTGGACAGAGTTGGCAACGGGCTTTGTTGCAAGGATAGGTTCCTGGGTTAGTGGTTTTGTTGTGTGGTGTGTGGTTGCTGACCTATCAGTCCTTATCCTCAAAGGAAACCCGCACAACACTTTCAAAATATGAGCTTGTGAGCGTAAATTCATTACTCTACTAGACACTAAAAATCATTGTCTTAATAAAGACACTGGTTTATTATAACAATCTGTAACCCACTAACCCCTCTTTTTGACTACAGAGGTGTTAACAAATCACTTCACCTTGAATAAAGAAAAGGAGTACTTGTGGCACCTTAGAGACTAACAAATTTATTTGAGCATAAGCTTTCATGAGCTACAGCTCACTTCATCGGATGGTCTCTAAGGTGCTACAAGTACTCCTTTTCTTTTTGCGAATACAGACTAACAGGGCTGCTACTCTGAAACCGTCATTTCACCTTGAATGGTTCCTTAGAATATGTGCTAACTACTTATGCTGAACTATCTCTTAGATCTTGTATTAGCTGTGACATAAGTACCTATCCCAGATCTAAGAAAGAGCTCTATATAATTCAAAAGCTTGTCTTTCTCACCAACAGAAGTTGGTCCAATAAAACATATTCCTTCACCCACCATGTCTCTCCAGTTCTTGATTAGGCTTTTTTTGTAATTACCCCTGCATAATCAAATACATTTGTTATTAGTAACATTTGTCAGACATCCCAAAATATAAATGAACATATTAGGAAGATTTTTTTTTTACAAAAAAAGAATCAATGATCATAATATAAAACTTGGGGAACAGTTGTCCTGCCTGATACATGCGCATTACTATGTTTGGGGAGGGTCCCAGTTATCCAGGGCAACATAATAATAATTAGTATGAATACTGAAATATTAACAAAGAACACTTTGACAGCTATATTTGATGGACAATTTAAAGATTCCACAGCCCCACCAATGAAATGCAGATTACATGCCAGGTGACTACTATCTTTCCATAACCAAAGCAGGGACTATAAGAACATGCCCATTTCCTTGTGACAACAATTAAATATTAGTGTATGGTTTTCACTGAAAAAGATAAATGGTTCAGCCTGCTTCCTGACAACTGCAAACAAACAAAGCATGAGCAAAGGTTGGCACCACACCCAGTTACCCATTTGTTTTCTTATTAGTCTGGTTAGATCTGAACAGATTGTAATGCATGTTCTTTTAGAGCATATAGAATAGTGATCACAATACACATACTGAAGAGACTGATAATACTGACCAGGCAAGTGTCTTTAGAAAGCAGATGCCATTATACCTTATTTATCCTAAAGGGTTTGGTCCTAGTCTGTTGATGTCACAACACAGTATTCAAGGTATTAAACAAGAAAAAGCAATAGTGAAAGCAAGAAAATCCTAGTCTCAGCTGGAAATTTTGTTGGGTAGGGTTCCCGTATATTAAAATCTTTTCCAAACTATGTGGCCATTTGCAGTAAGTTATTATAACTGTATTGTTCTCTGCTGTGTGTGTAATCTCATTGCATTCCTGCTCACTGGCTTTGCGCAATGCCTGCTTTACACTTTGCTCAATGCCTGCTTTACAGTTGACTCTTTTCAGAGTAGCAGCCGTGTTAGTCTGTATTCGCAAAAAGAAAAGGAGTACTTGTGGCACCTTAGAGACTAACAAATTTATTTGAGCATAAGCTTTCGTCCGATGAAGTGAGCTGTAGCTCACGAAAGCTTATGCTTAAATAAATTTGTTAGTCTCTAAGGTGCCACAAGTACTCCTTTTCTAGTTGACTCTTTGTAGAGCAAGTTGCATGATTAACATCTTTATTTGGTTAAGGAATGATTGGCCAGCTCAGGCTGCATAGGACAAATGGATTTTGTGGGCACTGAGAAGAGCTGAGAGGGTGAGGAAAATACCATGGAGACAAGCTTGGCATTTGAGTTACTCTGGCTTTCTCTCTCACCATGCAAACCACTGCTTGGACAGTTTCTAGAGTAGAGGTTATCTCTGGGTTCTTCACAAGGTTTGGCCATTGCTCCTTATTGCAGATCTTGCAGTGGTCATTCATGGCTTCATCCTCAGCATGCTAGATTGCTGCCTTTTTCATACTTACTTTGAAATGGACCAAGTTCCACCAGACTATAGATATTTTTTTAAAAATTCCCAGAGAAGGATTCCTTTGGGTCCCCCTAGAAGCCGTGCTTTCCCTTCCCATTCTACCTTCCCTTTGCACAAGTGGGATAGTACTAAGCTATGTTTTCAATAAACTAGTCTAGGGATGGATTCTCAGCTGATGTACATTGGCATAGCTCCATGGCAGGGATCTGGCTCATTCAGTATTTTCCAGGAACAACAGTAAAGGGAAATCATGCCTCACCAATCTACTAGAATTCGTTGATGGGGTCAACAAGCATGTGGACTAAGGGGATCCAGTGGACTTAGATTTTCAGAAAGCCATTGACAGGGTCCCTCACCTTACGCAAAGTAAGCTGCCATGGGATAAGAGGGAAGGTGCTCTCATGGATTGGTAACTGGTTAAAAGATAGGAAACAAAGGATAGGTATAAATGGTCAGTTTTCAGAATGGAGAAAGGTAAATAGTGGTGTCCCCCAGGGATCTGTACTGGGCCCCCTCCTATTCAACATATTCATAAATGATCTGGAAAAGGGGGTGAACAGTGAGGTGGCAAAATGTGCAGATGATACAAAATTATTAAAGATAGTTAAGACCCAGGCAGACTGTGAAGAGTTACAAAAGGATCTCTCAAAACTGGGTGACTGGGCAACAAAATGGCAGATGAAATTTAATGTTGATAAATGCAAAGTAATGCACATTGCAAAGCATAATCTCAACTATACATATAAAATGATGGGGTCTAAATTAACTGTTACCACTCAAGAAAGAGATCTTAGAGTCATTGTGGATAGTTCTCTGAAAACATGCACTCAATGTGCAGCGGCAGTCAAAAAAGCAAACAGAATGTTGGAAATAAATAAGAAAGGGATAGAAAATACGACAGAAAATATCATATTGCCTCCATGGTACGCCCACATCTATAAATCCATGGTATGCCCACATCTTGAATACTGTGTGCAGATGTGGTTGCCCCATCTCAAAAAAGATATATTGGAATTGGAAAAGGTTCAGAAAAGGGCAACAAAATGACTTCTGTATGAGGAGAGATTAATAAGACTGGGACCTTTTAGCTTGGAAAAGAGTCAGCTAAGAGGAGATATAATTGAGGTCTATAATCATGCCTGATGTAGAGAAAGTAGATAAGGAAGTGTTGTTTACTACTCATAACACAAAAACTAGGGGCCACCAAATGAAATTAATAGGCAGCAGGTTTAAAACAAATAAAAGGAAGTATTTCTTCACACAATGCACAGTCAACCTGTGGAACTCCTTGCCAGAGGACGTTGTGAAGGCCAAGAACATAACAGGGTTCAAAAAAGAACTAGATAAATTCATGGATAGGTCCATCAATGGCTATTAGCCAAGATGGGCAGGAATGGTGTCCCTAGCATCTGTTTGCTAGATGCTGGGAATGAGCAACAGGGGATGGATCACTTGATGATTACGTGTTCTGTTCATTCCCTCTGGGGCACCTGGCACTGGCCACTGTCAGAAGACAGGATACTGGGCTAGATGGATCTTTGGTCTGACTGAGTATGTCCGTTCTTATATAACATGTAAATATTTCTAGCAAGTAGTATCTTAATATAAGCTTGTTTGCCCTGTTATGCTGCCTTTCTCCTTGGCTATGAGAAAGTCATTTGTTCAAATTGGGAAAACAGAATAGAGACCTTACTGTTTAAATTCTCCTCTGCAGGAACACTTAAAGACCTGGGACACTGGGTTCAGGGAGGATAGTTTTTAAGGGATCCCCCACAGTTAAGGTATTGACAGGACATCAATATCCATGAGAGAGATCGGAATCCAGCTCTGGAATGAGAGAAATTAAGGGACTGAACAAACTAAATATGTCAATTAATTTTCATTTGGCTTTTGGTCTTTTTGTTTTCATACAAACACCCTGACAGATCAAGGCACATCAATTGGATTCTCAGTAAAATTATAGGAATCTTGCATTCACTGAGGATATAGACTAATTTGTAAGTTACTCAAAAAGAAAAGGAGTACTTGTGGCACCTTAGAGACTAACAAATTTATTTGAGCATAAGCTTTCTTGAGCTACAGCTCACTTCATCGGATTCATTCAGTGGAAAATACAGTGGGGAGATTTATATACACAGAGAACATGAAACAATGGGTGTTACTATACACACTTCAGAGTAGCAGCCGGATTAGTCTGTATTCGCAAAAAGAAAAGGAGTACTTGTGGCACCTTAGAGACTAACAAATTTATTTGAGCATAAGCTTTCGTGAGCTACAGCTCACTTCATCGGATGCCCCACTGTATTTTCCACCGAACGCACCCGATGAAGTGAGCTGTAGCTCACGAAAGCTTATGCTCAGATAAATGTGTTAGTCTCTAAGGTGCCACAAGTACTCCTTTTCTTTTTACTGTACACTCTGTAATGAGAGTGATCAGGTAAGGTGAGCTATTACCAGCAGGAGAGCGGGGGAGGGAGGGACCTTTTGTAGTGATAATCAAGGTGGACCATTTCCAGCAGTTGACAAGAATGTCTGAAGATCAGTGCGGGTGGGGAATAAACATGGGGAAATAGTTTTACTTTGTGTAATGACCCATCCACTCCCAGTCTCTATTCAAGCCTAAGTTAATTGTATCCGGTTTGCAAATTAATTCCAATTCAGCAGTCTCTCGTTGGAGTCTGTTTTTGAAGTTTTTTGGTTGAAGAATTGCCACTTTTAGGTCTGTAATCGAGTGACCAAAGGGATTGAAATTACTGGTTTCAGAGTAGCAGCCGTGTTAGTGAAATTACTGTAACTCTTCATTTTCACTGTTATTTCTATGATGCAGCTTATTCCAAATGCAGCAGTTTTCATTGTTACAAGCATTCAGTTATCTTAACCAGCCTATCGCTCCTATTTTAAACTTTTTGTACTGGCTTCATGAATAGTTTCATATTAATATTAAAGTCTTCTTAGTTACAGTATTCCAAGGCCCTGAATGGTGTGGATCAGCATACCGGACCATGTTCCTTGAATGCCTTATGAAGCAGCAAGCCGTTTAGTTTAGTCTGAAAGCAATCTTGAGACACTAGGAGCCACAGATGGAATTTTCAGAAGTGACTAAGGGATTTAGGTACCCCGTTCCTGTTGAAAGTCTACAGTAGTGGTGTGTCAAACACCCTCAAGTGCCTTTGAAAATTCTACCCTCGAACTTTTCTAATTGTGATCCTCAGTTTTGGACTGTTCACAATACAAAGTCTGCGCTGACTTTCAAAGCAAGGGTTTTTGTTTGTTTGTTTGTTTGTTTGTTTTTAATTGCCATTTTAAATTATTTTAGAGCTCTGTTAAATTGATTGTACAGTACCCTGCCTAGGACCTGAATGCCGTCATGTTATTTATATTTTTATATATAATTTTTATATATTTTTATCCCAAATTATGGTGTTTGTAGCTATGCAACTTTCATTTGTTTTCTGTGCACTGCCCCTATAAATTTGAATACTTTCCGCTAAGTGCTTGGAGCATTCCAGATAGAAGATTTTAAAAAGGGAAGGAGTCACACTGTCCTCTCTCTGTCCCCTGAGACATTTGTTCTTTTTTCCTTAATCTAAAATTAAGCCTCCTGACTGGAAGAACATAATGGTACTTTGTGTGTGGAAAATATAACACAAAGGATACCAAAGCACTATATATTCAGGAGTCATTCACCAGCTAATGCAATGCAGCCACTTCTAGAGTGGAACACAGCAACTTTGTAGCCATATGCAGCAAGAGAACAAAACAGTTTCAGTTAGGAGGTGAAGAAGAATACTAATCCTAACTGCAGTTCAGTAGAATTTAGGTAATCAAAATGTAATCACCAAAATTAGAATTTGATCAGAACACCAGGGGATTGACATATTTACTGGAAATAGTGCATGGAGATCTTGAATGATCCTCTATCATCCTGTAGATACATATCACAATGATGAGCAAATGAGAAATCCCTCAGAGCAAGAGAGAGAAATCGATTTTACCTGTCAGCCAAGACACAACAGCCTATATCTTCAAGAGCGACTCAAGATTTTGATGCCCAACTTGAGACACTTTAAAGGGGCCTGATTTTCACAAAGTTCTAAGAAGCCCCCTCAGAAAATCAGGCCCCTTCAGTTCAAAGTACCTTATTTTGGCCGCTGTTGCTGGATGAGAGGACCTTTTAAAAGGGAGCAGGGTCCACTGCAGCAGGTTCTGATGCACACTGGCTTCAGGGAAGGCATCTGGGCCTTATAAAGGGTGAGACATCTGCATGTGGGTGGCAGATGCCTGGAGGCACTGCAGGGAGTAAAGAAGACACCAGTGGGGAAGGTGTGTGAAAAAGGCCAAGAGATATTGGGAGGAAGACCCTCAGGGAGGAGGGGTTGGGCACATCTGAAACTGGGATGAAGGCTTTGTACGTTTTTCTCTTTTGAAAGACTTTGTGCAGGACTTAGTAAACTGGACTCCAAAAGGGGGAATGGTTTGAATATGTGGACTGTGGACTTTTTAAGGGATCCTGAATGAAAGGGAGACTGAGGCAGCCCTCAGTAGACCCACATTTATCCAGAAGGGTGCTCCAGGGAAATCATGCCCTTTGATAGTCACCTAGAAATTGAAGCACATAAAATCGCTAGTCACTTTTGGCCAAGCGCTGCAATACCACAGTGCCCCCTATTACTGTGCTCCAGGGTTGTTTCAGTTCAGAGATTTGCTCTCTGATTTCTCTGGGGCATATCCTATCCAAGTCATTACCCTGCTTAGCTTGCAAAAGCTGACAAGATCATACTAGCTTTATCTTTGTTTCCTCTTTCACCTTTTCCACATTGCAATCTTCATTCTCCCTATATGCTGCTTACAATCTCACACTAGGTCAGACAGCTTGTGCTGAAACTTTGGCCATGCACATTTTTGGAAAGTGACACGTTGGTGCCATCTTCTAGGCCTGCTTGTTAAAACAACATATCAACTGATATTCTAGATGAGCCAAAACATACATTTTTCAGAATTGGAAGCTGACAGCTAAGTGGGAGTATGGTAAAGGCCACCTTTGTTCCAGCCTTACCTTCAGCTTACTCACTTCCACAACCGCTATCCTTAAATTGCACAGTGAGAAATTGACATGCTATTGTGGGTACCAGGGCCTCATGGAGAGGAGTAATCCAAACACACAGAAAGTGCCTTTTCCCAAGTCTTGTTTTCTAATGGAAGAGCATAAACCCCTTTAGCAAATGACATGGAGTTCTTTTCTACAAAAACAACAAAAACAAAACAAAACAAAAAAGGTGTAATGTTTGCCTACCTCACAGGAGGATTGTACGCCTTGAACTAATTTTTGTAAAGCATGTGGAGAGTCCCAGCTGAAAGGTGCTATGTAGATGCAAAGTATTATTGCTCTTTAGTAGAGATGAATTAAATCTAAATTAAATCTAAATCAAGAATGCATCTCTCTATAATTGGCCAAACCAGAGCTCTACTTCTGAGCATTCCCAAACTTGGGAATTCAAAAATATGGATCCAGATTTGAGCCTTCCAATACTGAGCTGTTTGAAGTTACCTTTTCTAGAGATACATTTAAACTCTGAACTCTAAAGTGAACCAGGCTCAGAATATTGGTTTAGGCCCATCCCTAAGATTATTGTGTGCTATATTCATTCCTTTTAAAATCAGGCCAATTTTTAACAAAAGACCTAGACTCGGATCCTCAAGTCAGGATCTGAGGAAACATCTGAGGTGCTAGCACCTAGACTTTGGCTTGACTTTTATTACCATAGTAATAACATGATGTATCAATAAACCAGTGTTGCTACTTAATTGCTGATTGAGTGCAGATAATAAGCAAATCATGTTACTTTACAATAGCTCTCCTGCAGTGTTTGCCATACAATGACACACTGCACACAAGTTCTATGGAATGTTCTTAAAACAGTGCCCAGAGTTATCCATTATCTGGTGGATAAACCCTCAATCTCAATTTGTTAAACTGCCAAAAAAATAAATAAAGCAGATTTGCAGTGCATGTCATTGTGGCCTACTGCATTCAACTGTAACTTAGCACCTATTTCCATAAGGAGTATTTCATATTTCTGTGTGGCATCAATTTTGTTTCTCTCCCTATCCCCCATGTTTATAAGATATGGCTGCTGGGGGATCCTAACTTTTGAATTTAATGACATTTTGTGCATTTAAAATCTCAATCATCACATTAGCATGGTGTTTTCTCTTTGAACTCTTTCTTCTGATATATTTTTTTTAAAGAAGAATCAAGAGAAGAAAAATAAAATACTGATAAATATCCCAGTGCCTGTCGTTGAATGTACAGCCTTCAGTCACACATTCAAATGTGTGCTCATTTAAATGTATGACCTGACAACTGCACATTCACATAAAGCAGGTTGTTGGGCCATGCAATCTTGTGGCCTAATGATATCATAAGAAACATAAAGTGGCATAAGGAATCTGCACTGATGACAGCTCATTTTCTAGAAGTACCAGGAAATTTAGATTATGTGAGGAGAGAACGTATAGAATAAAAGAAAATAGTGTCAATTTCAGGGTGAAATTTTCAAAAGTGTTCAACTCTGATTCTGTGAAAATCAGGGGGAGTTTTACCATTGACTTCAAAATGAATGCTTGTTTCAGTGATTAGACATGGAGAATAGGATTTTCCGAAGTGCTCAACATTGGCCTAACTCTGCTTACCTAGAACTTATTGGTAAAACTCCACCCCACAGATTTTCAAAAACCAGAGAACAACTGTGCAAAAAAACAAATTTGCTCCAACAGCTTTTCTCAACTGGGAAATAAAACATCCTGTCACCTATCAACTGAGAATCAGAATCAACTTTATTGTAGTCCAAATATTCCTTAGAATCCTAATACAGGAGTTGACTTCAGTGGGAACTAGTTCAGGCTCATAATGCATACGCAATAAAGCACATAGTGAATCTCAGCTCAGCACACCATTTTGTTGCCAATTTGCTATAGCCTCAGCAAATCAGATTGCCTGTCCATCAAAGAGCGTAAAGGCCACATTTAAATATGTATGTCCAAAGCTGTGTTTTATAACAGATGTTGTACTTTTGAAGACATTCCGTTATGTCTTGTACCTCACTAGTGTGCTTATACCTACCACACTTGTAAATACCTCACAGCACATTATGTCTTATTCCTCAGCTGCTGTTGTTCCTACTCAATGAACCCTTTAGCAATGGTACAATTAATAGCTAACACTCTACAATGTTCAGAACGTTCGACGCAAGTGCATGAAGAATGTACTGAGGAATTAGCTTTCTTCATGTTTTGGGTTGGGGTGCAGGGACTTCTTTCTCAAGATTTCTGATCTCCATTGCAGGTGGCTTCTCTGAAGACTTCAGATTCTGTCATTTTGCTGATCAGGAGGCTGCATAATGTATCTCACTACTGTCTTGTGGGAACAGCTGTTCTACTGGAAATAGATCTGAAGACATATATCCTTGGGTATATTGAGGATTATCCTTGATTACATACACCAAAACTTTATATCAAGCAAAAGAAAAAAAATGGTCCTCAGTAAGTAAAACATATGCTATTCAAACATCTGAATTGACTTTAAAAAATCCTGGGGAGAAAGTCATACCATTGAAAGAATCAACACTAGGGGACCTATAACCTAAACATTAGGAATCTACAGTAGAACTGAACAGAGGGTAATAGTAAACACACACTATGAAATAAGTTACCAGGGAAGGTGAATGAAACAAAGGGTATAAATGAGTTCAGTGCCCACCTAGATTTGGGGAAAGTGGGGTCCAAAATCAGACCAGCATGTTGGGCAGGATGGAAGGCCAGTTACTGTTTTTAAAAGGTCTCATGCTCTAAATATTTTGACATGGTAAAACTCATTCATTTTAATGACTCAAGCACCAAGTTAAATAACCTTCACATTAAATCCCTGTATGTGAAATCTAACAAAATCAATGAGCCTGGGCATGCCCCTTATTAAGCTATTTTACCATGCTTTTGATTTTCAGAAGAGCTAAAATATTCTCTTCCTCACCCCAATATATTATTATAGTGACCAATGGATGAGAGATGGTTGTAGAGTGCCCATGAAACCTATAGATTCTTGTTGGGCCCAACAAGCCAAGAGGGAGCCCCAAATGTGCCAAAATTATTAGTCATACCCTGCTCTTGATAGTAAAAGACACTGGCTCAGTACAACTGCAATTATCAACTTGATGTACCTGAGATGCCAAGGGTATTCCCTCAAGGTACCAAGATGGTGGGATCACCCTGTGTATTCCTGGACTTTGAAGAACAGAGAGAATTCCATTCCTGAATTTTCAGAGAGGAAAAACTTAATGAAGTGTGAGGGGGAAAAACTTTGGACAAGTTACATCCTTGGGAGAAAAAAGAAAAGGAGTACTTGTGGCACCTTAAAGACTAACAAATTTATTAAAGCATAAGCTTTCATGAGCTACAGCTCACTTCATCGGATGAAGTGAGCTGTAGCTCACGAAAGCTTATGCTCTAATAAATTTGTTAGTCTCTAAGGTGCCACAAGTACTCCTTTTCTTTTTGCGAATACAGACTAACACGGCTGCTACTCTGAAACCTATCCTTGGGAGAGTATCAATAAGAAAAGTCTGTTTCATAGTCCAACAAATAAAATTGCAATCAATGTATTTTTAAACTGGTTTGTCAGGATGATGAGGAGAGTGCCAAGGTAAGGGGCTGACTGAGCTTCCATTTCAAAGTTCATAGATGTTAAGAGCCCATAAGTTGCAAAAGTGGATGTTATGATACCTGACCTCCTGCATGACCCAGCTTCACCCAATAATCCCAGTAGTGGAGGAAATTGTTCTTCACTCTTAATTTAATTGTTCCTGGTGATTTTTTTCTCCTTTCCAGACATTCATAAATTCCAAGGCCCGAAGGAACCATTGTGATCATCTAGTCTGATCTCCTGTATAACACAGGCCACAGAACTTCCCCTAAATAATTCTAAGGCATCTCTTTTAGAAAAACATCAAATCTTGATTAAAAATTGCTAATAATAGAGAATCCACCATAAGCCTTGGTAAATTGTTCCAATAGTTAATTGCCCTCACTGTTAAAACTTGGCACTTTATTTCCTGTTTGAATTTGTCTATCTTTAACTTCCAGGCATTGGATCATCTTATACCTTTGTTTGCTAGATCAAAGAGCCCATATCAAACATTTGATCCCCATGTAGGTACTTACAGACTGTAATCAAGTCACCTTTTAGCCTTCTCTTTGATAAGCTAAATAGATTGAGGTCCTTAAGTCTATCTATAACATAGACATTATTTTTAAACTTTTAATCATTATCATGGCTCTTCTGTGAACCCTCTCCAATTTATCAACATTCTTCTTGAATTGGACACAGCATTCCAGCAGTGGTCTCACCAGTGTCAAACAGGTTAAATAACCTCTCTACCTCTACTCAAGATTCCTGTTTATGTATCCAAGGATCACATTAGCCCTGTTGGCCCAGTGTTGTGCAGTAGGAGCTAATATTCAGCTGACTATCCACCACAACCTCCAGATCTTTTTCAGAGTCACTGATTCCTAGGATAGAATCCCCCATCCCATAAATATAGCGTACATTCTTTGGCCTTCTTTTAACAACCTCTGTAAAAGGAGCCATTTTCAGTAATTTCCTTTGGGACTATGTCCATTGTTGAAGAACACTGTTTACAAGAGACTGAGGGTACATCTACGGGGGATAAAGCCCCTTGGCACAGCCACAGCTGGCCTGGGTCAGCTGAGTCAGGGTCATGCATTTTTTCATCCCCGTGTCTACATACCCTCATAGACCCCACCCCAAGTGAGCCATCTTAGGCCTTAGGTCTAGCAGGAAGGTTTTACCAGTTACACAGATGTACTTAAACAGGTATAACCTTCCTCCTCCTGTGTGGACACTCTTACTAGTGGTTATTGGTTTAAAAATCATACCCCAAAGACTTTCCCATGTAGACAAGGCCGAAGCTTGGGGAGTCACTAGAAACAGCACTGGAACAAGAGAGGCGCTATCCACTGGAACCAGCTAGGCCCTTAAGGCGAACAGACTTTAGAATCTTCAATAGGACATGAGTTCCTTCCAATTAAGGGTGCAGACCTAAGAGCTTGTCAGACAGGCCTATCCCAGGGGTGGGGAAATCACTTTTATTGCTTTATAATTGTGGTGAATATTTATATTATTTGAACATTGTACAATCTTATATATCTGTCAGCACTGTGTGACATGCCAGCCAGCATGCACTGTGTGACATGCCATCTCAGACCTACTTTATCAAACACCAGGCAAGCAAAGATTATTTTTAAAATGTATTTTGTGACCCATTTCATGTGCTTGCATTTCTGCCATGAGACCACAGCCACTGTCAGAAACTTAATAGGCACTCTTGTGACAACTTATATTTATACAGCATCTTTTATCCAGAGGGATCCCAAAGCACTTTCCAGATTGTCTGCATAGGAATCAGTACGCAATTCACAGAAACACAGCCACCTCTGATGTGAAATGTAGCAGAAATATAACAGCATGCAGCAGCACTACATGACAGAGTGAAGAGGATGTGGCAAGATTCATTTGAAGTTAGGGAGGGCACCAAGAAATTATCAAATAAATTTGGAATTTAATCAGGACCCTCCTTCTTTTTGTGAAAAGCATTCCCTGCTCTGCCAATGACTTCCTGGGGCCAAGTCATGGAGCCTCACTGTGTCTCAGGGCCTCATGAGTAAAATTGGAATAATAGTATTTCCTTCCCTCACAGGATAAATACACTAAAGGTCATGGAGTACTCAAATACTATGGTAATAGGAGCAATGTAAGTACCTTACATAGGCAAACTACTGGAACTTTAATAATACTGACACTTTATCTGGAAGAAGAGTTCTGTATGGCTTGAACGCTTCTCTCTCGCACCAACAGATGTTGGTCCAATAAAAAATATTACCTCACTCACCCTGTCTCTCACATTATCAGGACCTCAGTTTTACATCTCATCTTTCAGATAACATCTTTCTGCCCTCAACTCCATGCTTCAGTACTAACGGAGGATGGAGGAGTGCCACCTACTGAATGACTCGGTCCTCTTCCGACAGTTATTCCATGGCAGTCTTTCACTTATGTATTGACTGGGTTCGAACCTTTTCAGTCTGTGGGATGGGTGAGACTGCACAACTACTTGGTGAAACAACACAGCCACATCATCAGGTGTATTTATTTTTAGAGCATCTAGGCAAATTCACAGGAAAGATCAAAAACACATTGTGAAAAAAAATCTTCCTGCAGTAACCAATAAGAGAGCAAACACGACACTGAGCCTGATGGAAATGACCCAGAAAGGGCTATTAGCCACCAATATCAGGAGGGGGAAAAAAAAGATGGCCCACTTGCCTGGCTCAAGCAAAATATTTGGGTAAACAGACTGGTCTTGCACCATCCCTGCAGGCCATCATGTTGGGCTCTGAAAAACCACTAAGGAAAATGAGTTCCAGAGATAAGAACCCTCCACCAGGAATGACCTCTCTTCTTACAGCCCCCCAGTCCCTATCTAGGATGCAGAATGAGGTTTCCAGTTCAGGATTCCAGCAGAATGACTCCAGGATTTACCTTCTTTAAAGCAAAAGACAAGGGCTCACTACAGCAGCAATTGCCACTTGCCAGCTCATTGTATACCCTGAAATCCCAAGGGTATGTTTCCCCTCAAAGTACCAAGATGCAAGTGACTTGCCTACTAGTAGGAGCAAGAAAGTGTGCCCACTAAATTGCCATAAAAGAAACAGATCTTCATCTGAGCTCTATAATGTGCAAACATGAAAGGTGAAACTTTCAGAAGTGCTCAGCATTGGCCCAACTCCAGTCTCACTGAAGTCAAGAAGGAGTTTCAGAGCCCAATCCCACACTCAGAGATGCTTATTGCATGGGCAAGGGGAATCCCTTCTGTATTTACCCTCAGCCTCTCCATTATTTAATAAGCTAATGCAATTGTTTGATCAAGCAGAACTGGCACTTCTCCAAGTGCCTTGTGAGTTAAGCCCTGAGTGAACCTCACCATAACACATCAAAATGAGGCTACTGAATCATAGGTTAAAATAGATTGAAACAGGTTGGGGAGCTTGCTCTGCCCCGGCTGACCACAGCACTGCCCCCACAAACCAAGGAGAAGAGGAGCCCTGCCTCTGATTTTAGCAGAAAAGATAGAGCTGTGCTCTCCAGGCTCCTCATGACTTTTAAACTTTCCATTAAACAGCTTTCTGTCAGATTAAAATCTTTATGCTTAATTTGCTGTTAGAGCAGATACTTCTTCCTCTCTCAGAATTCCTGTAATAGCTTGGGACGAGGTATGGCAGGTTCAAAATGCTGGGGTTTCTATTCAGAGCCTGCTTGCATTGTATTTCACCTTGAACTCTCAAGAAATTCTCCATTCAAACCTAAAAGCATTTACTGAGACATCAAAGGCCAGATTTTCAAAGGTTACATGCGTGCCATATTGCATGTGGATTTACACGTCAGCTCACACATGCAAATATCCAATGTGTACTGACAAGTGAAGTATTTGCATACAGATGTGACCAGCTAAGTGCTATGTGGGCATACAAATACCATATTTGCAAGGACTCCAGATAATTTAGCCCTATATTTTCACTACTCTGTGTGTGTGTGTGAGAGAGGGGAGAGAGAGAGAGAGAGAAATTCTTACAATCCTTGGTACCATATTCTGCAGCCATTATACAATCAGAAAATGGCAGAAAGAACCAATGAAGCCTGTGCAAGTGTCCCCTCATGTCCCCTCAGAAACATAACATAGGCCTTTATGATAGCAGTTCAGACCTAAAAATGATTTACGAAAAGAATCATGCTGCTGTTTTTACTCTACACTGGCAGCTTTTGAAAGGTGTCAAGTGACTGCTGCTTGACACTGGGATTTGCTGGAAGCAAACATTTTTAAAGCATTTGAAGAGCTTTTAATTCAATGGCTTTCCGATTGTGTTGACTGAGGGTGTGTCTTTTCCTGGCTGGCCAGGGGAATAGGTAAAGACCATGGCAATAACCAATACCAAAACACTGGAAAACACACATTTCAGGGCTTATAACTGACTTGGGAATTTGGTCTCTCTCTCTCTCTCAATAGAGACAAAAGGAAAGAGAAGATTTCTCTTGGGTTTATGAAGAAAGCTGCTTACAGGTACAACCCGATCTGGAGAAAGAGAACAAAGGAACAGTGGCTTTGCAGAAATGTTATACTATAGCCTGATTGAAAAAGTTTCACTGAAAGATTCTTTAAGGGAGAATTCTGAACAAGAGCTGGAAAAGATCAAATAGCAGCTGGAAGGCAAGAATAGCTGTTGTGGGGGGGAGGAACTCTCCCTTGAGCATGAATGCTTTAAAACACAGAAAAAGAAATTCATACATTAGCATGCAGTCATCTGGTATGTGCCGTTATGGTAAACTATCATGAGCTATTTATTAACCAATGGTGACTGCTCTGTGCTGTAGAATTTATTAACATACTTGTCATAAAGATAATATTGATAGGAAAAGTGTCTTACCCAGCTGGCACTATAGTGACATAGGCTTAGTTATATTAATATAACCCCCTTTGTGGACACACTTATTCCAGACAGAATAAGAGTACCTTCTTTCAATTTAAGCTTAATCTTCTACCCAAGAGACATAAACTAACCCCCATCCCCTCAAAAAAGGCCTTCTTCGTTTACACTTAAAAGACAGGTCAAGGTATCTGTGTCAGTCAGGGGCGGGGAAAAACCAAACCCTTCACTTACACATCTATGCCAACCTAACCCCCAATGTAGATGTAGCTTTGGCGATGAAGGAATGCTTCCATCAACATACGTAACTTTGAGGAGGTGGTGTTCCTGCACCAATGGAAAAATCCCTTCCATCAGTGTAGGCTCTGTCTGCACTATAGGTTATGCTAGCATCATAGCAACACCAACATAGCTTTGCCAGTACAGTCTGTGTAGTATGTAGAGACAGCCTTATACTGGAATAAAAGCATCTACAAGGAGGGTTATACTGGTATAATTAAATCAGTTTAAATTCTCACCCTAGGTTACACCAAACCTTTTTTTTTTTTTTTTTAAATAAGAGACCTGAGGACCATGAGTCCCACAGCAAGTCAATGAGACTTGTTCTTCTAAGTTGTTCAGGCACACTTTAAAATCACACCCATACTTTATAATATGTGGTCTATCAGGAACTGTTTGCTAGAGATATGCAGCATCAGCACTTTATTATGTGGATAAGTGATTGACAAACTTCAAGAGGTTTGGATAATCACTTCAGATAGAGACCAAACATTTTAGAATGCTCATCTGAATCTTAATCCACATTTTATTAGAAGTTGTTTTTTTGAGGCAATCTTCCATCTAGTCTAGTTTCCATTCATAGATACTAAGGTCAGAAGGGTCCATTCTGGTCATCTAGTCCAACCTCCTGCACAACGCAGGCCACAGAATCTCACCCACCCACTCCTACGAAAAACCTCACCCATGTCTGAGCTATTGAAGTCCTCAAATCGTGGTTTAAAGACTTCAAGAAGCAGAGAATCCTCCCTCAAGTGACCCGTGCCCCATGCTACAGAGGAAAGCGAAAAACCTCCAGGGCCTCTTCCAATCTGCCCTGGAGGAAAATTCTTTCCTGACCCCAAATATGGCGATCAGCTAAACCCTGAGCATATGGGCAAGATTCACCAGCCAGATACTACAGAAAATTCTTTCCTGGGTAACTCAGATCCCATCCATCTAATATCCCATCTCAGGGGATTAGGCCTATTTACCCTGAATATTTAAAGATCAATTAATTACCAAAATCACATTATCCCATCATAGCATCTCCTCCATAAACTTATCGAGTTTAATCTTAAAGCCAGATAGATCTTTTGCCCCCACTGCTTCCCTTGGAAGGCTATTCCAAAACTTCACTCCTCTGATGGTTAGAAACCTTCGTCTAATTTCAAGTCTAAACTTCCTGGTGGCCAGTTTATACCCATTTGTTTTTGTGTCCACATAGGTGCTGAGCTTAAATAATTCCTCTCCCTCTCCTGTATTTATCCCTCTGATATATTTATAGAGAGCAATTATATCTCCCCTCAACCTTTTTTTAGTTAGGCTAAACAAGCCAAGCTCCTTAAGTCTCCTTTCATAAGACAAGTTTTCCATTCCTCGGATCATCCTAGTAGCCCTTCTCTGTACCTGCTCCAGTTTGAATTCATCCTTTTTAAACATGGGAGACCAGAACTGCACACAGTATTCCAGGTGAGGTCTCCCCAGTGCCTTGTATAATGGTATTAAAACCTCCTTATCCCTACTGGAAATGCCTCTCCTGATGCATCCCAAAACCGCATTAGCTTTTTTCACAGCCATATCACATTGGCAGCTCATAGTCATCCTATGATCAACCAATACTCCAAGGTCCTTCTCCTCTTCCGTTACTTCTAATTGATGCGTCCCCAGCATAACTAAAATTCTTGTTATTAATCCCTAAATGCATAACCGTACACTTCTCACTATTAAATTTCATCCTATTACTATTACTCCAGTTTACAAGGTCATCCAGATCCTCCTGTATAATATCCCGATCCTTCTCTGAATTGTCAATACCTCCCAGCTTTCTATCATCTGCAAACTTTATTAGCACACTCCCACTTTTTGTGCCGAGGTCAGTAATAAAAAGATTAAATAAGATTGGTCCCAAAACTCATCCCTGAGGAACTCCACTGGTAACCTCCCTCCAGCCTGACAGTTCGCCTTTCAGTAGGACCCGTTGTAGTCTCCCCTTTAACCAATTCCTTATCCACCTTTTGATGTTCATATTGATCCCCATCTTTTCCAATTTAACTAATAATTCCCCATGTGGCACGGTATCAAACGCCTTACTGAAATCTAGGTAAATTAGATCCACTGCATTTCCTTTATCTAAAAAAATCTGTTACTTTCTCAAAGAAGGAGATCAGGTTGGTTTGGCACAATCTACCTTTTGTAAAACCATGTTGTATTTTGTCCCATTTATCATTGACTTCAATGTCCTTAATTAATTTCTCCTTCAAAATTTTTTCCAGGACCTTGCATACTACAGATGTCAAACTAACTGGCCTGTAGTTACCCGGGTCACTTTTTTTTCCTCTCTTAAAAATAGGAACTATATTAGCAATTCTCCATTCATTTGGTACAACTCCTGAGTTTACAGATTCATTAAAAATTCTTGCTAATGGGCTTGCAATTTCAGGTGCCAATTCCTTTAAATTTTTTGGATGAAGATTATCTGGGCCCTCTGATTTAGTCCCATTAAGCTGTTTGAGTTTTGCTTCTACCTCAGATATGGTAATATCTACCTCCATATCCTCATTTCCATTTGTCATGCTACCATTATCCCTAAGATCCTCTTTAGCCTTATTAAAGGCTGAGGCAAAGTATTTGTTTAGATATTGGGCCATGCCTAGATTATCTTTAACCTCCACTCCATCCTCAGTGTTAAGCGGCCCCACTTCTTCTTTCTTAGTTTTCTTCTTATTTATATGGCTATAGAACTTTTTACTATTGGTTTTAATTCCCTTTGCAAGGTCCAACTCTACTCGACTTTTAGCGTGTCTCACTTTATCCCTACATGTTCTGATCTCAATAAGGTAGCTTTCCTTGCTGATCCCTCCCATCTTCCACTCCCTGTATGCTTTCTGCTTCTTCTTAATCACCTCTCTAAGATGCTTGCTCATCCAGCTTGGTCTACAACTCCTTCCTATGAATTTTTTTCCCTTTCTAGGGATACAGACTTCCAATAGCTTCTGCAGCTTTGATTTAAAGTAATCCCAGGCCTCCTCTACCTTTAGATCCATAAATTCTTCAGTCCAAACCACTTCCCTAACTAATTTCCTTAATTTTTGAAAGTCAGCCCTTTTGAAATCAAAAACTCTAGTTGCAGATTTATTTTTGTTAATCCTTCCGTTCAGTTTGAACTGAATTAGCTCATGATCACTTGAACCAAGATTATCCCCTACAACCATTTCTTCTATGAGGTCCTCGCTACTCACCAAAATTAAATCTAAAATGGCTTCCCCTCTAGTCGGTTCAGCAACTACTCGATGAAGGAATCCATCAGCTATCGCATCTAGGAAAATCTGAGCCCTATTATTATTACTAGCACTGGTCCTCCAGTCTATATCTGAGAAGTTAAAGTCTCCCATGATCACGCAGTTTCCATTAGTATTTACTTTATTAAAAACATTAAAAAGGGCTCTATCCATATCCAAATTAGATCTCGGAGGTCTATAGCATTCCCAGACAATAGCAAATACAAGATGCACGTAGCCAGTGGAGATGCAGCTACTTATATAAGATATGAATTTGGCCCTACAGACTTATCTGTAAAATAGAGATAATACTTATCTACTTTTGGGAGTATTATAAGGATTAATGTTCAGACCACTGTGCTATGGAGAAGTAAAGCACTATGCAAGTTGCTAAGTATTATTAAAGTTGGGTACGTGGGTGTGAGGTGGGTTGTATAAGCATCCTTAAAGTTTATTGAAGCCTAAAATTTTACAGTTGATGGACACGGCCAATTTCTCCCTTGGTACAACAAAAAGCAACTGGAAAGCTTATTCAAATGGATGAATAGTGCATTAAATCACCTGTCAAAATCGCTTGTACAGTAAACCATAATCACAGCAAAATAATATTGACTTCTACATAATGCGTAAGGGAAAAGTGATTGTCTGTAATTGCAAAGATAGTGTTTCTAGGTTTCAGCTTTCAAATCAACATACGAAGTTGTGGAGAGGCGGGCAGTAGTGTTTGAAACTATAATGCTGTACATTGCTTTCTTGACGTAGTAGTTTCCCATTTCAGACAATGGGATGGTATTAAAACCTGCTATAGCATTAACAAGATGAATTTCAATATATTGAATATAGTTATTCAAACTGGAATCAAGCAGGACACAGGAGATACACCATAGTCTTGCAGGAAGTGCAAAGGTATCTTTAATGCACAAGAGAAGGATTACTTGTGGTTTTATGCCTCTTGATAAAGACAGCATCACCTCATGCACCATGCTCAATCTTGACATCACACCAAAGAAACAAACCAAAAACCCATGTTAGTCTGTCCTCTGCTTTTAGACAGTGGTTGCACCCACAATAGTCAGTTTCCAGAAACTTCTCTTGGTCCTTTTTAAAACGATTTGAAATTAACTGCTCTGAGTTTTACCCTTGAAAATTTATCCTGTACCTATAACTATTGCATTTAAAGAAAATTCTACCTTACTAAACAATTTCAGGACTGAGTATGGAGTCTGCCAGTAGCATTTAAGGGGGATATTGGGTGGTTTTTTCAAAAGCGACATTGTTCTAACTCTGCTCCCACTTATGTTAGAGCAGTTGGGGCCAACCCTGAGCTTTTTGAGAAGCTCCAGTCATGGAGAACACCTCTAGAGATATGCAATTACAAGGGGCTGCAAACCTGGGAAAATATTCATATGTCTCAGGTAGGTGTATTTACAGCACCTAATTTAAGTCTCAATTCAGCTTCCATTTACGTAAATCATGGGCAAAATTTTCAACAGTTTCTATAAGGAAGGGTAAAATTAAGCTCTCTCTTTTTTTTCTTGGCCATTGTGTACCAGATCCTGCAAACACTTATGCATGTAAATAACTCTGTGCTCTTGACCAGCCCCATTGAAATCAATGGTATGGTTCACCTGTGTAAACATTTACAAGATTGGGGACAAAACGTGGACTTGGAAAATTGAGTTCTAGGCCTGGAATGGAAAAAGAGTGATGTAAAGAAAAGGCCATGTGTCTGCACAGTAGAATGGACAGTATGCCTATTTCCTGATTTGAACAAATGTGTAGGTTTGTATTTCTTTAACTGTTATTGGCACAAAGGACTGAGTTTTTAACTCAGCGTTGGATGCTCAGAGCATAAGGGCGAAGGGTGAGCTAGAGGCTGCAGTTGTTTACTTAAGCAATAGTGAGCTGTTCCTAGGAAGAAGGGAAAGGATCAAAACTGAAAAAGAGGCGTTCTTGCAGATACAAAACAGGAGACATGGCAAAGAAAGCCATGTGCACAAGAGCAAGATACTTCTGGTATGGATAAACTGTACATATCAAGTGTCAAATATTATGAACTGCCATCCCAAACTATGCAAAGTCTTACCTTTATCTTTACTCATGTAAGGATTCCTATTAACTTCAGGGGGGATTGCTCATCTGAGTAAAGGTACTCAGATAGGATCAGGGCCTAAGGCTGTTATAAGTTTGTATTCCAGTGCACACATATTGCTTTGTTGAGATAAAGTATTTAAATGTGAGTCTTAAATTCAATTCTTTGGATGGAGCTACTGATCATTTTGATTTATTTGAAGTCTACATTCAAAGATCTATTCCTATTTTTAAGATGCTTGGGAAATGTCAGACCGCTGCAAAACTCCACCCTGGTTTACCATAGGTTAGTGGTAGGAGGGGGGAAGGACCCTTAGGTGAATATCGGAGGGAATAAAGGAGGATATGATGGGGGGAGGGTGGTTGTGCATCCTAATGTAGAAATTCTGCACCAAAGATTCTTTCTTAAGAAAGAAGAACAAAAGAAGAAAAACACTGGGAGCTGGCTTCCCAGCTTTGCTGCCAAACACTCTGGAGGACTAGAGGGCATGACATCACAAGAGGCTGAAAGCTGAGCTGCTGCTCTCAAAGGATAGCCAGGGCATGTTGATCCTTCTGTTCGATTCAGGGTTGGGAATATAGCTGCTCAGATTTCAACCTCTTGTGATATTATCCCACTAATTCTCCACAAAAAAACAAGACCTGATATTTATAATGTAAAACAAGTCGAATTTGAACTATACAAATATAATTTAGAAGCAATAAAGTGCACAAGTAGTCCATTCTATCCCTTTGCATTTCACCTTACATTAGATCCTCAGGTACAAACATCTCAGCAGCATTAGATGTTGATTTCTTTAAATTCTTGCAGACCTTGGGGCTTCAGAAGAGCAGATGAATGATGATTTTTCAGGTGAAGTCACTCTCCACATGTGGAGAAGGGAGCCTCCAACTGCCCTATCCAAGCTTCTTTGCAACAAGAGTGAGCAGCAACCTGACAAGCATATAGTAGCAAGGAATGAGTCACCAGCTAGTTAAACCTGTCTTCCCCTTCTGTCTTTAGTTCAGCCAGTGCAGGACTGATCAGGCTTTAAGGTAACATTTTGCAAGGTTCTTAATAAAGATTCTTTTCATTTTTTGAATGTTGATTTTTGACCCTAAAAAGTTCATTTCTTTAATCAGTTCAAATTCTTAATGATACTTAGATTAGGAGTAATTACAAAGCTACCATGCAAAGTTAAATTGAACCTCATCTTCTTGTCTCTTTGCAATTACTTTTTTTTTTTTAAAGTTGTCCTACTTCCTGGATTTCTTTTCTTAAACATACATTTTATAAAAGGTTGGGGCAGGAAGAAGGGGAATATACAAGTATCTTGAATACAATTTCTCCCCAGAGGCATTTATTGCATAGAAATACATTGTCTTTGACCAAGTGCTCTCCAACACTGCCCACTCACCCACTCTAAACTGGAAAGAAAGCCTCCTTTGGAGTGACAAAAATTCCATACAATTATTGCATAATTAATATGATGACATTTTCTAGCGTTGTGTAAAATCTGGATGCACTTATGCTAATTAAACCAGTGGGTTCATTGGTTATGGGGGTTGCTAATAGGCTAAGGAACCTTTTGCCTCTAGAAATGTGGCCCAAATGTATTACCACCACCTAGAAGCTGATGGCCTCTGTGCAATGAAATGATGGTCACTGCTCATTTTCTAATGGATAAATCCAGTTTGTCAAAAGCCACCATCAACACTGACAGCACTTTTCTTTTTGATAGTTTCAGTGGAGAAGCAAAGGGCTTGACTGAGCGGGAAGACAGAATTATTCTTCCCACCCGCCGCTCCAGGGCAGGCTAAAGACAGTTCCACTTCATGTTTGATTGCAACCAGCAGAAACATTGGGAACCTTGAGCTTGTTTGCATAGGGATAAAGGCTAAGACTACCACCATCACTGTCAATAGTCATTTACATGTTCATGGGCATTCTTGCTTTCAGTGTTGGCTGCGATCATACTAAACACAACTCTGTTCAGCATCAGCAGGCTTATTCTCTCCCTAAAAGGTATTTATGTTTTATCACCCACTTTCTTTGGTTGAGTTTCATTAGATTGAAACCATCAGTTACCGGAGAACCATACTACTAATGCATTGTGTACCTTCCTTAGGGAGCTGAATGACAAATCTGAACACCTCTTCTCTACAAGAAAACTACAGATTCACCTCTTGAGCACTTGCTTGTAATTACCTAGAAGTTTGGTGGGATGGAGGAAGAACGAAGAGAGAAATTCTATTCAAATATGCAAGAGGCAAATCCTAACACTGAAATGGGACCGGGGAACCCAAGCACCTTTCACTTACAATAACCCTCTTATAACTCACTGAATGTAAGATAGGGATTTGTTTACTCTTTTGCTTGAGGTGTCTACTAGAGGCAAACAGGACCATGATTGTTAGAGATCTACAGGTACCCCAGGAAGTCCTTGGCCTTGAACTTAGGTAAGAATACTTCGGTCTCACTCCCTTTAAAAAGAGGTCTCAGAGTAGCAGCCCTGTTTGTCTGTATTCGCAAAAAGAAAAGGAGTACTTGTGGTACCTTGATTATCACTACCAAAGGTTTTCTCCTCCCCTCCCCTTGGTGGTAATAGCTCAACTTAAGTGATCACTCTCCTTACAGTGTGTATGATAACACCCTTTGTTTCATGTTCTCTGTGTATATAAATCTTCCCACTGTATTTTCCACTGAATGCATCCGATGAAGTGAGCTGTAGCTCACGAAAGTTTATGCTCAAATAAATTTGTTAGTCTCTAAGGTGCCACAAGTCCTTTTCTTTTTTAAAAAAAGAGGGTTTATCTTAGTGTTTTAGAGCAATGAATAATCCCCTGGGTCAGAAAACTAAGAAAGGATAGCCACCTATTTGGAAAGGGGGGGAGTCTGCCGTCTAGAGGGACATAGGTTGCCCTGGTGCTGACACTACAACATATTCTATTCTAACGTGAATGTAATTGAACATGTTCCTATGCTCCTTCTAGACTTTGGTTTATAAGCGTTATTAATCTACAGCACACTAGTAATGCATGGCAGTGCATTGTCTTCCTCAGCTCCTAGCGTTTTTGCACCTTCAGTTCCGACCAAGAAAATCTGCATTTACACTTCATCTTTATTTCATAATTAAAACTCATCCCCATTTGCTTGAGCTATTTGTGATCAAGAAAGGTATCCCCCGCCCTCCCCCCTAAAATAAGCAGCAGGGCAGCACTTGTCAACTCCAGCCAGCGAGGGTGATACTCCAGTCCAAAGTGCAGCAGCCAGGAACAGAGACACACGGCGCTGGGATTATTTTTGTTCCCAAAATTCGGAATCCAAACGAGAGAAAGGTTCGTCCCTGGCCTGGTTACAGCGGGGTCACCGCCCCCCCCCGGGGACAGATGGCCTCCTCCTAGCGACGAGAGGCACCCAAGGCGTTTCCAAAGCAGCAGGTGTCTCCTCCTCTAGCCCACACGGAGTCAGGGCTCCTTGGGTGGTGGAAGAGTGAGAGCTGGGAGACCGGCTGCAGGGGCCAGTCTCGGTCAGCCGGCGGCCGGAGGGCAGCGCACAGCCTCAGCTATTGCCTCTCCTCGCTGGCGTGGCTGGGCGCGCTGCCCTCGAACAGCTTGGGGCTCTCGGCCAGCAGAGGGGCTCGCACCTTGAGCTTCTCCTTGAAGCGGCCGGAGCGGGAGATCTTCAGGTTCCTGCGGCTGCCGCCGCCGGGCTTCTCGCCCAATTTGGGCTCGCTGCTGCTGAAATTGGGCTGCTGGTTCTCCCGAGAGTCCGGGCCGGGGGGCGCCGGCGGGAGGGCGGGCTCAGGCGGGGGCGGCGGCGCTCCGGCCACCAGCCCCTCTTTGGCTTTTTTCCTGCTTCTGGTCAGCGCTTTCCACAAGGAGCCCGTGGTCGCGGTGCTGTCAGCCATCTTCTCCCAGCGCTCAGCCACCGCCGCCGGGGCAGGAGGCAGCCGCTCCCTGCTCCGGCTCGGCTCACCCGAGCTGCGACCACGTGCGAGGCAGGGAAGTCCCCGGGGCGCTCGCGGCGCGGCTCCTGTGCGGGAGGAAAGGAGAGGGAGTGACCGCTGCCAGGGCAGGAGAGCGGAGAAACTGACCAGGCTGGGCAGGAGGAGAGGGAGAGGGCCGGAGGCCAGGCTGGCAGGCAGCCTGCCCTGCTCCGAGTCGCACAGACAGGGTGTTCTCTCCCCGGGGGCTGGCTCTGAGCCCGAACCTACCCGCTGACTAGATGCCAGCCGCTGCCCCAGGAACTGGGCTGGGCTTGAGAGCCCCTCCAGCCCCAGGTGGCTGTATCCGCTGAGTGGGTGGGGACACTAACTGCGGGAATCAGACGGGGGTGAGCTGTCTCAGTGAAGACAGGGGGTTGTGGTTTCCAGAGATACTCACGATCACAGCACTGGAAATAAGGCTAACGCCACGAAAGAGCTTATGTCCAGCGTGCCCCCTTCCTGCAGTTCTTGATGGATCAAGCAACCATCACTTAGGTCATTAAGGTTTCAGAGTAGCAGCCGTGTTAGTCTGTATTCACAAAAAAGAAAAAGGAGGACTTGTGGCACGTTAGCGGCTAACAACTTTATTTGAGCATAAGGTTTTCGTGAGTTACAGCTCACTTCATCGGATTCCCCACTGTATTTTCCACTGAACGCATCCGATGAAGTGAGCTGTAGCTCATGAAAGCTTATGCTCAAATAAATTTGTTAGTCTGTAAGGTGCCACAAGTACTCCTTTCTTTTTTTAGGTCATTAAGAGCACACCAGGCCTCCAGAGCGGTCCCTATTTTGCAGGGATCTTCGTATGACAGTCGGGATAGACTCGGTCGGCGAGGTAATATCTTGTTATGGACCAATTCGTGCATCTGCCTAGTCTCTTTCATACCGTGGGATCAGCAGGGCTACAACATTGCTGCAAACAACTCTAGACTGAGGACGGACACGTCCCTGCTATTCTGTCATAAACCCCACAAGTTCTCATTGATTCTTAGTATCGCAAACCACCACCATTTCCCTGATTTAAAAAAGATAGGGTTGATACAGATTGACTAACCTAAACACAAAGTAGTGAAGAGCGGAGTAATCTATTCATTTGGAGTCCAAAAAAGCCCCTCCTTTGGAGAACTAACCCTACCCCAAGTTTTTGCACGTGTGCAGATCACTAGGAACTGGGGAGGGGACTTTGCTTTAACTTTTCAACCGGAGAGTCGGACGCTTAGCAGAAGTCAGGAGGGCTTCTTTGTTCTGCGAGAGTGAAGCCAAAGGTCTTGTGATAGTGCCACAATTTTCACAAGTCATAGCTCCTCTCACAACACTTCGGTACTTCCACTAAACCAGAGCGCCAGGCGCAGAACCAGGCCAGGTAAACGCTGAACTGAATTTTAGATGGACTTATTCAGGTTTTATCCGAGCCAAGCTCTCCCCTCCCCTATCCGTGCAATTGATCCTCCGCCAAAGGTTTTTCACCTCTGGATGCACATAGGGGTAACTGCACGCCCACGAATGCCCCGAGGGTCTCCATCCCACAAGATCCTGCCCTGCCCTGCTTTACAGCGCAAGGCCAAAGCCACCGAGCGGGCGAGAGAGCCACAACAGACTCGTAAAGCAGAAAGCGCGCACCCAGGCGAACTCAGCGCCAGCACCGCGACCCGAGGCTTGCCTCTGCAAGTGGCGTGAACAGAGCGGTTCCGAACGGGCAGGCTCCTCGCGCGCCAGCCCGGGGTAGAGCAGCGCAGGCCGGACACCAGCGAGGCGCAGAACAGGAGCCGCTGCCAAGAGGCTGCATCCCGCGCGCCGGGAGAAGCTGCCCCCGCGCGCAGCGGGCGACCCCGGGGGGGGGGGGGTGGCAGGCGCAGTGTGTCGTATTCCTTGGTAAAGGCGCGCGGGCCAGGGCAGCCTGCGGGCCCGGTGTCGCCGGCAACCAGCCAGGTGCAGCGGAGTTCGGCCACCAGCGGCAATTGGCTCCCATGGGGCGAGTCACCTGGGGAGGCAACAAGTCAGAGGGTGCCCGGGCCCCAGCTAGAGGCGGGCGGGGGGAGGACACGCGCCGGGGAAAGTTTTGCAGAGGGGCCGGGCCGAAGCCGGCCGGGGAGGGCGTTGGGCTAAGCGCAGGGCCCCCGCCTCGCGAGCGCCCCGCCGGCAGCCGCCCGCTGCGGGGCCCCAGCGGCGCTCGGCTCGGGGCGCCCGCGGCCGGGGCAGAGCAGGGAAGGAGCCCGGCGGGAAGCAGAGGGAGGCACCTGCGCGCGGGGGCAAAGCCGGGCCGAGCTCTCACCTGGCGGGAATCTGCGAGGGGCGGCGGCGGGGCTCCCTCCGCCCTAGGGCCCGCGCCTGCAAGGGGGAGCCGTGGCGAGTGTCCCTGCGGGGCGGAGAGCGCAGGTAGCCGGCTCCCAGGGGAACTCCCGCGGCCAATGCAACAGGCTGCTGCTGCCAGCGCCGCCGGCAGAGGCCGGGGCAGACCTTCAGGCGCCCGCCCGCCCGCTTTGCAGGTGAGCCTCCCAGCCGCTCCTTAACTGGCCATTCGGGCAACATCCGCCGGAGAAGCCGCCCTGCCCCTCTCCGTCCCTCCGGGGCGGCCGAGACAGGCCGCGCGGCGGATGCGTTTCAATAGACACTTGCTTTGGCCCGCCCGCCTCGCTTTCTCCAGCCTGCCCGGCCGCGTACCTCGCGGCTGGGCAGGAGGCAGGTGGAGGTGAGCCCATTGGCGCTCCCCGGCGGGGAAGCTCATTGGCTGCTGCGGAGCCCGGCCCGGCGGGGTGGAGAGAGCGCCCCTGCCCCACAGAGCGCCCGCCGCGGCCGTGACAGGCGGCGGGGGGGGGGGAATGTGGCCGGCCGAAGGTGACGCAGCAGCCCGGGGCAGGACTGGAGCCGCCAGGCAGTGCAGCTCCGCGGGCGCGCTGGTGTCACGGCTACGGTGACGCCGGTGGGAGGGAAGAATTTTCTCTTTCTCAAGCCCAACGTTTGTTTTCAAAGTAGCATCCGCCCCCCCCTCCCCCCAATGTTTAATGAAAATGCGCTTGATGATTACAATGGGTAGTACAGCGGCTCCATTCAAGTCTCGCTGTGTGTCAGCCTTATATAGGCATATACAAAGGCACGGTCCCTACCCTTAAGAACTCACAGTCTCTTAAATTGTGCTTTGATTGGATCAGTGTGAGTGGACCTTTGAAAGCCCCATTGATGGCAGATGTAGATCCGATTGCAGCGCTGGGATCGAGACACACACAGGTGATGGGTGGGATGAGACATATTAAGCACAAAAAGAAAAGGAGGACTTGTGGCACCTTAGAGACTAACAAATTTATTAGAGCATAAGCTTTCGTGAGCTACAGCTCACTTCATCGGATGCATTACTTAGAGACTAACAAATTTATTAGAGCATAAGCTTTCGTGAGCTACAGCTCACTTCATCGGATGCATCCGATGAAGTGAGCTGTAGCTCACGAAAGCTTATGCTCTAATAAATTTGTTAGTCTCTAAGGTGCCACAAGTCCTCCTTTTCTTTTTGCGAATACAGACTAACACGGCTGCTACTATGAAACCTGTCATTATATTAAGCACAAACACTATTTTTTGGTTAAATTTCTACTACGTCCCAATGCCTCCTTCTACTGATTGGCAGATTTCTTGCAGGCATCACAGCAAAAGTGTATCTTAGAAAAAGGATTTGAAAGAGAAGAGGGTAGTTGCCTTATGGATTAGGTCAGGTGCTCTATGGGTATGTAACAAAACACATGGCTATGTACAACGGACGGTTGTTGTCAGCTAAATTACCTGAATCGCTATAGATCCCAGTCAGCTTTTCACATGTAGTGCATGCATGCACATGACATGCTTCCAGAAAAATTAATATGTGTAGTATTGAAGAAAATCTCTAAATCCATTCACTCTCACTCTTTAAAAAATTACTGCAGTTAACACCCCCAAAATAAGAGAAAACATGCAATCTAGTATTACCAGCAGAGAGGGTGGGAATCAGGATTCTGAGTTGCTGTATAACCTTGGGTAAGAAGTTGACTCCTGCCTCAGTTTACTCAGTAGGGAAAAGGAAATTGTTTGTTTATACCACTGGGTGTAGTGAGGATCAATTAATCAATATTTGTTGTCTGAGATTTATCAATGTCATTGTCACCAAGTAATGAATTAGACCCATATGGATAGGCCACACTAAAACTCATGGGAAGGAGAACATTTGCTAGAAATCATAGCTGGCAGCAGCAGGCTTAGTAAAGAGACATTATCTTACCCAATAGAATGGCAATAACAGGAGGCTTGTGTAGACTGTGATCCATTGGTAAAAAATCAGAAGGATCTCAGCCATGTGGCTTAACTTGGCTTTAGCCAGACTGCTGGTGAAGGAGAGAGACTGTCTTCCTTGTCATCTTTTGGTTCTCCCCACCTCTAACAATCCTGCCCATGTGACATCTCCAGTGGGACTCATTAGGCCCTGATCCTTCCAACACTTACACAGGTGCTTAACTTTATTACTGTGATTAGTCCCAATGATTTAATGTACATGCCTAATTGTTGAAAGGATCAGGGTCTAGGTAGGGTGAGAAAGTACAGTAGGGTGAACTCAAGCAGCATTTTTTAGGATTCAAAATGGTGACGTTGTCTGGAGAAATATGCCATAGAGCATGTGTCCTTTGATTCTTCCCCACTCAGGCTGTCCACCTCCCTCATTGTCCCATGGAATATGGATCATGTGGATGAGCTTGTGATTGCTGCATGGTGGCATGGAATACTACCTTGCAGCCCAATTCTCTTCTGCATAGTCTCCCCATATGATTTTATGCTTGATTAAGGCTAATTTGCTCCCCTCAGTGCCCATCAGGATAAGGCATGTGGGCATTAATAAGTATGTATTAATGGGGGAGAGGAGCAATGGGCAGACTCCAAGTGTGTATATGTAATTCTTTATAAAATGCTCCCTACAAGAGGGAGTCTCCCCTTAAGTAACCTGAGAGAAAACATGGGTGTTGCACTGGATCCTAGCAATCAACTAACCTGTTTTAGTGTTTGTAGGATCATGGCTTTGAGCTCCATCAGACCCATGTCAGGGTCAAGGGCCTTCCAATGAGAATATCCTACTCCCAATCCCCAGGCATTCAGATAGATAACCTGACCATTGTATTATATCAATATAATTGACCAGTAATAACAGGTTCCATACCTTTCTCAGAGAAATTATGATATGCTACTTTTCTTATTATTTTATGATTATTATGGGCCTGAATTGCTAAATTCAGATAAAGAGTCAAAATTCCCCAAAATTCAGTTATTCATACCAGGGGTTTTGATTCAGGTCTGTTTCTAAAATTATATAATGAAAGAGATCTGTCCATTCTTGAGAAAGACACAGGCAGTCTGAAATTTTCTATGAAGTTTTGAGGCACACACCTTTCTCTAATAGGGGGCAGGGAAGGAAATGAACTCTGTGTGCATGTGTATGGTTGCATGCCTGGCCAAAGGAATGCTAAAACTTGTTCTGTATTTGAAAGTCGTCAGTGCAGATCAAAGTCATAAAATACTGACTGTCACAAAGGTGTTACAAAGGTTAGTGTTTACATAGAAACAGCTTCTTTGGAAGTGAAAACTTTACATGCTGCTGTTACTCCCCTCTTTCTAAATGCTGACTCAGGCATTTGCTGATTGCATGGTCAGAGAGCATTTTCTCTTTGCAGTTCGTCAGCATGCTTCTACATACTGTTGTGGAGTTCATATAAGAGAAATAGGAAAGTAGCTGATGCCTTAATTCTTTTACTGTATGTTAGCTAGATGCTATAGTAATGTAACTAGATACGTTACTGGATACAAAAAAGGGTAATTCCTGCCCTTTCTTTGTGGGCATATAGGACCAAAACCCGGTCTTCTGTTGTCTCAGAGCTTCGGGGGACTGCCTCAGCTAACAATCTGCATTCCATGTTCTATGGAACAAAACTCTAAAGGGGCTCCTGTATGCTTCAGCATGGCACTTAGGTATGGCTGGTGGATCAAGAGCTATGGCCGTTCCCTCCATATGGAGTTGGGGGATGCAATAGCTTCTGGGAGTTATTGTAGCTCTTAGGGTGCAGTAGTAGCTGTGGTGAGGCTCTGTGGGCTTGGAGTATTCCTTTTTCCCAACAGTCTCCCTTGTGAACACTCCTAGTTACATGGGCTGTGGGCAATGTTGAGAATTTGGCCCAGAGGAAGCAGAGTGGCTCAGATATTTTGGTGGGGGGGGGCTACAGATGTTATAGCAGATTGGCCGTACCACCTACCATCATCTGATTGGTCCATTGTCTGATGAGTTGCAGTTACTTCCTCCCCAGCCTGACCCATACAATTGTGGTGTGACCCATTATAGCAAACGAGGTGTGTCACTGATCCTAGCAGGACAAGGGATTTTAAAGAAAGATTTGTGGTCATATTTGTCTTTGTAACCCATGTCTCACAGGGTCATTTATCTTTCCAGCTATGCCTCAGATTTCACTCTGGTCTGTAGTCTTCCTCTGCTGACGGGGTAGGTTAGCCACTGAAAACAGGGAGAAACTGAATGTGGAGCCAATGAGCCTGCTCTGCACTCTGTTACACCTGTTTTGCAGCTTTAACAGAGTTAGGAACATAAGGAAGGGACCTTCTGGGTCACTGAGTCTAGTACCCCGCTAATGCAGGCAATCATATAATTCCATTAATAAATGTATCAAGTTCCATCTTAAAACTAGCTCAGTTGTTTACACTGGCAGAGAACTGGGCCCTGTATCTTATGTGAATACTATTTATTGTTAAGTAGCTTCATTTTTAGTTCTTCATACAACCGCCTCCACAGTTTTCCCTCTCTTGGAAGTAGCTGGCTGTGAGCCTCACAAGAGGGGGGTTAAAGAGTCAGATTCAGCACAGATTCAACTACTGGACCCATAGCAGGTACTAACCTACAAACCACCACCAAGAAACAGAAGGAAGAAAAATGGAATGTTTCTCTGCTAATGTAAGTAGGTCCAAGATGCATTAGTATTATTGTAGGGAGTCACGTGACTGATGCCCCGTCTGCTAATACACAGGAAAGACACTTGAGGCTGGTGAGTGGTATAGGCTGCAGGCAGAGTAGCAGCACTCATATACAAGAAGAAGCCACAAGGGCATCTGAATGGCAGAAACTTGAGGGAGCGTAGTGCCTGCAGTACTGGTGAATGTGCAGTGAGCTGACAGAGCGCTTTGAACTAAAGGAGAAGGAGGTTGAATAACAGCTCCCTTCAGGGACATGGACATGAGCAAGGTTCATGCTCAGTAGCGTTGTGGTAAAAAAAAAAAAAAAAAGGGTGGATAAACTAATCTAAGTTAAAGTCCCTATGCCTGCAGTGAGAAGCAGGTGCTCTCCATTTACCTATGTTTACCCTCAGCTACACTACTGTTTCTCACCTCCGGGACACCTGCCAATAAAATGGACTCTTGTTAGAGCAGAAGCTTCATCTGCTTCTAGTGTCCCCTGAGGGACACGGTCCAAAAGTGAAGTGATGCACGCCACAGGGGAATCTTGCAAACTACTCTCACCACTCTTTAGCAGTGCCTGGTGAGGAAGAAGCCATCACAGCATCAGGCTCTGCTGTGTTCTGTGAGGGGAGACCAAGAGACTTGGTAAAATCCAGTCAGACCCAGCTCACTCTACACATTGGCGCATACTCCTGATTTCCAGAAGTTTGTTTGCCTGACCCTGTTCTTTGGCAGACATTCTGTTTCACAGGAGCAGGCTCTGCTTGCTTTTCATTTGCTTCAATTAGAACTCGAACCAGGGACATGGCAGGAGGGGAGCTGGAGTTTCACATTCCATAGGTGATGCTACCTGTCAGCCAGCTGAGGCAGAGACCAACCATAATTCCAGATTAGCATTAGGAGTGTGTAGAAGAATAATTGCTTTCACCTCTCCCTCTGGTTCCACTTCACTCTCTCTTTTAAAGTAACATCCATAGTATCAATTAGAGGTCTTCTCCAGCCAAAGCTGCTTTTAAATGGATATTTCTAAAGACGCTACCTTCTACAGTAGTTGGTCACTCAGGGCATGAGGTATATCAAAGGCACCAATTCACGCTACATAAGGAGAGGTGCAGCAGTCAAAGGTAGGATTGCAGACCTTCGCTCGCCTTTTCTCCAACTCAAAAGTATCAGTAAAACAGAACTCTCTCTTAAACAACAACAATCCCGACTGAAAAGAAATGAAGGAAAATTGTCATATTCAAACTCTTACATGCAAGCAAGTAGAGTAAAAAATTGCTTTGGTGTCATGGAATAGGCATTGTGGTATAGCTGATTGGGATATTTTGATTCTCTGCTTCCTTGACCTTCTAAGAATAGAAATTTGGTGGCAGAGCTTAGTAAAGAAGTTGCAGAAGTATTAACATCCCACTACCAATTCAAAACTGTTGACAGTAAAACAAGTTCTGAGTTTCACCAGCAATGAACTTTTCAGCAATGATGGGCAGACTGACAGAAACTGAGTTTGGTTTGTTTCACAGGTTGCTATATGGTCAAAACAACAGATGCCAGAACTCTTAACACATTTAATGGGATTTTCCTTCCATTTATACTATCATAAATTACAAAGCATTTTTTACTTCACAAAATAAAACCATTTCCAGATCATTTTTATGACAGTATTTAGTACAGAACCTACAACAAATAAACCTGTACAATTTAGGCAAATCTATAGTAGTATCAGCAAATCAGAACTATTTAGCATCTGCTGTGCAATCTGAGTTAATCTACCTAGGCCTTAAAAATTTCTCTAAAGAACAACAAATTTACAGTATTCCCTCCCCCATTCATTATCATAGTTACACACATTTTTCAATTTGAATAGAAAGCTATGCTCCCTGAAATAATTCAGAAAACTGTGTCACTGAGTTACCAAGCATGTGATCCACACAATGACAGAGAGAGATTACACCTTATTGTACTGAAAATTCAGTTTGGTAGTAAAGTATGCCGCCTGTCTATGTTTTTAGAAAAATCTCATGCTGAGAAACCATTTTAACATTAGAAAATTTTTCAGTTAGATTACGGACCATGTAGGTCAATATTTGTGAGGGGAGGAAAATAAAAAAATCGGTAGTAATTAAATTTACCAACTCCCATACTTCTTACACATTCTTGTTTTTAAAAACAAACCATCAGAAAACACATTCAAGAGAAACACTCACATTTTCAGCAGATTTACTGTACATTTATAAATACAGAAACATGACAAATTGCTTTTTACAAAAAAAATTAAGCAAAACAAAAGTGCTAACTTTTTAACAAAGCCAGAAAATATCCAGTGTCCCAGCATCACTTAACTTACACATTACTGTACTCCAAGAAACATCTGGCATGTGAATCTGATACTACCACCAGACTTATGAAAACTTTCAACACCACATTTTGGATGGGAAAAAGAAAATGATAAGACTATACTTGTTAGAAAATATCAAATGACTAAAAATGTACTATACAATCTTATAATGCCTAAAATATAAACAAAAACCTAAAGAAAGTGAGAATACACATTTTTTAAAAACAGAAGTCTCTTTCTTTCAAAACATTTGCAATAAGAGAGGTATGTCAGGATAATACTGCACTAGTGGTAAATGTTTTCATTATATCATAGCAAAAATGCAGGAGAGGATATATGGAAAAAATGCATCACATTGAATTATTGATTGCTAAAATAAAATGCCATTCTAGCAGCTAATAAAAGTAAAATATCTTGATAATATAGGTTCTGTTTCATGACTGACACATATAATTATGTCTTACAGAGTGGGGAAATGTATAGCAGTATACAAGTAACACTGATTAAGTAGTACCTTTTTGCTTCTCTAGCCATATTAAAATATGTTTTGTGTTCCTTAGTAAAAGTTTTTGCAACGTCTCAAAACAAATATACATATGAGGCAAGGCAAAAGATACAAGGTAAAAGGATTTTTTTCTGACTTTTTTTTCTAAAAAAGAGGCATATGTCTATAAGACATAGGCTTTATTAAACATTTTGGCATTCATCTGCAATACTGCAGAAAATGAAGTGCAGCCCAGGAACTTTCTCTTTCCTTTTTTTTAAACTATAAAGAAATGTTGGTTTTCCTTTAAACTAATAATTTCAAAGCAGGTGGCTATGAAGTTACTTCTTCATTGTTTAGAACAAAACATCTTCATTTTCTATTAAAATTTGCACAATTAGCTTCTGGTACCGCATGTCATTCAGGGTAGCAAGAGTACTGTCCTCTGGAGGTCTCATTAAAGTAGGTCCAAACACTATTCCCAAGTTTTCAGAATTCATAAAATTCTCCTTTTCATTCAAGGTAACCCTAAAGTAGGAAAAAATAAAATTAGTAAGTAGCAATTTCTTTACTAGAAAAAATGATATATAGTAGCATTATTATATAGTATTATATATTATATAGTAGCATGTTATGGGACTGTTTTGCTTCAAGCATTGTTTGATAATGATATTGTTGCAACATACAATCTTAGTTACACTTTAGTGACTGTAATCTCATTGTAGTTACACAGCAATTACAGTGCAATTTCACTGTGGTTTTGCTTATGGAAAACTTTTAAATGCAACTTATTCATATAAATGGAAGATTCACCAAAAAAACTGATAACTCCAGTATTAATACAATGTAGTTGCCATATGTGGATTCTTAAAATATATATTATGAATGACATTGATGTGATTCAGTCATGTGATTACACTTCCAGTTAGAAGGAATTAGTAGTAATTATTTTATCAAAAAGAATAATCACAGGATAATTGCAATGTAAACAATGGTTATTTACCCTCCAGTAATTGTGGTCCTTTGAGATGATGTAATCAGTGTGGATCCCATCATCAGTGCACATGTGCCCAGGCACGTGAGACTGGAATTTCTTTGAATAGCAGTGTCTATCAGGGCCATACATGAGCCCTGTGTCTCCTCGTACTCATTCCTCAAGGGCATAAAGGGTGTGGCAGCTGCAATCCTCACCTCAATTCTCTCGCAATTCAAAACCTGTTAGCCTAGGACTTCAAAAGTGGTGATGGAGGTGTGTCGTGGGATCGACACAGACTACAACATCTAGAAAAAAACAGTTACGGGAGGGTAAGTAACCGTTCTTTCTTCAAGTATGTGTCTGTGGATCCCACAGTAGGTGACTTGCAAGCAGTGTCTTCTCAGAACGGCTGAAGTGAGGAGTTCCAGCCATACCAGTCACACAGTTATTGTAGCACTGCCCTCCTGAACATGGTGTCTGCCCTGACTGCCATGTCAAAGGTATAATGCTTACCAGCCTGTGCCCTGGTAGAGTGCACCTTGATGTTCAGAAGGAGAGACTTTCCAGGCAGCTGATAGCAGGTGGAAATGAACTGTGTGATCCACTTGGAGATCCTCTGTAACAGATGACTTGGCCTTAGATGGGCTGGAAATGGCCACAAACAGGCAGAGAGGCAGTCCAAAAGGCTTGATTCTACCAAGGTAACATAGCAAAACCCTGGGTACATTCAAGGCATGCAGTTTCTTCTGTCCCTGCAGTGACATGCCAACATTGCTGCTAGATGGACCTTGAGAGAACCAAATGCTAGTCTAGCCTATATTAGGAGCTGCATATAATTGAGGATTTTCAGTATTGGTGCCTCTACTGGGTCTGTATTGTTCCAGACCATCTTTTCTGTTTGGAGGAGTAAGTCTTCCTGGTGCCGAATTTCTGCTTTGGATGAGAATTTTCTGAACCCGTAAGGGGCAATCTCTGGCTTTTGAGTCTTTTAGCAAGTGCACTTGCAGCTTTGAAAAGAACACAGCCAAGGTAACAGACTTGTTCAGGTGAACATCAAGACCATCTTAGAAAGGAACTTGGGTTGTGGTCTCAATGTCCCCATGGACAGATCTGTAAGGCAGTCTGGCCATGAAGACTTGGAGCTCACTGACTTTCCATGCAGAAGTGAAGGTTACCAAAAATACCATCTTGATAGTAAGATGATGCAGTGAGACTCCAACAATGGTTCATAGGGCGACTCCATGAATTATAGCAGAATAATGTTGAAATCCCACAAGGGTCAGGTTTCTAACTGTAGGGTAAATACGAAGGATGCCCTTAAGGAATTTTGATACCACCGGATGAGAGAAGATAGAGTGCAACTATACTGGCATGTGACATGCCAACATTGCTGCTAGATGGACCTTGAGAGAACCAAATGCTAGTCTAGCCTGTTTTAGGAGCTGCATATAATTGAGGATTTTCAGTATTGGTGCCTCTACTGGGTCTGTACTGTTCCAGACCATCTTTTCTGTTTGGAGGAGTAAGTCTTCCTGATGCCGAATTTCTGCTTTGGATGAGAATTTTCTGAACCCGTAAGGGGCAATCTCTGGCTTTTGAGTCTTTTAGTAAGTGCACTTGCTATATATTTATGGGTCCTGTACCTCTCTTGGAATACCCAATGCTTGGAACCATGATTCTCTCTGCATTGTCAATGCAATGGCCAAAGACCTTGCAGAGGTGTTGGAAGCATCCATCATAGGTGCTAAGTGACCTTCCTTAATTATATCTCTTAGCTCCTCCCTGCTCTTGTGTGGGACCTTTTCAAGGAAGAGTGACACCCTGCCCAATGTTAGGAAGTCATACTGGGTCAGAAATCCCTGGCAGTTGGCTACACGCAGCTGTAAAGAAGCAAAGGAGTATGACTTTCTCCCAAATAGGATGAGCCATTTGGGTATCCTTGGGGGTACTCCTGCTCAACTTAGATTTCTCTTATACCTCCAACACAACTAAAGAGCCCAGGCTGGGTGAGTATAGAAGTACTCAAATCCCATTGGAGGTATTTGGTTTCTCTTCTTGACATGCTTCACAATGGATGCTATCATAGACAGCATCTGCCATAAGCCCTTAAGTGGGTCAAGCAGTCCTCTGTTTATGGGGAAGACAATCCTGGCTGGACCAGAAGCTGGCAGGATGTCAAATTGCTTGTGGGATTTCTCTGATGATCACTACCATCTCTATCGCCAGAGTTTCAACAGTCTTCTCATGGAGATTTTGGAATATTTATAGTCATGAAATGCTGGTAGCAGTGCTGAGGATACTGCTTTGTCAGGAGATGAAGATGAGGGCCTTTGGTGGTGATATAGGGCACTGGTGTTGCTCTGTCCCTGGATCTGGTTCCTCCTGGTACTCCAGTGTAGGGGTCTGGCCAGAGATGCTGATAGGGAGAGTGATAGAGAGGTTTGTCCATTAGCAGGATCTTAGAGCTCATCTCCTCAGAGTCAGAGGAGACCTTCATGGATTGTTCCAGAAGATGGAGCTTCAGCCTTGTGTCTCTCATGTCCTAGCAGAGAATGACATGCACCCTGACATCTGCTGAGAATGTGTGATTTCCTAGACAGCTGAGGCACCTTCCAAGGCCATCTTTTAAGAGAATTAGACCATCATAGGATGGACAGTATGTGAAGCCCACAGGTTTTGAGTCCACCATGTTAAGGACCCCTCTACAGAGGGATTTGTACAGGAGGTTTAGCTGTCAGTCAGTACCAAGTCCAGTTGGGTCGAAGTGATCACAGCAGTAAAAAATCAAGGTAATCAGAAGAGTTCTAAAGAGGATTTTCAGATAGCTTAGGCAAAAATAAGAATTAGTGGGTCGGATACTTGCCAGGTTCCATCTCACTCCCATTGGTGGAAAGAGGAAAAATGAGGGAGATTCACCCTTAATGCACTTTTATGGAAGCCCAAGGAGACCCTGTGTGGCCCTGATGGACACCGCTATTCCGAGAAATTCCAGTCTTGCATGGATCCCCTACAATGGAGTTCACCCTGACACATATTCAAAGAACAGTCATTAACTACATCTGTAACTACAGTTGTAATACAAAGTGTAACCTAATTATTTATTGTGTCTCACATAGTAAAATTATTGTATTTTGTTCTTTTGTGACTGTGTGTGGTCATATTACAAAACTAAATTAACATTTCTAACATATAGTGAGATTTGCTGATGGAAGGCATTATGCTCTGTAAGTGCAAAGTTACTCTTCTTCCTTGTTTATTCTCATCTTATTTGTACCAGTGTAATTTTAACCTTTGGGTTGTGATGGAGGCTTATAATTTCTTTCTCAAAGCAGAAAGATGTAAGCTGTTCAAGGGTTATTCTGCATGCAAACTAACTTACTTTTTGAGATGAATCATTAGATATCTAAGTGTCTCATAGTGCGCAGCAGGAAGTAGCATCAGTACTTCATGGACAGTTTCTAATCGTTCATCAGGATTAGAGATTTCTGTAAAACACAACAGAATTAATGTCAGTAGTTTTACAAATATAAATAGCAATAATGCAAGAAGCTGCAATAATGTTACGGAATCATTTACAAGGACAAATGGCATAGTCCAGTTCTTGAATCTGCAGCTGAAGATAAATATTACATTTATATATGGAGTGTTTTTGCAAGGATGCCAAGGTAGCTAATAAAATGGTTTTAACCTGTGAAGTAATCAACAACTGAGACTTTGTGTAATTACTTTTATGCCTGCATGTCTGCCTACAGCACCTGAGCCTTCTCTTACAGTATTTTTAATATTCTGACTTGCATCTACCATTCATCTCGCCTCTGATTTTATGTGATATCTGGACTATCTGTCAAAGAAAGATGGGTGTCATGGAACAAGATAACACAACCGATTTGGGTTCAGCTGAAAGCCACGTCAGACTTTATTTCAAGAACACAGCACTACACCTAGCAGGTGAGGAGTCAGGCAGCTGTTGCACTGCGCAGATGCTGATGGGCACTCACTGAGTTCTTATATAGGCAGCCTGGGTGGCCTCTGGTATGCAATGACCAATAAGGGGTAAGTTATACTAATTCACATCCAAGCTCTACACAGGCTGCATGAGTTCCTTACAATGGGAATTTAAGTTAAATATATCCTTTGAGGCAGCAGTCAAATATATTGGATGGTACTAAAAATTTGCTAATGAAACTAAAAATCAAACAACATCACAAAATCATGTATTGTATTGTAGATAATGGTGACGTGGGAATTGTGATGGTAATTTAAAATATTTGGCAATGTCCAACTACTAGTCAGGAATTATATAAGAAGAATATGGCATTATATATTCCAAGCCAAGTCAAAGTTATATTTGCTACATAATTTTTCATCAAAACTTAGGAACGCAAACAGATTGAACCTTAGAAGGCTACAAATCTTTGTCCGGCTTTTTAAAAGGTTGGTAAGTTGATGCTGGTAAATTGATTTTAACATGTTATTTATAAGATTAGTGACAAGCTTTAAGAATTTCATGTGATGCGGCAAGAAAGAGAGAGGAGCATAAGTGAGAGGCCTGTGATATTATTAAGAGTGTGTGGCGAGGAGGAAGGGAAAGGGGAATAGTTTAGAACATTATACTTTTTGCTTATCCATGCTTTAAAAAGGCATCCTTTAAAAAGTGTAAGTTAAATCCTATTGAGGAAAATAGAAAAGAGCATAAATTCTGGCAAGTGATGTGTAAAAATATAATTAGAAAGGTCAAAAAGAATGTAAATAATAGCCAAAGACTCAAAAAGTAAAAGCAAAAAAAGGACATCAGAAGCAGGAAGCCTGCTAAACAACCAGTGGGGCCACTGGATGATTGAGATGCTAAAAGAGCACTCAAGGACGTTAAGGCCATTGTGAAGAAACTAAATGAATTCTTTGCATCGGTCTTCATGGATGAGGATGCGAGGGAGATTCTCAGATCTGATCCATTCTTTTTAGGTGACATATTTGAGGCACTGTCCCAGATTGAGGTGTCATTAGAGGAGGTTTTGGAACAAATAGATAAGCTAAACAGTAATAAGACACCAGGACCGGATGGTATTCACCCAGGCATGCTTACTTTCTAATGTGCCAGAGGGTGCTGCCCCCCGAGCCCTGCCCCAGGCCCCACCCTCACTCTGTCCTTTCCCCCAAGACCCCACCCTTACCCTGCCTTTTCCCGCCCTATTCCACCCCCTCCCCTGAGCGGGCTGCACCCTCACTCCTCTTCCCTCCCCCCCAGCGCCTCCTGCACACTGTGGAGCTGATCCATGGCAAGTGGGAAGGGCTGGGAGGGTGGGAGAGGTGCTGATATGGGAGCTGCTGGTGGGTGTTGAGCATCCATCATTTTTTCCCCAGGGGTGCTCCAGCCCTGGAACCCACAGTGCCTAAGGAACTCAAATGTGAAATTGCAGATCTACTAACAGTAGATGATGTAACCTATCATTTAAATCAGCTTTTGTACCAGATGACTGGAGGATAGCTACTGTGGCACCAACTTTTAAAAAAGGCTCCATAAGTGATCCTGGCAATCACAGGCTGGTAAGCCTCACTTCAGTACTGGGAAAACTGGTTGAAACTATAGTAAAGAACCGAATTATCAGACACATAGATGAACATGATTTGTTGGGGGAGATTCAACATGGTTTTTGTAAAGGGAAATCATGCCTCACCAATCTATTAGAATTCTTTGAGGGGGTCAACAAGCATGTGGACAAGGATGATCCAGTGGGTATAGTGTACTTAGATTTTCAGAAAGACTTTGACAAGTTCCCTCAACAAAGGCTCTTAAGCAAAGTAAGCTGTCATGGGATAAGAGGGAAGGCCCTTTCATGGATTAGTAACTGATTAAAAGATAGGAAACAAAGTGTAGGAATAAATGGTTAGTTTTCAGAATGGAAAGAAGTAAATAGAGAAGTCCCCCAGGGATCTGTACTGGGACCAGTACTGTTCAACATATTCACAAATGATCTGGAAAAAGGGGTAAACATGAGGTGGCAAAATTTGCAGATGACCCAAAACTACTCAAGATAGTTAAGTCCAAAGCAGACTGCGAAGAGTTACAAAGGGATCTCACTAAACTGCGTGACTGGGCAACAAAATGGCAGATGAATTTCAATGTTGATAAATGCGAAGTAATACACACTGGAAAACATAATCCCAATGTTACATACAAACTGATGAGGTCTAAATTAGCTGTTACTACTCAAGAAAGATCTTGGAGTCATTATGGATAATTCTCTGAAAATAGCCACCCAATGTGCAGCGGCAGTCAAAAAAGCTAACAGAATGTTGGGAATCATCAGGAAAGGAATAGATAGGACAGAAAGTGTCATATTGTCTCTATATAAATCCAAGGTATGCCCACATCTTGAATGCTGAGTTCAAATGTGGTCCCTGCTTCTCAAAAAAGATATATTGGAATTGGAAAAGATTCAGAAAAGGGCAACAAAAATGATTATGGGTATGGAACAGCTGCCATATGAGGAGAGATTAATAAGACTGGGATTTTCCATCTTGGAAAAGAGATGACTTACGGGGGTTATGATAGAGATCTTTAAAATCATAACTCATTTGGAGAAAGTAAATAGGGAAGTATTATTTATTCCTTCTCATAACACAAGAACTAGAGGTCACCAAATGAAATTAATAGGCAGCACATTTAAAACAAACAAAAGGAAGTATTTCTTCATGCAATGCACAGTCAACCTGTGGAACTCCTTGCCAGATGATGTTGTGAAGGCCAAGACTATATCAGGGTTCAAAAAAGAACTAGATAACATCATGGAGGATAGGTCCATCAATGGCTATTAGCCAGGATGGGCAAGGATGATGTCCCTAGCCTCTGTTTGCTAGATGCTGGGAATAGGCGACAGGGGATAGTGGTTACCTGTTCTGTGCATTCCCTCTGAAGCACCTGGCATTGGCCACTGTCAGAAGACAGGATACTGAGCTAGATGGACCTTTGGTCTGACCCAGTATGTCCATTCTTCTGTTCTTTGCTCTAAAGTATAGTTTTAAAATCAATGGGACTCAGGAATGCATGATTCCTTATTTTAAATCTTAAATGGATTTATTCTGGAATCTTTTCAGCATTGCGTACTAACCTAGTTCCAGTGCAATTCCATTTCAGCCAGTTTTTATAATAAAACATCATCATGTGTAACAAAGTAGCATTAACAAAGAAACTTGGGGGCAAATCCTGCTTCTTCCTCTGCCAGATTTACTTCGGAGCCAGTGCTGTTCTGTTACACAAGGGGAGCAGAGAACATGAGAACTAATATAGGGGATGTGCATCCTCTGCTTCCCATAAAGCCCAGCTTACAGGGGCTCACTGCATGCTCCCTCACAATGGCAATTTGGGACTGGGGTACAAAAAGCAGTAGGTGATGGATTCATTGACTGTTTTCATCTTGGACATGTAAAGGAACAAGCACTGTCGCAGCTCCTCTGCCCTGTGAATAGGATAGGTTTCAGAGTAGCAGCCATGTTAGTCTGTAAATGCATCCGATGAAGTAAGCTGTAGCTCACGAAAGCTTATGCTCAAATAAATTTTTTAGTCTCTAAGGTGCCACAAGTACTCCTTTTCTTTTTGTGAATAGGATAGTAGCTGAGGAACAGCTCCATTACTACTCGGTAGCTCGTAGAATAGAGAAAAGATGCTTCCTTTCCTGTCCCCAGGGATCTGCCAGTGACTTAAAGCAGGTTTAATCCCTTAAAGCAGAACTGTATTTTTTAAGACAACTGCATAAACAGCTCCCATTACTGCAAACAGATTGGCTCAGATCCTCAGCTGGTGTAAGCTGTAGTTCCCTTGACTCCAGAGAAGCTACACTGATTTACACAGCCATACATAGCTGCAAGGGGAACAGCTTTATATCAACACTGATGTAAACACTCCATTTAAAAGAGGAAAATGATGAAAGAGCAATGAACAAAGCAATGTATTTGCTTCCACTTTGTTGGAAAGCTTGATTTTTTTTTTATAAAAACATTTCTTTAGGAGAAAATGTAATTAAAAATTATATGAATTGTTATGCAATTCTTACTTGCTGCCTCTATAAACTTGGAGTAAGTCTCATAGGTGATTACAGGAATCGGCAAGTCTCTGAAATATAGCTTCAGTGCTCCAGCAATAATGTTTATGTCTGGATATAAACTTGCAGAGATATCTGCCTTGTCACCATCTAGAAGAGAAGCAAGAAATCTTTTGTTAAAATAGCATAATTTTACTTTGGCAAGAGTTGGCCTCCTTAATACTGATTAAGGTTTATTCCTTCCATCCTTACAAGAAATAATCTGCAGACAGCATCTGAAACAAACATATAACCACCAATTCTCCAATATATCAATGAAAATGGTATTTCCTCCACTATTTTTCAAGTGTTGGTTGTTCATAGCTTCAATGTAAACTGGCAAATACAACACCAAAATCTACAGTATATCATCCCACGTAGGATTTCTAATGCTGAGTGCTAAAATTCAGGGATGAATAATGGAACTGCTGAATTCTGCCTGTTTGTTAAATGTTGACAATAACATTCTAATAGCTAGCTTTTGTATAGCACTTTTTACACACAGATCTCAAAGCCATTTACAAAGGAGATAACTGTATTTTACAAGTGGGGAAACTGAGACACACAGAGGTGAGGTAATTTGCTCAAGGTTACCAAGCAGATCAACACCAGTTTGGAAAAGAACCCTGCTCTTTTGAATCATAATCACATGATCTATTTGCTGGGCCACAATGATAAACAGATCACAGAATCCTCTTGTTGCTTTGAAATTTTCTGTTGTCTTCTAAATTTATTTTCCTAGCCAAACAGCATGTGAACAGATTCAGGTAAATATCTCAATTTAAATAGTCCCGCCATGGCATTTAGCTATGCAAGTCATGTGGTACTGTTTCTGTTAAATGATTATGTGACTTATGTAACCAAAATTACATGAATTTTGAATTTCATATATTGCAGCAGAATAATTCAAAACTCCTTTTCAATCATTTTAGCTTAACACTCAGTTGATGCTAGTAAAGCTTGACCACTGAAATACCTGCCGAAAAGGAAAATGAACGAATTTCAAACATAGCTGAATCAAAGTTAGTTTTCAAGTTCAAATGACTATTTGCAGACATTTTTCCATTATGCACTGACTTGACCTTTTTCAAAGTCAGCATTTGTTATGCCTGTAAACACCTCTCTTCCTTCCATCCCACTGAAGAGTTGGAGAAAAGGGCTAGTTTCTGTGCATCAGAAACACCCTTTCCTTTTCTCAGAAACTGGCCACACCCATGTCAGATTATATGGACACCTCTGTGTGTGTGTGTGTGTGTGTGTGTGTGTGTGTATAGCTTCCTCTCTCCACCCTTATTTTCAGTACCACAATGTCCACATTTTGCTTCACTTGAGAACTGCTCAGGACTCATGGCATTCTCTCTCTGCCCTGCAGCTGAAAGTGACACGCTTGCTCTTCTCTTTGCCTTTTTCAACCAGCCCCAGTGCAAGGTGAATATGCCATACCCAGTATGCCCATCCACAAGAGAGAGGAAGGATAGTTCAGTGGTTAGGGTGGCAGCCTGGGACTTGGGAGGTCAGGTTTAATTCCCTGCTCCACCCAGACTCACTATATGACCTTGGGCAAGACACTTATGTTCTCCATGTTTCAGTACCCCATCTGTAATGACAGTATTACTTCCCTCCTCATAAGGGTGTTGTGAGGATAAATACATGAAACATAGTGAGGAGCTCGGATACTGGGGTAATGGGGGCCATACAAGTACCTAAAATAGATAAAGTGTGTATGTCATGTGTACTGCTCCTAATGTGCTGGTGACAGTCTTTCTTAAGAGGGAATGTACTGTAAACATGCTTCAGATTATTTTTTCACTGCAGGAGAAAACAGCTTGTGTTGATTCTAGATGTTCTGTCCAAACCTAAGGCATTAATCTTGAAGGAATCAGTTCTTCTGTCTAATGCATGCGCATAACTCTCATTAGCACTAACAGGACCTACATGTACTCATCAAGAGAAGATTATATGCTTAGCGTTTAAAATAAACAGCCTTTTTTGATGTAGCTGAGTAGTCTGAACACATACATCAGTATTTAATTTAACACAGCATCCATACCCCTAACAGAACATTTACTCTGCCCCAATCTCTTGTTTATCCACACATACTTGGCACAGTAGCATAAGTATTATAAAACATTGTTTGGCCAGCTTTATTTAATTGCTGTACGCTGAATGCTAAAAATGCTACACTGAAAACAGATGCTTTCAAGAAGACAGCAGCTGCATCAAACAGATATGGCAAATCCGAATGTTGCATCCATTACTTGTCTTTATTTAACAGCAAGTTCACTAGTATACTAAATGAAAGTGCTATTTATTCAATGTTTTTACAGTGTAGTATAGCAAGCATCCTTAAACTGGCACTCTAGCTGCATCAAATGCCACACAAACATACATTTTATTTATATCTTTGCTTGAAGATCACTGTAACAAAAATATATTAGTTCATGAATCACCAAATTAGTTGTCTCCAAAGACTGTGGCACTTCAAAAATAAACATAAGTCTATAAAAATGCAACTGAAGAAAATTTTTGAAAGTATAAGGGAATAAAAATACACTTTCTGTTATATGGAAAGTCACAAATTTAAAATCTTCTCCAAGAGATACCTATTGGTGTTTTTTTTCCCTGTTAAAGCAACTCTGGCCAGCTACACTTATTTTCTATTTTCCCAAGATGGCTGGATTTAAACATTCAAAGCACTTAAGGAAGAAGTGTTAACTCATAGCAAGTGGAGTTAAGGACAAAGTGTAAAACAGAGGAGCATCAGTGATATTAACTTAAAGGAACCTAATTAATTTTACAATGATACCTTTTTCTTTCTGTATTACCAAAATTGTCCACAACTCTGCAATAAGATAAATTGCCACATAGCAGCTGTTATGATGTCAATACCAAAAGCTTTTCTGTACTAACCTGTAAAAATGTAATTCATTTAGCACACAATAATATAGCACAACTTACATTTTTCTGTTCTTTCCTCTCATCCCCTGCTTTTCCCAAACCACCTGTTATGTCTAAATTTGGACTCTTCAAGCCAAGGACCATGTTTTTTCTTTGTTGTTTAAAGGGCACAGCACATTTTAGATGGGATATAAATAATAATTTATAGGGAAGAAGATCAGAACTGGTATTACCTTCCACAAATCTACCTTCCACAAATGCACATTCCGTGTTGAATTACACTTACACTAAAACTACATTTTCCTTCAAAGGTCCTTGGACCCAATGGTCTTATTGTGCCAAATTAAGTATCATTGTGAGAACTGCCCAAGTTAAAGACTTTAGGATTTGATCCTTTGAAAAAACTGTCAAACTCCAAATCCAGTAAAACAAAGATACTTGCACACAGTTTACAAGAATGCCAATAAAAGTCAGGGTGCTTTTGAATGGTCCAAGTAACATTTAACAGCATAATATTATAACAAATATGTTTGCCAGACAATCAAAGAAACAACAACAAATAAAAGGACAAAATGCATTTACTACAATGGTGTCTCTGTGGACAAACTGCACAATGAGTGTTTTCTATGCCATCAGAATGCAGCAGGTCAACTGCAGTACAGAGAACAACTGTTGCTCTACAGCATCCACATTCATTAGATTAAATAAATCCTTATTATTCCTCTTATTCTAGTTAAAAATAGCTGAAATAGAACATTGTCACAACCTCAATAAGCCTAATTCTCATGTACACTAAGGCCCATTTACACCATTTGGCTGTATAAAGAAACTTACTGTATGTAAGAACTAGGCACATCTCTGGTTTAACATCCCAGCTTCATCAGCATTTATCAACCTGAGGTAATATATTCAGAGATAACATTCTCTTCCAGTGACTTTAACTTCTAAGTTTCAGATTCCTTTTGATTTATATTGTAATGCTTTTGTAGGAACAAGACACTGTCCCTTTAAGAATCCTACAGCACTGGGGGTAAAATTCTGCCTTCATTGTACCCCTGCAAATCCAGTTTAAGTCAACTCTATTCTATGGCGGAGTTTGATACACAGTGTTAAACAAGATTTTCTATAATGTTCTATCGCATTTCATTTCCTATAGCCTGACGAAGATGATGTGTGTCTTAAAAGTTTTAGTAATATAGTTTCCTCTTAGATCATTGTTAGTACTGTGTGCCGGGTAATTAAATGAACAAATTCCATGTGTGTAAACTAACACTGTTTTTTAAGACCAATATTCACAGAGATGCAGCAACTACAGCTAACATTCCATCCATGTGCACACAGACTGACTTCCTGGTGCCTCCTCCAAACTCTTCCCTCCTGCAACTTGTGCTTCTCCCTACAAGTTCCATACAGGCTGCTAGAGTCACGATGTGGAGACACAGCTCTCAGAGCAACAAGATTTGTATGTGTATGAACGGTTGCAGCAGAAAAGATGCCAGCATCCAACACAGAAACAATATGCCATCCTCTTAATGTTTGTAAGTTATACTCTGAGCATAATCACTTCAGAATCCCTTCTTTTGTGGTTAGTTTTCCTTAGCCAGTGTAGCCATTACAGGAATTTTCTTCCAAACAAGGAAAACTTCAGATACAAAGTATTTCTATGATAATGTGATCTACACCATTTTAAATGTTATTTTTTTTAAAAGAAAAAAACAGTATAAAGTGCGAAAATAATATTTGAAGAAACAAAGCAGGAGGGAAATACCATATATGGGAGAGGAGCAGGATCATATATTACACACAAGGAAAGAAAGGAAATATCCTCCCAAATACAGTAAGATGATAGGTATACAAGGAAAGCTGCATTTTGTGTGTGTATGTAGGTCCATCTACACTTGAGACTGAACACAGGTACATGTGTGTTGTTGTGCCATAACCCCCATATTGTCCACATCTGAAGCCCTGAGGCACATTCCTGATGGACAGTCTAGCATGAGAGGTGTGGATATGTAAGCACCTCCGCTGTGGCATGACCCTGTACTTGTTCTGTACTTGTTCTACAGCGTACTGTAGACAGGGGCAAAGGCCGTATACCAGGACACGAGTAGCGATAGTACTCCAGGGTGATGATCATTTTGCTGCATGACCCTTAATGGAAAGTATAAAGGTCCCTGAAACCCACTTGCCAGCAGTAGTAGCAACCTATCCTGACTCCCACAGAACAGTTTTCTACTAAAATAGATTGATCAATACAGGTGATTTTGGTCCGAGAGCAACTGCCTGGTCTCTGGAGCACACCTGGGTGCTCGTGTGCTCGGAGCAGATTGTCCTTCACCAGGTAAGTGGCAGATACACTCACCTGTACCAGGAGATTTCACAGAGGCTGGAGATGGCTGGCATTCACCGGATTCCATCCCAGTGCTGGGTGCACATGAAACACATCAGGCTCTTGTACTGGAGGGTGAAGGACTCCAGCTGTTGCTCCAGGAGTTGACTTAACACATACCCATGCTACAAGATGAGCTGGACTGGGAGCTCTCCAGGGTTGCAGGTACAGAACCTGAACTGACTCATGAGCCCCTCCTCAACCCTGCTGGCCTCATCATAGGATGGGACCGATGATGGGCAGGGTGAGGAGGCAGCGGAGACCTCAGAGGAATTCCTAGAGGAAGCCCCAAGAGACACAGAGGAAGAGAAGCATGCGATTCTGCAACTCTACTGGGCAGTCCTGGTTGAAGAAGCCCCCCACCAGGACCCAGGGCTGCTGTAGGACCCAGAATCTGACATTGGTAAGTTTTACAATGGACCCCCACCCTTCCTCTGGTGATATATGCCTCAGCCCAGCCCCCCACCCCACCTCAGCATGGTCCCAGAGCAGCGCACAGCTTTAAATCAATGATTTTATCGAAATCCCATGAACCATTAGAAAGCATTTAACAGAAGCCATAACAGGCCCTTGTGTCTGTGCATTTCTTGGCTATCACTGACAGCAATAGTCCCAGTGCTGCACAAAACAGGGGGTGAAAGAAGAGGGAGGCTGAGTGCTATAAGGCCCCATGTGGGGAAAGAACAGTTTCATGACACATATGGTTGTGCAATGATCCAACATCATTCCTCAACATATCCTGTCTTTCCTTCCTCTTATGAATGGGAGCTGAATGGAAGGGGGATGGGGGTGCTTAGTTCCTTGTGTGCAGGCCTGCCTACGTCCGGGAAGACAAAGGGAATTGTTCGGTTGTCCGAGGAATGTCAGAGCAGTCCATTCTCCCTGTGACCGCTTCAAATGTTTTGTATCATTCCCAGTACCTGGTGTCTGGCCTCTCCCCATGCTGAGCCGCTCTGCAGAAGCCAGGAGAAGCAAGGGTGAGTGAAGCATCCATTCCAGTGGTTGCACAAATGCCAGGCCCCTTAGCAGCAGAGAGGTGATTGACTTGTGGTGTTAATCCAAAAGTTTAGGGAAGAAAATACACTTCTGGAGTCACTCTCTGTTTCTCTGTCCCTTTCAATGCTGTTCACTAGACACAGGGGCTGGACTTTCTTGCGACACAGGGGGAATTAAGCGGTGGGTGGATGTTTTCTGTGGTTCTTTGTTCCTCTTCCATGGCAACTCCATCTGCTAGCATAGAATAGTCAATTTTCTCTTGCATTGCCATCCAGTCCTGTAAGCATAATTCAGCAAATTTTTGGTGTAGCAGAAATTCAAGATGGTTTTTCAGTAGAGCAAATGTGCTTGGTCCAACTTTGTAGCTCACTAAACCCCACCACTCAGTAATATGTAGATAGTCACCATTATCAGAAACATATCTCTGGCATAGGTGGCCAGGTGTCCTCCACAGGACTGGAAAGCCACTACTCTTTTCCATTTCAGTCTCAACAACTGCTATGTTCTCAAAGTGACGGCCAGCCTTTAAAGAACAGAAAGACGACTTGGTAACGTTACCCTTAAAGGAACCAAACACCACCGCAAGCGGTCCATCCATGCACGGTAAACATTAAAGCACTTTAATAACAGTACTGCAGGCATCTTACCATTTTTTTTAACTTCAGCTCCTTCCTAATGGGCTGCAAAAGTAGTCTGAAGGAAGGGGGTTTTAACAGCTGCATTCCCGGGATTCTAAATGTACCAGTGTTGTGGCTTCCACAGTACAATTGCATGATGTTGGGGGATTTAGTTACTTTCCAAGGAAAAATGCAATTTCCCGTTACCCTTGTCTTTGACTTGGCAGGATATTCTGATGCCAACAAAGAAGCCATTCCAGTGGAAGGGCAGGAGTTCCACAGAGATTGCAGAGGAAGATGCAGAAAGACCTGTTCATTGGCATAGATGGAAGTCAGGAGCAGTTCAAGTTTCTTAGAACAAGGAAGGATTGGGTTCTTAGGCATGGTTAAAGCTTTCCTGAAAATGGAGAGTTGCATAGGCAATGGGAGTACGTCAGAGGGAACAAGATCATGCACTCAGAAAATCCTTAGTCCAACCGCTGGTAGCATGCTTCTAGGCCCTGCCCACCACTGTAGCACCTGCTCCCTGCATGAACAAAGAGCAGCTCCTCCTTCTCCTAGTCCTCCTCCAGCTGCCTGCCAGGCTGCTGCTGAGGCAGTGAATCCCACCACCACCTCTGACAGGAAGAAACATACTTGATGCCTGGCACAACATTTTCCGCAGGTACCTGAAACCCCTCGAGAGGGGAACCGCCCAGAGCATTCAGGAAGGGAACGATGAGCCTGATCCAGTTCTTCTAGACCAGCTTGTGAACAGTCCCCAGATCCCACACAGGAGACAACCCCCTTTGTCCCCCTCCACCCTCCAATATTTTGCTGCCATTCCTCCCTTGTTAGGGAGAAGAGAAGGGCAAGGAGACATATTCGAAGAAATTAATGTTTGACCATCTCTGAGGGACTCTGACCCATTGTTGTTGTGTATTTGATCTTGTTACAAACTGTTTTAGCTCTATGTTTGATGTATGTTTGTCAATAAAAGTTACTGTTCACGTCTCCTGTGTGTGCACTTTGCTTTCTGAGTATGATCAACATGTTTTCCACACATTAGGGAGGAGTCAGCAGGATTCCCAACGCACCCTGATGGTTCTCCAGGACCAAAAGCAGAGGCCCTCCCATGGGCATACCATTGCACTCCCAGCATTCAATACACCTGTTTCTTGGGATCCTACTGGATTTCATTCCCCCCAGACTCAGTCAGCTGTCTCAAATTTGTGTGGGCCGATTCTGCCTAGTGTCCACTACTGCACCACAGGAACATTTGTCCAGTGAGCAAGAGCAGAACCACATCATCATACCTGTGCTCCAAGTCTCCAACACAGTTTGGTAGAAGCAAGAGGGAGCTGCCATTGCCAAATGTATGAAGGCGGAGTACAGTACCAGCAACACATAGCAAGGTGATTCCCGGAGTGTCTCCTGTGATGCACAGGACTCTGGGTTACTGCCCCTGAAATGATAGCACTAATGTGGTGGACAAAAAAAAAGGCAGTGTGGACACGGGTCTATGCCTGTACACAGCGTGTACCCATTCCCCATTCAGCATATATGGACACTCAGCACAGGTATGGGATACATGTGCAATTCAGTGCACAGACAAGTTCCAGGGAAGCCTGGAAACACAGAAGTAGCATGTGGGTGTGAGAAATACACACACATTGTACGCAGTGTTGTTGTAGCTGTGTTGGTCCCAGGATATTAGAGGCACGATGTTGGTGAGGTAATATCTTGCATTAGACCAGCTTCTGTTGGTGAGAGAGACAAGCTTCCGAGCTTACACTGAGCTGAATACCTGAAGAAGAGCTCTGTATAAGCTCAAAAGCTTGTCTGTCTCGCCGACAGAAGTTGGTCCAAAAAAAAGATATTACCTCACCCACTTTGTCTCCCTATGACACACACATACAGACAGACACAGTGCAGTTAGCTAAGCGGTGGGGCCTATGTGGTTTGCAGGATCCTGTGGGTTTTTAAGTAAACATTCTTTATATAAAATTAGCTAAAGATTTTGCAGAGTTATTTGGACCCTTGTTGTGAATTCCCATATATGATGTAAATCCGCTTGCGTATTAAGACGACTGCACTTTGACCATTTTAGCATTGAGTATAACATTCAGCACAATGACAACTGCAGTCTGCCTTCCTGAACAAAGATCATTATTGTTATTATTATCTGTTTAGTATCCACAATGTGCTAGATGCCTTCCAGACATTCAGGAATGCCTCTGTCTGAGGTGGTAACCTAGAGGTGAAAGGCTCTAGACCATTACTAGTCATCTGAACCTTTCACTTCTCTATCTACATTTATTTGTTATGTGTTTATCTACTTTATTCCAACTATGAAATATGATTTTAATCATGTGAAAAGTGCTACAGAAGTTGGTAAAAAATAATAACATCAGAAAAAAGATAGGTAACATTTTGGGCTTCTGCTTATAAACCAGTTTCCTCACCATGGTATTTGAGCTCCCAGAGATCAATAAGAACAGTGTCTCTTTAAACCGAAAGGTCAGCTGAAAACCCATCTAATATTAAAACACACTATACCTCGATCAAAGGCCATTTTGACATCTTCAATGTGTTCAGTGAACCCCGAGACTCTGTAAAGGCCCTCTGACTTTAAACCTGCAAGATAAACATTTGATTTAGCTTTATTTCTGCTATCAACAGATATATATCAACAAATATTCAATCTATTCAAATCTTAAAATCAATAACATCACAGTTATTTTATGTTATGCTAATAATCCCATATATGAAATGTGACAAGAGCAATAATTTTAATGTTAAACTTCTGAGTATTTTAAAGAAGAATTAAGGTAAATTTTAAAGACTACAAGTTGGTTACATTTTCTGGTTTTATTAGTTTGAAAGGGAATACACAATATCAGCTACAAAATACTGCAATTTGCCTATACTGGAAGCATATGGTATGATCACTTCCTATTCAGTTCTTGTTTTTCGGTCTTTAATTACTATAGCTTTAAATTCTGCCTTCCCTATGTCTATGTTCTTAATGACCTATAGTGATGCCAGCAATTAACTCTACCTTCCTGTGGTCCTTTTTCCTCTCTGATTTTGCTGTCAGTCTTAACTGGTACGTGCAGCATACACTGTTCTTTCGCACAACTCATCCCTCCCACTGTTCTTTGCCTGTTTGCTGTTAGCCTCCACAAATCTTACTTGCACTGTTCCCATCCCTACAGGAAAGAAGAGTGGTCCAAGACAGCAGATACAACTAGTCAAAGTGGCTTACATGGCAGTTATTTCTTTTAACTCACAGGTTCCTTACTGTGACCATGCCCATATGATCACCCAACAAAGAGACACTAGCTTTTTTAACTACTGAGGCTGTATCATGACCAAAACCAATATCCCAACAGGAGGGATTTTTAAAGTTCTTACAGCTGTTAAGGTATTGATAATGAAAGAGGACACTAATTTAGTCTGAATTGACATTTGTAAAAGAAAGAATATTTATATATCAAATGCAATATAGCTTTCTAATATGTCCTTTGCTATCATTATAGATACTTATGTTTCAGTAAAACTGTTCTCTCACAAACCCATCCTCCCTTTCCACTTGTTCTTGCAGTGATGATATAATCCTGGCTGAGATTTGTAGAGCAGTACAGAGGATTTAGCTGCATATCTTCTATTAATTTTAATGGAAGTTGTGTGGCTAAATCCCCTACACTGCTTTAAAATCCCCTGTCTGGCAGCAGTGTGTTGCCATGCAGATTACTATCATGTCAAAAATTCAGCATTATGGGATCTCTGTGCAAAACATGACTAACAGAGGAAACGTGGCTTATCAGGTGGCACAAGTCACATGCAAGCCACCAATAATATATACATGATCATTAGCTTATAATCATTTTGCATAACTTGGGGTTATCGTAATTTGTAAATGTGGAATGTATGTCAGTGCTGTAAAAGACAAATCACAAGCTGGCTTTTTGGCTGACACGTTGCTTGGCTATGTCATTCATCAGTCAGAAACAGAATGTAATGTGAATTTCACTAGAAGAGAGGCTTGCTACAGGTCACAAAATGTTGCACTCCTCTTTCATGTTTTGTATGAGCCATTTCCATTAATTTGTGTTCTCTCGCACACGATGTTCTGAAATAGTTTAAAACTATTTGTAACTTGCATGGAATTAAACTCTGATTGCTTTGAAATGAAAATATTGTCCATATATCTGTCAAAGGGAAATGAACCAAGTGAGAAGACACACAAGTGAGTTTAAAGTTTGTCCTTTTAAAAAGTATGACATGAATAGTTTGCATTTTAGAAGATATATCTAATATATTTTTTAAAAAGCAATTTAAATAATTTGCATTTGGAAATGACAGAACTGGACTTTACTAGCCAATGCAAAACAGTAGAATTTTTACTCAAAAAACCTACTCCTGTCCACTCTTCCATTTACTTGGGCCTATTTTTTTCCTCCCAATTTAACATGTAATTCAAAGTTGATTTAATTTTTATGTGCATCTGTTAATCCTTAATCACAATTCATGTAATATTATAGACCTGGTGACACTCCACTCTAGTCTAACAAAGAAAATCATGCAAACCTCTTGCTTCTATTTCTCGAATGCATATATCCACAACCATTGGTCTCTGTGTATTGTGGGCCTTCACTAGTGTAGTGAGGTCACAGCAGTAGGCTCTCTTGATCCTCTTGAGGTCTGGTTGACAGTCATTGGGCACATATTTGGAACACTGTTTGTGTACGTTCAACCCACAGTCTGTGAACAAAGTTTTGCCAGAATTAACACTTCCATTGATAGGTTTCGCTAGGTAATGATTTCATGAGCCTATACAAACAAAGAGGAAAACCCTCATCCCTCAGACAAAACCAGAACAAACACAAAAACTCGTCACATTGCTTTCTAGTGATTCCTGTGGCTGACTCACTCAATAACATTGACAGGACTTGGTGACATCCAACACCCCGAAGAGAGGGTCACTGCAATGTTGAGATTCTGAAGAGGGAAGAGGATGGAGGATCCCTGAAAAAAGTTAGTGAGAAGAGCCCAGATGACTATCTTGCATCAGCCGCAAAGAGTGTTAGGAAAAACCAGGGTCAGGAACAAACACTGCACTCCAATGTACTTTTCCCAGAAGTTTGCTTTCTACTGTAAAGCATTTCTAGTTCTGCTTCTCATTGATAGTGTGTGTAGAGGAGCAAAGCAAAAGTGTGCTTGTTATTAAACAAGGCCCTTATGCTATAATCATTCAGGGCTCCTTAACATTCCTGAAATTATCACTGATAAGGCAAATATACCTTTTGCATATTGATTACTGGCTGAACTACTAAAATTTTAAACAACTCTCTGAACTACTTGAAACACATCTCAATATTATGTTCCATAAAATGTCAATCAAACAATCAAATTGTCCCTAAAAAACAACAACAAACCTTCTATAAGTTTAATGGAATCAGTTTAGTTTATTTGGTCTCTTCAGACAGAAACTACTGCATAATGGATTATTGTTCAGTGACATCTAAGTAAATCTGGCCAGCTGCATTTAGGATACTCCCTTTATTGTTTTCAATGTTCTTGCAAAACATTTAATGTGAGGTTAAAAAAAAATCTTGTTTGTCTACTTAGAGTTAAATTTTGGTAATTTAATATGGGAAAATGTTAAGCTTCATACTAAATAAGTAAGCCTTTTCATAGGTTAGGTATTTTAAATTAGGGGAACAAATCCAACAATATTCATTAGATCCACACAGTCAATTTTTACCAATTTACACTGAGGATTAAATTGCCTGATCAGTAAATGGTTATTAATTTTCCTTTTTTTAATTTCATTTTTATACTCTTTGTCTTGCCTCTGACACATCTGTAGGTAGAGAAGATGAAGTAGTAAAGTACAATAATAAGTGGGCCATGCACATATCGATACTTTAAATTTTTAAATCAACTTTTATCTTAAAGGACCCTCAAATTGCTATATAAATTTTATGTGGCGTCACTTCACCCACACCTCAAATTCAGTCTGATGTGGGGTTGCAACTCGGCGCTGTTAATCAGTGCACAGTAACACTCATAAGGTTAGGATAGGATTTGAGAGGGAGCACTATCTTCAGCTGAAAGTGGAAGGAGAATTTCAATTAGCAGAATTTAGTTACCAAAATCTGCATGTGATGCATCAAAAAAAATTTCCATTCCTGCATCAAACAAAATTATGGAGTAATGGTTCTTGCTTTATTGTAGCAATGTAGCAAACAAATGTAAAAAATAAAATAAAAAATCTATTAAAAGGTTAAAGAGAAAGAAAAACCAGGAAATTAATTCTTTTGGAAATGAGGGTAACATTTTTTTCTTTTCTACGAGGTAGGATATTTTGAGGTTTGTAGCAACATATGGTATTTTTATTGGTCAAAGGTGATAGTCTTTTCCCAGAGAAGGACATTTTTCAACAGTGAGTGGCAAAAGGATGAATTATGAAGTCTAGCTGCAGGCTGGCTTTGTGCCATCTTCAGATCTTGTTTCTTAAGATGTAAAAACATATAAAGCAAAACCTGGCACTACCATAAGGAAGATGATTTACAAGATGCTGATGAAAAACCTAAACCAAAATACTGGGGCCTCCACATTGCCAACATACTGTTATAAAGATGTCCATAGAGAGATGCCTCTACTTCTAAGCCAACTAAGCAGGAAAAATAAACAGGACAATATTTCTAAGTCCTTTGTTTAGGGAAAAAAAAGGATCAAGTTTTCCAAAGGAAAATATAGCACCATTTTCTTCCCAATATGTTTACATATTCTTGTAAAGCCCCACAGGAGTCCAGAAACAAGCAGGATAAGTTAAAAAAACAAAACAAAAAACTGGTGCTGCTAATTTCTCTGTTCTTCAGATATGAAAAATGGAAAGATCTCTCTCCGGCTCCCCCATTATTCTCCCTTGCTAACACTGGACTGGATCCTGATTTCTGTACAACTCCCATTCCTTACTGTTATTGTTAAAATGTGTACCTAGTGCTCAGCACTTCTTGGAAAGGGCTAAACTACAGCAAATTCAGCCTTTGGACTAATTAGATAGCAATTTCTTGTTACATTTTATGAAATTGTCCCCCATTCCTCCCTCCCGGAGCTTACACTTTTATTTTTCAGAAGAAAGAACCAAGATAAATTAAATGCGTAATGCTACCTGAACACCTGACTCCCTGAGCGATGAGCCCCCACATGAAATTGGCACAATATTCACACCAGTGTGGACCTCGGAATGTGTAGACCTGTAATACAATAAAAAAAATGGGGTCATCAGGAGGCAGATGGTCTGACAGATGGAACAAGTAAAAGAGATAAACGACAAAGGATTCAGTAGGAGTAAGTCTTCAGCATACAGTATACACTTCTTTCCAAAGTCTGTATGAAATAAATCCTGGGAAAATAAATTTGCTTTAATCTTTATGTTCTCTTATCTCACAATAGGCCTATCATAATGCAGAACTGGATACTGTATGGCATAGAAACAAATTACTTTTAAAACATTTTTTTTGCTAGTTGATGTGTTTCTTTTGTGTCATCTACATTTAGTTCAGTGCAGATGCAGAAGTGATAACTGGGTTTAGTCCTCTATCAAAATGGACAAAAATAAAACAAATAATCCAAAGAGTTGTAGTCATTCCTTTTACCGGACTAGCTAAAATAAAATCAGAAAGCTTCCGAGAGTCACACACTCTGCAACAGACTATTGGAAAGAGAGGGAGATAGAATTCAGTGGAAGAAAATCTCTGCTCTCATGCTGTGGCCAAATTCTGCTTTCCAATACACTTGCACAATTATTATTGATTTCAGGGGAACTGGATTAGGGTACTGAGGGCAAAATTTGCCCCCCCCATGCAGCTTCAAAGTTCTAATATTTTGAATATCGCATAGGTATTAGTACAATAGGATTATGGCATGGCTCCGTCATGTAGGCATTTGCACCATTTAAAAAAAAAAGAATCATTAAACAAAAGCCAAAGGAATCAAAAGGAATAATTTGTGTAGACATTCTAGGCAAAAGTTGGGCAATCATCTGCTTTTGCACGTCAGAATCCATTACAGACATAGGCAAACTACTCCCCCGACCAAACTAAATAACTAAACTGACCTCACACAGACAAAACAAACAAAACAAAAAAAAATCCTTATTCAGTAAAGTCACAGTCTCATTTTACTACAATCCCCATATCAGTACAAGAAGGGTAAAATGGCATGAAAAGAACAGACAGAACACAGTTTTCTCAGCTGCCTTTTGCACAAAACACTTGCTTCAACAACTGCATTTTAAAGAACCTATAATGGTGATCTTTTTGTTATTTAAAATATGGCTATATAGTACAAAATTAACACTGGCACCTTTAGAGCCTTTTGCAATTGGTCTGGTACAGCATGCACTTAATTTTCATTGAACAGCATAGTAAACAGTCGAGTATACTCCTGTGTAAATGGACACAGCATGGGCTAAATCTGCGTAGAGACTTTATTTAACAAAACAAATTGTGCACACTGAGGCTGCTAATGCTTCCTCTCTGTTGACTAACCCTTTCCTTTCTTTTTTTTTAAATCCCCTGACTTTGTTGAAAGGTCACTACTGGCTTGGGAAAAAGTTTATTATTTTAAATTTTCATCAAGTATATTTAGTTGGGGAAAGTGCAGTTATTGCCCTTTTCCAAATAAACGATATACAATTTTCAATCAAGCATACAGCTTGCCAATATCATGGCCCTGCTATGTCTACAGCACCACTCACAGCATTATTGCATTTTGCATTAGTGTATTGCATCAAGAAATCACAGCTCCTGCAATTCAAAGATTTGTCATGTTATTATGAAATCAGAGCTATCTGTCTGAAAATAATACCAAACAAAATTTAATAAAAATACAACATACATTATAGATTTTACTAACTGTCTTGGCTAAATTAATCCCTTGTGTAACTAAAGGCTTCAATGGTATTGCACCATTTGCTCTCAAGTTCAGTGGTAACAGCTACAAACATACTCAAATATTTCCATCCATTTGTCTTGGAAAACATGTATTAATTAATAAAACAAACTCATGCTTTTTTCCCATTTTCCTGTTTCACTTTACTTTTTTCTGAAATGAGTTTGTATTAACTGATAACATTGCTATTCCTTGGCAAAATGAAGTATTTTTAAATATCTTACTATCTTTCTAGTTTAATGATTAAAAACTACATTTTCACTTAGCATAGCTTGACAACAAATTACTCTTACTTATCCATGTAGTCAATAATTATGTAACTAATTGCAGCTATAAAGCAATCGTTATTTAGCTTAAAGCTATGCTAATTTTTTTCATCTCTTTTGGTACTAAAATGCTTAAACAGGAACATTTGACCAACTCAAATTATACTTCTGAAAGGTATTAGCTCTCACTACAACATATACTAATGGAAACACTTATTGGTAGTAAGCCTTGCTGATATGTATGTGTTTCTAACACTTCTTGCTCAATTCAGAGGTTGTCTTACAGGGATCAGTTAACATTCATTTAAAACTACATCCCCAGCTGGTGCAAATAGCATAGCTTCATTGACACTGATTTACATCAACTGAGAACCTTGCCCTTGGAGTTTTAGGCTTAAATTTTAAAATGTGGTCTCCAACATAATGTTGTGGATACAAAATTGCAGACAGTTATCTATGACTGCAATGCTACCAATTTTAGATATGTAACTATGTAATTTTTGTGGTTTTAAAGTAGCAGCCGTGTTAGTCTGTATCTGCAAAAAGAAAAGGAGTACTTGTGGCACCTTAGAGACTAACAAATTTATCTGAGCATAAGCTTTCGTGAGCTACATTTAACTACAAATGCAAAATTGTCTATTTGAGGGATATCGCTAATCGTTAGATTCTCAGTATCTCTTGCTTCACAAAGTGTTACAAAAGCTAATCTTTTATGAAAGATAATTGTAAAAGGTTGTTCGGTATTATTAAAACTGCACAGTTTTACATTCTGGTTAAACTGGTTAAACACCACAGTTTCTAGGATATTAAAGGCCTGCTTGTTCACTTCACATAAAGGTATCATTTAACTGATCACACTGTAGAGTATTTAGAAGTTGGTAGCTGATTATATCTTTGTCTTTTCTTGCACAATGGGAAATGGTCATTATTATTTTCACCGAAGACCCAAACTTGAGAGTTGCTGAGCACCCTCATCTACCATTGATTTTGAGGCCCCAAAATTTCAGTTAAATGTATTTATTTAATGTTACTTTCACATCTCCATGTTTTGGCTGAAATTACATTTACCAAAATGAAATACCATGAGAGAGGCTGGTTTTGCAGCATTTCTGGTTGAGCTGAAACAGAGAAATACTGTTATCTCACAAGTAAAAAGTGTGATCTTTTGAGATTTCTAGATGAAATTTCAAGAAGTTTGGATAAGCATTAATGTAATTTAAGATACATATCTGAACTGTCTCTGAAGTTCGGCTGACCATTACTTTCAATGTTCATAAAAAAGAAGGCTCTGTATTCTTAAAAACAACACTTCAGCTCAGATGGACTCTTAAGGCTGATGCTGAAAGTAAGACTTTGGTCATAGTAAATGAGAGTTTTGCCTGAGAAATGACTGCCAAACTGATCCCGGAGCTATTTTATACTGTGCAAGGGTTCCGATGCAGTCATAGATAGGATTATATTTTTTGTCTTGTACCCGCATCCATATGATCACACCACTATCTACTGAACTGGGCATAGGCTTTTTGAAGAATCAAAGATAACTTTTTGAGTCCCCCCGCACCCTTTCAAATTTTTGGACTGTCACGAGACTCATCTGTGTATAAAGAATAGCGTTGAACTGCTTGTGCTTGTGTCCTTGCATACTGCCAATCTTTCAAAAGAAACAGCAAGGGACAATTCTCAATATGAGCTGAGGTTTTGGGGTCAATATTCACCCCAATAATGAAGGGGTCTGATGTGCATTCTGGTAAACTTTTTTCTTGTCTTTTCCCACTATTTTTTAGCGATAGAATGCAGGGGACTCAATAGTATTAATATTGCGTAAGTGCTCAAAATGCCATCCCTTTGCTCAAACTTACTGTCCAGAGATCTGAGTTGTCTGTGAGATAGTTCAACAAAATTTATTAGTCTAAAAATGTGTTTTCCTGCTTATTCCCTTCTTTAGTTTCTTCGTTTCCCTCCTCCCACTATCTCCTGCCATCTCCTTTCATTTTCCATATTTATATCTCCTTTCTTTGTATTATTCTTTCTTTCCCTTCCTTTCATGGAAAAGTAGTTTCTTCTTCATATTAATCCTCTCTCTCTTACACACATATTACATTTTGTCTTCATTAGTGATGCTCTTCTCTGTTTCCTTTACTTTCATCTCTCAACTACCATTGCTTCCATACTGTCTCTTTAACGTCCCTTCCATCTTTCTCTGAGAATCTGCAGGTGTACAATGCTTTACACAGTCATTAATAGTTGTGATACCACTGTGAGGTAGGTATTATCTCTATTTCACAGATGAGGAAACTAAGGCAGAAAAGTTAAGTGATTTCACCAAAGCCACAGAGTGAATCCAGTAATAACAATACTGCAGCAGCAAATCAAGAATTGCCTTGGGCAGACACATGTGTTCTTCATATGAAATATGCAGAGCTGCTTTCAGACAATTTTTTGGTTACCTAACCTGGTTTTGAAGCTTTTTTTCTTTTGTATCAAAAGAGAAGAAGAGATTTTCAGACGTTCAGTTGAAAAGCAGGAACACTTTACCTCAGCTCTGGGGCCTCAACTGAATCCCTTTGAAATCAATGGCAGAACTCCCATTGGCTTCAGTGGGAACAGAATTGAATCTGTTATCAGTTTTGTTTTGGGACAATGAAAATTCCACTTCTCACAAAGGTGTAATTTTAAAAAAAACAACAGACTTATGAAAAAAAAAAACATTGAGTGTACATGCCATAATTAAAACCCTTACTTCTTCTCTAAATTTTATATGTTGCAATGAAACCTGAGATCACTTCTAAGGTTCTACAATAATAATAGGCCAAATTCTGTCCTGCATTGGGCCCTGATCCTACAATAAACTGCATGCTGATGTCCCGAGACATCTCCTTTGGTCCCCATTGATGTTCCTGGGACTCTGTGCTGGCACAGGGTTCAACAAACATTACTATCAATATAGAATCGGGCATGACACCACTTGAAATCTGTGGTAATGGGAAATGCAGAAGACTGTGTAGCAATAATAATAATAATAAGTGAGGGTAGAATCTGGTCCTATGTTAATTTCTGTTATAAAAAGTGAGATCCTGTTTTGTAAAAGGTAACTCTAGAATATATGTGATTCCCCATTTGCTGCGACTTGACTAGCTTAGGCCAGTCTCAATGGACAAAAAGTATGTTTTCTTCAGTTATGTTAACTCAATTGAGTTAACTTCCTCCTGAGTCTATATCACAAGGAGTGGGAACATTCTAAAAGATGCTAGCCTGTGTCTTTAGAGTATGTCACAGTGGAGCTGGAGGTGTAATTTCCAGCTTGCTTAGACATATGTGCACTAGCTTTGATCGAGCTAGCATGCTAAATATAGCAGCGTGGCCATGGTGGTATGGGCAGCAAGAAGGGCTAGTTGCTCAAATAAGTACCCAGATTTCAGGGTAGGATTCACTCCTGCCATTCACGCTGCTGCAGAGACACTTCAATTTTTAACATGCTAACTTGATCAAAACTAGCATCCATATGTCTACCCAAATTGGAAGTTAAACCTTCAGCTTCAGTGTCGCTATGCCCTTAGGCTTCGATTCTGCAAATATTTATGTACCTGTTTAACTTTACTACCACAAGTAGTGTTGTTGAAGTTAATGGGACTACTCAAGGTAGTGAAGTTAATCACTTGTATGAGTGTTTGCAGGATCAGGACCTTAATGAGAGTTACGTTAAGCTAATTCGAATGAGCTAATACAATTGAAGAAAGCACCTTTTTATCCATCAAGACCTGGCCTCAAGGACTTACTTTCTTTACTGATTTATAAATCCTGTCCACTCCTAGATGTGCCAGCTAATGAATCTACTCCTTTTTAATTTCAGTTTCCGAACACCAGTCTGATACAATGTAAACTGTATCAAAAATATAGGATGTTTGCTGTCATAGTTTAGGATCAAAAAGAATGGTCATGGGAAGGACTTCAACAATTTGCCCTAACACAGGGCTAGATGGTCTGCTTTTTACACTGCTCCACACTGTGGCATTACAAAGTTGCACTGCTCCAGCACAAGTTCTGGAAGAGATTGTGCCTGCAATCCCTTGAGGAGCTGCAGGGAGCGTAGGAAGGCTGTGCGTGCTAAACCATCCTTCTGTATAGTGCAGCGTGGCACACAGTGCAGGTCAGTTTTGCTGGCCTATGGGTAGGAGGGCAGGGTCTTGGTTCTAAATTTTTCCAAGCCTGTGCAGGGTCAATTGTGCCTCTCCAAGGCCACTAAGAAGGAGCCATCCCTTTGCTCCTGAGGTTTAGGGCGTGCGGTTACTTTGGTGGGGCAAAGACAAAGTCTGGTTTTGCTCTTTTCTACTCCCTCCACCACTATACATACACATATCTCCACTAGCATCTGGAATGACCTTCCTCACAATATTATTCAAATACAAAGTGCACGAGCGGCTGTAACTTTTATACCAACCCCCCCACATAGCAATTTAAAATTCAAAATGGGTATTAAACATGCAAAACACATCCTAGATCCCCTTAGTTAATTATTTGGCGTGCACACATTGAACTTTGCCTTTTTAAAAGGGCACAAGGCAGTCTAGATCTGACTCTGAATTTTGTACCCATCTCTTTTTTGTGCTTTTCCCCTTTCCGCCAGTTCTATTTTGTTACACAATGTTTCCAATCAGTTATACCAAATATATAGCCTTTTTAAAAAAAGACTCATCATCCCAAGAGGTTCAAGTTTGCCAAGGTAAAGATTTTTTTAGTGTACATTTATTGACACTAACGCATGCCAAATATTCTGATGGACTCTGTCATGAAATCCCTGTCCACATACAGCAAAATATATAGTACAATACATTTTAAGTGTTCAGTAAAATAAAAAAGGGCAAAACACCTCTTTGCAGCCCTATGAAATAGCCCAATAGATTTTACTTATGTTCCACAGTACCATATTAGTATTATGTATATGTCTATGACAACTAGAACTTAAGCTTCAAAAACCCTCCAACAATTTTCTTTCTTTTGAACTACTTAACTTTTTTATGAACGTGTCAATAGATTTAAAACTTAAAGTGGGTGACTGTTTAATCTAAATATTCCACTATTAGCACATTGTTCCTGATTTTTTTTTAGCTACTATATGCATTTTAGAATCATCCTATAGAAGACTGTAGATTTTTGAGTGGTGAGTAATATTTGTGTTGTTAAGTAAATGTAATACTTCACAGTGACCTAACTTTCTAGGTTACATTTTATTTTTAAAATGTTTCTTTCTTAAAATTCATAATTTGTAGGGCTGTCAATTAATTGCAGTTAATTCATGGGATTAACTCAAAAAAATTAATCCCAATTATTCACATTGTTATAGAATAGAATACCAACTGAAATTTATTAAATTTTTTGGATGTTTTCTACATTTTCAAATATATTGATTTCTATTACAACACAATACAAAGTGTACAGTGCTCACTTTATATTATTATTTTTGATTACAAATATTTGCACTGTAAAAATTTAACAAAAGAAATTGTATTTTTCAAGTCACCTCATAAAAGTATTGTAGTGCAATCTCTTTATCATGAAAGTGTAGTTTACAAATGTAGATTTTTTTTTACATAACTATTCAAAAACAAAACAATGTAAAACTTTAGTGCCTACAAGTCCACTACAAGTCCACTAAGTCCTACTTCTTGTTCAGTCAATCGCTAAGATAAACGAGTTTTTTTACATTTATGGAAGATACTGCTTCCTGCTTCTTATTTACGATCTCACCTGAAAGTGAGAACAGGTGTTCACATGGCTCTCGTACCTGGGGTTGCAAGGTATTTACGTCCCAGATATGCTAAACATTCGTATGCCCGTACAAGTCCACTCAGTCCTACTTCAGCCAATCGCTCAGACAAACAAGTTTGGTTATAATTTGCAGGAGACAGTGCTGCCCACTTCTTGTTTACAAAGTCACCTGAAAGTGAGAACAGGTGTTTGCATGGCATTGTTGTACCCAGTGTTGCAAGGTATTTACGTCCCAATATGCTAAACGTTCGTATGCCCCTTCGTGCTTCAGCCACCATTCCAGAGCACATGCTTCTATGCTGATGATGCTTTTTACAAAAATAATGCATTAATTAAATTTGTGACTGAACTCCTTGGGGAAGAATTGTATGTCCCCTGTTCTGTTTTACCTGCATTCTGCCATATATTTCATGTTAGAGCAGTCTTGGATGATGACCCAGCACATGTATGTTTTAAGAACACTTTCACAGCAGATTTGATGAAATGCAAAGAAGGTATCAATGTGAGATTTCTAAAAATCTACTGCATTCAACCCAAGGTTTAAGAATCTGAAGTGCCATCCAAAATCTGAGGGGGATGAGGTGTGGAGCATGCTTTCAAAAGTCTTAAAAGAGCAACACTCAGATGTGGAAACTACAGAACCTGAACCACCAAAAAAGAAAATCAACCTTCTACTGGTGGCATCTAACTCAGATGATGAAAATGAATACGTGTCAGTCTGTTCTGCTTTGGATCGTTATCAAGCAGAACCCGTCATCAGCATGGACTCATGTCCTCTGGAATGGTGGTTGAAGCACGAAGGGGCATACGAATGTTTAGCATATTGGGACGTAAATACCTTGCAACACCGGGTACAACAATGCCATGCGAATGCCTGTTCTCACTTTCAGGTGACTTTGTAAACAAGAAGTGGGCAGCACTGTCTCCTGCAAATTATAACCAAACTTGTTTGTCTGAGTGATTGGCTGAAGTAGGACTGAGAGGACTTGTAGGCTCTAAAGTTATACATTGTTTTATTTCTGAATGCAGTTTTTTTGTACATAATTCTACATTTGTAAGTTCAACTTTCATAATAAAGTGATTGCACTACAGTACTTGTATTAGGTGAATTGAAAAATACTATTTCTTTTGTTTTTTACAGTGCAAATATTTGTAATAAAAATAAATATAAAGTGAGCACTGTACACTTTGTATTCTGTGTTGTAATTGAAATCAATATATTTGAAAATGTAGAAAACATCCAAAAATATTCAAATAAATGTTATTCTATTATTGTTGCAACTAATCACAATTAATTTTTTTAATTGCTTGACAGCCCTAATATTTTGTTTATAGGTTAAAATAATTTTCTAAAATTTATTTTCAAGCAATGCATTTAAATATTTAAAAATAATGTGATTTACCAGCTAAACTATGACTCTTTTCAAACAGAAAGTAATAAAGGGTGTATAACAGCTAGACTGTGCAAATCCAGTGTTGCTGGGCACATTTCCAGTTATAAATCAAAGCCAAAACAAGGGGAATTTTGAAGAGGAAAGGAAGGAATGTATAGGTCAAAGTGGAAAAAAGTCCCAGTCATGAGAAAATATTTTCTAGTTAACCTAAAACAGTTTTCATATTTAAATGATAATGAGGCTAAAACCAGAAAGATAAAAGATTCTTTAATCAAGAAAAAAGTATAGAATATTTCTCCTATTTCTTTCAGTATTTAGCAGTGAGAAAAATATTAACTTTTATGTGCGTGCTGGGTTAAGGAGGGGGAATGGCAAGGAGCATAAAATGTTGAAGGTAAAGTTTTACTCATGAATACTGAATTATTGATAAATTCTAACCACAGTACAGACATTGAATGTTTTAAGGGAAAAGCATAATCGATGAACAAAGAGAAAAGCATACTTGCTAAATAATTTTAATTAACGTTAATTTCCCTTTTATTTAAAGGCCAGAAGTCAGCATGATAAAATACTATTTCTGATAATGAATCAAATTATTCTGACAGTAACCTAGATTATCATCTCAGGGAGCATTAAGAAAATAGAGGAATTAAGGGAGTATAATGCACATCTCTCTTCTCTTGTTTATGTCCTTTTCCTTCCTCTCAGACACTTTGTATCCACTCCCAATTACCATCAAACTACTTTTTACAGCTCTAACCATGATAACTGGGGATTGGCACACTCTGGAACTAACTCAGTCCTTCTGGCAAAAGATGTTAGAGCAAGATGACTGGAAGTCTAGTTTCTAAGGCTGAGTCACTTCTCCAGCGCACACAGCATTCCAGATGCTGTGATTGAAAAAAGAATATGATTTTGTATCTATAAGCTAGCAACAAGACAATCTGTTTAAGCATCCTTGAGTTTGTATAGCTATTAATTTTAGTCTGACAAGCAAGCACAAGCCTATATCCAATAGATCAGTGGGACTCAAAGAGCATTTCCTTGGCATACAGTGCATGAACAAAAGATATCAGACAATACCACCACAGCACTTTGTTATATTGTTAGTAGGTACTGGGCTTTCATGACTTAATGCAAACAGAAACAGCACAAATGTGTATTGTTAAAATGGCACTACACCACACTATAAAAATGTGGATTTTCAGAAGTCAGATTTTTATTATCAAAACTGACACATTTTAAGATTAAGATGATCAATCTGAAGTATCATTTCCATGAAACAAATAAAATACATCTGGGTCTAAGGAGCTCAAATATAAATCTATCATTTGGCAGGATCCAGCAGGTTCTTGACTTTGCTTGTGCTCTGAGAGAGACTGTTATTCATGTTAAATAGCCCTGTCAACATGTGTTAAGAATTATACAATCAATGGATTTTAACACAGGAAGAAAACTACTTTCTGAAATACTCCTCTTGGATGTGGCATAAAGAGTTATATGGAAATATATAATCACAGTGCAAAACTTTACACAGGAAAAACAAACCAACCTTTAAACCAGAAGCATTCCAAAGCTGTTCTTACCTTAAAACTGTGTGCTTTTTCATAGTTGAAATGGTTGTCATTTTGAGTTAAAGCTGCTCTTCTGACCAAAGAGGTGATCTGTGAATAGGCAAAGAGTTTCAGAGGTTGCCATAATAGTGCCCCCTTTACTCCTGCCTTAACCCCCAATGCCACTGCCAGCAGCTCTTGACGTTTCCTTCCTCGCTTAGACTTGTGAACAACAGCACAATTTTTCTCATTTTCAAGCCACAGCTCCTCAGAGAACATAGTGCTTGGATCCCAAATCTTTTTCCTGTCTTCCTCTGAGGCTGGGAGGCTTACTGTACTCAGGTTTGTCCAACTGCTTCTAATGTTAGACAGCAGATTTGAAGCAGCTGCAGCCCATTCTGTGGAGACCTCTGGCATGTGACTTGAATGGGCCGTCTTGTGTGATGGAAGGAGCTTCTGCATCTGAATAAGTAACAGCCTGTTTTGTGCTATTTCTTAAGGCAGACGTGTGCCTGAAACAATAGTCGGAATTCATGTAGTGAACAAAATTCCCCCTCCCCCCAGCTACGGTATCCAGCGAGACTGAAGAAATACAGGCAGGGCGACAGCTTTACGGCCTCATGCCACAACAAATTTCAAAGGAAAGATCACTTCTAGTTGGTAGCATGTTTTTTTAAAAAAGAAAAAGGCTCTGATGCTGCATCCAATTACACTCAGACTTGGAGACTTATGAGCCATTCCAGTCTGAACACCAATGGATTAAATCCTTTAAACCCTGATGATTGTTTAATCTTGCAGGGCTAAAATCTCTTCTTTTTCATATCCTGTGCAAGTAAAAACTCCAGTAGTACTCCAAGGATTAATAGCATTTTTGTGGCATGCATTTTGTTGGGGTCCACTTAGCAGTGAGCAATTAGATCACATTCAGTAAAAATTGGAAACTAAGCTCCCAGCCATTCAATCTGATCACACGGGGAGCCCCTTAGCCTGTACAGAGGCCTATGGAAGACAATGGAGCTCTGCAGAGTTGCAAGGGGTACATCCTGCACAGATCAGATGGCAGGTCTGGGGCCTAAGTGGCACCAGTCCAGCTGTTCCCCCACTCTAGTTTCTGCAGTATGTATGTTTGGGAGGAAGGATAATGTGGTTAAAGCCCAGTACAGGAAATCTGGGCTCTAATCCCATCTCTGCCACAGCCTTCTGAATGACCTTGGGCAGGTCACTTAATCTTTTCATTTCCGTTTCTCTATCAGTACAATGAGGATAATAGTTACCCACCTCAGAGGGATATTGTGAGGCTTCATTCTCTAGTGTTTGTAACATGCTTGACATGCTCAGAGGGAAGGTACTACTGGGCTGGACAATATTACCAGGAGAGTTGCTTCTGAAACTGACCAGTAATAGTCCTGCCACCCTTTGTTTCTCCCTTCATGCCCATTCTTTTCCATACTTGAACCCAAAGACAATAGCAAATTAAATGATCTAAACAGACTTATTTTTGTTAATTTGTAAAGTCGTTTCTTCCTTTGGCTCTACCACACCCCAATTCCTTAGACATTCTATGGGGTTCATCTAATTCACTGACTTAAAACAACACCACCACATAGTTTACATGCTCTTAGTCAAAATTATGCTCTCCTGATATGAAAGCCTGTAGGGACAGATGGCCAACCATCAGTAAGATCAGGCTGTGTAATTTCATAAAGTGCCCTACTTAGGGCATTTAACAAGTTCTGTAACCTGAAAAATCAGCTTTTCAAATGTGACATGACCGAGTTGTTTCTGTCCTGAATGTACTGCTCTTCCCTTTCTTTTCCACTTAATTGGCAGCATAACTCTCTCTTTCTCTTTCTCTCTCTCTTCTATCAGATTTAGAAGCCTTGGTAGTTAGTTACTGTTTCCACTGAGGCTCCTCTTGCTAAATAAACAGTTGCTGCACTCACCCTCTTTTCCAACTGAAAGCACGACTGAGCGGCCACGGCCAGTGTAACCACTAGGTCAACTAGAGGGCCACCTAGGGCGCCAAGATTTGGGGCCACCAAAAAGCGGTGCCCCAAATTTTTATTTTGCTTCATCCAGAATGGGATGGGGCGCAGTTCGGGCCTTTCCCCAAGCCGCCTTCCCCCGTACCGGGTTCTCCCTCACTCTCTGTCTCTCCCACACACTACATTGGGCAGCTCTGCCCCATTCTGTGCACAGGTTGCCTCATGGCAACCCAGCCGCGCACGCACGGAGGGTTCATCTTTGTTCCTTTTTCCTGCCAGGGGGAACCTCTGCCTGGGGCAAATCAATCAAGAAGCCAGAAGCAGAGGGCTTGGGAATCACCCCCATGGGGAACTTCCAGCCTCCTTCTGCCGGGGAGAGGTCCGCGGCACTTTATCAGAAGCCCGTGCCCTGCACCGGAGGCAGGGCGCATCTTCTCACGGGAGAGCGGGGCTGGCTCTCCGGCGACCTGCCTTGGTTGCATTTCCCAGGCACTTCCCTTGTGTCTGGGGAGGGAGGGAGGGAGGGAGGAAAACGCTGGAGAGGAGGAGGAGGAGGAGGGAAGGAGACACCGCGATGGAGGGAAGGGGGAGAGGACGCAGGGGACAGGGAATGCGGGGTCGGAAGGGGAGCAGTGGAGCGAGCAAGGCTGACCCTCCAGGGGGTGCCTCTGCCCCCCCCCACCGCCTTCGCTCCCCGTGGAGCTCCGCTTCTCTCCATTCCGGCGGCGCTTCTGTCCCGTCCCGCCCCCCCCCCCCCGCCTGGAGCGCCCCAACGTGCGGGGAAGAGAAAGCGAGCGAGCCCCTGAGGTCCCTGCGCCTTGCCACGGGCTTCCCCTCTCTCCGCCAGGGCGCTGCGCTCCATCCGATCCCGCTTCACTGCCAGCCCGGCCTCGCTGCGGCTGCGATCTTCCCGGGAGCGGGGGGGGGGGGTGGTGATTGCCTGCCTGGGCTCCTCACCATGATCACACTTGAATTTGGTGATTTCTGTGTAATCAATAGCACAAGCACTAACCACCACTGCCTCTCCCTGAGACCCCTCTCCCCCTTCACCTCCCGGCTCCCCGGCGGAGCAAAGTTCTCCAGCGAGGCTGCCCGGCGCGGTTCTGAGCGCTCCCTTTGCTACTGCAGCTCTCCGGGGCGCAAGGTGGAAGTTTTGCCTAGGGCGCAAAATATCCTTGCACCGGCCCTGCGAGTGGCACTGTTAACTGATCAGCCGGGAGTTCTAAACATGCTGCATGGTGCGATTCTGTGCATCCTTCAATTAATACATCCTGTTCACTGCCAGATCAGAAATCAGAGCTTTGAGCCCCCAAAATCTTCTCCAGTGGATCGGCTCTTAATCAGACATGTAGTGTTTTAGCACAGGACGTACAATTTGATGCATGTACCTAGCCCCAGCAGACGTTTGGGGCTTAGATCCAGAGAAATGTTATCCCTGTCCCAAATATCTTCCGCTCTACTTCAGGGAGTCACGTTAACGCTCGTTTAAGACCTGCTCTTGGTCCCGTTCAATGAGGATAACAGTGACTTTCTCAGAGGGTTCAGAGTAGCAGCCGTGTTAGTCTGTATCCTCAAAAAGAAAAGGAGGACTTGTGGCACTTAGAGACTAACAAATTTATTTGAGCATAAGCTTTAGTGAGCTACAGCTCCCAAAGCTTATGCTCAAATAAATTTGTTAGTCTCTAAGGTGCCACAAGTACTCATTTTCTTCTCAGATTTCAATGGGAGCAGGATAAGGCCCTTAGGAATGAAAGTTTAGGGCATCAGCACATCACTTTAAGGCTTTTGTCCTAAATACTCAGCATGTTATATTTCAGTATTTCAGCTTCAAATGAGTTATTTCAGCTTCAAATGAGTTCAAATATATCTGTCACATTGACAGAGAAAATCATAATCCAGTAACTAGCTTTGGACATTTTTTTAAAAAACACTTATGTAGCTATGAACCCTCAACATAAACATGAAATAATTCCTCTCTGATATTCAACATGACTGAACCAAAGTCAGCGACGTCAGCTTCCTCATAATGCTTTAGCATTTGCATTGATGCCACTGGACTGATAAAAACCCCATTTATAAGCTATATGTTTACATAACATTGTGGATGTGACACTCAAACTACAGGATTATGATGATATAGTGTACATCTTAAAATATCTACATATTAGAATATATTACTTTTAAAACATTACATGTCATCTTAAGGACAGACATATAGTACCTAGTGGAAATACTGGCAATTCTCATAGGATTGTTTAAGCTAATTGACTTAAAGAAGGAGAACCAAGCTAATCCAGTTCATGTGTATGTCTAGGGCAGATCAGTATTTGTTGTTTATTGTATTTGAAATTGTATTCATCCACTAGGTTGCTTTATTCAGCATGCTGATGCCTTTGTCAGGTATTTGTTTAATAGGATTCACTACAAACACAGGATGTATACAGGCATGTGCACAGTAAATGTATTCTCCTAACAGGCTTCATCATATGAAGCCACACTAGATTCAATGTCCAACAAAGCATACTGAAAACTGATCTGATTCAGGGCAAAATACTATAGGACACAAATTCCCTCCCTCCCTACTTAAAGAACAAATAGCAGCAAAATCAAACAAGTTGAACTGTTCTCAAAGTAATGAGCCCTGATATTCTGTTCCTTCCCCATGCTCCAATGCAGTCCAAGAGTTCAAAAGTGATTCATTTTATTCATTGTTCCCGCCCCCCTTTCTTTTTAAAAGATCTATTGTACAGGACATTGTGTCAACTAACTTAAAGATCATTTCTTGCTAAGGCTGACATACCTCTGGCTAACATGGAGGTTCCTGATGGTTGAAAATATGTTGCTAGTTTTAACAAAATATTTACACTGATAACAATCGAAAACCAAATATAAGATGTAGAGAAGATCAGGGGATCTCCAAGGACTGTAGGATTTTAGCTGGTTAGTTGCTCAGTAAGCCATGTGGATTGTACAGTAAGTTGGGCATTTACAGTAAAGTAAAGTAAATATCACTAAACCAGAATTAGATAGTAAGGGAAGGGAAAGTGTTGTTTAGCTGTGGCAGCATTTTCAGCATGCCTTTTTAGAATGAGATTATTGAATGATTTGAACTGAAATCTCACAAAACACAACTAACTTTATTGCTAACAAAAGGATTTGGGGGCTAGGAAAGAATAAATATTTATAGAAAAATCTTCAGTTTTTGTTGTTCTTGTTGCATAAATTCAATTTTAGCCGTGTGGGCAGCACTCAAGAGTTGCTGAAAGTAAAGGCCACCTTGTGGCTCATCCTCCATGCCTGTGCAGGGGAATAAAGGAGCAAAAAAATGCCTTGTTATCCCCCTGCACCAGACAGCCATACTGTGGGTGGCTGCATGGGAAGGAGAACAGCCCCATGGGTCTGCTGCATCTCCCTCTACAGCCCCCATGCAAGTGAATGGGATGGGCAGGCAGGGGTGGGTAAGTGGGGGAGCCCTGGCTCCACCCACTAATCTGCCAAGGGGCATACTTTGGTTCAACTATAAGGCCGGTGCAGACCTTCAAGGAGGAGATGAACCAGAAGGCAGATCATGTCTCTCTGAGCCACAATCTGTTTTTCTGGGCCTCTCCTGGGGTGGTGCAACAAAATGCAAATCTCTTGCTCCACGCCCAGGTGCTGTGGCAAATCCACAACTGAGCCCTTAATAAACAAAGTGCTGCCTGTTTCCTCACTAGTATGATATGCTCCACAGTATGCAGGATGGTACATTCTCGCCTGAGACAAAAAGACAATGTTGAGATGATACACATTGTATAAATCTTGCAAACTGTATTGACTTTTTTTTTTCCTAATTTCCTCCTTAAGAGTTCTGTCTGTCAGAGAGGCCACCTCAAAAGAAGCCTGGATGCTACAGTATTCCAAGTGCACTGTTCATAAGCCACAAGTCACAAAGGAGCCCGGGGAAATGGTCGTGAGGGCTACTGAACTAAAGGTTGTGTTTACAAAATATTAAATCAGTACACAGACCCTACTGCAAAAGAGAATGAAAGGAGAAAGTTAAAAAGAGGCTTCTGCTTTGTTACAAACTCTCCATTTGAAACCGTAGTAGACATTGAGCATTACATGATGTACATGGTGGGGTGCTTCAGGGCCAGATCCTGAAATCTTCTTAATAATATAAGAATAATATAATATATAATAATATAAGAAACTGTTACTCTCACTGAGGGTCACCAGGACTACTTGTCACTAGGGATTACTCGTGTGAGTGAAGCTTTGCAGAACTGAGCTCCAAGTTAGGAAAGTAGAGCAGAGTACAGGGAACTTTGTCTGCTGCTGCTTCTTTTTTCAATCAAAGCAGAACATACTTTTCCCGGAATATTTTTGATGGAAGTTTCCATCAGAAGGGAAATAATTTATCTGCACACCAGCTTGTCTAGATTCCGCCAGTGCTGTGAGAGAAGCACAAAACAATATTGAGGAAATAACTATGTAGTCAAATATTGTGGCACTGAGAATACTGATCAGCTGATGTCCTCACTTGCGGTCCTTTTTTAAAATGATTTTTTAAAGCAAAACTCCTCCCGAAATCAGTAAAAATTTTGCTTGAATGCAAGATGGACTGAGCTCCTCCAAGCTGTGAGCTCCCCCTTAAAGGATGCAAGTGTTTATTATAGTATTTTCATTTCTAAGGGTTTTTTTTAAATAAACCAAACATTGTTTAGTTCTTACAAACATTACATTAGAGTCTATATTCAGCACTTTGAAGGTGTGATGTGCCATGTGTTAAATACTTATTAATCCAAAAAAGATTTCAGTATTTTCTAATCTAGATTAGTTGACACAAGGAAAGTTCTCATTATAAATCTTATTTATATTATGGTTGTGCCAATGATGCACTAGGTACTGCCCACATATACATGAAGACATGGTCCCTGTCAAAATCTAAGAGGAAAAGGTACAAGACAGGAGTAAAACACACACACACATATATATATATATTTATTTTGTTTGAAAAACATATATCATCAAGCCCCTATTGCCCCTCTAACTAGCCAATACAAGTCAGCTAATATCTTGTAGGTATCATGACAGAAGTGGGTCTTGAAGAGGGATCTGAAGGAGGAGAGTATATAAAGTATTATATGCTCTCCTTGAGTAGCTCAGAAGAATCACAAGATTAACATGGTAACAGCAGGTCTAGCCTATTTATTCCTGTTGTCTCAACTTCCTTTCCTCCCACTCTCTCTTTTATCCTCTCCAATCCAGCTCCAACCTTGTCAAGGTTACTAATGACCTGGCAAAGCTGATGGGCCTGTTCTTTGTACTTAGTGTTTATTACCTGCAACCTTAACAGTGTGAATCATTCCTCCTCCCCAGGCTTCTGAGAGTCTCTGCTTTCTTCCTACCTCATGGGCTATTCTTTCAGCATCTGCTTTGGTGGGTCTAGATCCCGTCCCAGGTCAGTATCCCTCAGGGTTCTGTCCTCAGTCCCCTCTCCTTGCCCTTCTATATGGTTCCCTGGGCAACCCAATCTGCTTCCAGGGTTTCAGCTACCACTTTGATGTTCAGAACACTCAAATCTATCCTTCTGTGCTCGATCTGTCTCCTTCACCTCCCAAACATCTCAGTTTCACACCTGGCTGTCTCTGACACCTCCAATTCAATATATCCAAAAATAAACCTCCCATGTTTCCTCCCAAGTCCTGAAGGGGGGGCTTTGAAGCAATCTTAATAGAAGACTTTACCTTTGGGATCCCAGTTCATTTGAAAATTGGGCCTTTCTCACTAAATTTATATCTGTACTCCTGCTCTCTATAGGGGCCCATAGCACATATTATTGTGATTGAACTGTTATCCTGTGTACTGCATCTGACTGAGTCAGACTGTAATCTCTTTGGGACAGGCACATTTCAAATTAATGCATCTGTAAAGCAGTGTACAATTATTGCAGCTATAAATAACAAAAGCACCAGTGATAATTATTTCTGTAGTTTAACCAGAATCCAGATACAGTAGTTAACCCAAATTTTGCCAAAAGTCCTAGATGATCCTGTTATCCTATTGGCAATGTTCTCTAGAGGTGCCAAAGCTGTGACAGTATTTTCTTTAAATAACAGACATTTAGTATCTCTCTATACATCTTTTAGAGTAAATTAAGTAAGTGCTTCTGTATTTTATAAGCTTGGACTAAATAAATTAAGTATTAGTAATCACAGCTCCTTTTTGGTAGAATATATTTGGTTATTCATACATTTATGTTTTAGTGTTAGGGTCCTTTAGGATAATTCAAAGTTAAAGTTGTCATGAATAATAATGAGATAATGTCATTAGATAATGTCTTTGATTTGAAGAAGCCATCTAACTGAGGGCCAGACCCTGTAAGGTGCTGATAGTCCTCACTTCCCACTGAGCTAAATCACAGATCAAGCTCTGAATTACAACATTTCAGAGCTATGACATCATATTTGAATAGAGCAGAGCTCAGCCAGCCAGACCATTAAAACAAGTGAGTTCAATAATAAACGCCAGAGTATATAGCTCACATGTCTGCTCAATGGACATAGGGACTGGATGTTTAACCTCATACCTCCTCACCACATGTCCAAGAGTACATATGGCACCATAAGCACACACCAAGTCATGTATTATTGCTTATGGGATAATTCTTATTTCTCTGTCTCAAGGGTCACAATGCCCTCGAGATAGGTGTTATTAGACAGTAACACACGGCTTGTAATCATCTGTTGGCTGTGGCGTAGACAGTGAAATTTAAAATGTAAATTTCCGTAGCTGAAGAAAATCTTTTGTTTATTTCACTTTCTTGTCATAGCAGTTCTAATACTGTATTGTAATGGGGGAAACCTTCCTTTGGGATGAGATGAAATCAATACTGCATCCTAATTCTGTAGGCTTGTTTTGAACCGTATGTGCCAAAGTCAGTGCTGCTGTTCATGCTGAGAACCAAAAATCCAGTCTTTGTAGGTTTATGACAAAATGAGGAGGAGGTTAATTTTCAGAGAAGTTTCCCACAAATCACATAGCCAGACAAAAATAGCCATTAAGTTCTGAGCCACTAACCACTCATCAGAGTCTGCTGACCTCTGAAAGGACTGCATAAGTAACTTTGGCGGAGCTGCCTGAATGGAAAGCCTATTGGGGCATTCTCTGGAACTAACAGCAAATATTGCCATGAATTTTCCCTTAGAGCAAGGTAGCTAAATGTGAGTGAACTTGAAGGCCACAAGTTGAAGGAAAGATTGATATAAAGTAAAATAGCATGAATAACTTGTTGAGACTATATGATTTGGCAATCTATAAAACACAGTTTATCAGGAGACGATTCTTACAGGCCTTGTCCCTTATGGCCCTCACTGGGAGTTGAGAATGATTAGCACCTTGTAGCATCAAGTGCTATATGATTCTGTTTTCAGCTTTCACTATTTTCAGGCTGTGCATTAGAGACAAAAAAATGTCAGCCTTATTCTTGTAAACCTTATTCGAATGTTAATCTACCCAGCCTACATAGATTGTGGTGTTACTGTATAATACCCAAGGATGTGAACTAGAAATCTGTTTATACATTTTCCATCATGTTATACATTTCTATTCTGTTTTGCTTCTCACATTTTTCCACAAAGTCTTGTGACTTTTTCTTGTAATAAAATTGCAAACTATGCAGCCAAGTACATGATGACATCAACTACACATACAAATTAGGAGATGAAGTGGACAATTAGTGGAGAGCAGAACATGATGCATCAGAGACACAGAGAAAATAGCTGAAAGGAGTATTGTCATCAAAAGCAATTTAACAAACCTTAACCGTTACATTTGACAAAACAAACAGCTTCAGACTAATACAGTCATGTCTCTAGAGAAAGGAAGAGGAGATTAGTTTTGCTGCGGAATGGTGTGTTTTATGATATGATCACAACCTGCTGTTTCAGGATCTTTCTACAGCCTGGAAGCAAGGGGAGGGCCATGGGAAACTGTTTTGCATATATGTAATTTTAAGTCTGGTGTAGAGAAGATAGGCAGATGAAGAGCCAAGGGTTGTACTATTATTCTGGGCCTATTAGCTTCTGCAGCTGTGGTTGTGATGTGGCCAGCCTGCGTTCTTCATCTATGGACTATTCTGTGTCCAAAGATGGATCCTACTGCAGTGGCTGCATATGGTGTCTGTAGCTTTCCAGATATGGAATCTGACACTCCACCCAACCAAGCTTCATTGAATGTTTTCCCTGTGTCTGTGGTAAGGAGCAGACTTCTACCTAGATGATTGTCATCCAAGGAGATGCAAGGCTGCATGGCTGTATCTCTGGCAGATGGCTTAAAAAGGGGGAATTCAACCTGGGAAACATGACAAGGTAGGTAAAAGCTGCCCCCCATTTAGCAATCTGGCTTTAGGGAAAAGAGGGTAGATGCTGCACTCACTCCACAAGTTATATATTTTTTATTTTTAATAAACATGAACCGAGTCCCATAGATTCCTCTCCTCTTTCTGGCGGTATATAAGGAGGTTACTACAGTCCAGATTTGTATTACTGCCTGTTCTCTATATGGACCCAGAACAAGGACGATAAAAGTTAGCCATAAGATTAGGGCTTCTTAGGGGGAAGAAGGCCTAATTTACCTGATCTGAAGAGCTGCTCAGGGAATGGGCAAGTCCATCCTATGTAACATTTGCATTCACTTCCTCTCCCTCCACCCAATTATACAAAGCCCAACTCCCAGGATAGGTGAGCCTGAGATGCAGACTATTTATGTAGCCCTCTGAGGTTTCTGCACCTCTAGAATGTCTAATCAGAAGCAGGCCCTGGATCACGTTCTCTGTTCCCATAGCCAGCCAAGGGAACTATACTATGCTGCAGATGCAACATCAAAGTCATGATTTAGTGCACAGTATGGCACTGCTTGCTACAGAATACTCAGAATGTTTGACAGTGTACATTTTGAACTATTATAAAGTACTGACTGTCAATGCCCCTTTCCTGTCCTTTCAAAAAAATGGTGTGTAATATTTTCTTTATTCATTGCTTGCAGCTCCCCCTCCTGCCTTTTTTTTTTAACCTGAAGGTGGTAATAGGGAAATATCCCTTTTCAGAGTAGCAGCCATGTTAGTCTGTATTCTCAAAAAGAAAAGGAGTACTTGTGGCACCTTAGAGACTAACAAATTTATTAGAGCATAAGCTTTCGTGAGCTACAGCTCACTTCATCGGATGCATTTGGTGGAAAAAACAGAGGAGAGATTTATATACACACACACAGAGACCATGAAACAATGGGTTTATCATACACACTGTAAGGAGAGTGATCACTTAAGATAAGCCATCACCAGCAGCAGGGGGGAGGAAAGGAGGAAAACCTTTCATGGTGACAAGCAAGGTAGGCTAATTCCAGCAGTTAACAAGAATATCAGAGGAACAGTGGGGGGTGGGGTGGGAGGGAGAAATACCATGGGGAAATAGTTTTACTTTGTGTAATGACTCATCCATTCCCAGTCTCTATTCAAGCCTAAGTTAATTGTATCCAGTTTGCAAATTAATTCCAATTCAGCAGTCTCTCGTTGGAGTCTGTTTTTGAAGCTTTTTTGTTGAAGTATAGCCACTCTTAGGTCTATGTAATGTAATGGCACAACATTTTTATGGCTGACTTAGAACAATGCTTCCTCAGCTCTCGTCCCCTAATGCCCCTACTCTACTTGCGCTACATTGATGACATCTTCATCATCTGGCTCTTGAGGAATTCCACCATGATTTCAACAATTTCCATCCCACCATCAACTTCAGCCTGGACCAGTCCACACAAGAGATCCACTTCCTGGACACTACGGTGCTAATAAGCGATGGTCACATAAACACCACCCTATATCGGAAACCTACTGACCGCTATTCCTACCTACATGCCTCTAGCTTTCATCCAGATCATACCACTCGATCCATTGTCTACAGCCAAGCGCTACGATATAACCGCATTTGCTCCAACCCCTCAGACAGAGACAAACACCTACAAGATCTCTATCATGCATTCCTACAACTACAGTACCCACCTGCTGAAGTGAAGAAACAGATTGACAGAGCCAGAAGAGTACCCAGAAGTCACCTACTACAGGACAGGCCCAACAAAGAAAACAACAGAACGCCACTAGCCATCACCTTCAGCCCCCAACTAAAACCTCTCCAACGCATCATCAAGGATCTACAACCTATCCTGAAGGACGACCCATCATTCTCACAGATCTTGGGAGACAGATCAGTCCTTGCTTACAGACAGCCCCCCATTCTGAAGCAAATACTCACCAGCAACCACACACCACACAACAGAACCACTAACCCAGGAACCTATCCTTGCAACAAAGCCCGTTGCCAACTCTGTCCACATATCTATTCAGGGGATACCATCATAGGGCCTAATCACATCAGCCACACTATCAGAGGCTCGTTCACCTGCGCATCTACCAATGTGATATGTGCCAGCAATGCCCCTCTGCCATGTACATTGGCCAAACTGGACAGTCTCTACGTAAAAGAATGAATGGACACAAATCAGACGTCAAGAATTATAACATTCAAAAACCAGTTGGAGAACACTTCAATCTCTCTGGTCACTCGATCACAGACCTAAGAGTGGCTATACTTCAACAAAAAAGCTTCAAAAACAGACTCCAACGAGAGACTGCTGAATTGGAATTAATTTGCAAACTGGATACAATTAACTTAGGCTTGAATAGAGACTGGGAATGGATGAATCATTACACAAAGTAAAACTATTTCCCCATGGTATTTCTCCCTCCCACCCCACCCCCCACTGTTCCTCTGATATTCTTGTTAACTGCTGGAATTAGTCTACCTTACTTGTCACCATGAAAGGTTTTCCTCCTTTCCCCCCCTGCTGCTGGTGATGGCTTATCTTAAGTGATCACTCTCCTTACACTGTGTATGATAAACCCATTGTTTCATGTTCTCTGTGTGTGTGTATATAAATCTCTCCTCTGTTTTTTCCACCAAATGCATCTGATGAAGTGAGCTGTAGCTCACGAAAGCTTATGCTCTAATAAATTTGTTAGTCTCTAAGGTGCCACAAGTACTCCTTTTCTTTTTGGAAATATCCCTAACACACTCATGCATTCCCATAGCTGCTAAAGACAAAGCACAGACAAAAGAGTGACCCTACTGATCTACTAATCAATGCTCACATAAAGGCTATATAATCCTAGTTTTATTTTTCCATACAGCGTGGCATCAGGTGTCAGTTGACCCTGATTGTTCTTATAACTCCCCGCAACCTCTAGTCTGCTGCCCTCTGATATGAAGTAGCAGCTTTTGTTATTGATGGCACTACATGCACAGCTGCTTCAGTGATTGTTCTAAGAAGGACAGATGGCTGCTCTCAATACAAAAAAGGGATTTTTTTTTAAAAAAAAGGAGAGAATGACATCACTACTCTGCCTCGAATTTATTCCACTACCTTTATAGTGCTAGCAGTAACATACAATAAAAACGCAGTAAATTCCATCTCCTCAACACAAACATTTCTAAATTGCACAGCAAATGTAATGAAGCTTTTTTTGAAATGCATAATTGCCACCATTCCAATATAGTTGTGCAGCTGGTCTGTCTAATCTGGTTAGGTACTTATATAGTCCTGTGACCATAGTATCTATCCAAGAACCTTCCAAATATATAAAAACATATTGTGAGGTTCTTATTAGTTTTCATCTTTCCCACCCCAGAGGATAGTTTGATTTGTTTATATCTTATTTGTTGATTTTGTGTGTGTGTGTGTGTGTAAACTAAGGGAAATTAAAAACTAAACTTAGTTTTGCACTTAAGCAGCAATCTTGCAAAGACTTACATACGTGTTTAACTTTATACACTATGTGTAGCGCCATTGAAGTCAATGGGACTAGCCACTCTCAGCACGTAAATTTAAACAAATGCCTAGGTCTTTGCACAATTGGTTCCTCAGTTCTGAAAGCAGTTAGTTCTGTGGTCATTCTTCTCACTTGTGAGAATGAGTTACATACTTTAGGTCCAACTCCTAATATGTCTTCAGCATTCATGAGCCTCCCACTATTGGTCAATAGTTTCCCTGTTCCAATGGAATGCAACTATTGAAGGATGTCATAGCTGCAAAGGGAAAGACTATCTTTCAGGTTATGAAGTTCAGTCTGTTAGAGAGCTTTGAATATCACGTCAGGGCCCTAGAGTTGGACTCTACATTCAGTGGGGAGGCAATGCAGATAGCAGAGCACCAGATCTTGTCCAATTAAAGTATTTTAGCAGCTTTATACAGACAATATTCATAAAATGCAACATACTTCTTAGAATCTCACTAATTAGTTCTTTGGGAGAAAATTGTCCTATTTACACATAGTACATTATATTCTGCATATTTCTTCAGCAAAAGATGTGTGTGTAGATGTTGCATATGTGATATACTCTGAACAAAAACAAACCAAGAAATCATGAAATCAAAGGCAGTGATTTTAAATGTGACCTAACCATCAGATATTTCTAATAGGACAATTTGCAAGAAAACATTAATAGGACGTGTAAAAGGACTTTTTAAAATATGATGCTGTAATGAATGGATGTGTTATCTAGAGGTCAGAGCAAGGGGCTGGAAGCCAGGACTCCTGGATTCTGTATCTGGCTGTGTGAAATGGGGAAAGTTAATTAACTTCTCTGCACCTCCATTTTTCCATCTGTAAAATTGCTATAAAACCGATCTATCACGAGGGGATGGTCGTAACTGTCCTGCATCACCACTGACAAAACAGTTGCCAGACAGTAAATGTGAAGAAATGTTGGGATTTGGAGAGGAGTACATGTCACAGCAAATAAAAAGGTATACCCTAGGAGCCACTGGTTGCCTCCTGAGCATCTTCAGCTTCCTCTGGAGCCACTTGGGAGTTAAGAGCACACAGTACTACTCAGAATCAGATCCTAATCCAGTATCTCAGATTAGGGAAATGATCCACCATTCCTGCCTCTTTCTATTCAGGGTACTGAGCATCATAGTGAGCCATTATTTACAAAGCTTAAAGATGATTTTACTGAATTCTGCTGAACTTAGTGAAACATAAGTTCACCCAAGCTTGTAAATCACAGATGTAGTGCTATTACTTAGTACATATATAATGAAGAAGAGGCAACCTCCCTTCAGAGAATAAAAATATGCAGAATGATTCATGAGATGTAACAGCACCTTAATTATAGCCCACTGGAAAAAGTTATTCACTATTAATGAATCAGGAAGGCAAGCAGATTTAAGACACAAGCAACTGTAAAATTAGCTGTCTTTCTTTCTATTTGTGATTTGATTCTAAACATGGCATTGTGGAATTGCATGTTTATTATTATTAAACATTTACATTGTGGTAGTGCTTAACACAAAAAGTAACAGTGCATCAAGCTCCTTCTTAACTGTACTGTCTCTACAGTGCTAACAGAAAAGGAGTACTTGTGGCACCTTAGAGACTAACAAATGTATTAGAGCATAAGCTTTAGTGCTAACAGTGCTAACAGGAGCTAGAGAAAACAAAACAAAGCAAACCTTAGGGATTTTTTTTTGGTCTCTTTAAAGGTCTAATCCTACCAGAGAGTGCCCTCAACTCTCAATGAAGCTGATAGGAATTGAATGTGTTTGGCATCTCATAGATATGGGCCAGTAGATATGGCATTTTATGCGCACAGGATCAGGATCTGTTCAGTAAGGTGGTGTCAGTTTTATTTAGTTGCACATTAAGCAATATATACTACAGTACTTTGCTCTGATAAACTCTCAGTTTTAGAAGAGGAGTTTTGCTGAAGAATTTCAAGTGAGATTGTGCTTTCAATTACACACTCTTCACACAAACACACATTCTGTTTTATCATGTGTTCCATGACGTTCTGTTGAACTACAAAGAAAACCTCAGTCCTGCCTAGAATTTATTAGCACTGCTAGTTAACAAACAGTTAAAAGTATGTTTGGAAAGAAAATAAAAAGCTTATTTTCATGGCTGAAAATGAGCATAAGAAAAGAAACAGGTCTTGAGTGGTCTGATATGAATCAGAGCCCTTTCTTGGTTTCATTTTTGCTCTCCAAAGATGTCAACTGAAAGACAGACTTAATTTAAACATTACCAGAGAAAGGCACACCACAGTCATGTCCTTGCTGGAGCCTATTCAGGATACATTTCCCAGCTTCAATGTCCTAGACTCTCAGCTGTTTGTAACATATAGCACATCAGCCTTGGTGGACAGAGGAGACATACTTATTATAGAAGGTATTAATGAAGGATTTACTCAGCATGGGGCTGACACAAACTAACCAAAAGCATTCCAGTGTGCAAGAAAGGAATTAAAATCAGACTTCAGTGCATTTAAAGAAAACTCTAGATGGATGCACATTCTCACTGGATAGTATGTTTTCACTCTATATCTATTACCCCTCTTCACATCAAGAAACATTTATAAATTAGGAGGAAAACAAAAACATTTTTTTAAGACCACAGCACTAGGAATTACAACTTCGGGTGCCATATTTTTTAAAACTAGGCTGCAAAAAATTTATATTGTACATACAATTCAAATAAGCTAATTCCCTCATGGTTCAAGTGCATTTTTTACAGTTAAAACCATCTGCTTTGCTTTAAGAAGCGTAACATGTTAGCCTATTATGGTTGTAATACAGTAGAATTTCAGTAAGGGGACTGCCATCTTGTCTCACCCTTGTTTTATTTTAACCTATAATAAATATTTTTTGGAAAAAACCTATATGGGCTCTTAAGTTCTCTGACAAAAGAAAGCCAGCAGCTCCCAGGGAAACCAGAAAATAGCCAACTAAAATCACACACAAACTATACTCCGCATTTTCCACAATTACCAGCTCATATCATGCCCATCCCTGACTCAAAAGGCTGGGTAAAGAGAAGACACTCTATGGGCCAGATATTGGTTGTTTTGGACCAAAAGGGGGCAGTATATTCCACTTGGGAGCTCCTTCTCTTTTTCCACCAAGGAAAATCCAGCTCAAGCACCTCAGCTGACTGCACATTTGGCAGTGTCACACAAGGATTGAGGCGATCTCTTTAGTGGGCAAGAAAGCCACTAAGGGTATTTCTACACTGCATGGATAGACAGACTCACACTAGCTCAGCTCGAGCTAGTACGCTAAACATAGCAGTGTGGACCAAGAGGGTTGGGTAGACTGGGACAGCTACCAAAGCTGCTGCCAGTGCCACAATGTCCACACTGCTTTTTAAAAAAATTTTAAGCAGTGCTAGAGCCAGCCTATCTACCTTGGGCTGGGAATCACAGCTGTCAGGTGCAGTGTGGACACACCCAGAGGGCTTCAGAGGTCAAAACTCAAAATCTTAAGAATTCTACCTGGAAACTATCAGGCAGCCAGCCAATGCCACTCTCAGTGCACCTATGTCATGTGGTCTTGGAGCGCATGGACCTACTGAATGAGCTGCTGCATTCTGCTGTGGCTTCAGTTTCCAGCTTGATTTAAGGTGTAAACCAATGCAGAGCACATTGCAATAATGTAATGGGGCAGTGGCAAAGGCATGGATCATGTTAGCAAGATCCACTTCCAAAAGAACCCATTGTAATGTCCAAGTTAGAAGTAGGTGAAAAAAAGCTTTGCTAGACATGGCTGTATCTGAATGTCAAACAGCAGCTCAGCGTCCAACACCACTTTCAGGCTGCAGATTCTAGTAACAAATGTCAGGCACACCAATATACTCCTCAACAGGAACAGACATATTCCTCAATGAGTCTTCTGTCTGCTTCACCAAGTCTACCAAGCTAACAAGCACAGAGGAAGATATTCTACACCAGTGGTACTCAACCAGAGGTCTGGGGCCCCCTGGCAGGTCACGAGCAGGTCTCAGGGGCCACCAAGCAGGGCCAGCCTTAGACTTGCTAGGGTCCAGGGCAGAAAGCCAAAGTCCCACCGTGCAGGACTGCAGCTCAGGGCCCCGATCCCCAACTCCTGGGGCTGAAGCCGAAGCCTGAGCAAAGTAGCTTCACGGGGGCCTCTGTGGAGTGGGGCCCCAAGCAATTGCTCTGCTTTTTACCCTCAAATGCTGGCTGAAAAACAGTTGTTGTGGCACAGGTAGGCCATAGAGTTTTTAGCACATGTTGGGGCAGGAGCCTCAGAAAGAAAAAGGTTAGGAACTCCTGATCTACATCACTGGCTGGATCAGATGAAACAAAAAAGAACTGGATGTAATCAGGACAGAGAAAGCACAATAGCCCATACCTTCTCATTAACCCAATAATCCCATACACTCATGGAACAAGAGGAGGGGCAAGATGAGCCCTGTGGAAGCCTCTCTGAGGGAGTGGTTGGGGGCAAAGATGTAATTATTGGAAAATTTCCCACTGGCCTCTCTCAGATACATGAAAATGAAGCCACCAAAAAGCACCTCTGCCTACTCCTATTAGCATTCATATAGGTAGGTCAACACAATCTGATATCTGGTCTTCATCGATCACCAGAAGTAGACCATCTACTAATGCTACCAGTGGGGATGTCAGTGACACCCACAGATCTTTGCCCAGATTCATATGGGGCAAAGGAGATATGTGACATCCAGATATCCAGTTGTCTGTACCAGTCTAGTAGGGTCACCTAACCAGATTTTGGTAAGGCATTCTAATGGAGTTTGCATTGCTTTTTAAAACCCGTGTGGAGTGCTTAATACCAAATCAGCTCAAAAGAGTCTTAGAGATCAAGCAGGGACAAATAAAGAGATCATCTCACTAATTTATCACGAAACAATGCGAAGTTTATACTCCAAGTTAAAAGAACCGGTAAGATTTTAGTAAACCTTTCCAATGCATCTCTGAATCAGCAAAATACAAATTGACAATTAGGAATTTTTCTTGGGCATCTTAATAAATCTGTTTGTGAATATTCTTTCCCCAAAAATGCAATGTTAAAGAAAATTTACAACTATTAGGGTCATCTTTCTTTCTTTTTTTTTTGACAGAGAAAGCCTGGTCTTGGACGTGAAGAAGTCAGTGAATATTCTGATGACATGTTAGTACAGTTCAAAATCATTGGGATGGTTCTTAGTGTAAGTCCCCATCACGGGGACAAGCTTTCACCTTGTATTCTCCATCATCTGCTTCCCACTTCTGTGTAATTGCCTGTCTTTTCTTGGGAGTGGGCCATCCGATTGAGCACATTCGGACCAGTATTTTCGCTATAGTTTTACAGAGTTTAACAGCATTATTATCAACATTCCAATCACTCCTTGATCACATTAAGTTAAGATGGCACTCCTATTATAACTGCATAAAGGATAAAATAGTTAGCTAATGCCTCTGGGAGAGTTATCTTTTTATTCTTCAAATCTGCAATACATCTTGAATCACTCATCACACTGACTTGTTGCCTAAAGAAGCTATTCTAAAATATATAAATAAATAAAACACAACCCTCCAACAGTGAAATGATGTTGTTAATTATATAGTGACACAAAGTGAAGTGAGCGATCAGAACACTTCTAATTGTTAGAAGTACTTCAGTGTATATGTCATTAGCTGTTTAGCAATTTATACGCATTTATCATTATAGGAGTACTTCAAATTTTGGGGACACTTTTGCTTTTTGAAACTGTAGAATCACCCAGTGAGAAAATTTTTGCTTTGTTCTATTAAATCCATAGTAAACCACAGATTTACTGTGAACAATAAACCCCATCAACTTCAAAGTAATCTATTATCAATTAGTATTCCAGAGATTGTGAATTTGCTAGCCAGCTGTATTTTTCATTTTAGAAACCACACTGGTTTACTGTGATTTAAATAAATCATAATGTGGAGTATTGAACCATATGCACAGATTGCACTGGGCAGACATACCTTACTCAGGTAAAACTCCCACTCACTGTGCAGTCAGACCCTTATTGTTATATTATACAGGTTGAACCTCTCTAGTCCGGCACCCTCGGGACCTGACTGGTGCCGAACCAGAGAATTTGCCGAACACAGGAGGTCAAAACAGTATTGTAGTGAGCAGGTCTCTCTTTATTTTTTATTCACCTCGGCGAATAAATAGAACAACATACCTATGTTCCCTTTTCCAATTTCTGCACAATTCCACCTTTTGCTATATGGATATTGACACATACTTATGCTTAGCAGCGTTACCAACACTTCCACTATTTGCTGGTCTCTTAGAAGTCAGAGGGGTAAATTAAGGGTAATTTAAATTTAAATTTAGGGGTAAATTAGAGCTAAATAACAGCACAGAACACTGAGAGCCAGGACTGGTGGCTGCAAACAAACTTTGCCAGACTGCAGGAAACTTGGCCTCACCCACAATAAACGGACATCCGGCTAACTAAAATCATGCCGGACCACGGATGTTGCTGGACCAGAGAGTGCCAGACTAGAGAGGTTCAACCTGTATATTTATACTGTGATAGCATGCAGGAGGCCCCAGTCATAGACCATGTCCTACCGTGTAGGTGTTGTACAAACACTGAAAAAGAAGACCGTCCCTGCCCCAGAGAGTGGACAGGCTAGCAAGCAGCCCTATTTTCAGCATCTATTTTTATAATAAATAAGTTTTTCTCTTTAATATCATGGGGAGTAGGAGTCAAAATTAATAAAATGGAACAAAAAAGAACAAGAACAAGAAATTTTATTTTTAAGATTTTAATGAAGAATTACAAACATTGGCGTGAGGACCCAGCACTAGAATACCAAAAAATACTTCATAGTGTTCTGAAAAGTATACTAGATGAAATACTTTGTCTTAAAATTCCTTTAAGAACAGACTAACATGAGTTTAGTGATGAAGTGATTACCATGTGAAGTAAAAAGAGGGGGGAAGGGGAACCCTGCTTCTAATTCACTGTGAAATATGCCTTTCAGTCAGATTTTGCCCACAGTCAGTGTTTCACCCCCAGTAACCAAATCCCCCCATTTCTTCAGAAAATCTATTGGCTCTAACAAAAACAAAACAAAACAAAATCCCAACCCTTTAAAAACTGAAAAACAGAAAAAATTTGTTTAGCTTGTTTGTTAAAGCCTAGAATTTTCCTTGAATATTAACTAGAACTTTAGATATTCTATAATCAGAAACCCTCAACTGTAATTCCTGCCAAACCCCAGCCTACTTGTGAAACAAATCTTGCTGCTGTAAAAGTTCAAGTCCACACCACATATGTATATTCATGAAATATGAGTTTATAAAAGAGAAAATATTGCTGGAGACTAGACTGACAGCTACAATTAAAATTGCCTAACATTTTCATCTGAAAACAGCTTTTTCAGTTGCTTATAACTTTGACAAACATTTACCTTTCAGGGTAACACTTTGTTGGGTAAAGCTTTTTGGAACTTTGACCAAAAAAAGGTTTAGACAATATTGAGTGGCACTGCTGTCTAAAAAATGCTGTACTTCCATATCACAGAATGTCTGTTTTCTTATTTGTTTTAACTTAGGAAATTAAAATTTAAAAAACGACTGTCAGGTTGGAAAGTGAAGCATTCCGAAATCAGGAAATGCCTAAGTTTAGATTATTTGTGCAACCTGAACTCTGCCCCCTTGTGTGCATGACAAGACAGACTTTAAGTGTACCGCAGAGTTTATTTTCTACAGAATCCCTCTGTCAGTTAGTGTACAAGGTGGAAGAGGCGCAATGATTAAGGCACAGATGTTGTGGACAGACACCTAATTTTGACTGAGCTCGTACATGGGCTCTTAGGACAGGACAGACAACCTGCAATAAATGTGCCCAGGACTGCATACTGAATGAACAGGGGGTCCACTCACTCAACAGTGAAGATAAAAATAAATATTGAACAGCTGTTTCATTCATTGTGCAACATGAAGGGAGGCTAGTCTGTGTGATGTATCACCAATCTATTTGAAAAATAAAGTATAATAAGAGTATTTACTATTTATTCACTATTATGCCTATATAATATAGCATTTCAGTATTTTAATGCATAGGCTTGCACAGCACAATAATATATATATATATTTAATTAGTTGGATACATTTGTTGAATTTAGTAAACGGCTAATGAAAGTGAAAGACCAATTGTGCCAGGTAAAGCCATGCATAGCATGCATCTCCATGGATCTGCCGAAGAACATTCATCTTTACTTCCAACTTCCAGGCTACCAAGAGTCTGGGCCTCTCTAAAGCAGAGGTTACTAGATTGATGTAACATTGCCAAACTGTGTACAGGTAAACTATGATCATCTGAATGTCTCATGGAATATCAGAAACATTCATATAACGAATTCAGATTCACAAAATCTGATTGTTGTAATAATTTTATATTCACTTAATAGAATCATTTTTTTAAAACCTGGACTCGATATGTGAGGATATGCATGGCAGTTTGAAAGCACTGAACAAATTTTTCATTTGTATTTAATTCATTGTTGAACCAAGCCTCCAAAGTTTAAAAAAGCCATGGCCTAACTCAGAGTGCCACCCTCAGTGTTCCATTGTACTTTTGAAATACCAGAGAGTGTTGGAAAAAGATATTAGAAAATGTAATATTAAAACAGTGTTAGCTCTAGATGCTAGTGCTTGTATTCAGAATTAGCAGAAGCATGTGATTGAGTTCTATTGCTCGTGCTGACAGTCACTGGAAGCACATGATGGAAAAGGGCAGCAGTGGTGCTGCACTGTCTATCAAGGGTGCATATGTAGCTTTTGCCAAAATGTTTTTTTTTCTCCCCCAATACTGCATCTGGACTGTCAGGTAAAAACTTTGGTCCATAACATCTTATTTCATTCGATTTGGCCATGAGGCTGTGAAATTTCCTCTCTAAAGCAGACTTTGCAAAGTTCATCCATGCCTTGGTCACCTACAAGCTGAACTAACTTAACGTGCTTTGCTTAGGGCTAAACCTTGAAGGCTAACTTGAAGTTCCATATGATAAAAAATGTAGTTGCCAGCCTCTTCAGTAGCAGTGGGCTGCTGTAAGCACCTACCATCTGTGCTGAAGAAGTCTCTGTTCTAGCTTCCTTTTAATTTTAAAGTGCAGTTATACCTCACTCTTTGCCCTATCATGACAATTAAAATAAGCTACAATGCTCTGTCAGTTTCCAGGGTGGAACTCCTCTGGATTGGCAGTGGGAACTTCTCATTACTGGCTCCCTATTTTGGAATTTAGTCTCTTTTGTGGTTTTCTAGACCTGGAATTTGGCAGTCCACAGGGAATTATAATGGTACATCTGTTTGGTTTAACTTCTGAGGTTGTTTTCTTGGTTGTTGGGGTTTCCTTTTTGGTTTACTCAAAATCTAGTTCTTAACATACCCATGGTCATATTTGCATTCCATTGTGGGTTGTCTATGAAATTTCTAATTTTTGGAAAACAACATCTACAGTAACTACTAAGGCTATGCATGCTGGACAAATCCTTAAAAATAATAATAAATAAATAAAATGGCCTAGTGATATTCCTTTTACTTCAGGAAAACCCCTATGGACTGCAAGTTCCCTCTGCCCAGGGCAAGTACCTTATCCCCTTATTTGTTTATAAAGTGTCTAGTACACACTGGGACCTTTACCCATAATAACTATTAATAGTAAGGAGGAAATGTTAATAAGAATCCTCAGCATATCAGCAAGACTCCTGCCTCTGGCTGATGGAAAGTAACTGACCACAGAGGGGATATGTTTTCTCTAATGGAGGAAGCCTGTGAAGCATTTTCTGAGAAAGAGGTCTGCGTAATATTCATTTCTCTCTCTTTTTAATACAGTAATAGGACTCTTAAAGTTATGCCTGTGTCAGCCATGAAGCTGGCAGGCCTCTGTCCTAGTAGTAAGGAATATTATATTCAGTCACATTTTGATCTAAAAACCCAAACACTCCATATTTCTTTTGTTTCTTTCCAATGGTTAATGAAATAGACCAAGGGCTGTTTTCCAAAGTCATGCTGTTGTGCACTCAATGAACAACTGATTACTCACTGTCAAGCCAGTACATTTTTGCAAAGCAAAATTAAAAAAATAATTTCCTATTCACTTTTCAGACCTAGAGTGACACCCTGGTCCCATTGAAGTCACTGAGAGTTTTGTAACTGTCTTGATGGGGGTAGGATTTTACTGATTGGCTGTACATCCAAAATAATCTACCTTAATTCAACCACCTATGCATTAAGATAGTTTGTGATCATGTAATTAAAGACTATTTTTTTCCAGAGCACTTCTGCCCCATTCAGTACAAGATGGACAGTCCTCACTGAATGAGCAGCTATTCAGTATTTCATTTTATCTTCATTATTCAATGTATGTAGTCACACCATCCAAACCCTGTTCTGAACACAGAATCACTAGTTTCCTCATAGACCTTTCTATGGCGCTCATCACTACCGTATCTGAGTACTTCACAAACATTAATTCATTTATTTTCACAATCCTGTGAGATAAGGGGCTGGGTGATAATATCCCCATTTTACAGGTTGGGAACTGAGGAAGAAAGAGATTAATGTCAGAAGTGTCCACTAATGTTGCACTCCCAATTTGAAAACCTGGGGCATATTTTTTCAGAGAATTTAGCATTTTATAGCACTTCATATGTCCAGAGAACAGCTCCCATTGACTTCAGCTGTAGTTGTGAGGGCTCAGCACTAATGGAAATCAGACCCCGGGATCTCAATGTGGGCATTCAGAAAAGGAGGAACACACAATTAGTAGCCACCTGTGAAAAGTTTGGTTTAAGTAACCTGGCCAGCATCAAACAGTAACATTGTGGCAGAGGCAGGGATAGATTCCAATTCTCTATGCAGCATTCATCCCACTTAACCTTGAGACCATCCTTTTCTTTCTGCAATCCCCTGCCTCATTCACTGTGCACGTTCCAGCTTCACAACAAATGACACGGGAGGCTCATTAACCACACAACCCTGATTCACTACCTGAGCACCATCCATCTGTGCACTGCATGAGGTAAGGGTCCAGTGGAAAAAAAATATACGATCACATAATTAAAGAGTGTATCATAATGCATCTGCACACAGGGAATGAATTAAGATTGCACTGTTTTCACTGCCTCCTCCCCACACCCGACCCCTTCTGCCCATGGCGCCTCTAGACTGCTCGTATCCCACTGCCCTTGCAACATGTCTCAGCTCTTTGTCCCAGTCTCTCTTGCTGCTTAGTTCCACATCCCAGTTCCTCTTTATGCCCCAGCTCTCAGTCCCTTCCCCAGTGCTCCATCCTCATCCCAGTTTCCTCAAGAGCTGTGCCCCAGTCTACCCCCTTCCTGTCCTCTTGGCCTAGTTCCACTCTTCATTTCAGTCAGGCTGTTTCCTCCCACTCCTTGCTGCCTGGGCGCCATTGGAGAGACCACTGAGAACAATAGAGAGACTCTCCCTACCCTCAGTTCTGGTGCTGCAGCAACCTGAAAAAGCAATTGCAGACCAAGTCCTGCTCAGTCCCTGAAACTCTGGGCTGAACATTTTCAGTGCAGATGGAATTTTTGGAAAATTTAGTTACCAAACTAACCAGTCTCTACTGAGCATGTGTAATTTTTCAAAAGCTTACAACTTGATCAAATTTGGGTTGATTTTTTCACAGGGCTGGCAAAAGTCACATCCAAGACACAAAAGCCATCCCACAGCCAATTTTCAAACCGTGCTCCAAAGCATGGAGGTGCAAGAGCTTCTCAATGAAATGGTTGTAAGTGTATCTGGGTGGGAAACAGTTTTCCCATCCTGGGAATATTTTCAAGATATCAAAATATTTTCCTCTCCTAAATTGGGATGACATATCAAAATCTCAAAATTTTTCATAAACTGAAAAAAATTACAATTTGGATCAAACTAATCATATCATTTTGATTCAAAATATTTCATTATTTTGACATTTTAATTTTTTTAATAATTTAGCTAAATTTAAATTTCAAAACAAACGATCATTTTGAACCAAAAAACAGAGAACATTTTGTTCAGAAAATGTCAAAACAGCCCATTTCAACACTTCTGAAACTTTTCAAAATGAGAAATTTGTGAAAAAATTCCCAACCAGCCCTCATTATAAGAATTTTTTAACAAAGGCAAAATAATGTATTTTTCTTTACTGTCACTCTGACAAACAGAGGCGCTGTTTTTGCTGAACATTTCCCCCAAAAATTCAGCCTGGGACAGCTGAGATGGAAATCTTCAGTCCAAATGGCTGAAGTTGGGCAAAGTTATAAGCAGCTGAAAACAGGGTCTTTTAATGGCTCATGTCAGGCAGCTTTCCTACACTACACTACCTATAATGTAATCAATCTGGAGTAGTCTTCTGGAGAAGAAGTAGAAAACCAACCATATCAGTTGTTGAGAACTAGAGAATATGCTTAAAGGAAAAAATCCTGTAGGTGGATTAAAACCTATTCCAGATAGATTAGATGATTTAATAGGAATTTCCATCTCAGTAGACCTAACCTTCAGTTCTGCTGAGCACACGCATCTCTTACTTAAGTTAGTGGGAACTGTGAATGCTCAACGCCTTTGAAAATTGTGTCCAAGGCTCTCAAATAGGTCACTCCAAACTTTGTAAGTCTGTTCAGATGAGTAAAAATATGAGCTCCCTTGTTTGGAGGCTCTACTGTCACCCCAGCACAGGACTTTTTGTGTTTGTGTGCACCCCAGCTGCCATCCCACCTCCCCTGTATGGCACCCTGCTTGGATAGCAGAGTGGTGTCAGCTCGACATACACTCAGCCTTCACCTTATGGCACAGAGGCGACAGTGGGGCCACCTTGCTGGGACCTCTGCTCCAGGAGATAAGCTCCCCCACTGGGTTCTATACACCAGGAGGTGAGGGGATGTCCCCAACCAAACAAGGAGTGGTAGGTGCCCCCCCAACACTCCCAACTACCCAGATAAGGGGAGGGGGCACCCTCCCCTAGCCCTTCATAGCCTACTCAAAAAGGAGTCAGTGTGGGCAGACTAGGAGCCATCTTCATTCTCCAGCTACACAAGGAGCATTAGCAGTGGGTGAGGGAACTCCTTTCCCTCAGCCTACTCAAATAGCAGCAGCTGGTTTTGGGTGCCCCTTCAGACAGCCACCTGCTTCCAAAGCAGAATTCCTCATGCTGCAAGCAGCCTTCTCCTTGTAGGCTTAAACGAGACCCTCAGAGCAGAGATCCCCAGGCTCTTTCGTAGCATGGATCTCATCTGAATAGTGAGATTGTTTTATGGATCATCTCCCCTTTCATTTGCAATGGTGCAGACCACATCCCCGTCCAATAAGCACCAACTAACAGTAATTGCCATCAACTGCAGCAATTGCTCATGTGGAGCAGTGAAGTTAGGACAGTGCTTACCATATTTTTAGCCATCTTTAACACAATTAATTGTTATAAAATGAGGCGGTGCCATCTGACTAGCCACCTCTCTTTGTAACACCAGTAAGTGGTCTGTGTGGTATTGGTGGCACAATTGGGGAACCACTGCAACAAAGTAGTATGCATGGATGCTAAACCATCCAGGTAAAACACATAATAAGACATTGGGTATGTTCATATTGGCAAAAAAAAACCCAGAGATTCTTAAATACTCTGTTTTACAACTACTTTTTTTACTTACAATGATGCAAAGCTCTGTGTGTCTATGGGTTGCTTTGCTTTTGAAATTTAGAACCTAATTATTTAAAAAATGAGAATTTCAATCCCTTTCTTTCCTAAACAAGCAGTACCAAGAGTACTATATTGGCCAAGAACAATTATATTTAGAATATTTGTTCTTCCGGGTGAGCCTGCAGTTTAACCCCTACATTTTCAAAGCATTGCACATTTTTGCTAAGGGACTTCCGTTAGCCACTTTGCTGCTGGTCCTTGCTGTATCTTCTGTGTTGTGGTGGAACGTGACTGTTTTCTTTTGCAGTGCTGACGTCCCTTTGGTAGAAACCAGAGTATTTGTAGTGGAATTTTTGAAGATGCATAAAGTGGGTACAAGCCAAGAGAAATACTTTTTCTTGTCCTGGGAAGGGAAGATGGGAAATAATGAGCAAACAAAGGTGGTAAGGGGTGTTTTATGGGAAGGTTTTTCCTGCGTGGGTACCGAAAGGTATTGACTGAAGGAGAAACAGAGGGAAGGAAGATATTTCTGGGCAGCAGATAAAAGAACACTACAGTTGCTTCTAAAGTGTTACTTTAATCAAAAATGCCCTTCTTAAATTCTGAGGGATTGCTACAGTGAGCCTCCCCAATAGGGGATGCTTTTAAAAATTAATTGTTCTAATTTGTGATTGAATTAGACATTTCTCAGTCTCTACCTCCCCTTTTTTGTAGGAGACTAGGACTGAGGATGTTGCTCCAATAGCATCTATATCTGGACTCTTTAGAGCCACGCCAGGGAGACTGACAGACAGAATCTCAGTGTGGGACCAAAAACGCTCCTTGGGAGTGTACCACTGCTGCAATGGAAGAGACTGAGGAGAAACTATGAGTATTGGGGGAGGGGGTGAGGCAGAAGAGAAAGTCAGCGTGGGTCTGCATGGTACTAAAGGACCTTATTCTAGAGCTGCTAAGCACCTTTTGTTCCCATTGATATCAATGAAGGCTCCTAACATCTTCTGGGATGGCATTCAAGCAGCCTCCCAGGGAGTAGGAATAGGAACTGCCTCCTTCATTCAAATGCTATGGCTGCCAGCTCACCAGCTCTCCTCCTCTCCTTTCCATTTCCTTTTTTTCCAGGGGAGCCAAAAGAGTAGCTGCAGCCACCAGCTTTAGGAGCAGGAAAGCAGGCACGACTTCTGTGAGCCCCAATGTCTGGGAAGAAGGCCAAGAGACATGCTGGGGAACGTACTATTCCCACATGGGTGCTAGAACAATTTGTATCATGGAGGTGCTGAGAGCCATTGAACCAAACTGTAAATCCTATATATGATCGAAACCACGTCAAGCCAGGGGGTGAGGCAGCACCCCTAACTCCAGCACCTTTGTATTCCCTGTGCTTTAGGCACCCTGAAGCCCTTTTCAGTTCTGACTCTCAGCTGTGCCCCAAGTTCCACTGCTTCTCTTTTACCTTTTCACTTGCAGCAGCCCAATACTTGTGGGAAGGCAGGGCCCCTCTGGCCCCAAGACTAGGCTCATTTTGGCAGGGAGTTTCTAGGATGTATTTCTGCCTGTCTCTGCCTCTGGTGTTGCTTGGATCTACCCTGATACAGATGCTATCAGAGCAATATCCCCACCTCCCATCTCCTAACAGGAAGAGGATACAGACTATAAAACATCATCTTCGAAGTATAATAAAACTACCGAAGTAACTTACTGGACATCACCCATAGTGAGGAGTTCCTCCAGTTAATCTATTACAATATAAAAAGTGCTGGGGAAGTAAAAACATGATTATACCTACACCAGTATTTTTTGTGGAGTGACCATGAATGCATAATTTGAATATTAAATTCTTAACAAGGATTGTTTTCATACCTCACTTTGCCAGGGAAGGAAAACATTAGGGGGTAGAATTCTCTAGTTTCTAAGTAAATATTTCTTTACTGTAGATGTTAAAAATGCCCTTAAAACATGTTTTACACTCAATTTTCCACTCTGTTATATTAGCTTTGTTCTGGTAGATTACATTACACTGGCTTAAAACTGGTGTAACTTCATGGAGAATCAGACCCAATATTTCTTTAAAGCACAATTTCTTTCATCTTACATCATTTGTAATGTTATCAGGATGACTCAATGTAGTTTCTTATGGGGGTTGATCCTTCATACACGAGTGAGCACAGCAATTCCCACTGAATTTAATGGGAATTTAAAATCCTACTCTGAATCACAAACAATGCGCTTAGTAATAAATATTTTCTGGATTGAGCCTGTAGTTATTATTATTGTTATTTTAATTGCCAATGCTTAGCCACTAAGCATGAAAATTGTGCAGTTAAATTGAAAAACTTTCACGCCCCTTCAAACCTTATTGAAAGTTCATTGTAAGGTCACTCAAGACTAATGACAGATTTACAAGGCAGATGCCATCTTCATTAACTATCTGAATCAGAGTTCATATGATAAGAATATTTTCCTGTACTCTGACTGCATTAAAAAAACCTGTGTGCAAAAGGCATTGTGCAATTTTAATTTTTAAGATTTTGTTTACTTTATATGAACATTTAAATATTAGAAAATGTCACTGGATGTATAAGGGCATATCTGGGGGTTTGTTATAAATTCTCAGTGTTTACTCCTCTATTCTCTTTGCTTTTTAGTAGCTGCTGTAATATATCAGAAGAGGATCTTGCTGCTCTGTTCCCCAGTAGAAGTAATAGGAACTTCAGTTTCTAATTGATGGTGCTTTTCTACTTCCATTGAACTCGGGTAAACCTGAAAAATGCCACTTTATCCAAAGATTACCCTTTCTTTCCGTCAGCAACTCAGACCCTAGGAGGGCTTTGGGTTGCAGAATGGGGATTGGATCATGCTGCTGAAGGACTATATCTAGATGGTGGGAACAACCTAAAAGCAGCAGTGATGTATCCTGCAGGAACTGCTGCCACCACAACCCTAACTCACCAGAAACGGAAAGGAGTGATACCAAATGGAGCTTTGGATTATCTCCCTACGTGCATACTAGGCTATGTATTGCTGCCTACCCAGGAGTGAGAAAAAGGAGGGAACACCTGGCTGCCAATTCTTCCCCAAAGGCTGAGCAGGCAGGTCGTTCTTCATCGGCTTCAAGGCAGTGGTAGTAGTGGCTCCTTCTCCGACTACCAAGAGGTCCTACTCTGCTGAAGAGGGATGGCGGCAGGCTAACACAGGGAGTGGCTTCTTTTTCAACATGGGAATCAGTAACGAAGCAGCTCTTGTTCTGGGGAAGACTGGTTGGTACTCCTACTTCCTCCCCTCCCCCTCCACCCCCCCACAGGGAAAAGTCAAAGTGAACAATGGCAGAAGTTAGACATATAGGGCTTCATGGTGTCCCTCGAGTCTTGCCCCGATACTTACTATCCTTCCACTCGGGAATGGAGATGGGCTGATTACAATCACATCTCATCTCTTTGGGCTCAACCTACCATGGGAAGGAGAAGGGTAGTGGAGGTGGCAGCAGCAATAGCCGCTGAAAGGTAAAGCTAAGTTTCTCATTGCTATGACTGGTGAGCTGAGCAGCAGGAACCTCTTCTGAAGTCACAACTGATTGTTTTTTAGGAAGTTAGAGGGACAGATCAGTAAAGACTGAAAATAGAACAAAATAAAAAAAATATTTTGTATTATTTTACACACACACACACACACACACACACACACACACCACCAACATACTCTTTTCCTGTACAAACCACAATGGTCTGTAGATCCAACACAGTTTCCTTATTTTAAAATCTTTAAATTTTCATATGATTGAATCTAGCCATACCCTTAACATTTTTCCTAGAGGCCATAATTTTAAAAGACTCATCAGCTGTTGGGTGGGAAAGACACCTTTGACAAACCAGTTCCCTGAGTTCCTTTATTACATTACCAAAAGCTCGCAAGCTTGGCTCTGTGAGAAAAGGAAAGCAATATAAACAGGAAAGAAAACCTTGAAGGAAATAGCCCAAAGCAAAGGAAGGAGAAGTTTGGGCTAAAAAGGAAATACAGGTTGCAGAACCATCACTGGAGATATACCCAAGATGAGGTTAGGTAAGTTGCAAGTGGGAATACCATATAATGCAAGCTATCACACTGAATGGCTCTTCTAACCTCACCCTTTGATTCTGCAACGCTTTGATAAAAAACATTTAAATATGAAATAGTGTGATCTAGTGAATTAGAATAGTACTAGGAGCCCAAATATCCTGTGTGCTAATGGAGGCTCTGCTACTGACTCACTGTGTGACTTTGGCTAAGTCACTTATGCTGTGTCTCAATTTTGCTATTGTTAAATGAAGGTAATGTACTTACCTCAAAAAGGTCTTAGTGAAGTTTCATTATTATTTTTACAGTGCTTTGGAAAAATAAATCTAGGAACAGTTCTAGAGTTATGTATTTTGGATTTGTTCTAATATTACATTTAAAGATGTTTGTAGAAAGGTTGTTTAATCTAATGAGATTCAGCAGATTCGAGTGTCAAGACTGCTCTAAATGCTATGTGAAGTCATGGTCAAGCCTTAAAGTATCATGGTCTTTGATGTAGTGATAAAACAGAATCTTTGATGACAGAAACTGCAAATTACCCAGGGTAAATAGAGTGTATATTTTACAGTTTACTACTAGAAAGGTTCATTAGGTATACTACCAATGGCTGTCTCCAGCTTTCTCATAGTAATTTTCTGTATTTGCCACTGAAATTGGTAAAGGGGTACAACAAGAAAAGTTGCTGGAGATTCTACATTTCCATTTCGGATGCCATCTCATCTATCACAGGCCTATGGGGCAGTTGGATTCAGAGACAAAATAATTTATCTGAAAATCTAACTGGCCTTGTTTTTTAGTGTCAATTTAAAACTTAGTCCTGCCAAACTGCACATAAAACTCCCATTGAAGTTATTGGCAGAACAGGGCTCATGCTTCTTCAAGTGTTTTGTTTAAATGTAACTAAATAAGCATCACAATATAAGAAAATCAATTGCACCTCAGGTTAGCTATATCAGCATTCTAAATAACTTAAATTATTGCAATCACAAATGTACATAGCACATTCATCACTAAGAATCCCCAAGCACTGTAGAGATTTACCACTCTAAAAAGATATTGGCACTGATCCTGAGCTCCCCTTTGTTTGTACACCTTCACACATCTGCCCTTTTCCAGCCCTCGTATCTGTATGCACAGGCAAGAGAATTTTCATATGTAAAACTATTTGTGCAAACTTGTGTACATCCAACAAAAGTTGGGGCAAGGCCTCAATAAAAACCAGGCCCACAGGAATCACCTCACTCACTACTGAAATGCAGCGGCTACTTAACAAGGTACAGAAATCTATACATCCATAAAAGACAGGAAGTGAAGAATACCAGGCCAAAAAATAAAGTAAAATCTCTGGCATTTTTGGCTCAGTCACAGTAAGTACAGAACTATAGCAGTAACTCTCAGGTTTTCAATTTGCTAGGTAACAGGATCCCTGATTTGGAGGGAGGAAAGATGAAGAGAGAAAAATCAGTGTGACACTATGACTGAATATTTACTAGAGTACTATACTCTAGCAATACAATGAAAATGAGAGTGAGCAAGTTAAATAGGTTTTTCAACATTAAGGGCCCATCCTTTGGCACTATTCATGACATGTACTTATATTAGATCTGAAGGGAGCAAACAAAACAATCATGAAACTGAAAATAAAACAGACTGTTGGGTGATGGTATTCTGCTGTGAACCTGCATCTACATCTGGGCTGAAAATCCTTTCTGCCAGGCTTCTTGCCTTTTTTTTTTCCTAAATGTACTTTGAGCTATAGACCTGTCAGGAGGTAAACTGATGCCAGCACTTCAGCTTCCTGGTTGTCAGTTCACATTCTAAGTAACCTTTTGTCTTGTTATTCCAGAAACTAAATTACACATCCAGTGAAAAATATAATTATACCCCAAAAGGCCATGGATAGCATCTTAAAATACATAACAACAACAAGATAAATTAGGATTACCCATAACTAATCCAAAATTTTCCATGGTTCCACATGGGCTATTATAAAACTGTTCATAGTTGTTGACTTCTGTTTTGCAGCTAAAAAAGACTATTATTAACAAAACTATGGTCTGAGTAGGATATAGGAAGAGTCTCATGAAAAATATATCCTCATTATTGCAATGGATTATAGAATCATAGAACTGAAAGGGACTCCGAGAGGTCATCTAGTCCAGTCCCCTGCACTCAAGGAAAGATTAAGTATTATCTAGACCAGGGGTGGGCAAACTACAGCCCGCGGGCCAGATCCGACCCATCACGGCTTTGGATCCGGCCCCCGGGATTGCCACCTCCATGGCGCCTTGGGCCCCATGCCAGTCCGGGAAGCAGCAGGCACCATGTTCCTGCAGCCTCTGGGGGAGAGGGGAGGCAGAGGACTCTGTGTGCTGCTCTCGCCTGCAGGCACCATCCCCTGCAGCTCCCATTGACCAGGAATGGGAAACCGTGGCTAATGGGAGCTTCGAGGAACATATCCACAGGCAAGGGCAGCGGCAGAGCCCTCTGCCCCTCCCCTCCCACAGGGGCCACAGAGACATGGTGCCAGCCGCTTCCAGGAACCGCGTGCAAGATCAGTGCAGGCAGGCAGGCAGCACCGCTGGCAGCACTGCTGCCACCCCGCACCCCTCCTGCACCCCGCACCTCAGCCCCTTGCCACACCCCACACCCCTCCTGCACCCCAACCCCCTGGCCTGAGCCCCCTCGTACACCCTGCACCCCTCCTCTGCCCCAACCCCTTGCACTAAGCACCTTCCTGCACACTGCACTCCCTCCCACACCCCAATCCCCTGCCCTAGCCCTACATTCATGGCCCGGTATGCAATTTCCCCATGCAGATGTGGCCCTCGGGCCAAAAAGTTTGCCCACCCCTGATCTAGACCATCCCTGACAGGTGTTTGTCCAACCTGCTCTTAAAAATCCCCAATGATGGAGATTCCACAACCCCCCTAGGCAATTTATCCCAGTGTTTAACCACTCTGACAGGAAGTTTTTCCTAATGTCCAAACTAAACCGCCCTTGCTGCAATTTAAGCCCATTGCTTCTTGTCTTATCCTTGTCTTGCTTACAACACTCCTGCTAATACATCCCAGAATGATGTTTGCTTTTTTGGCAACAGTGTTATACTGTTGATTCATATTTAGCTTGTGATCCACTATGACCCCCAGATCTCTTTCTGCAGTACTCCTTTCTAGGCAGTCATTTCCCATTTTGTATGTGTGCAACTGATTGTTCCTTCCTAAGTGGAGTACTTTGCATTTGTCCTTATTGAATTTCATCCTATTTACTTCAGACCATTTCTCCAGTTTGTCCAGATAATTTTGAATTTTAATCCTATCCCCCACAGCACTTGCAACCCCTCCCTGCTTGGTATCATCCACAAACTTTAGAAGTGTACTCTCTATGCCATTATCTAAAATCATTGATGAAGATATTGAACAGAATCAGACCCAGAATTGATCCCTGTGGGACCCCACTCATTATGCTCTTCCAGCATGACTGTGAACCACTGATAACTACTCTCTGGGAATGATTTTCCAACCAGTTATGCACCCACCTTATAGTAACTCCACCTAGGTTATATTTCCCTAGCTTGTTTATGAGAAGGTCATGCGAGACAGTATCAAAAGCTTTACTAAAGTCAAGATATACCACATCTACTGCTTCCACCCTATCCACAAGGCTGGTTACCCTGTCAAAGAAAGCTATAAGATTGGTTTGACACACTTTATTCTTGACAAATCCATGCTGACTGTTATTTATCACCTTATTATCTTCTAGGTGTTTGCAAATTGATTGCTTAATTATTTGCTCCATTATCTTTCCGGTACAGAAGTTAAGCTGACTGGTCTGTAATTCCCCGGGTTGTCCTTATTTCCCTTATTATAGATGAGCCCTATATTTACCGTTTTCAATATATTTAATATTGACTTCTTTTCTGGCTGTTGCTTATGATAAGGACTCAGAATTTAATATTCAATAACTGAGTTTTCAATAGTATTCGGATAAGAACAATGATGCTAGTTTTCTAGACACATTTCCAGCTGGTTCTTCAAGAATAACTTTAGATATTCAGTTAATTAGCTTTTTATTTGTTTGTATATCGACGTGAAATTGGTAGCAATGACCAGAATACCTTACTTTTTTCTGTGATTATTAGAATAATTAATATATCAGGACCTTATTGGATTCTTGTGTGCACTTGTAACAATACTACTATTCAAAATCTTAGCCACCCCTGGTAAGAAAAATTGATATTGTTTTTATTTTGCAGACATTCATAATTATAATCCAAATATTACATGCAATGGAAAATGGCAGGTTTTGGGTAAAAAATTTTAAAATCCCATATTCCTCATTTACAGAATGCTCATATGTTTATCTTTATTTAAAAATAAGGACTCACATTTTAGGTGTAATGAGATGAGCAATAAGATATGAAAACATTTAAAATGTGGTTATTTTATTTTTATTTGAAATTCTCTATCTCAAACAATTATAAACGGCTGGAAAGTTACTTTTGTTTGCACTGCAAAGGAGTCTTCTAAGGTAGAGTACATATAAACATTCACTACGCAGTACTATCTCCAACCCTGGACATTATAACACTCCATTCTCAAGTAGAATACTGAACTGTAGCTCAAAGGAATGTTATATTCTACTTATATCAATAAAACTCTGAATTCTGGAATCAGTCTAACTGGTTGACAGATATCTAGTTCAAAATTTTCAAGTTAGTTCTACCTAATAGATGGTAAAAAAAAGGTAGGGCATCAATTCAGTCAATATAATGGGTCATAGCATGTTGTCATGTGCCTAGTACATGTTGCAAAAGAAGTGAGCATGTTATACAAACCGCAATTGGTAGAAAAAAAATACAAAAATCTTGCAATGTAAAGCTTTGGTCATTAAGTTGGTGGGTGAGGGGGCAGAAAGAAGACTTTGTGTGAGTTACTCATGTCTAGTGCTTTCCATGTGAAATTCACTAAGTGCAGAGAGAAAAGGAGAACTTGTGGCACCTTAGAGACTAACAAATTTATTTGAGCTTTCATGAGCTACAGCTCACTTTGTAGCTAACGAAAGCTTATGCTCAAATAAATTTGTTAGTCTCTAAAATGCCGCAAGTACTCCTTTTCTTTTTGCAGATACAGACTAACATGGCTGCTACTCTGAAATAAGTGCAGAGAGACAGTACAAGGTCTAAGTACCACCTACATTACTAAGCAAATAGAACTTCTGCCACTTTACTCTAAAGAGGAAAACACACTAAATCTTCTGAACAGCATTATATCAAAACAATACAAATAGTGCATTGCATACAACTTCTCATGTGCACTAGATTATACCAAATTATTACTTTGCTTATTTGATCCATTCTAGATTCTACAAGTCAGCAAAGGAACAGACCACTTTCTTATTTACTACTACTTCAATGTCTAAAAGTATCCAGTTGGCTAGACCACAGTCCTTTAAAAGCACATTCTCTTTGCTCTGATCCTGCTGTTTTGCTGCCAGCAGATTTTATTTCCAGCCATACTGATTCTGCTCTAAACTCTAGAACTAAAGCCATTTTTCTGGACAGATAGTTTGTCAGTGCATTACAGAGCAGATGGATTTGGGAAACTGGATTAATAGAACAACTGTGGAATTGAAGGAAGATGTTTTCTCTAGTACCTAACAAAAAAAGCTTAAAAACGAGATTATTTATAACAGCAGGAGTTCCCCAGATCTCTCTCCATAGACCTATATTTAAACACACCAGTCTTATGAAGGCAAGCAAGCATTATGCTCCAGGAGCAACTAGGGATCTATGAAGAGTGTGTGAAGGGGAGCAGATGTTATTTCACTGTCATTCTAGGCTTTGTCTGCTACAGTCCTTTACTTCTTACAGCTTTATTGGTCAGTTGGTAAAATAATACACATAGAAAACCTCCTGAACATGAACTAAAAACCTATGCTTGAAAATAGGCATAAATTCCTATTTGTGATATGAACTATTCTGGTTTCTCATGCAGTGAGAACATCAATTCTAAGGTTTGTGATGTCCTTAAGCAAAGTAGAAAATGTTCAGTCCTCACACCCTCTTAGTCCCCTGTTTCAGCTGCCCATAGTAGCTATGTCCCATCCCAGACAAGGAGTGGGGAATGGGCAGAGCCTTGACCAGGCCTTTACAAAGCAATGGCCAGTGTACTTTTGCCAGAAAACCAGGAATGTTTGCTGTGTCAGATACAGGGCTATTGCAGGGTATGTCTTCCTCTAACCCTCTCCCACAGCAGGGTCTACCTCCCATTCTGCTCCTGGGACAGCACAATAAACACGTTGTCCCATATATACACTGTGTGACAAAGGCACAGGTTAGCCCTAAACCTTCTACTCCCGTTTAGAGTAGCCTGTTCTGTTTGTATGAGCCAGCACTGCATACTTCAAATGCTTTTGTCAAACCTGGTTTTAAAAGATGAATATTAATAAAGCAACCACACTGTTCTGGACTGTTTGACAATTCCTACGTTTCTACTAGAACAGACCAGTGATTCACCCAGCTCAGCAGCCTATCTCTAACAGTGGCCAGTACCAACTGTTTCAGAAAAAGGGGTAAGTACCCCTACAGAAGGCAGATCTGGAGCAATTTGCCTACAAGGAGTTTCTTCCTAATTCCCATTAATGGGAAGTTGGCATGTGCCCTGAAGTATGTGCCTATATATCCCTGCCAAAAAAAGATTATTTTTAACTCCTACTATATAAACACCCAGACCTTTTTGAATTTGGCTAAGCTCCAAACCCTCATGATAATTGTGGCAATGGTTTCACAGGCTGCTTGCACACACTATGAAAAGGTATTTCCTATGATCAGTTTTTATGCACAGACTTTCCAAAGATAAGCTAATTGTATTTATTCTCATTTTTAATTAGACAGGGAACTGTAGCACAGGAAGGCTGAGTGCTTTCCTGAGGTAACATAAATCAGTGATAGACTTGTCTACCAACTCATAGTACTGTGCTGTATCTACTAGACCATACCATCTTAAACATCCAATCATAAACCAAATAGTTGTAACTTCCTTTCACAGTGAAGTGAATTAAGGAGGGCAAGTAAGTCTCCTTCATTTAGCTGTTTTGGACAGGTTATATCTTCACACATGCAACCCTCCAAACAAGTTAAATAAATCAACTGCAGCAATGCCTCTGTGTGACTGTCCTCACTGTTTAAGTAAATATCTGGGGGCTGGATTCTTGCATGAGATGATTACCATTCACATCTCTGATCGTAGTATGTTTAAATAGCTAAATATTAATTTAGAACCAACTTTGAGGTTGAACAGTAACCTTAAGGTCAAAGCAAGGCACTATGTGTTTGTTTCGATTCTTGTTTGTCAAAGCATTATATTTTAAGCAGGGTCAGTGATGAGCGAAATAAGCTACGTGGAGGCATGCTCGCTGGTAAAAATGTAACAGCCAAAACTCCAAGTAATTATATTTTTGCATCTGTACTATCTGTGGTGCTAATGGGCAAGCACCTACTAATATTAACTGATAAATGAATTAAGCAATAGTCAAGTCCATGAAAACTCTTCAGTAAAGCTGCCACCTTGTGTTTAATTGGTGCAATTACATTCATTAATCATGTTTGCAGTGTTGTTAAAACCATGTTGGTCCCAGGATTCTGAAACAGATAAGGCAGGAGAGGTAGTATCTTTTATTGAACCAATTTCTGTTGGTAAAAGAGACAGGTTTCCAGGCTCCACAGATCTGAAGAAGAGCTCTGTGGAGCCTGAAAGCTTGCCTCTTTCACCAGGAGAAGTTGGTCCAATAAAAGATATTACCTCACCCACCTTATCTCATTCATAAGTCATCTCAGGTTTCAGAGTAGCAGCCATGTTAGTCTGTATCCGCAAAAAGAAAAGGAGTACTTGTGGCACCTTAGAGACTAATAAATTTATTTGAGCATAAGCTTTCGTGAGCTACAGTTCACTTCATCGGATGCATTCAGTGGAAAACACAGTGGGGAGATTTATATACATAGAGAACATGAAACAATGGGTGTTACCATACACACTGTAACAGGAGTGATCAGGTAAGGTGAGCTATTACCAACAGGAGAGCGGGGGGGGGGCAGGGGGGAAGAAACCTTTTGTAGTGATAATCAAGGTGGACCAATTCCAGCAATTGACAAGAATGTCTGAGGAACAGTTGGGGGTGGGGGGGAAATAAACATGGGGAAATAGTTTTACTTTGTGTAATGACCCATCCACTTCCAGTCTCTATTCAAGCCTAAGTTAATTGTATCCAGTTTGCAAATTAATTCCAATTCAGCAGTCTTTCGTTGGAGTCTGTTTTTCAAGTTTTTTGTTGAAGAATTGTAACTTTTAGGTCCGTAATCGAGTGACCAAAGAGATCGAAGTGTTCTTCGACTGATTTTTGAATGTTATAATTCTTGATGTCTGATTTGTGTCCATTTATTCTTTTATGTAGAGACTGTCCAGTTTGGCCAATGTACATGGCAGAGGGGCATTGCTGGCACATGATGGCATATATCACATTGGTAGATGCGCAGGTGAACGAGCCTCTGATAGTGCGGCTGATGTGATTAGGCCCTATGATGGTGTCCCCTGAATAGATATGTGGACACAGTTGGCAACGGGCTTTGTTGCAAGGATAGGTTCCTGGGTTAGTGGTTCTGTTGTGTGGTGTGTGGTTTCTTTGATCTATTTTTCTGCAGCCTTATATATACACGTGTAGCATCTTGCAGTACCAGGTACCAGTGTGTGTATTTCTTTATAATACTGTTCTTATAGGCAGAGCAGTAGTAATGACAATAGGCAGAAGGAAAGACAACTTAATTCCACTTCTGCTCCCCACCAAAAAGTCACCATTTGTTTTTTTATATTTAAGCTTGATTGTAAGCTCCTGGCAGCTGTAAAAATGCCAAATACATTTTTGTCACTGTATATAATAAAATAAAATAATAATAATATTCTCTTTCTTATTCACTAGGTCTCAGAGGAACAGCACTACAATCACGGACAATATGCAACTGACGGCTATATCTGTCTAAGGGTTTTATATTGCCACCCATCACTATAGTAATTGAGCATCCTCCATGTAAAAATCAATAGCAGCAGCAAAGTCCTAGTGAACTTCATGGACTTGCATATGTAGTTGACAACGTACCCCTAATAAAAGAGGTGCTAATGGCCTGTCCTCACAGTTTCTATCATCATTTTAACTTACCCTTTTTACTAGGTAGCTCAGAGTCAAGAGCTTAGGGGAATTAAGGAACTATAACAATATGCTGGGCTCAAATAACTAATGCTATTCTGGCCCAGAGCCTGCAAAGGGATCTGCATCCACAGACCCTTCTGCTCACATGGAGACCCTTTGGCCTTTGCAGGATCAGAACCTCAGACAAGTTATTGTTCACATAAGTATTGTGTGTTGAAATGGTTGTAGTATTGATGAGATAGAAATATTTGTAGAAGCTAGTCTGAATGCAATCACACCCACAGGAGCAGCTCTTATATGAGCAGGGAGTGAGGACCTTCTCAGGTCTGCTTCTGCCTTGTCCCCAACTTTCTGAAGTGATTTACAGATATGCAAAGTGAGTGTGAAACAAAGCCATTTAAATCTGGTAGAATTTTACACCCACTTTCCATTGGGGGAAGATGAATGGCAATGGAGAATAATGTGAGTGAGACTTAAGAACTGGGATGCAGGATAAACTGGACGGTGAGTTTGGGGACTGACCTCAAAAACTGGAATTTTGACAGATTTTAGTCTTATACCTGAGTTTTGCTACATATATAGGGGTAGTTTCGGAACTTCATAATTCAAAGCTAAACTAGTAGCTACCTTTATGCAGAACATATGTTAAAGTGATCTTTTCCCTTTTGCACAATATCACGACATTAGTTTGAGTCAAAATCAGTTTATGACACTTATTTCTTCTGCATAGGAGAGATCTATCAACTTCTCAGTAATGTTTGATCAATATACTGTAGATGTCTTATCATTTTTCTGTTTTTGTTTTGCTCATAACATGTAAATTAGTTCTATATATTTTACTAGATCAACAATAAATATTTTAAAAACTAGAGAAACTGGCTTTAGTCACACTGTTACCAGATTTTCATTTCTTCATGAATTGTCCTAAGACATGAATTTTCCTAAGACAATTGTCCTAATTGTACCTAAGACAAAGCTAGCAAGCCATTCTGAAAATCAGCTCCTTCCCCAAATTGCATCTGAACCTTTTATAAGGTTTGACAGATTCAGGTAGGCATCTCCTCCCTCCTGTGCAATCTTGTAAAGATCATTCCCTCTCAGTCTTTTAAAGAGTCTATTGTGGCTCCACGTTGGCAGAACAGTTCAAATCTTATACAGGTGGGGCAATTCAACCCCTGCTGTTTATCCATTAGTCAGGAACCTGCAAATGCAGCTACTGAAGGTCCCAACCTTGCAGGCCTTTACTACAGTACTTACTTGCCTGAAGTTACAGAAGCATACAAATATTTATGGGATGAGGCCTAAGATCCCAAGCATTTCCTTTATGGATACACTTTGGGGACTTTGTATGTAAATAATGCTTCCTGACCTCCCCCCCCCACCCCTTTTTACTTAGCTGAGTCTTCGTACACAAAGGGCCCGATCCAACCCATATTGAAGACAATAGGAGTCTTTCCATTGATTCCACTGGGAGTTGATTCAGACCCAAAGTCAGAAATGTTCAGATTTAGGCACAAATTCATAATTAGGCCTCTAAATCAGAGTAGTGCAATTTTCAGAGCTGCTAAGCAAGCACTCATCACTCTGCACCTCTAAAAGGCCATTTTTATTTAGGTAGCTAACCTTAAGTACCCAAATTTGAAAATTTCAGCCAAAGTCCCAGTATGAAAGAGAATATGATCAGTTATGAAGATAAATAGATTCAAATAAAACCCTCTGAAGTGCTCAAGGACATTGCAGCATATGAAAAATCAGAGATTTTCAATAATAAAAATATGACAAGAATTGCAACTAATATTAAATTTTTTTTGAATAGCTTTGGTTTTGTTTCTAATTAGAGATACCATATTTCCATAAGTTAAGGAATGTATGTAGGAGTTAGGACTGTAGTGGTTACTGTTATTACACTAATGGCACATACTAATGTTTTAAAGTCACCATACTATTTGTCAAATATATTCTCAACACAAAAGAAACTGCTAACCCACCCATAGAGAAATGTCATGTTGTACTAAACTCTGCTTCTTATTACTCGTTGTACCCCAAACAAAGTCAAAATATCAACTATTGTGCCTGATTTAGCATTCAAAAACAGCCAGCATCCAATCACAGGAATCAGCAGAATGAGCAGGACATCCGTCTCTAAATAATTCCTTCCCATTTCTTAAAGAGACAAGGTGGGTGAGGTAATATTTTTTATTTGGCCCAACTTCTGTTGTTCCCTTTAAAAAAAAAACAAAAACAAAAAACCACCATCTAAGTTATTCCAAATATTACAGTAAAACCTTAGAGTTACAAACACCAGAGTTATGAACTGACTAGTCAACCATACACCTCATTTGGAACGGGATGTATGAAATCAGGCAGCAGAGAAAAAAAAAGCAAATACTGTACAGTACTGTGTTAAACGTAAACTACTAAAAAAGGGGAAAGTTTAAAAAAAAGATTTGACAAGGTAAGGAAATTGTTTCTATGCTTGTTTCATTTAAATTAAGATGGTTAAAAGCAGCATTTTTCTTCCGCATAGTAAAGTTTCAAAGCTGCATTAAGTCAATGTTCATTTGTAAACTTTTGAAAGAACAACCATAACATTTTGTTCAGAGTTGCAAACATTTCGGAGTTATGAACATCCTCCATTCCCAAGGTGTTCATAACTCTGAGGTTCTACTGTATCATTGTCACTGGATTTGTGCTGAAACAGAATCTGAATCAGGGCTTTGTCACAACCCTATTGTACAAAGATCTTCTCTAGGCTGTGTGATTTTACTAAAAAGCCAGCATTATTAATCCAACTCATTTGCTACTGTGGATGACTATGTTTGGATGCCACTTCATCTTATTCAAGAATAAGAGCTACTACAGAGAACAATTCCTGTACTGCTGCAATTTGCCTATATCTGTCCTGTTTTACTTTGTGTCAGAAATCCAAACGAGTAACTGTTCAGTCAATGCTGATATATAACCCATCACACAAAGTAACTTGCCTGGAAATGTCTTTCAGTGGGACAAACAGAGTCATAAAGAAAATAATTATCTCTGCTATATTCATGTGTGATACATGTTATTTTCCAACAAATACAGTCACTGATTCCCAAATATCAACCATCTCCCTGAACATTAAAATCATCTAAAAAGAGGATGCAGAAGTCCTCCCACAAATGAGAATTAGCTAATCCATCCAAAACATCTGCATCAGGAAGAAAGTTTTATTTGGGCTACTTAGTGCACAGTCCACCTAGAAAAGGGAAAAACCACACGTCACTGTTTATAACAGTGTTTATCATATATAGTGTAATTCTTAATTTTATCTTTTTACCTGGTTACTTTGCAGATGGAGTTCTCATAGTATTAAGTTCTAGTTCACATACTGCTGTAGCATATGGTCAGGTAAGAGATGGCAGAAAAATCCATTTTAACTCAGAAGAAAGAGAAAGAAAGAAGGCAAAGAAAATACCCCACTTCAGACCCATTCACCAAAGGACTGGCAGAAAAGAAGAGCTTTGCACCATGCACTGGAAGCTAACAAACTTGAGCTCTGGTGAATGGCCAATGGGCACAAGTTCCACAGTCTGGGACCTGCCACTGAGAATGCCATGCCAACACCTCAGCTTGTCCCAGCCATTGTGTTGGTGCATAAGGAAAAGCTGTTCCTATGGTAGTCAGATCCCATACTACATGCATAAAATCATTTGTGTTGGTAGTGGATGGGAAGTTATCTTTTCAAAAGCCCCAATTAAATAGTAATTTCAAGTACACATGATTGGTTATCAGTCATTTAACAGGATATAAACATTTCAATGGCTCAGGAACACTTTAATGACAGCAAAATTAATAGTTATTAATTAATTATTATTAAAGAAACACTTGTTTCCTTTTAGGTTTTCAAACCATTAAAAATATACAGAAAGCATTAGATTGGTTGCCATTTAATACTGAATAGTTACCTTTTCAACCGGTGTATTTTCTTCACTTGTTACACTAGCTTTTCTTGATTCAGTTTTGGTTCTGCTCAGCCTTCGGGATACTTTTTCTCTAAGCAGAGTAGCATATCCAATGTGCTCATAGATGGGGTTTTTGGTCATTTTGGCAATATACTCAGAAGCCTTGGTTTCTATATACAGTGTTATCAAGCCATCTGTTACCAAATCATGGATAGATTCAAACCTTTTCTCCCCCACAAAGTGCTTCCCATCATAGAAAAGCCTGTAGTTTAAGGTCTGATTACCAAATCTGCGTAAAAAAAAAGAGAAAGAATACAAAATATCAGAACAACCAGGAGACAGTCTTGCTGATTATACATACATTTTTAGGTCCTAATATTGCAAATGGATCTGTGTGGATGAGTCTCCCACAGAACCCCATTGTGCTCATGTGGATCTGACTGAAGGATTAAGGCCACCTAGTGTTTAACAAGCAATGCCACCCAGAAATGTGTGCAGTTAGTCAGTATGTGCTCATCTTGAGGGGGCTGGCACAACACATCAGAGGGATGCTTATACTGATTGACAAAAGCCTATTCTGGACAAACACTGCTATTCATTTCCTACACTTTTCACACAGCAAGCACCACCAACTCTTGGTTCTGCTGACGGCCTTGTTTGTGTACCAATATAACTGATCAGGATGATCTCAGTATAATGTTCATAGCTCTGGAAAATCTCTTCTAGGAAATTTTTGTTACAGACTTACCAAAGGGAGTATAAAATTGGAAACTCTTTTTGCAGGTCCCACAAAAATAGTAATGTTTTTCAAACTTTAAATTTTTTTTATTTTGTTAAAGGTGATAGGATCTGGAGGATGATATTTCCCAACAAACTATAACAATTTTAAGATGTACACAATTTTGCACTTAAGTAGCTTGATGTCTCTTTAAAAAGAAAGATGCTAAAGTAAACTTTAGGTTTCTAATATTTTAAATTTAGATTCAATATATAAAAGGACCTCGATCCAAGGTTTGAGGCAGCCTACCATTATTATTCACGATCAAAACCATCAGCATAAAAGTAATCATTTCACAGGAATTCAGCGAACCACCTACAGAGACTCCTTTCCAAGCCATCATTGGGGGAGCACACCTTTAGCCCTCTAAAAAACCCCATCAAACAGGTATCTTTTGCAGTATGCCTGGAAGATCACCAAATTCAGACCAAGGGAGGGGGGAAGCTAGTTCTAGAGTACTGAAGCCTTCACAGAGGGCACCCTGCCAACTGCTCCCCTCTCATTTATAATGAGCGAGATCCAGTCATGTGCCCCTTCTGACCACAGTTGTGGCATGGGGAGAGAGGGGCAACTCCTCAAGTTGGCCTGTTGCAACTCATTTAGGGCTTTGTAAGTCATAACAGAGATCTTACACTCCACCCAGAGACCAATGAGCAACCAGTGCAGATCCCAGAGGAGCACTAGTGTCATGTGTTCCCAGCATGATGCCCTGCTCAGTAAGCGAGCTACTGCATCCCGCACCAGTGTCAGTCTCAAAATGGTTTTAAGGAGTAGTCCCATATACAGAGCGTCTGAAATGGAGGAAACAAAAGCATGCATAACAATGGCAAGGTACGCATCCACAGAGAAAGGTTGCAAACTCTTAGCCAGATGCAGATGGTAAAAAGCTTACTAGGTTACTGAAGAAATGTGATTGTCAAACAGCTGCTGGAGGTTTAAAATCATGATTTGTTGCAAACCCCAGCAATTAAAGGCAGACAGTCTCTTAATCAAAGGGACTGGTATTATCTCCGTCATCCCTTCCAAATGTCTAGTTAATCTAGAAATGTTTTATTAAAACTGAGTTTACCTGAGAGCTAGAGTGTAGCATCCAGGTTGCCGCTGGCTCTCTCTAAGAATATATGCTCCTTCTACACCTGCAAGTATTGCATCTGCTTGCTCCCGAGAAATAATTCCATGAAACCTGAGGGGAGAAATTTCAGCAATTTACAGAACAGTAAGTAGAAATAAAACTACAAGAAATCATGGTTGATTTAAGTGAGACATATGTGACTAACACTAAATACTGCATGGAACAACCTGGGAACAATTTCAGGTCCCAAAATCCCAGGCCGACAGACATTAAGCTTTACACAGGTGATGGGATTGAACTGAGAAATGACAGAGCAAAGAGAAAAAGTTGTTCACTACCTGAGTAATTCTACTGGATGATTTTAGAATAACGTCTTTCAATTTGACCCAGGAAAGTCTAATCCCAGCTACCGGAAAATACTGTGGGCTTGACCATCTGAATTTAAGCAAAGACTTTAGAGCAGGTAAAAATGGTGTGTGAATCTTGACGTTCCTACCATCACAATACTTGGCAGCTCAAGGAGCAGGAACAATTAGATATAGAAGAACAAGAAAAAAACTTTAAGGCCAAATCCTCAAATCTTGATATAAGGACTTCAAGTTACAGAGAATCCACCATTTACTCTTGTTCAAACCAGTAAGTGACCCATACCCTATGCTGCAGAGGAAGACAGAACCTCCCCCCCCAGGGTCTCTGCCAATCTGACCTGAGGGAAAAATCCTTTCCAACCCCAAATATGGTGATCAGTTGGACTCTGAGCATTTTTTTTAAGCCAGCTCTAAGAGGGAGCATGATCAGGCTTGGAGTTTCCTACAATTGTTACTTTATATGAGAGGAATGAAACAAGAGCCGTAATGAAGGCACTGTCAAATAAAAAGAGATAAATTAAAATTAATGCACGTATTCTAGATAGTATCCTTATTGCAAATCTGCCTTTATTGTTTATATATATGGTTTTTAAAAGGAGTGAGGATATCTGCACTGCTTCTTTAAATGTGTGGCAGAAAGGCAGGAAGATGCTGGTGAAGGTTCTAGTCAGGTGTGCTACAGTGACATAGAGAAATAGACGAAGAGTAGCCTTAGGGATAATATTGTTTTCCTTATTTCAATAAAGTTCCTTGGCCAGTTTCTGTAGAAAGTGACAATTTCTGTGATTCATTCCCCCGTGACAAAAGGAACAGGCCCTAAGACAAACAGCTGACTTTACATTGATCAGTTCTTCAGCTATGACCTTTAAACAAGGACAAAATACAGTCTTTAAAGTAGTTTAAATACTACGTTGTGCACATTTTTGCTAGCTGATTCACTAAACCTTTCCTTTGAACTTTTAAAAGATTCTATTTTAAATGCTGCTGTCTAAAAATACAGTAAATATGTTAAAAGCCTCTAGCCCTAAGCATTGTCTTTTTTCTGACATAATATGTCAGAAATGATAGGTTTAAAATGCTGCCTCTGGTTTGGTAGGGAAAAAGAAGAAGAAAAACATTTTAGATGTAAAGAGACCTGAACAGCAATTGCACTTGTCACTTTTTCATGCTGAATGCATGTAAGAAGCATTCGGTTTTAGGTGGTCTTTCCAAAGCGTTACTAGGCATACTTCCTTTTTAGAATTATGATTGATTTGGACTTTCCTACTATGCTGATGAATCACAGGCATTTTCTAAGTCAGCCAATTAGAATGAACATCTCTAAAATTACACAATTTAAATGCATCTTTATTAATAAATTCACTGTCATTAATATCAAACAAGTCCAGTTAACAAGAATGAATTTAGGCTCTTAGTTTTCTCTTGGCTGTTAGCTGTAATACACACACTGTCAGTAACAACCAGTTTATTGTACAAAAGGCAGTGATCATAGTTTTAAAAGATCTAGAGCTAGAAAGCATGGTGGTTCAATAGCTAGGTGCTATCTTTCAAACTCTTACTGTACTTGAGTGGCTCTGACTGAATTCCGTATTGTCACAGGTTATATTTTAAAAATGCAACTATAGTAATTAGGAGCTCTTTCATAATTTGACAGCTGCTGTGCCCTAAGTGTAAAAAACCCTAAAATATGAAATTATATAGTTAATCCTTATTGCAAGCTAAACAGCAGGCCTCAGAAAAGTACCATATTGAAGGGCAAATTCTCATTCTCACACAGCTGAAGTAAAGGGTCTCGAATGAGCTGTAACGATGGCTGTGGCCCTTGAACACTATCTATACAGGGCTCTGGGGCAAAGGACATGCTAGCCATTTGGAGATAACACTCCCACTGCATAGAGGGAGAATGGAGTTCCTCTTTTGAGGCCTTGGAGTTGCCTGCCCTTTTCCCTTCCTTGCACTGGAAACACACCATTTCAGGCCTCATATGCCCATGGGATAAGGCAGCCTTTAGACCTGAAGCAGTCTCATACTCTCACTGACACTGTAGTGCTGGGTACCAGTGAGAAGAAAGTACAGTAAGCACACATCAAAAAGAAGGAAGAATAGGACGAACGAGATTGAGAAAAACAGTAAAAATTAAAGGGGGTTAAAAGTTACAACCAAAAAAAGATCAAGGAAGGGAGAGCTGAAACAATCTGAACCATTCTTCCCCAAATCACCCGGATTTGTTTTTAGACACCATCCATGGTTTTGTCCATCTCTAGTTGACATACATGCTGAAGTGGTGGTACAGGCCATACACTATTGGGCAACAATAATGAATCCATGTGCAACTGGAATATTAGATATTCAAAACATTTTCATGCTAAGACTATGGAAAGTGAAATGAAATATTTTGCCATAATACCTCCACTATGGTGATATTATTTCTATATTAATAATTTCAAAAGGAATGCATGACACCTCAAGTGATTACTTATCAAAGAATAGAAAAAAATAAAATAAAAAATAGAATAGTATAATACATACTCTCTTCCATAATATTTTGGTCTATTCTCCACCTAAATGTAAAAAGAAAGAAAAATATTAACAATATACTCAAAATTACACCAGTAACATTAAAATAAAGGTCAAGCAAATGAAACACTGAATCAATTAAGACTGCGGCATCAAATTCAGAGCATATGCTTAAGTTATCAAAAAAAGATAAACAAGAGCACCATAGTATGTGAAGTTATGTTAAACTGAAGTTATAGTACACAGAGAACATATGGTGAAAAATAAAATAAAATAAAAAATAAAAATAAGCAGTTTTATTTTCATGGATTTGTGATGACTGTAAATATACTGAATGGTGAAACAAATGGGGCAACATGAGTCAACTGTACTAGATGTGATCAAACAGATGAAGAATTTACTATTTTTCTCTCATCTATTATTTATATTACATAATAAGACTATTTCTGTCCCATGCTGTTTCTTAGACATTGTTGCCTATAAATGGCAAATGTCTAAAGCTGAAGAATTTAACGTTCTCAGAAGATTTTAAAGAACCCCAACAAAACAAAACCCCACCAGGGTTTATGGATTTAATTCTGGTCTGAAATTCTTCATGTCTCAGCAAAGCATGAGCCTGATCCGAAGTACACTGCCAAAGTCAATGGAAAGACTTCCAATTACTGCAAACGGCTTTGGACCAAACCCTAGTAGAGTAACACAGCTATACTCAAACTTCAGATATTCTGACATGTTGGCTTACCACTCAAGCTGCAGTCCTGTAATGAACTCTGAGCTGGGGTGCCTTCATTTATCTAAAGCTTTTGTTTTAATCATTTGTATTATTTAATTGCCTGCTTTATCTGAATTATTACCATAGACTCAATTTCAGCATGCGATCCACAGACAACTGCATGGTGGCTCCGTATAATGAGAAGGATCTGATTTCAGTTCTCACTTTCTTTACCAATTGTAAACAAACTGGTATAGTATTACTCTGTGAATGTTCCACCGTGTGGTGTAAGCTAGGTATTGAGTTCCACAAAAAAGTTACATGAAGTAAAAAATCCTCAATCCTCAGAGTTCATGGACTTGGTTTATACAGACAAAAAGAACCGATTTACAAAATAGTTTATCTTAGACTTTGTGGAGACAGCTGAAATATGAGACAGCATAAAAAGCACCAGAGAAACCTGAAGTACACAGGTTTCAGAGTAGTAGCTGTGTTAATCTGTATTCGGAAAAAGAAAAGGAGTACTTGTGGCACCTTAGAGACTAACAAATTTATTAGAGCATAAGCTTTCGTGAGCTACAGCTCACTTCATCGTGAGCTGTAGTTCACGAAAGCTTATGCTCTAATAAATTTGTTAGTCTCTAAGGTGCCACAAGTACTCCTGAAGTACACACACATTTTTCAGTTGTTTACAAGCGAAACAAACACTACACCAGCAGGGGGCACTTCTTTCAAAGGTTTCATACACATGGTTTTTGTTTAATGTTTGCTCAACATTTATAGAAAAATATTTGCTTTTTGAATATTAATTTATAAAATGTAAATTTTACTGCCCAATTATTACCTGAATTTATGTATAGTGTGTCAGGAAAATCCTCAGAGGATATTTCATATATCTGGAATATATATATATTTTTTACATGACTAGCACTATAATTTCTCTCCAGCTATGATCTTTAGCTGTAGCCTTTGATACTGTTCTCTTATATGGCATGAAAAATACAACTGGAACCAGAATGTAGGCTTGTAAACTTAAAATAAAAATCAGTTAAGCTCTACTTTTTTTTCAAATGAGCTCTACTGTGCATGGAAGCTGGCACCATACTTCCAAACAACAAATATATGAAATTACAGAAAAAGTAATTTTCTGCTGGTGCAATAATCCATACACTGCTATACTAAGACGTCTGACCTGAGGTCATGGAGACTAGGCATCTCAGACATGGTATAAAGAAATTAGTGTTAGAAATTACTTCCTTTCAATAGTCCAACAGCAGTATCAAGCCCTTGAATCCCCTACCTCAGAACAGTAAATTGCTACAACAGAGCACAGGAACACTTTGGATATTTGAGAAGCCGGAATTAAAGAAAGGGAATAATCTCGTACATTGAACTCAGAGCAAAATCTGAAGCACGTCTGAGCACAAGTTTTTAATCTCTGGACACATACAAACATCTTGTGTAAACAGTGGATGGTCAGATAATTTTTAGCAGGATTGCCAGTTAGAATTTTGGTTTTAACCTCCCTAGCTCATTTCTGATGAGATTACAGACAGGGGTTAAATGAAAGGGAAAGAAGGGAGTAGGGGGGAGGCATTGCCCTTATTAAATTAAAGTAACCAGCAAAATGTAACTCCTCTGGCCACGGTGTGGGGAGAAGAAAGGCCACGGGGGCTGGGGAATCGGGTGGAAGGGGGAAGGCCAGGTGAGCTAGCCTCCCTGAAAGGGGTGTTCACGCACCACCCATGCACCTAAGCATAAAACCAGAGAAAAGTCAATCTCAAAGTAATGTAATCCTGATAATGAGAGAAGGACAACATATTTTGCATTTACATAGTATGACAGATATGGCAATTTCCTGCAATATCTTTGTGAGATCTTACTGTTAAGTTTATAAACTGTTAAGTTTATGTACCATTGTGGGCCAGGGACTGTATGTAATTCCATGGGGAGAGTGACCACAGCTCTGCCAGGAACTAAGAACAGCATGAGGTGATTAGGCAAATTCACTTGGGTGGTAAACCTCTAGAGAAGTACCCCTACCTGGGGACCCTCACGTATATTAGTTCAAACCGGAGTCTCCAGAGACCAACTGATCAAAAAAAACCCAAGGGACTTTTGGATAAATAGCCTGAGTTTAAATTGATTCAGGGCCTGCTTTCTGATGCAGCAAATGGACAGGATTTCCTGCCCATGGTGGAACCTATTCCTTCCTGGGAAGGACTGGAATGACTTTGGCCGACTGAGGCCCCATAAGACTGATGCGTGTCCTCTGGTGAGCTTTTAGCATGTATACAGGAACTTTGTTTACGTTTTTTCCCTATGCTTTCACCTTAAGAATAAGTGTGCTTGCTTATAAAGGACTATGTGGAGCTTGTGACCACTGGCTATTACAGCTCTTCATAGCCTTCAAACAGAAAGCAAAGACACTAGTCTAGTTAGGCATTCTGGCTTTCTGGGAGTAACACAATGTAGTTAGGGAACTGTGCAGCCTGGAAAAATCCTGGTCAGGAGAAAGACAGATGTGAGTCTCCACCCAAGAGAGGTGATAGCCTAGAATGGGTGCCCTTGGTGGACCATGGTGGGGAAATACATGTGCAGTTTCCCTGAACTATGACATATAGCACCTTTCTTCTGAGGATCTTAATAAACCTATGGGCTAGACTGATGATTTGCTACTCACCCTGAGTAAGGGTCTCAGAATGTGGCCCCAAGTGCATGTGAAGCACTTGAATACAACCTCTTAGGTGGACACAGTGGCTAGTCAGCATGGAACACGATAACACTCACAACAGACTCCGGTTCAGCTGAAGCCATGTCAGTCTTTATCCCACAAATGAAGCACTGCACCTAGCGGATAAAGAGCCAGGCACCTGTTGTGTTGAGCAAACACTGACCAGCATTTGCTGAATTCTTATATAACCAGTATGGGTGGCTTCTGCTGCACAATAATCAATAGCGTGTAAGCAATACTAATTCACAATTACAAGCCCAGCCCCACTGTATGAGTTCCTTACAGCAGGCAGGGCACTGCACAAAAGGTGCAAGGAGGACATTTTTGGAAAAAAAATGAAATTGCATCTTTAATGTTCTTACAGAGAAGCCAAAACCTCAGTTTTTAAGGTTTCATCTGAAAGACACACGCAGAGTAAATATCATGGCACTCAATTTATCTCAGAAAGTTATAGGGCTGAGACAGCAAGGCTGGGATTTTAATTTATTTGCAGTTGTCTGTAGAATCTCAGGATCATGTTCAAGAACATAATACACTAGAATGACACAATCAACCTAAAAATACCTCCACAAACCTCAACAGACACTCAACTCCTGCCAGGCCATTTATTCAGACAGGAACCTGAATAGACAGACAGATCTTGCAACATATCTTGAAGGCCCATAAACTCAGGTTCTGTCAGACCAGGGAGGAAATCACATTGTAGACATGGTGACCTAGCTGCTGAAAATGTTCTGCTGCAGCTATATCAATCTATGGCCTATCACTGAGAAGATCCTCATTGATTTCAGCCACCAGAAATGAGCATGACAAGATTGGAGGTTTCAAAATAACAAAGAGCTATACCATATTAGACTTTATAGATCAAAATCAACATGTTGACTTACAAATAGAATCAAATAGGAAGCCAGAGATGTGTATGGCGCACAGGTTTACACTCCCGAGGAATCTTGTAGTAATATTTTGTACTAGCTGAAATTTGTGCATGAACTTCAAGGGAAGTTCCATATATCTCAGTGAGCAAGACTGACTGAAACTCAGCCAGGGTTTACTTTTCCCCACCTGATATGAATGAGTCCAAAATAAACAAACTCACTTTGAGCACCATTCTGCTTACTTGGACTTCACAGAAATCACAGCAGAGAAGAAAGCTCTTACCATCTCCATTGGAGCCACAATATACTTTTCCACAGTTTCTCACAGGAAGAAACGGTCGCATTTCACAACTGACCAACACAATTTCCCCCGTTCATGCATCATCTGTGCCAGATCAGCATTATAAAGTGTTGACCAGTGAGGAGAGTGCAGAGTGAGGGAGCACTCAGAACTACAATGCCAATAGACAAAGATGGTGATTATGATAATCACCCAGCTTGGACCAATAAAAAAGGTCACCTCTCTACAATAAGAGTAAGTGTGAGCCCTAACCTCCAACTGTAGGCAATGATGGTCTGATCTAAGAAGTGTGCAATCACCAATCCCCTTTCCACAATTCAGAGTGACCACTATTGTCCACTGAGCCAGAAACCATACTGAACAGTTTCAAGGTTATTGTTGTTTCCATGAGATCCTTGAAGAGTCATCATCTGCATGGATGCTAAAATCACTCAGGGCAATAAGCCTCAGTGACTCCAACACCAGGGTAGATAAGCAATTTGTTAAATCAATAAGGAAATCAGAGCTGTAGTGGAGTAGCCTGTAAACATAACTATCCCAGGATCCATACAAAAACTGGACAAACAAATCCAATTTTAGAGTCAGAGACTTCCTGTGCTTAAACTTAAATTAAACCAACATAACCACCGCACTTCTGAACTGTCCTGAAGAGAGTCTGGGCAATCCAACCCTGATGCCTAGACTGTTAAAAGTACCTTCCCCCATCCCCCTACCAAAACATTTATTGGAACATTTATTCTAGGTTTCCATGATTTCCCCCACTATGTTACAGCATATTCTCCAAAATACAGTCTGGAGTTGTACCAGGAATTTATATTCAATACTTAGGTTAATTTAGTTCTTTCTCATTAAATCCATTCGTTAACTTGGCTAATTAAGCATAATTCTTTTAAATAATTTTAAAGCTTTACTACATTTTAATATCCTTGAAATTGTGATTCCTTTTTATACCAGGATACTTTGGACCAGAGTGATATTCAGTGTACAGCATATTGCAATAAAGTCCTATGCCACTGTGCAGGATAATTCTCCACAAAACTATTGGGAATCATGCATGTGGGAGATGAATATGCCCTAAAATGGCAGATTGTCATTTCAAGTACATCATCTGCATCCAAGTCACACTGCACTGAAATGAGAAGTCACCCTGAAGAGTTCTTTCCATTTAAGTATTGTCACAGAAATAACATACGCCTAATTTCAATAAATGTTCTCTCTCCTTTACTTTATTCTATGAGAAAGACACTCTAATTTATTCATAAAAAAGAGCTAAACGTTTAAAATAAAAAGGGGTCAGGGAAGTAAGAGCCATTTATTCTCAAATCATAGAGATTAAATAATGCTACTTTCATTGAATTATTGATCAAATCTTCCAGTCTTTATTTATCAAAACCCTTATCTGATGTCAATGGGAGTTTTAACTGTGTAAGGACTGCAAGTTTTGGCCTTATGTGTATACCAAAAAGGTATAGCAATACATATATTCCAGCTGACTCAGACAATCTTTTGTGTGTGGCAAGATTAACAACTTGGCGTTGAACTTTATTCTCTGGGGCACTACCCCACAGCGTCAGTGATCATATGTTGGGAGTGGATCAATGGTAGGACAGGGAAGGGGTTCAGAGTGGTTGTCATGTTCGTCTGTATCAGCAAAAAGAACAAGGAGTACTTGTGGCACCTTAGAGATTAAAATTTATTTGAGCATAAGCTTTTGTGGGCTAAAGCCCACTTCATCAGATGCATGCAATGGAAAATAAAGTAGGAAGATATATATTACACACACAGAGAACATGAAAAAATTTCATGTTAAAATTCTCTGTATATACATATACACACACACACATATATCTAGCTATCTATCTTCCTACTGTATTTTCCACTGCATGCATCTGATGAAGGGGGTGAATTTTCAAGTGTAGTATGAACATGTGTGCAGAACTGGCTGGGATCCAAGTCACTGCGAGAGTACTGCCCCGAGATCCACACTGGGGCATGTGCCAAATCAGAGCCATGGTGAATGTAGTGCTGAGGTGGTCAAAAGCATGCTGGATATCAGGAGACCACGTGAAACGAATGGCTTTATGAAGGAGGGAAATCAGGGGGGCTGTTTGTTAGAGAAGTTGGCAATAAGTTTCCTACAAAAATTTGCAAAACTCAGGAAAACCTGAAGTTCTCAAACAGTCCAGGGTTCTGTCTAGTTACAGATGGCCTCCACCTTTAATAGGTCCATCTGGAAAAAAAGGATGGCATGAGGAATGTTCTCTGCTCTCCTCCCACCCTACAACTTACACACTTTGAAACATCCAGAGGGTCAAAATATGCCAAATATCCAAAATGCTACTCTAGGTGGTACAGTTAAAACTCCACGGCTGGGAGTCTTTATTATGTATTAATTAGGACTGTAAATTAATCTCAGTTAATGCATGTGATTAACAAAAAACAAATTAATGCTTTTTTTTAAAAAATGAGTGATAATCGCACACCTCTGGAGACAGGACTTGGTGGTGGCCAGGTGGGGAGGGAGACACGTCTGGCCTTAGGGCTGAGTGAGGGGGGCCACCACCCAGGGGAGCCTGTTCACCTCCCACCGCCCTGCTCCACTGCTGCTCCTGCCTCCCCCCTTACCCCATGGAACCGCCCCTGACCAAGCTATGCCAGACTGGGAGCCTGTCTTCTGTGCAGACCAGGGGTGGGGGTCGGCTGATGTCAAGGTGTCCACCTCCCTCCGCCTGTGTACCTGGTCCCCACTGAGCTGGAGGAACCTGTCTGCTGCTGGCTCAGCAGGAAAGAGTGCTGCTGCCAGCAGCTGCTGCTGGCTGAAAATGCATTCAGGCTCCTGAGTGCTCTGCTTAGAGACAGCACTCCTGCCCCCTCAACACACACACACACACCGCAACCAAAATCTGAAATGGCACCCCTGGACCGAGCCAGGAATAGCCAGAGGGTTACGGGATGGCTGTTGGCTCCGGCAAGATGCAGCCCTCGTGCAACAGCACGGAGCCTGCCTTGAGCTGCAGGCCAACTGCCAGGCACCACAAGCCACAGCAGCACAGAAGTAAGCCATTAACACCCAAAATATTTAAATAAATGATATTCTAACATTGTTTAAGAGTGTGATTAAAACTGTGATTAATCACAGCTACTTTTAAAATCTTAATTGTGATAATTTTTTTAATTTGTTTGACAGCTCTAGTATTGATTATTGATGATGATGATGATATTATTTCGTTCCCTTAGAATCCTAGGTCTCACATTTCAGCTGAGAAAAAGGCATTTTTGTAAGAGAAAAAAAGACCCTCTCCCTTTCATTATCATACAGAATTAGAGAGGAAATTGCTTTTTCTAGGAACCATATTTTTTGCTTGCTTTAGACACAACCCAGCAGGAATTCAGAACAATGAACATAGCAATTAGCTGACATTTCTCTACATAATAATATAAGTTAAAGCTCTAAGGCCTTGTGTACACCAGGGAAATTTCAGACAAATTTCTCACTGTTGCTAACACTGGTTCAGTGGAACCACTGTTATCAATATTGAAAGCCCTAATGTAGATAAGCCCACTAACCTGCACGCTGTTATCAGCACTGTGTCAATAAGACTTGCTCTGAGCAGAACAGTAGAAGCTAACTATACTGAGTGGCTCTAAAAATGTAGCCTATTATCGAATATAATATATTTCAAGACTCATTGCAAGACAACCCATCTCCCTCTTCAAAAAAAAAAAGGGGGGGGGGAAAGAAAGAAAACTTGGTTTACCCATAGTTACTGAAAATGTCCCCAAGTCAAGCACTGTCAGCATTCTTCCTGTAATTTCTTACTTTATTAACACTAAAATGTTTTTGAAATAAAGACTTTCTTAATTAAAAACAACATGTTGAAATGGCATTTTCAAACTGAGTGCTATTAAAATATTATTCTGGTATAAAAACAAGAAGTGGCACATCTTGCTTTAACTCTTTGCGGCAAATGTGCCATTTTCAACCACCATTTCAGTAGAACAAGCTCAGAGACACATTATATATAGAGAGAGTCAAATATCAGGAGGTAGAGAAGGAACTCCCTTCTCTTCAGGTATAATAATGCCTGCATCTGTAATTTTCATTCCATTCTTCTGAAGAAGCAGATTTTTTACCCACGAACGCTTATGCCCAAATAAGTCTGTTAGTGTTTAAGGTGCCACCGGACTCCTCGTTGTTTATATATATTGAATTTCTATAATAAAAGAACACACTTCTTTATTGTATATCTTTATACTTGCAAACATCAGCACAGTGTTCTTGAAACTCTCACTCCAGCTGAACATTGCTTTTAAAGTAAATTTTTTATTTGTAAAGGATGCCCATCATTAAAATATTGTGGAAGGAATCTAGAAAAACCAAGGATACTGGCAGAAATCCAGTGTTATTGGAAAGGTGGGCTATGCACAGTGCTCACACTGCCGATGGTTATTAATTAGAAATCATTAGCTTCCCAACTCTGAACAATTCAGCATGTATCTGAACTGGAGTGATGACCTGTTTTCGCTGACAAGATTTTTATGCAGGTGGTAGTGAAAAGAGTATAATGTAGGAAAGCTCAAAGATACAGAGCCATAAATTACTTACAGTCCTGTCTTAACTTTTACACAGATGGTTTACTTACTGCAGGTGCAATGAGTAGGGGAGAGGCTGCGGTCCTGGTGGGTCAGAGGAGAGCCAGAGACCTCCGGCCAGGACTATGAGAAGAAGGATAAGTTCCTGGCCACGGAGGAGCCCACCCCTCTGCTGAACAGTTCCTGCCTGGGGAGGGCTCCCAAACACCTGGCTGGTGAGTGAGAGACCTGGGACCATGACAGTGTAGCTGCAGAGAACTCCCTACATGGCCCTGGGGCAGGTGACACTGGATCCCTGCAGGTGCCAGGTTCAGGAGGGAGGATGCAGTCCCGGTGGGGCAGAGCAGAGACCCCTGGCCAGGATTATAAGGAGGAAGATGTATACTAGAATTTATGAGACTTTGTGATGTGAGCCTCCCCTGTCAAAAAAGTCATCAGCCACCAAAGCAAGGGACTATGTTAGAGACAGTATGCTATTGCAGAGTTCTTGATTGGCCTGTTTGCCTATACATTTACTCCACGGGCAGTATCCTTTTAATTGCTATGCTTGTTGATTAAGTTGTATTTCTTCAACCTACAACTGAGTAGTATGTGTAGATAAGGCAGAAATGGGGAATGAATGATACTCTTCCATGCCTATTACCCATGGCTCTTTTGAAGACATGGTACTGAATGACTGTGAAAGAACTGATTATTTGGATTTTCACTTCATAAAAATCTTAATGGCCTCTCCTTTTGAAAAGTGGTACAGCCATGGAGCACTAGCTATCATCAGTTTTGTATGGGAAAATAAGAGAGAAAAGTTTTGTGAAAGTCTTTTGGTCTATGTGCATTGGAGTCCCAGAGGGTCACCATGTTGGTGACTTTCTTGATCAGCATTTTTGACAGGGACAGTGTGAGAGAGACTTTAACCACACTAGCAGTTTGCTTGTCCCTTTTATGATCTTGTATGCTCAGCTTGAGTACATCCTCAGCTGACAGAGCATGAAGGCTTTCCTTCTTATGCCAAAATTTTGCCCTACTCTCAGGTAATTGCGACCTGGTATCTATGAGAGAAAGTGTAAAGTTTGGTCTTATGATTAAGGCACTGGGCTGAAAATCAGGAGATGTGCATTCAATTCCTGGCTCTGGTGCAGACTTCTTATGTGACCTTGGGAAAGTCACTTGATCTGTCCTTGCTTCAGTACAACACTTCCTTGCACCACAGAAGTGTTGTGAAGATAAATGTTTTAATGTTTGAGAGGCACTCGGATACTACGTTGATACTGGCTATTTAAATAGACAATAGCATGAGGGGGAGGGCAAAGCAGATAATTAAGACATTTGGGAATATCACACTGATTGATTTCTATGTATTTCTTCTTATATATTCAGGGGGTTTTAACATCACAGCTTGTATATTTTTAATTGCATTTGATTACTGTATAAAATTTATATAGGTAAGAGCTCAGTATTATTAGTAATAATCATAATATTTATTATTATAACTATATGTGTTGTAAGAGTTTGCAGCCACTTTGTTCTTGACATGTTAGAAGCCAAAAACAACTCAATCTTATTGATTCATTGGAGAAATCAATATATACTTACAATATCCTATTTTTATAATTACCAAGACACAGTACGGAAGGAAGGAGTATTACCGTATTCAAAAGACAACTAGAAAAACTAGGAGAGATGACTGGCAAAAAAAAAAAAAAAGCAGATAAGCAGGAAAATGTTGATTCAGCAGTCTTTCAGCTCCATAGATTTCTTACATTCTACAAACTTTAAATTTTCCATGACATGCCAGAACAAGAGTTCTAATGCTATTAATTCAATAATTTTATCTTGAACGCTCTTGCTAACATTGGACAGGCGAGCCTTCTTTCATGAAAAGTGCTTTTTATGAACAAAACTGCATGAATCAAGTGAAGACATGTTGCATATCTTTAAATATGTAAATATATGGATCTTCTCCTACAACACTATGAAAAAAGGGAAACACAGCATTTAGGTATTGCATAGAGCACAGTCATACAATGCCCTGATTAGCATCTCCACAAGGAAAGGGGTCTCTGCAATGCTTAAATCTTATGTATTCCCATCTCTGTGCTGATTTAACAAATATTAATCAATTTTTAAAGACCCACCATATAATCTGAAAACAATTATATATAATATGTTTCATAGTATTTTAGAAAATGGAAATAGACGGTTGCTCTCTCAGCATATAAGAAAGATCTCCAATATGAATACACTACTGACAATTAATCCGATTTAACAAGATACAGTTAAAGAAGAACTGACCTCCTGAGGACAAATGATTCTCTTGGGACGCGGTGCCTCCTGTTGTAACTGATACACTGTCAAATATAAAAAAGCAATAATAATTAGAGGACTGCAATATACACAAACTTTTATTCAGATATTTTTAGTCAGATGCTTCAGAAAAAATGCAAACATATATAAAAAAGGGTGGGGTACAGAGACATTTTTAAAATGCATGCAAGTCAAGTAATTTATATGGAAATTAGTCATGCAATTGTACACTGGTAACATTTATTTATTTTTTATTCATATAATCCCAATTTAGTTTTATATTGTTGCTGACACTGAGTATTTCCATACTTTGCTTGCAAGACATATAACAAACATAACAAATCCTTCTGAATGTTTCAAGATAAAACTCCTTTGTTGCGTACAGTATTACTGACAAGCTCAATAATCGAATTTTTAAATAAAATTCCAGTGTCTTTGAATTGGCTAGGAAAGAACTGCAACAACCTACTTAAAGAGTTCACTAGAATCTTATCAATGCATACTGAAGACACAAGTGATAACTATTTAAGAATAAATTAGACCCCTAGTGCTTCCACATGCTAACATTTCCCCACTTTCTTTTTCCTTTTAATGTGTTACCTAAGATTCTCAAATATATTTCAGATCAACTTTGCTCATCCCAAGGATTCCCAAAGACGAGGGACAGCAACTGGGTGAACTCTGGGTCTCGCCTCTTCAATCTTTCCTTACAGTTGACCCCTACCACTCTCCCTTTGTGTATTCAAAGAGGCTTCTTCCTTCCTCTTACTATTCCACAAGTAGTGAATGTGGGTTGACACATGATGACAGCAAGCAATTATAATGCAAATAGAGTGCCTCTCTTCTCAGCTTTAGTAAAAATCCCAAAGCTAGGCTTGCTCCCTTGAAAATAAGCCCACTGTATGTAGACCTCTATACACATATAAAGGGGAGATGGGCATCCCATCTCTATGATATTGTGATCCTCAGTCCAAGATCCCAATGGCCTGTGGATCAGCAAGATGGCAGGTTGTGGGAAGAAGACGAGTGATGGGAAACTCCCTCTGCCTTGGAAAACAATGGAGTATCTACTGAAAAGCTAATATGGTTGGTGGTTGTATTACCTCTTTTTCAGAGCCTCTTTGCACCATGGATCACCCTTTAAAAGAAGGGATGAAGAAAGCTGTGAAGAAACTTGGGAAGCGTGGTGGTACTGGATTTTCACACACAGTCACCTCTGCCACTCGTAACTTCTCTGACTTCTTTGCTAATCTTCAGGAACATGCAAGTTTTGGGTGTTATGCCTCCTGCTAGTTTTGAAGCAGGGGACGAAAAACCCTATCCCCTCCCTTGTTGGACAATCACATGGAAAATTAAAATGGAGAACTCTTCATAATTTCCTGTCTTCTATATAGGTTTTTACGCACAGGGGTATAAGCTGGCCATAAATATATATCCAATATTATGAATTAATATATGGACCTGCCTGATTCAGTGCTGCCAGCTCGCATAATTTTTTCACAAGTCTCATGATAAATGGCATTTTTCCAAGCTCCTTGAATCATGGGAATAAGTGAGGATCTCAGCTTTCATTTAAAAAGAAAAAAAGTTATTTTGCAAGCCTCATGGTTGCATGAACATGAAAAACCGTGGCCCCCAGCATTCCCTAAACTACAAAGAACCTAAAATGTGTCTTCTAAAAAAATCTCATGATTTTGAACGCTTGGAGTTGAAGATACTGCTGATTCAGCAAGCTACTTGTTCCTAACAATAAATATCTATGTAAACAATTCCATTAACTTTAATTGGAAGTATTCAAGTGCTTGAAGTTAGGCACATGCATAAATTCCTTATTGAACCAAGGCTTTATGAGAGCTTAAGATGCATGTTTAAAAATGGCAAGGCATTGAACTTGATATGGGATAACACTGTTGAGCACTAAATACAATCAATATTCAAATATAAAATCTTTAAGTATCTAAAAATAGTATGTTGACATTGTGGGAAGTGATTTGGAGTAAGTCAAGTTTGAATATATATCTTTATTTAATACCTATTATTATTTATTTTCATTGTGCTAACACCCACAGTGGGCTAAGCACTTTCCAAACACAGAGGACACAGTCCTAAAAAGAACAGAAGAATACATAGTCTAAAAAGACAAAGACTATTGAGGCATGTAGATGTAGGCAAGAGGGAAGTAATAGTTTTTTCCCTCCGGTAGAAAAAAAAAGGAGCGAGGTGGGGGGGGGGAATTAGGAAAGTAAAATATTACAAAAACATGGAAATTTTTCTACTATTTCAAAATGGGGGGGGGGATTTTTTTCCAGAGCTTTTCATTTCAAGTTTTTTTTCCAATGATCAAAATTTTGTCAAACACAGATTTAGTCTTGGATTAAATTCCATTTTTCAACTCCAAAAATAAAATCTGTCAAAATAATCAGCCATAATAACAAGGTAAATAAAGCTTGTTTTTTGTACCTATTGTGCAAGAAGTGGGTCTTCCGGAAATATTTAAATAATTACAAAGTAATGGCTTTGCGGAACAGCTCAGCAAGGGTGTTCCATGTATAGGAAGCAGTTTGGAAGACAAGTGTGAAAGTGGCTGGGATGAAGTAGACAAATGAGGCTTTCAGGCTGACATCATTGGCAGAACAGAGGGGAAAAAGAGAGGGATGAAGCAACACAGTTCAAGGAGGATAATTACTGGAGAGAGGCGCAGAGTGATGAGAAGCCTTGAAAGCCAAATAAGAAACTTGAGGTTGATGTGATGGAGTGAGAATAATCAGTGGAGAGGTTCAATCAGAATGAAAAGCAAGAAAGATTATGTTTTGTGCAGAGTGAAAGGGGGAGATGTGGTTTTCAGAGAGCCTTAGGTAATTCATCTATGCAGTAATCAGATGAAATATAAGGGTCTGGAAAAGATTTATCTGGTGGGGAGAGAAAAGAGCTCTCTGGTCTTAGAAATGTCATGGAGGAAGAAGCAGTAAGTCAATTTAACACACAAATAATAATAATTTGGATATTGCTTTAATATTGTCATGTGCTCCTTGTACATGGACGAAGTAGTAGGTTACAGGGCTGCTACTAGCAGGTCAGGCTTCTGTACCAGAGATTGACTGGCTACAGAGCTTCCATCATAGAGAACAGTATCTCTTTTAAGATACTTTAATGCACTGCCAAGTATGGCTGTTACCAGCTCAGGTAAGTTATGTTGCACATGGTGCAGCCTAGTGGGTGAATACTGTAATATAATTTTAGCATTCCATCATGTCTCCCCCTTTTAGTTTTATCTTTCCCCCATTTAAAAAAATCATACTGTCATGCTATCTTTAATGTCGAGTACATATCAGTCTATTAAGTGTCTCAGAATCTCACTGGTTTTCTATACAAGACCTGAATGTGTAACAACTTGGTCCATCCGGCTGTCCATTAGTTGCAACGACTGGGTGTGGTCAGTTCAGAATCATTCATTCGTCTTCTTGTTCTGCATCTGCCATCTGTAGAGTTTGCTCAATTGATTGTTCTTTCTGAGAAACAAACTGAAGATGTTGATGATTTCCGTTGAACTCTCCACCATCAGTTTCAATCACATATGATCCGGGCAATGAATTCCTTTTCCTTCTGACAGTTGGAGTTCTCCATCCAGTTTGACACAAACACAGTCACCAGGTTCTAGATCTGGCCGTTCTCTGAGTGATGTCTAGTTCAAAGTGTTTGTAAGTCCTTTTTGCCTTTTTACCCAATTTGGCTACTCTCGTCATGTCTGGCCACTTTGGAGATAGATTCTTTTCCAAAGTCAGAACAGTAGTTCTGAATTATCTTCCCATCAGGAGCTGTATTGGACTCTATCTAGTAGCAGTTATTGGTGTTGATCTATAGCTCAGAATAGCAAAGAATGGATCTTCCCTCTGGGTGAGGAAGAGTGTGATGGGGGTGTACTTCCCACACTGGCTCTCAGAGGGCTAAGCTGTCCAGGTGGGCCAACTCAACCAAGTAGTCTGCAAGACAGGAGAATTAAGGGTGAGAGAAAAGCCCTAACTAGCCCTAACTATGGGGAAGCTCATCTGTGCAGAGGTGGGTGGGCTAGTATAAAGCCAGGAAGCTGGCAGCAGCAAAGACAGCTGGGAGGAAGTTTGTAGTCACCCTCTGTTTAGTAGAGAGCAATGGAGGAAAACCAGGGAAAGAGGAGAACTTGGAGGCCTGGGCCTGAAGGAAAGGCATACCCTGAAGAGAGCAGGGTGGAGAAAAGAGCCTATAGGATGCAGGGTAGGAAGCAGCAAATTTTGGGACTGAACAGACCTTGGTTGCGTGTCGTAGGTCCCTGGGCTGGAACCCAGAATAGAGGGCAGGCCCTGGTTCATTGTGAAAGTCGTAATGGCAGAGCAGTGAACTGGAAGAGTGCCTGGGTCGCTGCAGGAGTGACAGGGTGAGGGCACCACATGTGAGGACTGCGGGATGCTCTTTGAAAAGAAGAAACTTTTAACGACTCCATCCCAGAAGGGAGAAAACCTCTGAGTGTCCTGGCCAGAGGGCCAAGTCATGAAGGCCGCTGCAGAGGGCCGCTCCTGCAGTGCGATTGAAGCTGCAGATGGAGAGAGAGACGGTGTGCAATTGCAGGAAGGGGCATTGGCCATACAGCACTAAACCCCAGGAGAAGGAGCCATTCCAGCGGTGAGCAGAGGACCCCCATCACAAAGAGGCCATAGTAGCAAATGACCCCAGGTCATAGGCCTGAATGACTTGCTGGATGGTGGCAAGCAAGCAAATTCAACAACAACAAGGAAATGTTGCAAGTTGGAAAGGCCAGTTCAGTTTTGGCCACGTTAACTTTAAATTGACAGCAAGACAACCCAGAGGAGCTGCTGGAGAAAGAGGCTGATGGTGTCAAGGCCAAGGACAGCATTTCAGAAATAAAGAGAAGATGATAAGGAGGAGAGTGAAAGTGATCAAGGAGATCAAAAGCTGTGTCCTTTTCTATAGGGGTTCTACCTTGTTCACATATCAAATATTTATTATTTTTAAGTCTATGGATGTGATACAAATACAAATAAAATACTATGGCCATAATTTTACAAAATGGGTGCCTACCATATTTAGATGGCTGATTAAGTGACCTAATTTTCTGAAGTGATAAGCACTCAGCAGCTCCCATTAATTTCAATACATCTTCAAAAGTGCTGAGCACTCAGCACTCTGATGACATTCCCTTTAGCAGGAGCTGCTCAATGCTCAGAACTTGAGAAAAGTCCAGACATCTGTTTTTTGAAAGTATTGAAATATATAGGAAGACAGTGCCTTGAAATGCCAGCAAAATAATTGCTGGGGATAGTATTAAATATGTGATTGCATCTGACCCAGTCTACCTCTAACTTTAGAGCTGACAGACAGTTAGACACAAATTCTCCTTCATCAAAAAAAGGAGATGTTTTTAACCAAGTGATTCATTATTATTTTTGCCTTGGAAAAATTAACCTTCAGAAAAAGTGAATTCATTGTTACTTAGAGACTGCCACAGACTGGCAGTGGCTCTTTGTTCCAGCATCAAACACAGATGAAGTTCACACTGATGTCACAAAAATAATGGGTGTAAAATGCAATATCAAAGTTTAAAAAATGGCTTTAAGCGGGCATTTGAACAATAACTTTGTAATGTAAGTGGTGTGTTTGGCACTGGTACGCACTACAGCCAATCTGAGCATCTTCTAAGGGTTAACAAAACTTTAAATAATCATTTGCTCTGGTGTACAGGCACTAGAGGGCATGCACATCTCTTATTTTGTTACAGCTAGAGAACGGGGCTTGAATTGTCTTTTGGAATGAATAAGGGAAACTCTGGAGTTCCTTTTCAAGAGAGCCTATTCTCTAACTGGTTTCAGAGTAGTAGCCGTGTTAGTCTGTATTCGCAAAAAAGAAAAGGTGTACTTGTGGCACCTTAGAGACTAACAAATTTATTTGAGCATAAGCTTTCATGAGCTACAACTCACTTCATCGGCTGCATTCGGTGGAAAATACAGTGGGGAGATTTATATACACACACAAAGAACATGAAACAATGGGTTTTATCATACACACTGTAAGGAGAGTGATCACTCATTAACTCATTAACTCATTAATGCCACAAGTACTCCTTTTATTCTCTAACTGTGAAACCTGTTGTGGTCAAGCAACAAAATGATGGTGTCAGTGGTCAAGGATACCACCACTTTGGGCGAAATCCTAATTCAAATGATCTGGGTCAATCCTTGACCCCAGGCAGTGGTGGCTAAAATTAAAATCAACAAAAAGGCAGAGTATATAAATATAATATAAATGAACTCCAAAGAAAGCCCTTGGCCCTCAGAGCTTTCATCCCCATGTACTTTCTTTCTTTGTATTCCAGGAACCTTTAAGAAGCTCAGAGCCAGCCTGGTGTTAGTGTAACTCACACACCTCCTGGGTGTGGTGCTCTGTCCAATCTAGTGGCACCGAGACCACTTAGAGAGAGAGAGATAAATGAGTTTGCTTTACAGCCTTAGCTAAGAGCCATGTGGCTTTTAGCTCATACAGTAGAGGCTCATGTATTTAGCTCCAAAAGTGCCAGGTTTGATGACGAACAGTGTTTGTTGATAACGACAGGTGTTACATTATCTCCTGTGGCAGAGAATTGTTGCTGCCTTGAAGTCCAAAACTCTTCAGCCCTCTCTCTTCTTGTTTCTCCCTCTTTATACTTGGGCTTGCCCACAGTAGCTGAGAGGTTTCTCCCATAACTGAAATTTTTCACAGCTGAGTAGTGGCATGACTGGTTTTCCGGTCTACCGGAAAGGTGGATTCTCAACCACTGCCTGCCTGCATTTTGTGTAATATTTGTAGATCCCTTCCCAGGTGGCACTTGAAAACCTTATATTCACCCTCCTTCCGTTAGGGAAAGAGTGACCGATTTCCAGCTGCCTTTTAAATTCTGTAATGTGTCAAGAACTCAAGACTCCCCTCTTAAAGTGTACAAGATTAATGATCAATTACACTCTGATGGGTAGAGAATATGTACATCTTTGCTTTTACTTAAGGACCTATAGAAACCACTGCCTCCTTTCTGGAGAAGTTTTTAAAAGATCCTTGATTTATGCTGTAAGGCGTCAATTTAAGCAGTGCTTGAGCACATGCCTACCAGTAAGCATATCAGTAGTTTGACTGACTTTAGTGAGATTACTCACTTACTTAGACTTAGGCCTTGTCTACACTAGCAAGCTTAGAGTGGCACAACTGTACTGATGCAGCTGTAAGATCGCTCATGTAGCCACTCTATGCCGATGGGAGAGAGCTCTCCAATCAACATAATAAAAACACTTCAGTGAGTGGCGATAGCTATGTGGTGGGAGAAGCTCTCCCACCACCACAGTACTGTGCACACTATCACTTATACCAGCGAAACTGAAGTTGCTCAGGGGTGCTTTTTCACACCCCTGAGTGACGTAAGTGTTTGCAGAATAAGTGATACTGTAGATATGGTCTCAGACACATGTTTAAGAACATGGCAGAAAGGGAGCCTTAGTTTTTGACTGAGCCTTGACTCAGATGTTCTACCTCATTACTCTACCTTTTCCAGCTGTTCAGGGGTAGGAAGTAAGCATTTCAAAGGGAATTGATCACTGGGATCTGCTGGTGCTAGGATATGCCCTCTGCATCTTGTGTGGTGAACACCAACATGACAAGGACAATCTTTTCAAATACTGAAACTAGTCACAGAGCAAGCCCGAATGAAAGTATGTGTCTACACTGCAATTAAAATCTTGTGGCTGGCCCGTGCCAGCTGACTCAGGCTCACAGGGCTCAGTCTAAGGGGCTGTTTAATTGCAGTGCAGATGTGTGCACTCAGTTTGGAGACTGGTCTCTAGGACACTGCAGGGTGGGAGAGTCCCAGAGCTTGCGCTACAGCCTGAGACTGAATGTGTACAACACAGTTAAACAGCCCCTTTGCCCAAGCCCCACAAGCCCAAATCAACTGGCATGGGCCAGCCTCAGGTGTCTGATTGCAGTGTAGTCATACCCTAAGAACATATCAATCTAGAACAAGTTAAGAATAGAACAAACTGGGGTCCTCTTCTTCTCCAAGACACAAGCGCACATATACAGTGCTGCTAGAGAGCCAAAACAAAAATTGTTCCTATTCTACTTCAAATATAAAAATAACTGTCTGCTTCACATATGAAACAGAGCATGGAGACTAGGTTAACTTACACTACAGTTCTTATCTTCCTTTCTTCAGTAATGACAGAAGGGGAAAAGACATCTTTTAATATAATCTTCCTAATGTGCCACAGAACACAGAAACAATTTAGTGGTTGGAAACATGTTTACTTATTGACTGATTACTGAGATAGAAATTTAATCCAAGATGTAGCTCAGTGTTCACTGGCTGCTAGCTACTTTCTAACTTGTACCAGGGCTCTCACTAGTAATATCAAAGTAATGATCACGTGTCCTCTCCATCCCCTAAAAAAATGATGGAACAGAGTCTGGTGCATCTTCTGACAATACAATCATTGACTGAAGACCTTTCAGACATTAGAAATAAGCATCCTCTCTGCAGCAGACCTACACAGTTGTGATTCCAAATATTGTTAAAACAATCTTTTAGGCTATGTCATTGAGTAAGGCCTGGATCCTGCAAGCTGTTCCATATGGATGGACTTCTGCACGCACGTGAGCAGTGCAAACTTAAATGGGTCTCTTCCACCAGTGTGGTGTAGATTGCAGGACTGGGAGCTTGATTAGTATGTCAATAAATATCAAGAGACAACATAGTGCCTCTAAACTTATACAGAAATTAAATGTTGCATGCAGTAGTGTTACAGCCATGTCTGTCCTAGGATATGAGAAAGACAAGGTGGGTGAGGTAATATCTTTTACTGGACCAACTTCTGTTGGTGGAAGGTACAAGGTTTTGAGCTTCACAAAGCTCTGAACATTACTTCTGCCACCAGAATTTGGTCCAAGATTACCTCACCTACCTTGTCTCAGTAATTAAAGACATTTTAAACTAAAAATTGTATACAGGATATTCTAGTAGTATTCTGACAAATTGAAAAAAGGGAAAAAATAACAAATACAATGATGAATAATGATTAATATCTATGAATACAGACACTTCAAGAGAAATACATACACTAATTTAAACAAAAACTATGATGTGACACAGTGATAGATCATTTCATAGGTTAATACCGCCACTGGGCATAATCTTCCCAATGTTTAACTTATCATATTGTCCATTTCTTGGAAGGAATAAAGAAGAAGTTTTTCCTCAAAGAAACCAAGACTGCAATGAAAAACATATGTCTACAGAGAAATATTCTCAACAGTAATCTTTGTAATTGTATACTACTATCAAATGTGTTTAAATACAATGCAAGTTGGGGCTATGTTAATTATTCCAGAGTCATTCAGACATGAAGTTTAGAAGCTGAGATGACTTTGTCGTCAACCACAAAATCGGATCCTGAATATATCTGAACAATAATTTATTTATCATGCTCTGTAAATTAGATATGTTTGCTTAAAAGTTTCCATGGGCTGTTTCATGAAAACAAAACTAAGAAAAAATACTTCACTGCACTGTGCTAATCTGATCAACAGAAGACAAGTGATACAGCTCTGGGGTGATGTAAAAAGCTCATGCTCTGTCTGGACTCTTCCACAAAAAGGCTGTACCACACACACCAAAATGCCTGAGACCACTGAAGTCATCAGGAGTTTTCCACTGACTTCTACGGGGACAGGATTTCACTCTAAAAAACACTGATTTAAAGAACTCCTTCACAACTATAGTCAGGTTACCTCTCTCAAAATGGTTAATTTTGCCTCTTTTTTTTTAAAGGAAGCATTTTGTCTCTGAAAACAATAAAATTCAGTACAGCTTGATTAGTGGGGGGGAGTAGCAAATGTAGGCTTCGATTCAACAAGCTACTAAGTGTGTGCACAATTTAGAGCATGCATACGTTAGTTCCATTGAAGTCAATATAATCTTGCTCAGGCTTAATTTATCACATTGTCAGTTTCTATTAAATTAGAACAAATTAGTTTTTCCTCAGAAAAAAACAAGGCAGTGGCAAAACACAAGTTTAGGGAGAAGTATTCCCAGCAATAATCTTATAATTCTACCAAATCTGTGGAAAAACAACGCGTTTTGGGGCTGTATTACTTTTCTACGAGAGACAAGGTAGGTGAGGTAATATCTTTTATTGGGCTAACTTATGTTGATGAGAGAGACAAGCTTTTGATCCACACAGAGCTCTTAGTGTCAGCTCTTGTGTAGGCTCAAAAATATCTCTCTCTGTCTCACGAACAGAAGTTGGCCCAATAAAAGACAGTACTTTCACCCTCTTTAAAAAAAGAAAAGGACTGTAGTCTCTAAGGTGCCACGGGTACTCCTTTTCTTTTTGCGAATACAGACTAACACGGCTGCTACTCTGAAACCTTTCACCCTCTTTGTCTCTCTAATATCCTGGGACCAACGGGGCTACAACTCTTATGTTTCCAAGATCATTCATGCATAGTGCTAAGATTCTAAGGAGACATCTTTGAAGTCAGGAAGGTACTGAAGATTGTATGCAACTCAAGTAAATGGGGCTACTTTTGTGCTTAAAGTTATGAGCATGTTATGAGCATGTTTAAATACATTGATGAATCAGTGCCTTAAGTACCCACAACTTCATGACTTTGTGCTTTTGTGCATTTTCATTTTGATAATGATGTGGTAATCAACAACAACACTACAGTTTCATTAAAATTTTCAGTGAAAGTTTTAAAATAAAAGATTAATTTTACAATCAAACTTTAATCAAGATTTTAAAAGCCAACTACTTTGTCTCAACTCAGTGCCACATCATAGTACAGTGTAACTGGAATAAAAATAGCATACAACAACATATTTCTGCATTACACTTCATATAAATTATATTTAAGTAGGAGAACTGGATGGTTCAGAAGACTGAAAATAGTATATTGGGCCTTTTACTTCGAAACCACCACTTTAAAACCAGATTAAATTGCTAGGGATCAAAACAATTATCATCTGAAGGTAGCTTTGTGGCCTGTATAAAAAATTTGGTTCACTCAGGTCTAATTCAGGCTCAGTAAGTATGCGCAGTGAAGAACTCATTGCCATAACAGGAATCGTTTTTGGCAGTCTCAGCTATGAAACAAAATCTGAATGGATAGGGAGATTGAACTACTCTATCACTCACAGAAATGGCTCCTATAGAACGTCACATCAACGAGGGAGTGTGCAGGAGTTTTCATTGCTGCAACCCATATTGTATCTGTTTTCCGAATAAAAAGAAAACTTCGGTTTGTCAATGCACCTACTTTCACAAGAGCTGAACGGACTTAGGTAATTGTTTTAAAGAGAGGGAAAACACATTCCATTGACACTTCTTTTAAGAGGATTTTGATATTTATTCTGATTTCTGATATACTCACAGTAGGATTTCCATATTGGAGGCTGGTATTCTTCAGCATCTAGAATTTAAAAAAAAGAAGAAGAAATCAATTTGCCACTCAGTCAAACTGTAGAGACCACAGCTTTTCAGCAATATTCATATTTCCTTCTCAAGAGAGCTGCATGTTTATTTACAGTACAGTTCTAGATGTTAGAGAAGAATATCACTTTCACTACTTATGGACTCAATACCATTTTTACAAATTATTTAAATATGACAGAATTAATTTCTTATCAATTTTCACATAGCTCCTTTTCTCACAAATATATTTAAAGTAATTAACTTGATTGGTCAGCTAGGGAGGGAGTTCAAACAGTATTTACTTGGCTTGGCATAATAAAACAAATTATAATTTGATTTCAGATCAGGTTTTTAACCTATTTATCATGGCTTTAAAGTAAGTAACATGCGAATAAACGACTGGACTCTGATGTGTTCAGATCTGATGATTCCAACATGGATGATTCTATTAATTTTCTTACATTTAATCCAATATGTGATTTACATATGTGATTTACAAATTTTCCAGAAACTCCATCAGAAATAAAAAATGTACAGTGGAAAAACTGCAACTGAATGTAAAAGACTAAAATTATTATCCATTGATGCAAAGAACAGACCAACACAGGAGACAAAAAGCTGATGCTCTATGTTACCAAAAGCATTACATGATGCTCCCAGGAAAGTTGTTGACAGTGGGAATTGAACCTTAGACTTCAAGATCAAAAAGCATGAGCCTTTACTACTTGAACTAAAGGCTGTAGTAGGCTCATATAAATATCCCAGCCACCAACAGCAGGGGACAGAGTGTCATACTGATTGGGCAAGCCTGCTATACCCTGGGCTAACAGACTTGTGTATTTTAGCTCATGTTTTAAAGGTTCATGCTTTAATATCCAGAGATCCCAGAGTACCCCACTGTCAACAACCTACCCAGCTTGAATACTAACAGTTAAATATAAAGCTACTTCTAAAGGGGTCATGTAAACTAGTTTGGCACGAAACTGTCATATTGTTAAACACTGTAAACAGTCATGTAGGGGCACGTCATTAATCTTCCAAATAAAAAGATGCAAGCTAATTAAAGTATTGGTATTTACTAAACTCCCACTTGAGTTATGCTAATGTAATTAAATTACATTTTAACAGCTCACTCTCCATGTCTATTTATAAATACACACATTTTATATACCTCCATGCAAAAATTTGTTTACTGGAAATGTTAATGATTAACTACAGTATGCCACTTTTAACTACTTTGTTTTTAAAAACGAGAAAACCTAGCAATTATCACACTTATTGCCTGGGATAATAACCTGCAACAATTTGCAGATATATTGCTCATGAAGTCCACTAGACTTGAATTCCAAATAAATCCACTTCATCTGTTGTAGATAACACTGCCAAATTTAAAGGGCTCTCAAATCAAAAGAGGTGCATATATTAGAGCAATGCGAGGGTAACTAGCTTTCTACTTCATTATAATTGGTAATTATTTTTATATTATGTGAGGACATTAATATGAAAACAGTGAAATTTATTTAAACTTGCAAGTATTGAAAAACTCATTTTTCCCTATGAGATTACACTTATAAATACATTCTTTTTCCAGGTCTTCTGTATAACTGGTTCTTCACATATAGTTCAACATAATGCAATTTAATAACATGAATCACATACAATACTTTGTCAAAAACTTTATTCTTTTCTCTGGTCTTTGCATACACAGGGTCAGTGGAGAAACAAAATCTGACATACAATATAGCTGAGGATCTGGCCCCGTGCATTTTATTACTGAGTTTATATCCACCTCCATGGCTTGCTTCCTAAAAATTTTCTGCATTTCCCAGAACAAAATCTGCTTTACTAATTGAGAAATATTTTCCATTAACCTCTTTAACCATTAAGGTAGCAATTATTGGTTTATCTATGATATTGATCTGGGAAAAAGAAAGCCTATGAATTGTTGGGTGAGAAAGTATACACAGTTTGGACAGATGGAAAGACACAGGTACTAGAACTAGGGATGATGGGGGTGTGACAGCATCCCAGGGCTTGAAGTGGTTTCCATTATAGACAGGGTTTATAGTATGTCTTTCAGCACCCAACCCTCCCTCCCCCCTACCACCACACACAATACAAATTGTTCCATCACCTCTGCTTACAGATGAACGTTAGCTGTAGCAGTAGAAAAAGCAAAGTGAATCAGGTAATGTTCTTATACATAAAAAGGCTATAAATATTTATAAACTGCTTGACACTGTACAGTTTAGTTTCAAACAGACTTGTGGTATGGAGATAACAGTCAATGTAAAGGACAATCTTCTCACTTGCTGATTATATCAGATCTGTCAGGCTGTTGGCCCTGAGGGGAGGGGGATAGATTCACTCCTCAGTGAATGAAAATGTTCCTGAGTGGGACCTCTCAACAAGTGGTGAGGGGCACCTACATCCCATTACTAAGAGACTCTAATGCATGACACTGCAGAGTTCCATTCTACTCCTTCAGGTGTATATCACATAGTATACATGACTCATATAATAATGCCTACCATTCACACAGTGTAAATACTATCAGTGTTATTTACGGTCAAACCATGATGGATGGTATTTCATGGCACAGATCTATGTGGAAGTGACAGACATCTGGTTTAAACTCAATCCAGAGTGACAATGTTCCTGTTTCTGGCTCAGGGATACATGTAATGGAACTCACAGGTTGAATTTGTGGTCCCATTAATAGGGGGTGAATCCACTACTAATAGGACAGGTGCAGAATTCAGGTATCATACAAGGCTGCTCTCAACATGGCTCAGGGTATCTATTGCTATCTCTGAATTATTTAGAAAGTCCCCCCCCCCATGTACCTAACTGTAGTCATACAATTCCCATCATCACTTGCAAGCTAGATTATTGTAATCCACTCCTTTTTGGTTTCCTGGTCCCATGGATGCTACTCATATCATTAGCTACATCATTTTTGCCTCTATTTAGCAGAATAGAAAAGTGGTCATATCCATTCTCCACAAACAGTAAGCAAGCCAAGAGATAATCAACAATCAAATTTTGAAATATCAGACCTTACATATTGCAGATTTTCCCTCAATTTATTTCGTATGTGAAGTGAAATAACCTGGGGTGTTCTTCACTTTTCACCATCAGGTGAAACCTGGTTTGGATCACTGGAATATTGAGATTGTCCATCAGATTTTGGGTGATCCTCTCAGTTACTTTATGACAACTTAATACTCTTTGTTTCTATCTATTTTTTATAGATGCAGGTGGTTTGAAGAGAGACCACTGAGTCCAGGTTTCATGTCATTTTTTTAAATAGTGCCTAAGTTGAAGGAGGGTGAGTGCCTATTAACATTAGCTTTGATCACAGTAATTAGGTGCTGATTGGATAATAATAATATGCAAAAATAAATGTGCTGACATATTCCTAGAGGTAGTAAATGCTTGTTTTCTATTGCTGTTTTATTGAATGACCCACACTTTCAATAACTATTTGGGACCTAATTTCAGAAAATGAACCAAGTACTGTGTTACAAATAAGGCTGACACTAGACATCACTTAAAAACCAGTGAAATGTGAAACAATCACAAAATGTCAGAGGGTCAACTCTAAACAGAAACATTTTGGAGTTTAGAAAAGCTGACTCTGAAAGACTAAAATATGTCCAGAGGATTTTATTTGAATTCTTTATTATATTGGGAATGTACTACAGAAGGGGAACATAAATTTAATAAAAAGAGCTGGAAAGACTAGAAATGGCAACAGATACTCACATAAAGAATACTAACAACAATATTGTTTATCAAAGGCTTTGAAATACAACCAATTTGGAAGACAAATATTTATTATAAGTAAAAAGCTATCTAGAACTAGTTAAATGGATAATAGAGAGAACAAAAGAAATGCTGAATGCTGACTTCAGAAAATATTTCAACAAATCAAAGGATTCTCAATATACAGTAGTTCAGTCATATTAGGCAGAAAAAATAGTGGAGAAAATTGGTCAAGTAAAAATGATACTGTAAAATTGGAAAATGGGAATGAGGAAAGGCAGATTAGTTCTACAGTTAATTTGCTTTAGTCTTCACAAAGAAGAAATAGAATAAAAAACTGCTTAAGAAAGATATTTTCATGTAAGGTTGAAGGAGAAGAATAGCAGTTGAATAAATATGAAGCTTACAGTGAAAGAGCGTATGAAAGGTTTTAGACAGCTTTAAGATGCAAGATACAAGATCCACGTAACAAGGATTTTTTTTAAAATTAAAGAAAAAAAAGACAAAGGGTCAACATCTTAAAAAATGATGTTTGCCAAATGAGGGACAACCGGTGAAAAACAAGACTTGAGGTCCATATTCAAATTCTGTTTGCGCAGGAACCACCACCCCTACAAATTATAGGCCTAAATATTATAGGCCTACATAATTATTTTATTGCAACTGTAGTAATTATGCAAGACACACAACTGTGTATGTGCTATAATGCATGGACTTCAAGTCTCATTTTTTTCCATGCATGGCCAAGATTTTTATTATGCCACCAAAGACATCACCTATTATTCATTAGAGTGTGGTTGAAGAACAAAATTTGAGTGTTATTTTAATCTAGTTTTAGTCTGAATCAATTATTGCAGTTCACAAAGATGATGATCAATTGTCAAGACTCAGAAAAAAGTCCATCAGCTTTTTTTTTATTGCTCTTCAATTTTGGTGTAAGGGAGTTTAAATACCGAGCGCTGTGTAGTCAAAGTACATCTAATCCAATGGAAATCAAGCTACACTCTTGATTGTTTTAAATTTTAGGATTGATGACCCATTGGAAAAGAGCTCTAACTGCTAAAATCCATATATGACATGAAGTGAGTGAAAGCATTTCTTACTTAAAGATGTCTTGCCATTGCAGCTTGTCAGGAGTATTGAAAAGAATTCAGTATACTTCCTCCAAATAGTTCGATATTGACAGTTTAAAATCAGTGCTTCTGGTAATGGATCAAAATTAAATTCTATAGTTACTACTACTGATTATCATCATAGAATCAGGATTTACTCTCTAGTGCACTGGCCTCTTAGCTTTGAAGAGAAATCCACTGTAACTATTTCAGTTCCACTTCAAAATAGTTCTACAATTTATCTAATTTCTATCCAGAGCTCAATAGGATTGCTTAAAAACTGACAATATTGTCTAAATGATAGTGACAGTATCATTCTCACAAGTATATAAATGGCATAGTAATATCATTCCTTCTACATTCCAACTAACAGTGGCTCTGTGCAGTGTCCAAACCTGGGTACTCTGAAATCTTAGTTTTCCCCAGCAATTAAGGCTGGGCTCTGTTGTGGAATACGGGCAGTCTGTCTGATCAAGGTTTTGTCACCGTGAATAGCTTGTTGGCCATGCTTTGGCAGCTACTACGGAAGAGGAGGAAAAGGATCTTTTTATCTTTGACATGGCTTCGATGCAGGTTTATAGAAAATCTTTGTACTTCTGTCTGCCTAAACCTGAATTTTCTGCCATTAGTGCTCCAACTTCAGTCCTCCTCTTTGTCTGACAAATAATTTGAGAACCACAGTGACATGTAGGCAATGGTAAGAAAGAGGCCATTATGAGTCATTGGGTCAATAACTGGGGCTAGTGTGCAGTTATAACAACCCACACAATCCACTACTTCAGTCTCTTGGTTACCATCTTTTGTTTTTTACTGTTGTCTTCTGAACCAGGGCTAAAAATTTTTTGTTCACTCTCAAAGATTCAGCTGTTGAATATAAATTTCCTGTGAATGAATGATAAATTTTATACAGTTCTACTATATACTACACCTGCATTACGACAGTGTATTATTTAATCCGGGGGTTTTCTTTAAAAAAACCTTGTTATTCAAAATTAGGATGAAGATTAAACTCATGGTTTCCTGTTTACAATGTTCTTCACATTAAATATATATCTACATTGTCATGCAATTGCTAACTAAAAGGCTGTCTTTCAGAATAGTGAGATTAAACAACACTATTTATTGACAGATTTTTTTTAAGTAATTGTAATTATACAAATAACTGGAGGGGGCTGGGGAATGAAGAGGAGACAGTTGCATAAATTTTTCAAACACGTAAGCCATCATTGTATTATTTGTTTTCCACTGTGTACTTACTACTTACCAATAACAAAAGTTCATTTTTCACTTCTTATCTAAATTCCTAATGAGAATACAGAAGGTGGTGAGTGTTTATTATACTTTTGTTTGTTTTAGAGCCTCTGGCAAATTGTCTACACACACAAAACTACTTCAGTTCACCATATCTCTGCACCAGTTGCAGTAACGTTGGAAACTATTTTAAATATGCAATATTTTCAGATTTTGCTTTGTCATTTGGGAGGTTATTTTACTTATATTAAAGCAGCTGTTATAATCCTATTTTACTTGCATTTTAAGATAGGCAGTTCTATTCTTTAAATAATGAATAAACCACACAATCATATGAGAGTCTCACTGAATTTTTAAGTCAGACTGTTGTGAAGAGCAAAATGAACTCCCCCTATAGTTAATAATTAGCAATGGAGCTGTTGAAAGATTTCAATGTGTCACGGATACCGTCTAATGTTTCATGCAGAACATAGAGATGCCCATGCAGAAACCAGCAGTTGTGAGATCTAGTGGAAAACTTTCATTTGCATCAGAAAACAGCCATTTAAAAAAAATTAAGTTATGAGAACATGCTTTAACTTTTATTTTGGGCTATTAGAGATTTTGACCTCCAGCATAACGTACCAAACAAGAAGCGTCAAATCTGTTAATTTACAGCACAGTTTAAAAATTAGCATGTTTCCTACTGTGCTGTTTCCTTTTTTTAAAAAAATCAGCAATAATGTATAATTTAAAGTGTCAAAAATGCTAGCAAAAGAGGTGGAGTTCCATTCTGCACAGTAATTACGCTGAAACGATAAGCTTTTAATAAGAACAATATAAAATGACAGCTATTTTGTATCTTTTGCTTTTAAGCCTACCATAAACTTGGCATTATACCGCTGTATATATCATGCTTATTGGCTCATTCTACTAAGTACAGTCTTTCTAGATTTTTCCTTCTCATTCACTTTGTCATCCTTCTGCTTCAGATTTAAAAAGTAAAAAGTATTTTCACTAACATAAAACACTGCTAACCAGTTCTATAGGGAATTTAATCGGAAGTGATCAGACGTATTTCACAAAAATACAGATTAAAAATAAGGATTTTGTGATTAAATGCAATAACAATAAAAATTACCAAGCACCAAATAGCAAAATGCTGTCAATGTCTGAATAGTAAAATAAGTAACAATGGTACAAACCTACTAGAAGGAAAGGCAACAAGGCCCTACTGTAACAGAAAAAGACTTGCAAGATTATCTGTTTACTGAACTGTCAAGGCACTCAGTGTTTGTTCAAATGATGATATCCACCTGACTGTAAAAATATTTTCAAAAGAGAAATATTTTCTTTACTTTTTAAAAATCTTACTTGCTTTTCTGCATAAACGATAAAGTTTGTGGAGAACTGTTGAACTTTCAGTGTATAAGTGTCAAAGACAACACTGAGCGTCTAATGGTGACAGGAACTTTATAGAAGCCTCAATGGATGGATAGACAGAAGGAACAGAGGGTAACATTTTCAGAAGTGTCTAAGGCATTAAGGAGCCAATGTCTCATTGATCTTCACAGAATTTAAAATCCTAAGTGACTTAGGAGCTTTTGAAAGTTCTACTCATACTATTCAGTATACAGAATTACCATCATGCTAAGGCAAATTATAAAAACCTGGTGGGTATGAGAAATTCGATAAGAAGATGCAAAAAAAACCCCCCCAAAAAACAAAAAAACACACTACATGAATTGCTACCTTACTGCTTGATTGATCAAACATCTGTTTTAGTTAATGGCTGTCATTACACTTAATAGGTTATCAAACATTAAGCTTGATGATTGTATCATTATTTATTTTCCAACTAAAGACAGAATGATTCAAATGTAGCATATTTCACCTCATAGTCTAATGCTAGAAACCTGAGGGCCAAAATAAATTAAAAAAACATATCTGAGGCCTCACAAGAACTAAAGACTTTAATCATTTTAGTAGAAATAAACAAATGACATCACATTAGCAGACAGCACATCTTGTGCACATCTAGTTTTCTAACTAATAACCAGTTAGTTCCTGGATAAAAAAAATCAGGACCAGATCATCAGATGGTGCAAAATCAGGGTAGCCCCACTGAAGGCATTTTATCATTTCTGAGGATGTGGCACTGTATTTTCAGCCATTTACATATTGCAACTCAAAAAAGAGCAAATGCACATAGAAGCCAACAAAATATTCTATGTACTGTTTGAAAAACATGTGACTGAAATAACTGCAATAATGCCAACAAATATTCACAATGGTCAGGGTGAAATTAGCCATGTTTCTGTTGAAATAATGTCAGCATATTTCCTGTTTCAGAAACACACTCATAAATTGACACAGTGCCCATTTATCTGACTCAAAGGAGCCAATACATTCCCTGAAAAGTTATTAACCTTTAGCAAAATCCAAATCATTGCTTTTGGTGGCTCTGTTATGTCTGCCATGTGTCATTTTTATTAGCTCTCTCACCAAGGGCGCATTCTTTCTTCTTACTATTCAAGGGTAAATGAGAGGGTCCTCCTATTCCTGTAATTGGATAGTGTAAACTCGCCAACAGCTTTTCAGGTTTCAGAGTAGCAGCCGTGTTAGTCTGTATTCGCAAAAAAGAAAAGGAGTACTTGTGGCACCTTAGAGACTAACAAATTTATTTGAGCATAAGCTTTCGTGAGCTGTAGCTCATGAAAGCTTATGCTCAAATAAATTTGTTAGTCTCTAAGGTGCCACAAGTACTCCTTTTCTTTTTTGCGAACAGCTTTTCATAGTTTATGAACCTTTTACTCTCTCCTACCCAGCCCTCCATTTACCATTTTCTAGATGTGCACACACAAATATTTTTAAAAGTCTGCACTGCAGATTTAGGGTAATCAGAATACAGTAGAAATCTGCTAATTCACACTGACTGGGAGACCCATTATGAATTAGTGAATTTGCTTAATTGTTTGTTCACTCAATTTGCAACAATCACAAAATATACTGTACTTGGCAAAAACAACTGATCTCAATGAGATTACTCACATGCTGAAGTACCTTTTTGAACTGGGGGGCTGAATCAGGATTCAAACCTACGTCTTCAGAGATGAAAGGTACAATCCCCCACACTCTCCACAGTTAATGGATTTAAAAACAAAAAAAGTTAAGGCTGAGAGAAGGAGGTCCTCCTTTGACTTTCTTTTGCATGGGAATATCTTGTAATTTTTTATTGAAATTGCTTCTGTAAACTAACCTGTAATAAGAAAAGGAGTTCCTGTGGCACCTTAGAGACTAACAAATTTATTTGAGCATAAGCTTTCGTGAGCTACAGCTCACTTCATCGCTCACAAAAGCTTATGCTCAAATAAATTTGTTAGTCTCTAAAGTGCCACAAGTACTCCTTTTCTTTTTGCGAATACAGAGTAACATGGCTGCTACTCTGTAGCCTGTAATAGTTAGGAAGAGAAAAGCTATAGCAGGTGCTCTCATAACTTATTTTATTAAAATGTGATGAATTCTCATGAATCTTAAATTAGCAATACCTTTCTGCACACTTTACCTTTTTATTTTATTAAAATGGAATTCTTCTTCTTTATGTACAATTTTGTAGAAGTGCATCAATCAAGTTGATAGTCAATTAAATTAATTATTAGTTGATGTGCAGTTAATGTTTGTATTTGATTGATCATTATCAGCTATCACTGAAGCTGAGCTGCGCTTCATACTTTCTTAGATGGAAATGAAGATTTTACAAGTCTTCCTATAGTACAGGGGTGGGCAAACTTTTTGACCCAAGGGCCACATCTGGGTGGGGAAATTGCATGCAGGGCCATGAATGTAGGGCTGGGGCTGGGGCAGGCGCGTGGGTGCAGTGTGCAGGAAGAGACTCAGGGCAAGGGGTTGGGGAGCAGGAGGGATGTGGAGTGTAGGAGGGGGCTCAGGAGGGGGCTGAGGTGCAGGAGGAGGTGTAGCAGGGGGCTCAGGGAGGTGATTGGGGTATGGGGTGCAGGAGGGATGTGGGGTGCTCCAACCCAGAGCCGCTTACCTTGAGCAGCTCCGGGGTGGCAGCAGTGCACAGTGGGGCTAAGGCAGGCTCCCTGCCTGCCCTGGCCTCGTGCTGCTCCCAGAAGCAGCAGCACCATGTCCCTGTGCCCCCTGGGGGAGGGGGCACAGAGGGCTCCATGCACTGCCCTCATCTGCGGCCACCTCCCCCAAGCCCTGTTCCCATTGGCCGTGGCTCCCTGTTCCCGGCCAACGGGAGCTGCAGGGGGCGGTGCCTGCAGGCGAGGGCAGCGCACGGAGCCCTCTGTCCCCCTTCTTCCCCCAGGGGCTGCAGGGATGTGGTGCTGGCTGCTTCCAGGAGTGGCGCGGGGCCAGGGCAGGCAGGAAGTCTGCCTTAGCCCCACGGCACCACAGGGGTGGCAATCCCGTGGGCCGGATCCAAAGCCCTGACAGGCCAGATCCAGCCCATGGCTCTGTAGTTTGCCCACCCCTGGTATAGTACCTGTAAAATTTCTATATCCTGTTGTTAAACCTAAACACAATAATAAGATCCTTGTCAATATAAACATATGACATAAAAACATTAATATGAATACACATTCTTCCATACAACCGTAGCAATCAAACTACTAATATATTGGAAAATTGTTAGAACAGCATTACACATCATTTCCTTTTGGAAAAACATAGTTTATCCCATAGTTTCCTTACTCAGCAGTAATTTTAATTGCCTTATGAAAGTCTAGTTCTTTCAGAAACCTTTTACTACTGAACAGCACTTTTATTACTGCTAAAGAGATCTTATAGTATCATAATGTAGCAATATGCCCTCTGAACTGAACAGAAAATTTTTTGGAATACACTTATTTAATGTTTTCTGAAAGTGTAGTTGAAAGGAACCAGTATTCTCATATTTTTTACAACCATCTGTGACAGATATGACAATATCCTTGACAAAGCTTACTGAAGTAAGTTAAATTTTATTGAAAAAAGTTTAAGTATTTTAGGAATTCATGATATTAAAAATGCAAGTATTTATGTACTATTGAGAGACTGTATGTATTTCCATGGGAAAGGGAACCCTCCAGGTTCTAAGAAAAGTGGCAGGGTGGTTAAGCAAATGCACTTAAATTGTAACACCTCCAGAGAGCTACCACCACCTGGAGAGAAGCTTGGATATACAAGTTCAAACTGAATTCTCCAGAATGATTTTTGGTTAAACAGCCGGAATTAAAACTGACACAGGGCCTGCTTTCTGATCCAGCAAATGGACAGGACCTCTGGTCAAAGGGGGGACCCAATCCAAGGGAAGGGTTGGAAGGACTATAACCAATCAGAGCCCTCACTGGACTTCAGGAATGATCTCTGCTAAGCTTATTAGCATGAATTTAGGTTATTTTATTGTTTTAATATGTTTTCTCTATAATGTTTTCACCTTAGGAAAAGAAGTGTTTGCTTAGAAAGAGATGTGTGGTAACTTATAACTGTTGGAAATTACCTTGCCTCACATTTCTGAGGAGAGAAGGATTTTGGGAAATAACACAGTGGAGGCAGGGAACAGTTCATCCTGGAGAAACCCTGGTCAAAAGGGAGAGAGACATGGGTCTCTGCCTGAGAGAGATGACAGCTGAGGAGCTGGGACCCTAGTTTGGGTACCCTTGCTGGACCATAGAGGGGGAAATACAGATGCAGTTGCCCTGAACTGTAACACCATTCATTCTTGTTTTAGTCACTTGCTATAGAGAGCTCATTGTCAAAGCGCTACCCAAAATGTTAACCGGTTTCATGGGAGTTACGTGCCTAAAATTTCACAGTGAAAATTAACTTATGTCACCTTGAGAAAATGCTTCAGATCAACTCTCATCTGTATCAGCAATGACACAATGTATTTGAAAGTCATTAGGGACAAATCCTGCAAGGTCTTGAGAACCTTCAAATCCCATTTACTCAATGATAATTGAAGGTGCTCATCACCCATAGAATTCAAAGTCAGAAATGACTCTAGTCCTTCATTTAGATAGTTTTCTTATAACAAAGGGAGATGCCTGAACAACGTTTCTGTACCCGCATGATATAACACTATACTTTCAAACCAAAGTATATCCAAAATTTGACTCAGAGGATTGAATTTGATCCTCAGTTGTACCTATGTAATACTATTGCCTTCAGTAGCATGCATGAGTGCAAGTGAGGGCAGAATCTGGCCATTATGAATATGTAAAGCAAGAATAGGATTGCAGTGTGAAGTCAGTTTAACATCCTAGTTCCCTGTTTTGCAAGTATAAAAAGGTACATCTAGGCCAAGTATATAATGCATTTAGCTATTTTAGAATGCATAGAGATTCTCTGTGGTAGATGATTACATTTAAATAAAGTGGACTCAAAATAAGGTCCTCATCTATATAACTGGATTTTGCTTTTTTATAATGAGTTAGAGAGTAATTGTTTATTTTTATAAAGAAAATAGAAGTTATGATTTCTCATGGTAACAGTTTTTTGGTTGTTTTTCCCCTCGTGAGTCGCTGAATAAAGCATTTCTATGACTGAAAAGTTGTTTCTCAAAAGAAATTTGTACATTCTGAACATATACTCAAAAGATTGCCAAGTAAGTATTTAAAAAGGTTATCTATCAGATTTTTGATCATAAGCTTAGTTTAGTTAACAGCAAGAAAAATATCCTCTTCCTGTGAGGGGTATTTTGTTTTGTTTTAAAAAAGATATGCATATAAGCTACAAATTCCAGCAGACCCTGTGACTCATCCTACCAAAACAGTTTAGTTTAAAGTCAATTGGTTATGAAGACAAATTAAATACATTATGGAATCTCAGAGAGATGCCATTCTTGGATGCCCAGTGGGAAAACCTTGCCCATGTGGCCAGGTAAATCAGTCTGGTTGAGGGCTTCATACACCCCAGGACTCCTTCTGAACAGGTCTGTTCCTTGGTCTGTTCCAGGTCTGTTCCATGCAGCATCCATGCTGAGAGGTGGAGGGAGTCAAGGTTGGAGTGTAGGGGCCGACCATGGTCCTGTGACAGCTGGTCCGGGAGGTTGGGCATGGGCCAGGGACAAGCTCATGAGCGTGCCGAACCAATGTTGGTGAGGCCATGCCAGGACAATCATGACAACCTGAGCTTTGTCTCTCTTGATCTTTGCCAGGACTCTGCCGATGAGTGGAATTGGAGGGAACACGTACATCAGGCTCCCTGACCACAACGGGAGGAAAGCATCGGAGAGGGAGCCATTGCTCAGATCTTGCTGAGAGCAAAACCGGTGGCATTTTCTGTTCTGTCTGGTTGCATATAGGTCCGCTTGGGGAGTTCCCCACCTTTGGAAGATCATGCAGGCTACCCTGGATGGAGCAACCACTCGTGGTGAGAGGAGAAGTCCCTGCTGAGCTGGTCCACCAACGCATTCTTGACACCAGGAAGGTGACAAGCTTCCAGGGGAATTTCGTAGCTGATGCCAAAGTCCCATAGATGGAGTGCCTCTTGACAGAGAGTCAACGAGTGCGCTCTCCCTTGTCTGTTGATGTAGAACATCAAGGCTGTGTTGTCCATCAGGACTTGTACCATCTTGCCCGACAGGTGGGGCAGGAAGACCGCGCATGCCAGCCGGACTGCGTGGAGCTCTTTGACATTTATGTGCAACTTTGCCTCCTCTGGGGACCACATTCTGTATCTGTCGGTCACCAAGATATGCACCCCAGCCGAGGTCCGAGATGTGCGACACCAACTCGATGCAGTGAGAAGGGTTATCGAATGGAACCCCTTCCAGGATTGTCCTGCAGTCAGTCCACCGTCGCAGAAAGGTAAGCATCGCCTAGGAATAGTAACAATCTTTTCCAGGGCGTCCCGGGACTGGTAATAGACCATCCCCAGCCATTGTTGCAGGGGCCGCGTCCGGAGCCTGGCATGGCAGACCACGTAAGTGCATGCTGCCATGTGACCCAGGAGACGCAGACAGACCCTGGCTGTAGTCAGAGGGAACATGGAGACTTCTGTGATGAGGTTCGTCAATGTGTGGAACATTTCCAGCAGCAGGAATGCCCTGGTGCAGATTGAGTGAAGGACCGCTCCAATGAACTCTATCCTCTGCACTGGCATGAATGTCGACTCTTTGTTGTTTACCAGTAGGCCCAGAAAGCGGCACATGGCCTGAAGCACTGTGACATCCCTTTGAACTTAAGACCTGGAGCTGCCCTTGACAAGCCAGTCATCGATGTACGGGTAGATCTGAATACCCCAGCGCCTGAGGTAAGCCACTACCACCAACATGCACTTGATAAACACTCTTGGTGCTGTTGGCAGGCCGAATGGGAGGACTGTAAACTGGTAGTGGTGGGCCCCACTGTAAACTGGAGGAAGCATCCGTGTCCTTGAAAGATCGCTATCTGGAAGTATGCGTCCTTCAAGTCAAGGGCAGCATACCAGTCTCCTGGATCCAGGGAAACCTTGCAGAACTTTACTTCTTTAGGTACTTGTTGATGTTTCGCAGGTCCAGGATAGGCCATAGACTGCCCTTGGCCTTTGGGATTAAAAGGACGGGGAATAGAACCTCTTGTTCCTGTACTTGAGAGGAACTTCTTCCATCGCACCCAGCTGTAATAAGCCTTTTCCTTCTATGCAAGGACTCTTGTGAGAGGGGCCCCTGAAAAGGGATAGGGAAGGCAGGTGGGAAGGGGGCATAGAAAGGAACTGGAGGGTATAACCCTGTTCCACCATGCTGAGGACCTATCAGTCCAAGGTTATAGCCTTCTAGGCAGGGAGGAAGAGGGAAAGACAGCTGGAGAACACAGGGAAGGATGGATCCAGGGAATAGTCTGGTAGGTCGCCTTTGGGCTCACCCTCAAAACAACCGTTTGGCCCCCTGCTTATTACAGGTCGAGCCCGACCGGCCAGAGGGTGGAGGCGGGTGGCTTGGGCAGTGCTTGTAGCCCTGGGCTCATTTATGGGGCTGGTCCTGCCATGGCTGACTCCCCTGGCTCAGCGGCTGCTGCAATTTGAACTACTTATGCGCTGGGGCTGGGACGTAGAGACCAGAGTTTTTAAGATGGTGCGGGAGTCCTTGAGGCCATGCACTCTGCTGTCTGTTTGCTCTGCAAATAGGGCCTGGCCATCAAGGGCACATCCTGCAATGACTGCTGAGCCTCAGTGGACAACCCAGAGAGGAGCAGCCAGGAGGCTCGCCGCATGGAGACAGCAGAAGCCATGGTGGAGGCAACAGCGTCCACGGCATCTGACGCTGCCTGGAGGCCCACCCTGGCTGCGCTCATGTCTTCATTGAGGATCACTCGGAACTCCTTCTTGGAAGCCTCAGGGAGCGACCCTTCGAACTTGGCCATGGCTTGCCACATATTGAAGTCATGGAGGGCTTGGTGGTTGGTCACTCTCAGCTGAAGGCTGGAAGACAAATAAACCTTACATCCAAGCGGGACCAGGAGCTACTATGAGCTGGTTGCCGGAAGGATTGCCCTGAGTACGGCGACGTTCCTTTTGGATAAGGGTGATGACGGCCCAGTGATGGGTGGTCGATGATACCTGATCAGTACTGGGATTGGTACCAAGCCTTTGAAGATGGTCGGGGCTGGTCCCAAAGTTCTTGCCAGGTGACATGTGCCTCAGAGGGTCTGCGCCAAACTACTGGCGAGGTACGCCTCTAGTCCCTCGATCAGTGCCCCTGTGGTGTGGGGACCAAAGAGGGCTCCACTGAGTCTGCCTCTCCCATCCTGAGGCGGGACGGCTGCGGGTGGGCGAACACTGGTGGGATGTCTGTCTTGATGGGGAATGGTACTACTGAGGCAGGGACACACACATAGGTCTTAACGCGGTCCCCCCAGACCAGGTTACCGCAGCAGCAGGTGAGGGCGGCACTGGGAGCATCAAGATCTCCTGAGCTGCTTGAAGGGCTTTAGGCGTCAACGGCACCTGAAGCTGGCCGGTGACTGCACTGCTATCTGGAGTCACAGGCAAGGCATGGGATGGGTGCACCACTTGACTTAAACTGGGGCCTGACTTCCCAAGGGGGATGTTGAGCTGCCTGACACAGGTCTTGTCTCACTCAGTGCCCTCTTCTTTCCTCTGCGGGAGGTAGGAGATCTTCCCCTCACAGTCTTTTTCAGCTTCTTGACCAGAGCTTGACGTGGAGGGAGACCGGTACTGGCTCGTGGACGGCGCCAGAGGAGCACTGCGCATGGAGGCTATGGTGCTCAGTGCGGAATCCAGTGCCAGAGTGAGTGCCAACTCCATTAGGAGCGCTCTTAGAAGATTATCACGCTTCTTCTTCATCCTAGGTTTGAAGGACATGCAGATACGGCAATTGTCACTTATGTGCTCCTCGCCTAAGCATCTTAGGCAGCTGGTATGTGGATCGCTGATGGGCATAGACTGTTTGCAGCGATTGCAGGGCTTAAAGCCTAGGGACTGGGACATGCTCTGACCCTCGGCTGGGTCCCATTGGGGACTAACAGAGAATTTGAGAACTATTACTAAGGGTAACTAAGAAAATGACTAACCATATATAGCTATTTTACAGGATTTCAAAGTTTGCAAGAACAGAGAAGAAATCAATGCTAACTGAAGCAGCAGACATTCCAGCACCATCACTGGTAGCAAGAAGGAACTGAGGATGGGGGGAGTCAGCAGTGCCCCTTATATCACGCCATGCGGGCGCCACTCCAGAGCATGTCAGAGTCGGTCCCCTATGGATACTGCTGAGGGAAAAACTTCTGGCATCGGTGCATGTGGGGAACACACACACCTAATATGGAATGGACATGAGCAAGCACTCAAAGAACTAGGCAAATATCTAGATGAGCTACCTACCCCCTGGAAGACCTCTACATAGCCCCAGGGATATGTGTACCACTGATTAAGAACCACTGGTCTAGATCAATTTAATTTTAGCTATTTAGATTATTTTAACGCATCAGCCCTTTTGAATGTTTACCAGCCTTCCAAATACAAAGTTACAAGTAATGTTTTACAAGTCTGCCATAACAGATGCATGTAAAGCAATCTGTCATAATTTAAGTAATAGTTAGAACTCTTGAAAAAGCTTATGCATCTTGGATGAAAGTCAGTATTAGTATTTCAGTGGTTTTACCCAGTGGTAATATTTAATTGTGTCTGTCTAGTATTTGTTCATTGCATAGTCAGATTAGCTAAAACTCCATGTATGACAGTTACAAAGGAATATATTGAGCATTGAGCATTTGAATTATGGTAGTACCTAGAGAATCCAATGAGGGACTGAGGCCCCAGCATGCTAGATACTGTACACATGTATTAGAAAAAGACAGTCACTGCCCCAAGGATCTTATAAGCTTAGCATATAACAAGAGACAAGTGAATCAAAACAAGAGGAAGGAAGAGTGGGAGGAAGAGAAGGGTGACAGTAACACCACCCACGGTAATACAACAAGTGGCAATCCAGCACACCAATTGCCTAGCTATTGAGAAAAATCAGCTAATACAACTGTCTGATAGCTACAGAATAGCTGAAAACACAAAAATTTAAGAATCATTAATACCACTATTGCATTTTTAAAAAATTGTGATTACGTACTGGGGGGGGAGGGGAGGAGATGCAGCTTTTTCTGAGAACAGAGGGTAAGTAATAATGAATTTATGGCATCTTATTTATGCTGTATCTCACTTCAGTAAAAATATAACAAAATGACCTTCACGGGCTTCTGATAACTAATTTCTATTGAAGAACAGATTATTCAAAGGGCAACTACTGTACGGTGTTGCCACACCCAGAAGAAGCTTCCCTGCAATAGCTTAATGGGTGCCAGAAAAAGGCACCCACTTTACTGCTCTTCCACAGAGATGCACATGTCCTGCTGCTTAGGCATCTCAGTTTCAGTACATTGGTCTAATGGATGCCTGCTAATTTATGTATATGGCTGCCATTGGGTGGCTGCATATAGTGCAGCTCAGTGCCCCCAAATGACGATAATTTTAAAAGGCACACTCTCCTTCCTTCTACTTCTCATATAAATTGATTTATTGTCTAACAGAATTATTTACACCCCTCGCCCCATGCACACACACTCAACTAGGCCCCAAATCTGTGGTCCGGATTCAGAAGCAAAAGGTTAATGAGACATGTGAGGGCCACCACCTCAGTAATGTAAGTAGATACTGGAATTTAGGAGAAACATAAGTTTTCACCAGAGGCAATGCACGATGACACAGCAGTATACAAAAACTTAAAACACAATCTGCTGTCTAAATGGCACAGACGTTGTGTGTACTCCAAAATTACCAGCAAAATATCAGCGTGAGGTGGTGTTCTATGGTCGGTGCTGCAATGGTAGCATGTCAGGAAATGTATTACAGGCATCTTTAATGCAATAGAAACATTTGGTAAGGAAGCTACATTTATGGTGCAGGTAGTCTGGCATGGAGCATATTGGCACACACCTTCCTGCGCCGCCTCCAGGGGCTCCGATATGACCGATAGTTCCTTTATCTCTATCTGAGAGGTCTTCCGCGAGACCTCTCCGGGCTGCCGGTCTTCTACCAGGACCTCCTCTGGACCTGGAACCTGTTCACAGCGACCAGGTCCGTGGCGGCCTCCGTGGGGGGGAAGATCTCCTCGCAGAGCCCCTGCTACACAACACCCAGCTCCATGTGCAGGTGGCAGAGTCCCCCTCGGTGCCCCGGAGGTTGGTCCTGGCAGAAGTCACCAGAGTCGGAGACCTCCTGGACTATGACCGGGGAGACTGGCTGGATCCCCTGACGCTCACTCAGCGCATGGGCTCTCCAGACCTCGTAATCCCCTGTGCGTACTTCAGGAGGTGAGGGCCGCTTTGCCGCCCGCTGCTCGGGTTTACCTCAAGCGGGTCCCAAGGGAGGGCGTGCCCCGCCCACCCTCCACGCCAGGCCCTCCGGACCTTTTCATCGGGCCCCTGCCCCGTGGACCCAACCAACCCTCCCGCCCCTTCACCGTGAGCTGGCTACACAAGCTGCAGCCAGTCCGTTTCCAGACCGTGCCAAGGAAACATCTATACACACTCATGCTCTTCACCCTTCACGTCCTCACCCTCGCTTCCCGCCCTGACACAAAGTGGTGGGACCTCCTGCCACCCCTAGAGGGTGAGGAGCCCCGGTGGGCCAGCCTCTATTCCACCTTGGTCCCAAGGCCCGCCAGGGATATCAATTGGCGGCTCCTTCATGGAGCCGTGAGCACGGGTGTGTACTTGGCACAGTTCACCCCAATCCCGGACACCTGCCCCTTTTGCGTGAGGGAAACCCTGGCACACGTCTACCTGGAGTGCACCAGGCTGCAGCCTCTATTCCGGCTCCTCACAAATACTTTGTTAAGATTTTGGTTGCACTTTTCCCCTCACCTTCTTATCTATGCACTCCCTGTCCATGGTCCCACCAAGTCATGGGACCTCCTGGTCAACCTCCTCCTGGCCCTGGCTAAAGTGGCCATCTATAAAACCAGGGTGAGGAGGTTGGCCGATGGAGTTTCCTGTGACTGTGGGGCGTACTTCCGATCCTCCGTCCGTTCATACCTCCGGGCAGAGTTCCTCTGGGTGGCGTCCACTGACTCCCTTGATGCCTTTGAGGAGCAGTGGGTGCTGTCCGGGGTTCTCTGCTCGGCGTACCCGTCCGGTTCCCTTTGTTTGACCCTTTGACCGCACTCCTGTCCCTGTTGTTCATTAGTTGTCCCCCGTAATTATTAGTCTTTCCAGGTCCTGTGAACCCCCCTCTTAGGCTTCGCCCGCCCACTTCCTGGATAGAAAAAAAAACAAAAAACCTCTCTCCTGTAGCCATCTTGGCTGATCCTGTCACAGTAGATAACACCATTTTTAATTTTAATAAGAGCGCTATACTAATCCAACACCACTTGCTCACTTGCCTTTTAAAAAATGCCCCACTGGTTTTGTAACAATAGATGATTGATTCAGTATCAATGGTGTTCAATGTCTGCTATGAATGAGATCTTTGCACTTATTAGACTCCTGTAAAAATAGCCAGACCTAAGTTTCCGCAGCCTTTGTGTATTAGCTGTCTTTTTGTACTAGCTCTGAATGTGACCTACCTGGCTGTGTCCCAACCATTCAACATTTCCACAAAGCCACACCCTTTGCTGCATCTCTGGAAGACAGTGATATCACTCTTGGTATAAATGTTCTCACACTAGCTTCTGCTCTTGTACATATCCGCCCAGCCAGCATGCCACTCTTTCCTCCTCCTACCATCAGTACAGATTCTGTAGCTCCATGCTCAAGCAGCTCTGAATTTGTCTCATTAATTTGATCACTGATTTTACTTACCTCTGTCCAAAGTCTGACTCAAATTCTCACTGATGATTTAATGATGCTGTAAGTTACATACTGGATGTAAATTAGTCAGAAAATGGATGTAAATGAGTGTTAAGTGGCAAAATGTAACTAGCATTAAACTGCCATTTCTTGGGTATGCAAAATGAGTAACTTGCTACTGAACTAGACCCCAATCACATTAGAAGTTTGGTTCATTATTTCAACTAGGAGAGGTGGGTAAAGCAGATCCTCAGCTTGTGTAAATTGCCATACTCCATTGGCATCAAAATGAGCAGGTTCCCACACTCCTCTCAAGGATCTCAGGTTTGGTGATCAGGTGTGTTGTTCTTTGCAAGACCTCGTATTTAACAACCGTAACCCCCAAGGAGATTACATAGATTCCTGGGACTCTTTCTGCGGGCAGCTCAGGGAGAGGCGCACTGTCCCTGGTAGGGATGGGGAGCCAAGGCAGACTCAGAGTCCGCCCAACAACCAATAGGGAGTGAGAGGCCCTCCCAGGGAGAAGCCATTTGGTACTCAGTCTAGAGCGAGCCAGGAAAAAGGTAGGGAGTGGCTGTGTGGGGAGCTGGAGAGTCCCAGGCCTGCATGCAGGGTTCCCCCTGAGAACAGGCCTCTATGGACCTGAGAGCATATTCCTCAGCTGGGTTTTTTCCTTCCCCACTGATGATTCCCAATTTGTAGCATTTGCTGGGAAACTTCCCAGCCAGGCTGAGTTCGCCCTCCAGCTCCCTAGGTGAGACCAGTCACCACATGGTCAGCTCTGCTCTGTCTGCTAGTCCAGGGACTAGCTGCCTGCTGAGTGTGTGACTGGAGGCTGGGCTAGGAGGCTACCATTTGGATGTTAGTGTAGTTGTGTAATCTACGCCTTGAGCCCTGCACCCCTTTGTGGTGAGGGGAAATCCTGGGAATGACGCAGCCTGATTCCTGCCTGAGGAGGATCCCTGCCAGCAGAGAGCAGCCCCTCTGCAGTGACTGAGGAGTCCAGAGTCATCTTCAAACCTGAGGATCATTCATGGAGTTTGTGAGTGCACCATCATTTAGTTAGTTAGTCAGGGAATTTGTTCTGGGGACCCCCTACTCCCTTAACTGTGTCCTCAAACCAGGGAGTAAGGGTTTGAGGATTTTATAACCTGCTGCATATTACACCTGTGGATGGATTTACCACCTTCTCCCACTGTGAGTCCTTTGGGCTGTACTGAACCCTGTCAGCCACGCTGCTAAACCACTGCAGAGAAGAATTTTGTGGTTATAGGTCATCAAGGGCCCCAGCAAAGTATGTGTACCAGCGGGACCCTAATTTTACATTTGCTACATCAAGTCACGGGTATTTGCAGTGTGGGCACCGGTGACCCTAAATATAGTGTTTTACCCTGTTATGTTGTATTTGTCTCCTGTTTAATATAATTATTGTGTTGAATATATTTTTATGTGCTTGTGTTATTTCTTGGAAGTCTCCAACTATCTGGCATGTAAGTTGGGATTACTCTGTACTTAGAATTTTCCGCCCAAGCTGCCCTGGTGACCCTGCCAGGAAGGAGCGAGGGAGGTGGAGGCACTGCCAAATAATTTCATAGGAAAAAAAGAAAGAAGATACACCCCGCTGAGTGGGTGGCGGAATCCGAAAGAACCCAGATCTGTCCATCAAAACCTGTAAGCGGATTGGCATTAAAGGAGATAACCAGGTGGAGAGGGGACGCTACACAACAATAATATTATTTGTATTCAAGTGTTTCATAACAGAAACTAGAGCCTGTTTTAAGCTGCAACATGCCACTGTCTGATCCTTCCCTGCCGCAATCTAGAGCTCTGCTTTCCAGAATGAAAGCATTTGGTTTCTGCAGCCACACCCCACAGCTTTGCATAGCAGTGACAGCTGCTCCACACAACAGGCACTCTCTTCTAGTGAGAGATGAAATTAATAATTGCTGTATTAGTAATGATTAAAATTGCCCACAATAAAATAGTACTTCTCAGCCTATTCAGCTGATGAGCACAGATTCTGCTGAGCACTGCAGTATCTGAGCTAATGAGAATCTATTCATTCTCTTGGGAAATCTTAATCTAAAATTACCTGCACCCCAGCACAAGAAGCAGTACCAAGCACTTTTTAAATTCACTTCCTGTTTAAGACTTGTTTCTACATCAATACTGTGAGAAGAATCTTCCCTTCTGAGAAATGAGAAGACTTCTTGTTCATATAAAATGGAAATAAAATTCAGCAGTCGTGGCTAAAGCACAACTTGAATAAATGTGGATCATAATATTAACAATTAGTCTGTGAAGTAAACTGCTCCACAGGCAGAATTAAAAAGACATTTAAAAGTCTTCAGGCTGTGCTGAACTACATCTAATATAGGAGCTGAAAATAGAATTAAAGTTGTTTATCCCTTTAATCACAGACACAAACTACAGAATTAAGTTTCCCTGATGTTACAGCTCTAAAGACCATTGCTGGAGCAATACATCCTAAGTTAAGTAAAGATGCATATCAAGCAGCAAGATTTATATCCTTTCTAACAAGTAGAACCTATATCAATGGGGACTACAATAATTAGAAAACTTGTTTATTATTCTATGAAAAACAGTTACACATTACATTTTGTTTTTTAAGAATAAAAATGGAGAAATATCCTATATGAGTATGTGTGTGTACATATATACACACACACATGTACATGTGAATACATACAAGATGTTCCTCAGTTTTTATTCTTGAAAATATTGTTTAGATATAAACTATACCATACTAAATGCTGCTGTTTGGAACAAAAAAATTAAGTTCAAGTCGATTTTTGACAACTGACTGGCTGAAAGAATCAGTACATTCTCCTCTCTTTTTAAAGTTGATTTGCAAAATAAATTGTACAACAGTAAAATCATTGCATAACTATTGAATGCTTTGAACTAATTTTTCACATCCTTAATTGCACAAAGAAAGAAAGCCCAGTAACTTATCAACAAGGAATACCTTACACTAAGACTTGAAGGATGGTTTTGTAGTTAAGGGACTATGTTGGGATTTAAGAGATCTGGGTTCAAGTCCAGGTTCTGCCAGGAACACACTGTATCACTTTGCATAAGTAACTTAATCCTTTAGTGCTTCTGTTTTCCTTCTGTAAAATGGAGATAACACTTCCTTTCCCCCTCCCTCTCCCATCTATTTAGACTGTACACTTTTTCAGAGAGGAATTGTCTCTCACTATGAATATGTACAACACATACTACAATGATACCTGATTAACGTTGAGGCCTCTAGGCCCTACAGTAATACCAATAATAAATATTACTACTGCTATTAATAATAATGAGCATTTTCAAAACAAGCCACTCAGTACAGAGGGGGAGAAAACCCAATGTTCAATGCAAGGCTCATTCAATAATATTTTAAACATAGGGTTAAATATATAAAAATAACATTTTAGGGCCACAGTGACCATCACAACCCTAAACTGTCACAATTGAGAGTGACTGCATGGAGAAGAAAATTGTTATTTGATTACAAGAACTATAATGAGCCTTCCTTTGATATTTTTAAAAACTGAAGTCTTTGAATCAGGCCACCACTGTGGGAAGGAGGTAGGTGGTAGCACCTCATCCATCCACCCCTGGCTTCCATCACTTCCTCAGCAGCCCCAGGAGGAGCGCTCCCAACAGCTGCTTCCCCTTCTCAGCTGCAGCTGTTCAGCAGCTCCTCAGCTGGTCTTCTGCTGCATGGGAAAAGGAAGAGAGACTGTAGCTCTGGCTGCTCCATTTGCTGCGTCCCTGCCAGGATGTGGATGTCCCAAGGAGAGCAGAACAGTAGCTCAACTGGCTGTACCTGAACTTGGAGGAGCACATAGTGAAGATGGCTCCCCTCTCCACACAGGGCAACCCTGGAGAGTCAGGGTAAAAAAAGAGAGTCTGAGAAGCACCAACCAGTTAAAGCACCCTACTTCTCTGCCCAAAGCACTGGTTCATGTTGGAACAGTCTCAGGGCTATTCTAATTTACTCCAGCTGGCAACTCTCCCTCAAGACCCATATGCCAGCTGAGAATACCCAGAGTGCCCTGAGAATACCTACGGGCCCTGATCCAGCTCCGCTGAAATCAATGAGTCGTTCCACTGATGCCAGTGGTGACTGGATCAGGCCCACAGTGCTCATTGTGCAAACACCACTGAAGTCCCATACCTTTGTGTAGGTGCTGTGCCTTTATCAGGGCTGCACAGAAGAAGGTGTAAGGAGGTGGCTGTGCAAAATCTATGCCCACTGGGGACTTCTGAATGCTGGGTTAAGAACTAGTAGATTTCTGCTTGCCTAATGCTGCCTGTCAGCAAGTCAGGGTAGGCAATCTGCCACTAACTGTTTATTATGGCCCCGTGATATTTTTGAAATAATGTGCTTGGCCATCATGCTGAAATGGTTTATCTTAGGGCCTGATCTTGCAAACATTTCAGCACATATACTTATTGCCATTAGGCTGCTCACCTTCAGTGGCTTTAACTTCAGACCCCTGAACTGTACCTTTTCACCCTACTACATCTGCCTTACATTGAAGGATAGTATTGCTTTAAGTAGCCTTTTCATTAGTCAAACAAACCAATTAATTAAAATGCCTTCAAACAAGCCCATCACTTCTGTTCAATGAAATAAAATAACTAATTACTTGATCGTACTTATTTTTTGGCTGAAGTGCACTATTCCTTTAAACGTCAATATTCTAATAAAAAGTATGGCAACTTCATGTTCAAAACATCAGCTTCTGATTTTAAACTAAACCAAGATTTATTGGATCCTACAGTATAGTACTGATTAGACAAATGAACATTAATGTACTGTCTTAGATAGCAGATTCTAATGCCATCAGAGGACTAAATTGGAGTTGAATAGAATATGTAACACCACACTGGAAAAGTTGTCAACAACTTCTACAGAACTGTTCAATCCTATTAAATTTAAAGCACAGTTCTAGCCCGACAAGTGACCTGAAACTGGTATTGTGAAGTTCGCTGTATATTGCATCTCACAGTTTCCATAGCAAGTTTTCTCCATCCCCCAGTAGAGAGATTAACTACCAGCCCTGCAAATTCAAACTGAGTATCTTCCCTTCTCATGCATCATTTCTAGTAGTAAGATGCTGCAGGCCAAATTAAGCCTTCAGCTATACCTGTGCAATACAGCTGTCTTCCAGTTATGTTCTCAAGCCCTGGTCCAGCTCCACGGAAATCAATGAATCCATTGATGCGAGTGGGGCCTGGATAATGCCCTCAGTGCTCATTGTACCACACTACTGAAGTCCAAAACCTTTGTGTATCACAAAAAGCGATTTCTCTTTTTCACCTCAATAAAGTATGAAGTCTGCTATCCAGAAACCTATTCACCACAATAATATTTAAACTTCAAAGTCTAGCTCTTTGAAGAAATTTACCTGGATAAACACCACTTAATCATATGGTGTTTAAACCTCCACTCAGCAATCTCCATCCCCCCAAGAGATTAACAAACATCATTGTAGGGCTCTGTGATGGGGTACACTAGGCACTGTTTCTCAATGACCAGTTCATGGACCAGCACCAGTCCCTGAGATTTCCCTGAAACAGTTTAGGAAGGCAGCAAGCCAGTCCCTGGTATCAAAAAGGTTTGGAAATATTGTGCTAGGCCCTTCGTGGCCCCCTGCTGGAGGTCTCATGGTCCTACTACACCCCACCCCAGGAAAGGAACAATGAAGGTGGGTCCTCCAGGCCGTCCTAGAAAGGCTGTGACTTGGCTGGCAGGCTGAGCCACCAAACACCTGCTAGTGAGGTCAGCAACCTATAGAGGGAGTACAGGAGTGGGGGAAAAGATTGCAATACCACACCCGACTGCCAGGAGGCAGTCAGGAGGTGAGTGTCCCCTGTCACAACCTCCGAGTTACATTCAGTCCTGCTCATCTGAAATGGGGAGTGATGCAATATAGGACCAAAGAGAAGGAGAAAGGATTTAACCCTTGTAGGACACCTGAGAATTCTTCATAAAGTTAAGGGAGGTGGGGAATCCTTCATGGCAAGGACAAGGCACCCAAGAAAGAGAAAAGAATTACAGGGATAGGAGAGATTGCAGCAGAAGAGAAGATTATCTTTGATTCAAGAACAGAATTTTCAACTTGCTGCACAACATGTCTGTGTGTTACTTTAGTTTTTCATCTGATGCATATTTTTCTTTTTAAATACAAAAAAAGAGAAATCTTACACACACTTTTTTTTTACAATTATTATGAATCCAATGCTCTCTCTATTCATTATTCATTTATGGCTTTGGTATTTTATCTTGTAAACAACTTGTCACTGAAAAATCTTTTGAGAAGTGCCAGGTGACCTTTGAGATACCTTCTTGAGAGACATAATTCTGAAATACAATTGTGCAATAGACTTTACACACTGATGACATACTGGGTAAATTGAACAATTTTAAAAGGTCAAGGTCAACAGTTCTTTCTGGGCATTCCGGTAATAGAATTGATCCAGGAATAAATCGTGTTTCTTTTCAAGCAGATACACTGAATGAAACCGTGCATATTTGTTGTGCTGTCATTTTTGCAGATGACATATCAGGGACACTAAATGCATTATAGAGAAAACCGGAGATGCCAAAAGTTTGACTTGAAAGTGGTGCAATAAACATTAAATAGTATGGAAACATCAGTAATATCTAGTTATGAATAAAAGGAACCTGAAACCAAATACATTTGAATCAAATACATCAGAGACAGTTAAAAGGTTCTTCTCTTCCTAAAACAGAACAACTAAATCACAACCCCCACTAGAATCCACAGGATAAAACACACCCACAAGACACTATAAATATCCCTCAAGAAATCTCCCCAGGCATAAAACAAAATGAACTCCATCCCAACATCTGCCTGGAATAATCAAGAAGTGGCTGAATTATTTTTACTTAGTGGCATTCAGTACCACTGAGTAGAGAGAGTCCTTACTTTTAAACATGAAAATATGATCCAATGCCATTAGCAGCCTTTTAAATAAAAGGTACAAATTGCACCCTGCTGCTGATTTACAACCATGGTACTCCAGTTTCATGCAAGTGTAACTCCATTGAAATTAAGAGTTAAACTGGGGTAAAATGGAGTAGTGCAGTGGTGAATCAGGCTCAGAGTAATAGGCCCAATTTACATTACCATTCTATAATAGTATATAATACTCATTGTGTGCACAGTGAAATAGATTAGACAATATATCATACAGCTATCAGGGATATGGAGAGTAATGCTTTCTCATAACCTGTTTGATATACACCTTCAGTAGTGGTTGACTGAAATTATGTAAATCTTGAGAAGACTGTATTTTCAACACCCTTCTCCCCGAAGAAAGAAAGAGAAGAACACCTTTTGCTCCGGACTTTTGTGCTTTTTCATTTCAAGCACACTTAGATACCATGGTGATAGACGCTATAGAAAAATTTAAAATAGATAAAGTAGGATTAAGGCTGTTTAACAAGCATCTTCCCCTGTGGGTCAAGGACTTATTAAATGTAGATGCTGAGGACAAAATGCCAGGAAGTGTAAATGCTTCTAAAAGCTGCTGCACTGTAGCAGATAATTAACTAAATTTAGCCCGAAGTCTATGTTGGTTTCTGAAGTATAACACTGGCAGACAGCCTCCAAGGAAGAAAGTCCACTGGAAGCCACCAAAGAATGCAGTGCTTAGTACATTCCCTGAGCAGCACCAGTGACATGACTCCTATAAAGACCCCATGGGATTTTTAAATCGTCTCTTCCATGGTAGAAGCTCTAGAGGAGTACAGGCAGCAGTGACCGTGGCTTCTTGAATCTGCCAGAGAAACAAGGTCAAGCTGACAGGTATTCCAGGGGGAACGTCATTTACACCTGCCTACATCAGTACATAGGTACATATTGATACAAACCCACCCAGCTTTTGCAATTACTGGATAACAGAGGATCTTTATGGCATTATCTAAAATGCAACACTTATTCCTTTGGTGGTGTAATTTAGTGACTCAGGCAAATTCTGTACTAATTTACCCCACCCTCATCTTATACATCTCCATTGGCTTTGGGGTTGTGCAAGTTGTGAGGGCTGAATGTAGTATAATTTAGGCCTATAATCAATTACTTACCCCTTATTATTTGACATTTAACTAAATGCCTAATATATGTTAGCCATCTTGGGGCAAATCCTGTCCTTTCCTCCACAGGGATGGGAGAGGGGAAGAAGGGAGGGCCCCTTGCTGTGACTGGTTCTGCTGTGCTGTGGTGGGTAGGATTTGGGGGCAAGGTGTCACCAATGACGTGTGTGCTTGCCTCTCCCATATGCCAGCACAGAGCTCAGTACAATGGTGGCTCCTTGTGTGCTAACACACAATGGATGGATTAAAGTGTTCCCAGGGATCCACTGCTACATGACACTTCCTCTACTTATCCCTTTGTGGGACGTTCCTTCAGGACACAGAGGTTACTGGATTCAGAGTAGCAGCCGTGTTAGTCTGTATTCGCAAAAAGAAAAGGAGTACTTGTGGCACCTTAGAGACTAACAAATTTATTAGAGCATAAGCTTTCGTGAGCTACAGCTCACTTCATCGGATGCATTTGGTGGAAAAAAAAGAGGTTACTGGAGCATCTGAACTGCAGAAGTGGTAGGTGTAGGTGAGAAAGGATTGGAGGTAGATTCCATCTGCTTGCTTCTTCATCGCGGAGTCTGATATTCTAGCTGTACATTGAAGGGAAGATGTGGGCCTTCATGAAATGAAAAAGTGAAATGACCACTGGACAGATCACTGAAATCTTCAGTTATCTGGAACAATGGCTGATTTGACAGCAATACTGTTGTGCATAAATATATAAAGAGGACACACTAGTGGTCATTTACACTGCTATGAAGAGATCCTGCTCCAATATTTGCACAGGAGTAATAGACAATCTCTCAAATCACCCCTCCCTGTAACTATATAGCTCAGGGCTGGATTTGTGTTCTTAGATATGTTTGAAATACTGATGTGAAATAATATGGCAAAAGTATTGTAGATTCACAAATTAATTTAAGGAATGTTGATGGCGAATAGAATCTCGTAGGACCAAAACCTGTTCATTTATAGTGTTTAGCCATTGATTTCAGCAGTAGCAGGTTTTGGTTAAATTCTATAGCTAGACATATGCATTTGAATACACTTGATTTCACCTCAGTGCAAGATTTGGTCTTCAATATGCTGAGGAAAGAAGATTGATTTTTTTAAAATAAATAAGAGTACTTTCAAAAAATAATCTGTTCATAAATAGTCATTTGGAAAGTTCAGTAACATCCCCTGAGAATGGAGTCTAACATGTAGTAATGGGGGGGAAAAAAGGAAGCTTCTTTTTTTTTTTTCTGTTTCTTGTCAAAGGCAAAATTGTTTCCAATCCACAATGTACAATCTCTGCTGCATATTCTGCAGTTCCTAGGCAAGCAAAGTTTGACCCACTGACATCAAAAGTAGATCTGCAAGGAGGCAGAATGGAAAATATGCAAAACAGTTCCACAAGCTGTCTCTAATAACAGAATTTTGCCTTAAATATCTAGCAACATGTTCACTGAAGAACTTATCTGGGTCATATTTAAAAACTGAAAGTTGGCTGTTGTATAACTCTGTTCAAAGTGTATCTTTAGAACTGTACTTAATTCAGTTTGAAAATAGTTTCAAACATATTTAAAACAAAGGTAGGAAATGGTAAGAGAAATGTAAATAATTAAAGTGACTTCTTTTGACACACAGACAGGAAACCATGTTTTAGTTTCTATATCCTGAGTTGAAGAAGCTTCCTTTGTGAGCAACATTTGATAGATAATGACTCAGCTCATTCAAAAGTATACAGATGTTAAGGGAATGTTAAGTGAAGATTAAAGGCCTACTTTAACTCTATAAAGGCTAGGAAATTGAGTATGAAACTCCAGTGTTAATGTGACTTACTCTATTCAAGTGAATAATATTAGTAAATGTGACCAGTGAATGCCGTTTCCTAACATATTGGGTGCAATAGCAGCATTGAGAAGTTAAAGATAGAAATCATAGTGTTTACTCTGGTTATTGCTTTTTGCCAGTTTGAGTCAGACCCTTAGGGCCAAATTTTCAAAAAGTGAAAGCAGACTTATGCTTGATTTAAAAAGGGTGTGCACCAGCATTCACCTTGGTATGCATTTGCATTTTCTGCATGTGCAGTCACCTTCCATTTCCTGAAACTTCTTCATGTTGTTTGAAAATTAGTTATTTGAAATATTCCTGCAGAACATCACTACCAGTTCTGAACAATGAAGATATTCAGCAGTGTACTCTTAATTGGCAACACTCGAGGTAGTAGTAGTTGTAGTACCAGGTATCTTGGTCAGTACTGGGTGCATTTTCTCCAAGCAATGAATACTAGCTTATTTAAAACAAAACAACAAAAACAAATGAAAAAAACCACATCCCAACATGAAATTGCAAGAAAGTTGGAGCTGCTAGTCTGTCATGTCAATGTAATTTCTAGACAACATTAAATCTATCCAGTAAACTGGAATTCTCACTTTTGTATTTACTCCCTATTTAGATCCTTTAAAACAAGTTTATTTACCCCAGATGCTACCAAGAGTAACTGAATCTATAACGAATTCATCTGATGAAGTGAGCTGTAGCTCACGAAAGCTTATGCTCAAATAGATTTGTTAGTCTTTAAAGTGCCACAAGTCCTCCTTTTCTTTTTGCGAATACAGACTAACACGGCTGCTACTCTGAAACCTATTTCTAGTTGGGTTCTGCAGGAATCAATACTACACCCGATACTAGTCAACATTTTCAACAATGATTTGGATGCAAATATAAAATTACTCCTGATAAACTCTGCAGATTACATGAAGATTTGTGAAATGATAAATAATGAGTAGGACAGGGCCGTCGTAGGACAGGGCAGTCATACAAAGCAATGTGGATCACTTGGGCCCATTCAAGCAAACTGCATTTTAATACAGCCAATTCAAAGTTATACATTTAGGAACAAGGAATATAAACTATACTTAAAAATTGGGAGACTGGACCCTTGAAAGCAGTAACTCTGAAAAGGATTTAGGGGTCATACTGGACAAGGAGAGCTTTCAGCTTGATACTGTGGCAAAAAGAGCTAACGTGATCAATAAACAAGGGAGTCACAAATATGAGTAGAAGGTGATTTTACCTCCATATATGGCATTGGTGAGACCAATACTAGAATACGGTCTCAAATCCTGGTGTCCGCATTTTAAAAAGGATGTAGAAAAAGTAGGGCTGTCAAGCAATTAACAATATTAATCACGATTAATCGCATGATTAAAAATATTAATTACACAATTAAGCAATAATAGAATACCATTTATTTACATATTTTGGATATTTTGTACATTTTCAAATATATTGATTTCAATTACAACACAGGATACAAAATGTAAAGTGCTCACTTTATATTTATTTTAGTTTATAAATATTTGCACTATAAAAAAAAACAAAAGAAATAGTATTTTTCAATTCACCTAAGACAAGTACTGTAGTGCAGTCTCTTTATCATGCAGGTTGAATTTACAAATGTAGAACTATGTAAAAAAAAATCTTCATTAAAAAATAAAACAACATAACATTTTAAAGACTGGTTTCAGAGTAGCAGCCGTGTTAGTCTGTATTCGCAAAAAGAAAAGGAGGACTTGTGGCACCTTAGAGACTAACAAATTTGTTAGTCTCTAAGGTGCCACAAGTACTTGTTTTCTTTTTATTTTAAAGACTGCAAGTCCACACAGTCCTACTTCTTGTTCATAGAATATCAGAGTTGGAAGGGATCTCAGGAGGTCATCTAGTCCAACCCCCAAGGCAGGACGAATCCCCAGTTTTAGTCCCAGATCCCAAAATGGCCCCCTTAAGGATTGAACTCACAATCCTGGGTTTAGCAGGCCAATGCTCAAACCACTGAGCTATCCCTCCCCCCTTACTCAGCCAATCACCCAGACAAACACGTTTTTTTACATTTGCAGGAGATAATGCAGCCCCCTTCTTTTTTACAATGTCACCTGAAAGTGAGAACAGGTATTCTCATAGTACTGTTGTAGCCAGCGTCGCAAGATATTTACATGCCAAATGCACTAAAGTAAAGATTCAAATGTCACTTCATGATTCAACCACCATTCCAGGGGAAGAGCGTCCATGCTGATGATGGGTTCTGCTTGATAACAATCCAAAGCAGTGCGGACCGACACATATTCAATTTCATTATCTGAGTCAGATGCCATCAGCAGAAGGTTGATTTTCTTTTTTGGTGGTTCAGGTTTTGTAGTTTCCACACCGGAGTGTTGCTCTTTTAAGACTTCTGAAAAGCATGTGCCACACCTTGTCCCTCTCAGATTTTGGAAGGCACTTCAGATTCTTAAACCTTGGGTCAAGTTCTGTAGCTATCTTTAGAAATCTCACATTGGTACCTTCTTTGTGGTTTGTGAAATCTGCAGTGAAAGTGTTCTTAAAATGAACAAGTGCTGAGTCATATCCGAGACTGCTATAACATGAAATATGTGGCATAATGAGAGTAAAACAGAGCAAGGGACATACAATTCTCCCCAAGGAGTTCAATCACAAATTTAATTAATGCATATTTTTTAAAATGACCATCAGTAGTATGGAAGCATGTCCTCTGAAATGGTGGCCGAAGCATGAAGGGGCATAGGAATGTTTAGCATATCTGGCACGTAAATACCTTGCAATGCTGCCTACAAAAGTGCCATGCAAATGCCTCTTCTCACTTTCTGGTGACGTAAATAAGAAGCATTATCTCCTGTAAATGTAAACAAACTTGTTTGTCTTAGCAATTAGCTGAACAAGAAGTAGGACTGAGTGGATTTGTAGGCTCTGAAGCTTTACATTGTTTTGTTTTTGAGTGCAGTTATGTAACAAAAAAAATCTACATTTGTAAGCTGCACTTTCACGACAAAGAGATTGCACTATTGTATGAGGTAAATTGAATTTATCATTTTTGCAGTGCAAATATTTGTAATAAAAATAATATATACTTTGATTTCAGTTACAACACAGAATACAATATATATGAAAATGTAGAAAAACATCCAAAATATTTAATAAATTTAAATTAGTATTCTACTGTTAATAGTGCAATTAAAACTGTGATTAATCGCATTAATTTTTTAAGTTAATCGCGTGAGTTAACTGCGATTAATTGACAGCCCTATGAAAAAGTAAAGAGGGTGCAGTAAAAGAGCCACAAAAATTATTTGAACGCTGGAGAGAATGCCTTACTGAAAGAGGTTCGAAGAGTGCCATTTTTTTAAGCTTATCGAAAAAGAAGATTGAGAGGTGACTTAATTACAGGGTCTAAGTACCTTCATGGAGAGAAAAATACAGACACTAAAAGGGGTCTTTAATCTCGTAGAGAATGGCTCCTGTTTTATGCCCATGTCTGGAAGCTCAAGCCAGCCAAATTCAAATAAGAGATTTGGCACAGTTTAACAGTGCAGGTGATGATGCATTGGAACAAAACTACCAAAAGAGATGGTGAATTCTCCATCTCTTGCTGTCTTCAAATCAGATTGGATGCCTTTCTGGAAGATAAGCTTTAGCAAAACACAAGTTATACTTTAGTCAACCACGTTATTGGGCTAAATGCAGGGGTAACTGGATGAAATTTAATGTTCTGTGATACATGTGGTCAGACTAGGTCATCATGACGAAACTCTATGACTAGAATGTCCGGATCTAATAGCATCACTTGGGTCAAAAAGTCCTATTTAACATTCTCAAGTACCAAGTTCAGCTCACATATTTGTGAGCATGTCTAAAAATTGGACCTAAACCTATTTCGGTTTAACAGTGTCTTCTGTTTGTACCTTAAGCATCTTATCTTGACACAACACTTTTGTTTGTTCATTGACATAATTGTTTAGTATCAGCACAGCGCTAGAAAAGCTTTTAGTTAAATGCTGCAGAGCCAACAGAGGAAGGGCAAAATACACAAGTGAAATTCACAAAATGATTGTTGCTTTTTATAAAAAGCAACAACATTGATTGAACAATGGCATTTTAAAGGACTAAATTTTTTTTTCAATATTAGGCTATGAGTTTAGTGACATTTTTTTCCCAAAAAATTCTTTTGCTTTCTGAGTATTGTAGTGTTTTGGGGTGAGATTTTCAAAAGCACTCAATATTGGCCTTATTTTTTAATGGGCACTAAATTAGGCCAACTCAGTGCTTTTGATAATGTTACCATTTGTTTCTATTTTGTTTTCTTCCAAAGAAAAAGGATTTCAGGAACAAATGGATAACAAGTAAGCATATGTTTTTATTGTAGGCTAACTCTTGGACCTGAACTTGCAGTCCCCATATGCAAAAGCTTCCATTGAAGGTGATGGGAGTTTTGAGTGCAAATCAATGAAAGCAATGATCCCATCTTGAGGAAGGCTAAGTTCTCTTCATTAGCAGCAGTGCAGATGTCAGAAGGGATTTTTTGCTTAGCTGGGTTGCCTCTTCTTGGCTTTTAAAAATAATTGCTTTTTTAAAAGGGTCAAACAAGGCAAAGACAGCAGATGTCTGACAGGGGAAAAAGGCTCAACATACTGTGTATTTTATCATTAGGACCCCTGTGGAAGATCTGAGTACTCTAATAGGAAATGGAAACATCTTTGTACTTATACATAGAAAGTTCAGTGCTGGGAGAAGCTAAGTACCCTCAGTTTCCACTGAAATCAAAGGAAGTTGAGAGTGCCCATCCGCTTGTAGGAGAACCTCATGATCCCACAAGAGCCCTATATGCTGAAAACCATCCTTTTCAAAATGATTTGAGCATAAGCTTTCGTGAGCTACAGCTCACTTCATCGGATGCATTTGGTGGCTGTAGCTCACGAAAGCTTATGCTCAAATAAATTTGTTAGTCTCTAAGGTGCCACAAGTACTCCTTTTCTTTTTGCGAATACAGACTAACACGGCTGCTACTCTGAAACTTTTCAAAATGAGCACTCTTCCAGATCCTGATCTCTCCCCTATCTGAGACATTGGTCTGCATCTTTCTTTCTGCAGGGCTGGAGGTGGTTCAGAATTGTCCATGAGGCTCTGTTCTGCCTCAAACAGAGCAGCAATTCATTGCTTCCATCATGATCCTTAACAACATAGCGTTTAAAGCTGAATTTGGGGACAGCAGCAAGCATAATCTTTTTCTTTTTTCTGTTCATAAGAACATCCATACAGGATCAGACCACAATCCATCTTCCCCTGTCTCTGACAGTGGCTCATACCAAAGCTTCTCATGGAATGTACAGAAAAGGGCAATTATGGACTGATCCACTCCTGTCTTCCACTCCCAGGTTGTGGTAGTCAGTAGATTTGCCCCAGGCATGGGATTGCAACCCTGATCATATTGCCTAATACTCACTGATGGCCCTATCCTCCAGGAACTTACCCAGTTTTCTTCTGAACCCAGAACACATCACAGCATCCCATGGCAATGAGTTCCCAAGGTTGGCTGTGTGAAAAAGTACTTCCTCTTGTTTGTATTAAGCCTGCTGCCTATTAATTTCATTGGGTGATACCTAGTTTTTGTATTGTGTGAAAGGGTAAACAGCACTTTTCTGTTCACTTTTTCCACACCACTTGTGATTTTATCGATGTCTATCATATCCCCCTTTAGTAATCTCTTTTCTAAGATGAACAGTCGTAATCTTTTTAGTCTCTGCTTGTATGGAAGCTATTGCATGCCCTTGATCATCCTTGTTTCCCTTCTCCAGATTTTTTCCAGTTCCACTATATCCTCATTGATGGGTGAGGGGTGATCGGAACTGGCTACAGTATTCAAGGTGCAGGTGTACTATGGACTTATATAGCATTACAATATTTTGTCTTATTTTCTATCCCTTTCCTAATACTGTAGTTCCTATCATACTGTTATCCTTTTTGACCACTGCTGCACGCTGAATGGAAGTTTTCAGACAACTTTCCATGGTAACTCAGATCTTTCATGGGTGGTAACCCCTAATTTAGAACCCATCATTGTACATATTGTGACGGGGCAAGGCCAGATCACTATGGAAGAGTAATGGGAGATAGATATATTAGCTCCAGGCTAAACAAATCCCTGGTACCAGGATAAGTGAAATGGCAGCTGCTCCAGGTCAATTAAGACACCTGGGGTCAATTAAGAACTTTCCAGAAGACAGGGAGAGGGCTAGGTTGATTGGGACACCTGAAGCCAATCAGGGGCTGGCTGAAACTAGTTAAAAGCCTTCCAGTTAGTCAAGTGGGTGTGCATGTCAGGAGCTGTGGAAAGAAGTTGCGCTGTTGGAGAGGCTGAGTAGTACACACCATATCAGGCACAAGGAAGGAGGCCCTGAGGTAAGGGTGAAGTGGAGCTTGAAGAAGTGAGGGCTGCTGTGGGGGAAGTAGCCCAGGGAATTGTACATGTCATCTTTCTAAAAGGTCAGCTACCATAGCTGATACTATTAGGGTCCCTGGACTGGAGCCCAGAGTAGAGGGTGGGCCCGGGCTCCCCCCCCCCCACCTTGCCTCCTGATTAATCACTGAGACTGGGAGACAACAGAGACTGTACAAGGACGGATAACTTCTCCTCACCTCCCTCGCTGGCTTATGATGAAAATGGCTCAGTAGACTGTGACCCTTGTCTCTAGAGAAAGAAGGGTTACATGGAGGGTCACAGTGAGCCTCTGTGGCTAGCGAAATCCACCAGGAAATGCGGGATCCACGGAGGCAAGGACAAAGCTTTGTCACAACTGGTGTCCAAAGTGGGATTTTTTTCACAGTGTGGCAGAAGAAAGAAGTTTTTAAAAAAAAAGTGCACTAGGGAGTTTGGATTTATTTTTTGTTTGTTTGCTTTGTACCACAATGGAGGAGGTGGTAAAAGCTCTGGTACAAGCCATGGCAGCCCAGCAGGAGGCCACCCGTGTTCAGGCAATGGCACAACAAGAGTCTATGCGGCTACAGCAGGAAACCTATCAATTACTGATGAGCCAGGTGACCCAAGATCGTGCTCTCTTGAGAAAGGTGGTGGACCAGCTGAAGATCCTCACCACCCAGGCCCAGGGGTCCAACGGGACACAAACCCTGAGGGTCACTGGTTGTCTGCCAAAGATGACGTCAAGAGATGACATAGAGGCATATCTCCTCTCATTTGAAAGGACTGCTCAGCGTGAGGCGTGGCCCCAGGAGCAGTGGGCCAGCATCCTTGCCCCTTTTTTGTGTGGAGAGGCCCAGAAGGCCTACTTTGACTTGCCTGCCACTGACTATACCCGTTTGAAGACAGAGATCCTAGCACAAGCAGGGGTAACGGCAGCGGTAAGGACCCAGAAGTTCCATGAATGGAAATACCAGGAGAACAAACCCCCGAGGTCCCAGGTATTCGACCTCATACACCTTTCACGGAAGTGGTTACAGCCTGAAGTGTGCAGGCTGGAGGAGATTTTGGAACCCTGGTCATAGACCATTACATGCAGGGACTGCCGCCAGATCTCCGCAAATGGGTAGGCCAGAACGATCCGTCCACGTACGACGAGATGATAACACTGGTAGAAAGACAGATGACAGCCAGGGGACTGACCCGACTACCCAAGGAAGGCCCCTTTTGAAGCAAGCACCCAACCCCAACCCTGGAAGGTTGGGCAGCCAAACCCCTGGGGAGTCCTAGGTGGAAGAAGGGGGGACCAAAAACCAGCAGGGATCCCAGAAAGAAGGGATTGGCCTGAGTGGGGGGAGCCCTGGGACTAAACCCCCTAACCCCCGGGATAGGGGAGTGATTAAAAGCAATTATAGATGTTATGCATGTGGGGACTGGGGACACATAGTAGCACAGTGTCCCAGCACCAAGGAGTCTATGCAATGTAACTTGGGGGATTGGGAGGTCCCATGCTCCCTTATCCACCTCGCGGGGGTCGCATTAGCCCCGCATAATTACACCAGGCCAGTCAGGATAAATGGAGCAGAGACTACAGCGCTTCTGGACTCTGGGAGTGCTATCACCCTCATATCGGGTAAGCTGGTAAAAAATAGTCAGCTGCAATAAGCCAAATGTGTATCAATGACGTACGTGCATGGGGCCTTGAGCCATTACCCCACCATCCCAGTGGAGCTAGAGGTTCAGGGAAACTCCATTGAGGTGTCCATGGGCGTAGTTCCTAAACTCCCATATCCTGTAGTCATTGCGAGGGACTATCCAAGGTTTGATAATTTACTCCCTCCGGAGAGGCTGGAGGGAGGTGGGGACCCTGAGGACAGCGACTCGTCACCGGGGGAAATGTCAACCCCCGACGTTCGCTGAGATTTCTCAGGATCTGTTCTCAGCCCCCCAAAAGACCCGGAAGACAAAAAAGGAGAGGAAGGCCGCAAAGGCCTTGGGAGCCCAGATCCTGACCCAGGGCCAGAAGACCTCCCTAGTAGGCAGATGGACGCGAGCAGCCAACAGAGAAACTTCCACCACAGAAGGTGAGCCAGAAGCTGCCCCCAGCCATGATGGCGGCGAGCCGTTGGAAGAAGCAGAAGCTGGCCCCTGGGAGCTTGGGCAGGTTAGTCCCGGGAGAGAGACTTTTGGGCGGGACCAGGCGGAGGACCCCAGATATGATATCGCCAGGAAAGAAGTGGCCGAGATTGATGGGATACCCATGGATGGGAAGGTCCGGGGTCCCGGACCTTACTTTATAGTGAAGAAAGATCTCCTGTACCGTGTGGTGCAAATGCAGGAGCAAGAGATACAACAACTTCTGGTGCCACAAAAACATCAAAAAGCCATATTGAGTCTCGCCCACAGCCACCTGTTTGGAGGACTCCTGGGGTAGAGAAAACCCAGGCACGGATCCTGCGGAGGTTCTTCGGGCCAGGAGTACATGAAGATGTCCGGCGATACTGCACCTCTTGTCCGGAGTGTCAGTTACATAGCCCTCACATGCACTTGCGGGCTCCTTTGATACCTCTTCCAATAATAGAGGTTCCTTTTGAACAGATAGCCATGAATCTAGTAGGGCCCTTAGAGAAGACAGCTCGGGGCCACCAACATGTGCATGTTGTACTGAACTATGCAACCCGGTACCCAGAAGCTGTTCCCCTGCGCAACACAGCTTCCAAGACAATAGCTAAGGAACTAATACAGATCTTTGCCCAGGTTGGGTTACCCAAGGAGATATTGACTGATCAGGGGACACCTTTCATGTCCAAATTGATGAAAGATCTCTGTTCATTGCTCCATGTACAAGCCCTACGGACCTCTGTATACCACCCACAAACAGATGGCCTTGTGGAAAGGTTCAACAGGACCCACAAGGCCATGATCAGGAAAGTGGTGAGTCAGGATGGGAAAGATTGGGATACCCTATTGCCTTACCTCATGTTCGCCATCCGGGAGGTTCCGCAAGCCTCCACGGGTTTCTCTCCATTCGAACTACTATATGGGTGCCACCCTCGGGGCATATTGGATATAGCCAGAGAAGCCTGGGAAGAGGAGCCAAATCCTGGAAGGAACATAGTTGAGCATGTACTGCAGATGAGAGATCGGATAGCCTGAGTTACACCCATTGTACGGGAACACTTGGAGAGAGCACAGGAGACCCAATGAACCCATTATAACCACCAAGCGAAGCGTCGACGGTTCCAACCAGGGGATCGGGTGATGGTACTGGTGCCCACAGCAGAAAGTAAATTTCTGGCCCAGTGGCAGGGACCCTACGAAATAATCAAAGCCATGGGAGAGGTGAACTATAAGGTATGGCAGCCAGGCTGCCGGAAATCAGAGCAAATTTACCACATCAATCTTCTAAAACCTAGGCACGATTGAGAGACATGCTTAGTCATGCAGGAGACCCTTCCGAGGAGGATAACTTACATGAGCAAGCGAGGATATCATCCAACTTGATGCCGATCCAAAAGATTGAGGCAGCCGACATGATTAATCGCAACAGAGATGTGTTCTCTACAAAACCAGGGCAGACGACTGAGACCTATCACCATATCTGCACGATCCCTGGAGCCAAGGTAACACTGAGACCCTACCGAATCCCAGCAGCCAAAAGAGAGGAAATCAAGGCCGAAGTAAAGAAAATGTTAGAATTAGGGGTTATTGAAGAATCTTACAGTCAGTGGTCCAATCCAATTGTTCTAGTGCCTAAACCTGACGGTACCATGAGATTCTGTAATGACTTTCACCGACTGAATGAAATATCCCAGTTTGATGCATACCCCATACCACGCATCGACGAATTGGTTGACCAACTGGGTAGTGCCCGATTTTTGACTACACTGGATCTGACAAAAGGGTACTGATTCCTCTGACCAAAGAAGCTAAAGAGAAGACAGCATTCTCCACCCCGGATGGGGTATTCCAGTACACCGTCCTCCCTTTTGGGCTACATGGTGCCCCAGCCACATTCCAGCGCCTCGTGAATAAGCTGCTGCGCCCCCATACTAGTTATGTAGCTGCATACCTAGATGATGTCATCATCCATACGCCAGATTGGGGAACCCACTTGGAGAAAGTTGAGGCAGCACTGCGTACCGTAAGGCAGGCTGGCCTCAATGCTAATCCCGCTAAATGCGCCATAGGGCTAGCAGAGGCTAGGTACCTGGGATATATTGTGGGAAGGGGCATAGTGAAGCCCCAAACGAATAAGCTAGAGGCAATTCAAAACTGGCCCCGGCCGACCTGAAAGAAATAGGTCCGTGCGTTCCTAGGCGTGGTAGGCTACTACCGACGGTTTATTCCCCACTTCGCCACTAGGGCAAGTCCCCTAACGGACCTGGTGAAGGCCCGAGGTCCAGACATGGTAAAGTGGACTGACTCAACAGAGGGGGCATTTACAGATCTTTGGACGGCCCTCTGTAATCACCCCGTACTCATAGCCCCAGACTTTAATAGGGAATTTGTTTTACAAACAGTTGCTTCCGAGGTGAGGTGGGGAGCAGTTCTGTCGCAAATAGTGGGAGAAGAGGAACACCCAATCCTCTACCTAAGCAGAAAGCTTCTCCCAAGAGAACAGAAATATGCAGTAGTCGAGAGAGAATGCCTTGCTGTCAAATGGGCTATGGAGACACTGCGTTATTTACCTCTTAGGCAGGCGATTTACTCTTGTGACGGACCATGCACACCTCCAGTGGATGCAGCGGAATAAGGAAAAGAATGCAAGGGCCACCAGGTGGTTCTTATCCCTCCAACCATTCCAGTTCCGCATACGGCACAGGGCTGGATGCCACCATGGCAACACTGATGGTCTGTCATGAGCATACTGCCTGGCATCCCAAGTTGCCCAACTCTATGGTGTTGAGCAGGGGGGGCGGGGATATGTGACGGGGCAAGGCCAGATGACTATGGAAGAGTAGTGGGAGATAGATATATTAGCTCCAGGCTAAACAAATCCCTGGTACCAGGATAAGTGAAATGGCAGCTGCTCCAGGTCAATTAAGACACCTGGGGTCAATTAAGAACTTTCCAGAAGACAGGGAGAGGGCTAGGTTGATTGGGACACCTGAAGCCAATCAGGGGATGGCTGAAACTAGTTAAAAGCCTCCCAGTTAGTCAGGTGGGAGTGCTTGTCAGGAGCTGTGGGAAGAAGTTGCGCGGTTGGAGAGGCTAAGTAGTACACACCGTATCAGGCACAAGGAAGGAGGCCCTGAGGTAAGGGTGAAGTGGAGCTTGAGGAAGTGAGGGCTGCTGTGGGGGAAGTAGCCCAAGGAATTGTACATGTCATCTTTCTAAAAGGTCAGCTACCATAGCTGATACTATTAGGGTCCCTGTACTGGAGCCCGGAGTAGAGAGTGGGCCCCGGCTCCCCCCCCACCTTTGCCCCCTGATTAATCACTGAGACTGGGAGACAACAGAGACTATGCAAGGAAGGATAACTTCTCCTCACCTCCCTCGCTAGCTTATGATGAAAATGGCTCAGTAGACTGTGACCCTTGTCTCTAGAGAAAGAAGGGTTACATGGAGGGTCACAGTGAGCCTCTGAGGCTAGCGAAATCCACCAGGAAACGCAGGACCCATGGAGGCAAGGACAAAGCTTTGTCACAATATATAGTTCAGATAATTTTTTCCAGCGTGCATTACTTTACACTTATCAACACTGAATTTTATCTGCCACTTTGTTGCCCAGTCATCCAGTTTTGTGCAATCCTCCTGTAACTCCTCAGTCGTCTTTGGCTTTAGCTTTCTTGAATAATTTTGTATCATCTACAAAACTTTCCCACTTCACTGTTTACCCCTCTTTCCAGATTATTTGTGAATCTGTTGAACAGCACAGGTCCCAATACAAGTCCTTGGTGGACCCTGCTGTTAACCTGTCTCTATTGTGAAAACTGACCATTTATTCTTAGCCTTGTTTTCCTGTCTTTTAAGAGTTACTGATCAATGAGAGGACCTTCCCTCTTATCCTATGGCTACTTAGTTTTTTTAAGAGCCTTTTGTGAGGAACCTTGTCAAAGGCTTTTTGAAAATCCAAGAACACAATAGTCACTGAATTCCCCTTGTTGACACTCTCAAAGAATTCTAAACAAATTGGTGAGGCAAGACTTCCCTTTACAAAAGTAGTATTGACTCTTCCCCCAAAAAATCATGTTTAACTATGCACCTGATCATTTTGTTATTTATTATAGTTTATACCAATTTGCTAAGTACTGAAGTTAGGCTCACCTGCCTGTAATTGCCAGGATTTCCTCTAGAGCATGTTCAGGTGGTCACCTACCCTTTACCAACTGCAGCTTGAACAACGAATCTATTTTAGGTACTTATCTGGCTCCAGCACCATAGTATCTGATCATCTTGTAATCTTTATTATATTTATACTCACAACACTCCTATGAAGTAGGACGTAGTATTAGCCCCAATTTACAGATGGAGAAATGAGGCACAAAGTGGCTAAGTGACTTGCCTGAGGTCACACAGGAAGTCTGTGGCAGAGCAGGGAGCTGAACCCAGATCTCAAGTCCAAGGGTAGGACTTAGCTGTTTGATCATCTCTTCTCTGGATGTAAACCCCACACAAAGTGTCTTCCAAACAACTGGATTTTCCTTGATCATGGGGATTATCCAGCCAAGGAAGCACTATATTTGTCCTCGCTGGTGATATTGCTCAATGCACCATCCTTTATCTAGCCAAAGAATTTGGTATTGTCTTTAGTCTTGACCACCTGTTAGAAGCATATGTGAATTGCCCTACCCTTGGCATATTCATGCATAAACCTGCACTTAACCTGTCATCCAGGTGACTCATTGTTATGAGTTGCCAGGATCCTCCTCTTCTGACAAGGAAGCACATGATAAGTATGCACAAGCTTAGCAGGTGCCAGCTCCAAACAGATCTGTATAGCTGCTCTGTCCCATTCCTTAATGTGTGACCCTCCAAGCATCATGTGAGAGAATAAGCCAAAGAACCACCACAGAAATTTGAGTCAATAATATTGCAGGTTTTTCTATATTAATTAAAACCTGGAACTAAATAGAAAAGAACAAAGTGTGAAATTCCTTCCAAAACATTAGGTTGTAAATAAATTAATTACCTTTTTCTTATTTAAACACAAATGCTCCACTTTTACATCAATGAGGCATTTTTCTCCTAAGTTCTTTGTTTGTATCACTATCAGCATAATGATAACACTTCGTACTTCACAGGGGTCTCAAAGCACTTTTAAAATATTGCTTAATATAAACAGTGCCATGAATTCCCTTCCAGTTGAGTATTTAGGCCACATTGAATGCCTCAATTTTTGGGTGCCAAATAAAGATACTGTAAAGCAGTTGTCCCAAAACTTTTCAGGGTTGCGCAACCCCCCTTACTCTTGTCCACACTTCCTGCCCGCCTCCCCTTCCCCGTGGGCCAGGAGCAGCGCTGTGGATCGGGGTGATGGTGGAGAGGGATAAGGGGGCCGAGGCTGGGGCCATATCGGGGGAGGGGACAGGGACAGGGACAGGATCGAAACCATGGCTAGGGGCTGAGGGCGGGGCCGGGCCAGGAGCTGGGGCCATGGCTGGGGGCGGGGCCGGATCAGAGCTGGGAGCAGAGCAGGGCTGGGTGGTGCTTCTTCCCTGCACCCCGTGGATGCTAGCCCAGGGCCCACCACATCCCTCTCCCGAACATTCCTCTGTGCCCCCACCTGGGGGGTGCGCCCCACGTTTTGGGGACCTCTGCCTTAAAGGGGCCTGATTTTCAACTGAGACCTGAGGATTCTCACTCTGAAAATCAGACCCTTTTATGATGCCTTATGTTGGTCACCCAAAAATTGAGGCACCCCAAATCACTTACTTTTGCAAATTGTTCCATTAAGTTTTTATTTCCCCATTGGATGCACCTGTAACTTCACTCGCAATATATTTGAGCCTCCCTATCCAGAGGCATAATGCCATCTGTTTATGGATACGATATCTGCACCTTTCACCAACCAACCCACACTTATCTGATCTGGGCCAGGGTTGCCATTCACATATCACCCTTCTTCCCCAGACTGGAGTTCTTCCTCTCACATTCCAATCCCTGAAGTTTTGTTTCCTCATTTGGTTTACTCTGTGTACACATGCAACAGACCTCCTTAAGAGTCACTAAAATTCGGATCTCTGAGCCAGCATTTAAGATTGGACTGCTAGTTAATTTCACTTTGCTTGAGTGAGAATAATATTTGGATTTGATATTTGTTTTAAACTATCTACATTTTAGATACCTTAAAGTAATAGGAATGCTCTCCCACTATCCAAATTGTTGGTTTGGGTCGCTCCTTCTCATACTGTAGATGATGTTACCCCTCTTCACAGACGTAGGCCTCTGATCACAGTGGATACTTTCCTTCCACCATCACTGACCATTCAAGCTGGGTCCCTAACCTCATTCTCATAAACCTGATTGCCACATAACAGTGGAAAAAAGGAAGTCTTGAATGGCTGTATAATACAAAAATCAGCATTATGATACTCCAACCTATAAATAAAGAGCAGTCTCAATCAGCCATGTAGCCTGAAGAGAAAGGGCAGAACACAGCGATGGTTGGGAACAGGTAGCTTTGAAGCCAGCAGAATTAGAGGAAGTTTTAAACTGGATCAAGTCCATAAAAATAAATGACAACTAGGTAAAATTTGGGAGTATGAACCTTCAGAGCATCTCTCAAAACAATCATGTTGTAGTGGAAACTGCTTCATTACCTTCAGATTCAAGCTTCCTTAATAAAAAAAATCCTTCATGTGCAAAGTAGATTAAAGGATAGGCAGCAGAAAAAAAATTAATTAATAGTCTGCAAAGTGTACTGGGTGGTTTCTTTCACAATACATTTATACTCGCTCTGCACTTCTAATCTCATAGAGTCAGTGCAGTCATGTCATGCTTCCTTAATACAGACATTAAAGAACAAATTATAGACTTAAAAGATAAATGCTGATTGTATAGAAAACATGTAGGAAATTTGAAGTCAGTCTATTATAAGCAGCATTCCTTTCACTCCATAACAATTAGGGATTAATATAATAACTCCAAGCTAACTACCTCAGCCACACCATATGAGGTGACTAAAACCAGAGTTTGCTTGACCCAGCTTTGTCTAAATTATCATAGTTCAACTTATTTGTATTTTTAAGCTTTCAAGTTAGGAGAAGTGAACTTTTCACTCTATCATCCAGTAAGGGAAAACAATTCACCAGGAATTTGATTTGTCATGGTTTTGCCCATCCTGTCAGAAAGATGCCCTACAATTGAGCTAATACGACTACAGGTACCAGGTAAGAAAGTCGGTCAGTCATTCACCTCTATATCAAGTGAGACTCTAACAATCTCTTCTTTGAGTTTGCATTATTGACTTTGGAAATATGCGAATTGCAGGTGGTGGGCCGAGCTTTATCCTCTACAGGATTGGGTGACTAACAATCTCTTACCTCCTGATTCTTGATAGGTTTAGGCATAGTGACATATTGTGAGGTATCTTTCTTGCAGAATGAGAAGGAGGTAAGATATAATAAACATTCAACTCTTTAATAATTCTAAATTACTATATAAAGCCTGCACTAACTGCCCCCCCAAAGAAAACAAAAGTCTGAATCTTTTTATTGGCTAAACTAGTCTCAGGTTTGTTCTATCCTGCACCAATGGGAACCCTCCCTTGCAAGGGTTATTCCACTAGGCCAGGATCCCTGGAAGCAGCGTGGTCCAGTTATGCATCCTCCTGTCCACTACATGGGGAAGTAGCAGGAAAAGGTGGCATAGAGGCGGCTATGCCAGTTTTACACCACCCAGGGAGTCACCTTGGATTCACCCATCCAAAGTGAATCCCTAGCTGGCTCTTTAAGCCAGCTCTCCATTCACCTGGTGCTCGATAGAGTAGTAGCTAGAATATGTCACCGAATGTTTTATTTTCACCAGACTTAAAAGGTCTGTGTACTGTATACTCCCAGTGCCTATTTGAGATTGGATGTTTGCTGAAAGTTAGCTGACCGAAGCACCATTTGAACACAACAGTGCTAGCGCAGTGGATTGGTGTACAAATCCTGAAGGTATTGTAGAGAAGCATATGTCCCACTGGTGAAGGGAGTTATCCACCAAGCAAACATTCCCACATCTGCTCTGGAACCCAAGTGATACAAGCGCATATTTCACCAGTATCTGACTAGAAAATTATAACAATTCCATTTGGATTCAGGCTTCTTATGGCCTTTATGACTTCTGGACTGGATTGTTGCATCTACATGGGAATACCTTGCAGATCATTTGGAAGGTACAGAATGTTACTACCTATCTTATAGGCAGTAACAACCACAAAGAACATATTACACTTGTTCTCCAGGATCTACACTGGCTTCCTATTAGCTTCAGGGAGCATCTTAAGAACTGAGACTGTGTGACAAAAGTATTCCCCACAAAAATCTAATTTATTAATGTGCCTCAACACTAGTTCATTTTTCCCCAGGATATTTTTTTATTTTTTATTTTTAAAAGTGCATGCTGAAAGACAAATATCCCCAGAAGTAATTATATGTGTGTTATTTATTCATGTATATAGCATCATGATGCTTTATAAAATTAAACCAAACTATTTTTACTAAAGTTTGAAGACTTTCAGACAATAAAGGTAAGACCAAGGAATAACCCCAGGTCTTTGGACTGTGTAGGAAGCTCAAACCAGCAAAACCACTATAACTCTTCTCCAACCCCATTTTAGATATTACGGCTGTAAATATCAAGAAATGACTATGGCTTTTCAGTCCACAAGTGTTCTCTCTTAGTTAAAGCCCCGTTCAACTTTATTTTTACATGCTTCATATTTGCAACAAAAAACAAACACAGAAAGGGCCCAATCCCGTATTCCTTGTGCACCCAAAACTCCTACTGACTTCATAATAGATTCTAAATAGCACTGTAGCATCTGGAAAGAATTTGGTCTGAAGAGTACTGATACACAGATTGTGAAAGGGAGAATAGTCCAGTCAACTTTTCTAAATAGAAATGTGTCCATTTAAAAACATACTGTGCACTCCACACTCTTCTGTCTGTGAAGATGAGACTACAGACAGAGACAAGTTCTTTTCATAAGGAGCATAATCTTCTTTAAAACACAGCCTGTTCATGTTCATGGATCCAAAGCGTTCACTTTTGGCCTCTGAAAGCTGTCTGTGCACTCATGTATCTCTGAGGACAGAGACTAAGCACAAAGCAGGTTCACTGAGGCAGGAAATGTGCCTCCCTGTGTATTTGTACAATGCCCATCACCAGAGATTCCGGATCGTAACTGGGGCCTTTGGGCCATATGATGATACAAAATAATCATTAGTAGTAAAAGAAACAACTGAACCCAAATACTTGTCAACAACAGGAAGTATGGAAACATTTTAAAATCTCTTTCAACAGAGTTAAAATACTGGATCTTCAGAGACCACTGTGCAGCAGTAAGAGTCACTGTGAAAGTGCTGTACTCCATTGAAAATGTTTTAATCATTATCTGTTTAACAAAACAGGATGCAAACAAACTGAATGTACTGCAAGTATGTGGGAGCGAACTTTTATACAATTTCCTTAGCACAAAAGCGTTAAAGTAACTGGGAAGTAAAGAACAAATGCAGCACGTGTTTCAAAAAGTGTTTAACCACTTAGAATTCAGAGCAGACATTTAGTAATGAAAATCGGAACGATTTAGTCATTTTGATAGTAACATTGCACAAAATTGCCCTCAGTGTTATTAAATATTTAGTTCAGCTAGTACCTGCTATTCAGCTTTTTATTCTTAAATCTGCATTCTTGTTGCACCTTATGAAGTTTTTCCAGGATTATGAATGTGGAGCTTTCTACTCTTCTGGAGGTCAAATGCTTGTAATCAGCTAATTAAACATGACATCATTTTGAAGATTCTTTTCCCTTTGAGGTTTATATCTCTAAATTTCTAATAAGACACCTGCAAGTGAGACATTTATTGCTCAATCTGTTTCAATTTTGTTTTTAAAGATTTTATTTTACTGAGCAAATGAAATAAAAAGGAACATACTTACAGTGTAAGGGTTAAAAAATTGCCCAGGTATTTTATTCATATATGCTTTTTCTGAAGGATAAGGTTTTCATTTAGTATTTTTTCTTGTCTCTACCATCTTACAAAAAAGATTTTACAGTGTAAACAGCCATCCAGTTGCAAAGACCGCTCCTCCCCGAAGCTACGTTACTCCCCAAAGATAAAATCTATTGCTTCACTAGCCTAATCACCTCACTTAGGTGCTACCTTAAAAGCTAATGAATTTGTAGTAGCTCTCCAGCCAGCTGTGCTTGCTCAGATCTAAGGGTTGCAAGCCAAGTGCTGCACCCCTTTAATTTATACAAGCAGTAGGGAGCTCAGCATTTGGCAACAATGCCATCCTTTAGATCCATCCCTGACCTGAAATAACTTGCTATATTGTTTTAACAACTGAAATTATAATCCAGAGGAATAAAAGTGATTTGGGACATAGAGAAATCATACCTCTAAACTTTATTTTTTTAATCTATAATTCTTCTAATAGGATTTACAGTACAGCTAAACTGGGCCATCTGGATTCACACAAATATTTCTGCACTCAATATTTCTTCTGTTCATTTAATTATATTCCATACTCCATATTTTGGTTTCTACATTTGCATATGCTTTGTACTTCAAAGGCTGACTTCCTTATTAGCATAGCCTAGTTCCTATAGCTTGTATAAATAACTAAAAACTGAAATCACATAGATTGGGCTTCACTTGATTTCCATTCTCTTTATTGGGAATTCTTCAAATTCTATCCCCTTGGAGATTTTTCTTAGTTTGGTATTAATTACTCTTTGATGATTTGCCTATTTCATGCTTTTACATAAATGTTCTTCCATTAATAAAAGTATATACTAACTTTTTGCTCTGAAAGGTACAAATTTTCATACATTCTTTGCTGAAGAAACTTAGAAATAAATTTGGCCACTATATTCCAAGAAGTACTATACTAAATATAAACTAAGGAAAAATGTTATATTTGCTCTGATCCAATTTTGTCTATGTAATTAAAAATTGACTTCATATATCTTTAGCTGAAAACAATCTTAGCTATACAGGAAGAGTCTAACTCTGACACAAACAAAATTATATTTATATCTTAGTTCAGCAAAGCAACAGTGTCTGGTAAAAGTATTAGAAAACATATAACTGCAGGGATTCTTCCTAAATGGTATACTAACATAATGAAAATTCTACTTTCACAATCAACTTCATCCTTGGACAGGGAAAAATACAACTGGGAAACAGCATAACAATGCCATCCAATACTAACATACTGCCAAATGTAAAGCACAAAGACTAGTGGCTTTAAAAAATGTCTTATTACCAACATGAGAATGAGCGTGGGCAAGTCTCCACCTTCCCAAGATCTCCCGCAGCCATGGAATCTTCTTTCACAAGCAGATTAAATTAACAATTTGCCTGGAAATGGGTGTTCTAACAATGTCGAACATTATAAAGGATATCATCGCTACTTGACAACATCAACACTACACTGCATGAGCTCTGGCAGGATTTGTCACTTGCTTAAATGAGAATCAGAATACCTTGTTATTTGCAACAACAACAAAGTTTTGGCTGAAAAAATCTTGCCCAGCTCCAATTGAGAATAGCTGGCTGTTGGACGGTACATTGGCTGTCCTCTCTGAAAAAAGCACTGATGACCTTGGACATCAGTCCTCTTCACTACCAAGGGTCAGTTGCATATATACTGGCCTCAATGTTTCCAGAGCCTCAGTTTGTGCCAAACACCAACAAGGGAGATGGAATGGTTCCTGCTTTCTGTTCTGACCTGTTTCCTCAGGCCCAGGAAGATAATTCAGATTTGACCTTTCCAGTAAAATAGGAAAAGAATTCTTTAGTACAGCACAAGAGCTCCTCACAGACAGAAAAGTATGTAACACGGAGTGAAGGCAGTCTGGGTGATTGCTCCCCAGAGCTCTGCTTTCAAAATATGGTTCCAATCTTTGATTAGAGGCAATGCGATGTGCAGTTATTCATTAACTACTAAATATCACTGCATCTAGTATCTGTAAATCATATTTCCCTCTTTGAAAGAGGCACAAAAAGGATGCTCGATTTACTTTCTGATCTCTATTGCTTGTGCTGTCACCACGATCACCATCATGAAAAATGAACCTCATATCCTTTTGGAAAGTCATTGACAAGTGCCACTCTGAACTCCAGACTCAAAGTGGCTAATGGCAGTACATCAGATGTGTTGGCAGACTAAGCCAGTAAATCAGCCTGCAGTTCTTTCATTTACTTTTGTACCACTCTCCCCTGTGCACCAGCTCAAAAGTGATTTATCATTAATCAGCTGAGAAGACTTAGCAAGGAAGAAAAAGGAATAAGCTTCAAGCATTTTGAAATTAGCATGTACATTGCTCAAGTGCTATTACCTCTTTTGTTAATCCTATCCACAGGTTCCAGCACGTTCTAGCATGAAAAACGCCTTGCCACAAATATGCTAGTTATAAATGAAAACCTGGTTTTGGTTTTAAAAGTGTTATGCAACATTTTATCATTCTTTAATGTTTTTTGGCCTCTGGGATTCAGTGACTTTAATAGTTTTTTGTGCTGAAATGGATTTCTCTATGTCAAATACTGCCTTATGCGTGTGTCTGTTCATGTCCCTGTAATAGGCAAAATGTTTATGGTGGGACAATCACAGAAGAATTCTAACCTAAGGAAGAATGCTGTTTGGAAAAATAACTATTTTATGACTAACTAAAAACACAAATCTAAACAATAGCAGAAGTAGTGATGGAAGATAAACAAATGTAGCAACAAGTACATCACTACACTGTCTAACTTCAACAGCTGTCCAGTTACTGAATTGGCAAAGGGTTATCTGTTTTTTTCCTGAGACCCATGCTCCATGGGCAATCTTCCAATGCTTGGGTTGCACGGACATTTTGTAATTTAGTTAGAACCAAAGAACCAGAACTTACAGAAATTTACTAAAATAAACTAGATCTGAGAGTCTTTAACTGCCTTTTATACCAAGAACCACCACTTTATAACAACAACATAAGAATGGCCATACTGGGTCAGACCAAAGGTCCACCTAGCCCAGTATCCTGTCTTCAGACAGCGGCCAATGCCAGGTGCCCCCAGAGGGGGTGAACAAAACAGGCAATCACCAAGTGATCCATCCGGTCGCACATTCCCAGCTTCTGGCAGACAGAGGCTAGGGACACCATCCCTGCCTAGACATCTGCATAGACATCTAACATCCACCTAGACACCACCCCAGCAGATATCCAACATAAGGATTAACTACAATCTGTTCCTGTGCTAGATGATACTAAAGGAAAGCAATCCAGCATCCATTTTATCATTTCACCAAGCATCGGAAAATAAATAAATAAATAAATTAAATAAAAATATCTATTTTTAAAAGCTATATTTTAAGAGTAAAAAGTCAATTTGCAGAAATATTTTCCAATGCTTATGTAAAGACGTCATCAGTGGAATCTTTATTGATCCTTATGTTTATGCAGGAAGTTTTTCTAATGTTTATGCAAAGATCAAGTTAGTGGTGTTGTACGAGTATATTCAAGAGCTGAATTTGGTGCATTGAACCAAAGTCATCCCTGCTGCAAGTTACTGAAGCTAAAGCAATTATACCAGGGATGAATATGACTAAGTATTGTAGCATGATCAACAGTCTGAATGTTTCAAAATGAAAAGCTGTCATACAGGTTCCCTGTGTTCAGCATGTGTACACAAGCCAGGCAATCAGATTTCCATGTAATATAATAAAGTATGGGAAACATACCTCTCCTTTCCCCTAAAATTTATGTAATTATGTACTACATTGACCAGTATTCAAACTGAAGGAGAAGAACAAGGTGCATCTATTGGAATTCTTCCCTGCTCTAGATACAGTTCATCCATATCTGCCTGAAATGGCTTTTATTCCGGTCTCAAATATTTACTGTATTTCCAAAGAGCAACTTCATGCTTCTGGGATGCAGCAGTTGTACCAGGTAACACATATTCTCAAAATACTTTTCCAGGGAAGAGTTACCCTAACCTTCTATAAATCAGAAGGGTATATTCTAGTTCACCAGTGGACATTAATCATTTTGAACATTGTCACTGACAAACAGAAAAATATTTTAAGTTTAACAGCAGTATGTTGAAAGTACGGTATAAATCTTCCCCATTTTTAACATACGTACAATCCTGTAATAGTAGTGTTTATTACATTAGAAATATTTAATAATTTTGTCATCATATCTTAGTTATAATTCATAATAATAAAACAGAAACTTAGAAAATTTTCTATTGTGGTCCAATCTACTGTAACAGCTAAAGTTAATATGTGAAAAAGGATTACTTAGAAATACCTGGTTCAACTATCATAGACTTTTCCGGACATGACAAGAGAAAAAAAAGATTGCATTTAACAGTATTTAGAAGAGAACTACACTACAGACACTTATTACACCATCAGATGCTCAAATTTCTTTCAGTGAAGTTAAATGGAATTAATTTTTCAACAATACATATTGTGAAACATGCATTTTAGAAAGTGTATTGCTTTTTCTTTTAAAACGGAAAGCTGCACTCATATTACCCAGCCCACAAATCCAAGTTTGAAAGAAAGCAATGCTTCCTACATACATATAAACTGAAAATCATATTTGAAAATAACATTTTTAATTCAAAACTTGTCTTTTCTGTGCCTTCTGAGGAAGAATTGATGCCTCTAGTGATCTGCACTAGATTAGTAAGGGAAAAGTGTATCTGCACTCCTTGATTCTTTTCTTGGTTCTATTATAGATTCACTTTTGTTCCTTGGCCACAGGATATGTGCCTCTGTAAGCACATCTATAAAATGGGTATGATAATATGGTTATGGGGCTTAATTAGGTTAAAATGCTATATTTAAGTGCTAATAAGAAAAAAAAATAATTCTTAAGGAGTAAATCCTCTTTTCAGCACATAGCCTAACTAGTCTGACTGTTAGGGCCAGCAGCAGGGAATGAAGTTCTCCTCACATCAGGTCACAGAGCACTAGCAGAGCTACTACAGCCTCAGGATGTAGCAAACCCCGTGGCCACTATTTCTCTGACCCCTCCACAGGATGGGTTGGCTAGGCATGCATGTTATCTGCCCCTTTCCTCCTTCTCTCCAACTCAAAGCCTCTCCCTTGGAGGGTGCTTCACAGCATGGAGGCTTGCATATCATTGCACAGACTCCACGCAATGTTAGCCCACCTGCACCAACTTTAGCCCACCTCCCCAGGTGGCAGCAATAAATACCAGAGTAATGTGACAGGAGAAGGTAACTGTAGGCCTGGGTCTTCATTACAAACAGTTAGCTCTAGTTACTCTTGAAGCTGAGCCCAACCCCCGATAAAGGCCAGCTCACCCTGTGACAGCCACCAATAAAAGAAGGTTCAGTCATGAGAACTGTAAATATAATTTCAAAATAAAATTTTATATTTCACAGTTTACAGTGTGTAAAATGCAATGCAACAGATGTGAAAGTTGCTGGCTTGCGTTACATAGCATATATTGCACAATGCTAAAGTAATAACCTGAGAGCTGTTAGCAACACAGCTCAAGCTTGATGACCAGTTACATGAAAGCCCATGGAACACCCAATTTCTTTCTCATGACAAATATAACGCCACTTAGTCCTAGGGAGGAAGACTGAGTGCTAGTCCTATTCCTATATGACCAACAGGCCAATTAACAGAGTAACACTTATAGCAAAATACGAGAAGAGGCCATGCCTTTGGCCTTTAACCCAAATGGTGACCATTACAATGGTGGTAGCAAATGGAGAGAGAATCAAAGAATCACCTGTTTGTTTTTATTTTGGCATGGTAGAAGAGACAGCAAACTAAGACAGGAGACTTTGCTCCCGTACAGATGCCGGGGTAAGACCTTTCTTCTGTAAAATTTTTCCTGGAGATTTGCTCTGCATCTATGTTAGCCAATCAGGGCATGACTCAACTATGAAATCACATTTGGAGAGGAACAGTTATGTAAAAAAAGTTTTAATGTGTGCACGTACTGTATCACACATATATTGTCTGTTGTAATGAATGCATCCTGTGGGTGTGTAAAATTCCTGAAAATGGACCCAGATCTGCAGTTCCTAAAGGTATGTCTACACTGCAATTGGGAGCAACCCTTCCAGCCCAGATAGATAGACTTGAGCTAGCGTATTAAAACTAGCAGTGTGGACATTGTGGCTTGGACTATTTTTAGCATGCTAGCTCTAACCTCACTAGCACAAGTCTGTTGACCAGGGATGGGATGCTTGCTTAAAGCGGCGGCGTAGAAATACCTTAAGAGGCCAATACTGGAAATTGCTGAGCACTCTGGCACCAACCAAGCAAAAGACTGAAGCATAGGTTTAACTTTGAGCATTAGAGTAGACCCACTTAAATCAATGGCCTAAGTACTCAGCATGTTGCAGGTTCAAGCCCTAAATAGGCAAAACTTCTGAAATCAGTGAAAGTTTTGCCTGTGTAAGAACTGCAGGACTGAGTCTAATATAGAATTCAATGTGTGACATGAAAAACAAAGGCTATCCGAATAATGTCTCTTATTTCCCCAATGAACTCCAGTTCAGAAAATCCTGTCCCATCCACATCTTTTGATAAATTCTTTAATCTGGTGGATATAACAAAGTTAATATTCTATCCGTAAGATTTCAGGAGATGAGATATAGAACACTTAATTCTATTACAGATTTCTCAAAAGAGGTCCCCTTTCATTCATTTAAGGATCAGAAAAAGTACTTCTAATTCAATGAATCACCTGTCTAATTTTAGTAATGGAGACCTAATCTAATTTTAGTAATGTAGATAAAGGATACTCAAAATAATACTGATATCAGTGAAGGTGTTATTATAAGTACATACAGCTGCCTTTGTTTTCTTTATTCCCTCTTAAGGCATCTTATAGAGATGTCTGTTTATTGAACTAACTGGTGTCTCCACTTGCAGCTAAATTCATGTAAAAATATTGTACAGCCCAAATAGACACACATGCTAAAATGCATAATCATACTCCAGTTTCTAAAGACTGCCAGATGCAATAACCTGGTATTTAATAAACTCTTTAATTATTTTCATAACAAAATAAAAATCTGTGGCAGCCTTTACTGGGAGAGATGTGGCACACAATCATTATTTTTAATATTTCAGCTCCTACTTGCAGGAATAAAAAACCCCAACAATTTTAATATTTGAAGCTCTGATGCAAGCTAGAGTTGCCATCATGTGTACACACACACACACACACACACACACACACACACACAGGAAAAAAACTCGAGGCAATGTCCTCAGAGAAAAGCAAATGTCAGAGCTATGACAAGCTATGGCATTGGTCTGGCAACCAAGGCAAGATGACAACTCATCATCTCCATCTGCAAATGCATCTGTCCTACATCTACATGCCCACTGATGCTTCCTTTGTCAGAAAACTGAACTCCATGATGCTGCTGAAGCCACCTGTACAGAATGCTTCCCAAGTTATGCCCTACTGCTTATCTACTCTGTGGGTAGCGTATATATATCATGGCTGTTTCCTGGGAGAAGGTGTTCCTGTTTCCTAAAAAACAGAAGCTTCTTTGTGGGGTCCCTGTTGTGAGTGTGTGTGTGTGCGCGCGCGCGCGTGCATTTGTGCATATGAGTACATGCATATAACTGTGTGAGAGAGGGAGTTTGCGGAGGATGGTTTATAGGATATGGTGCATTTAAAGATTTTAGGAAAGAGGGAAGGTGGAGGAGGGGTGCTTTTACCTGCACCCTGATCATGTTTGGGTGGCCTTACAGCACTTTTGCATGAGCTTAGCTATTATTTTTAGTGGGCACACACTCTTAAATCAGCAACACCTTATTGATCTTGTAGTTAAGGCATCAGACTGGGAGTCAGGAGATATGGGTTTCATTCCTGGCTCTGCTATACACTTCTATTGCCTCACATAGATCACTGAACATTTCTGTGCCTCGGTCTCTCTATCTGTAATACCACTGTTCATCAGCATTTCTAATGTGGCCACCTAAACACTTAATATTCACAAAACACTTTGATCCTCAGGAGAAACATGCCAAGTACTAATTATTATTCTTTTCCTGCTACATCATGTCTCCTAACCTCTTCCCATTACTGTATTATTACCAGGAGGAGTAGATAAGCTAATACTAGTTTTGCATATTCAAAACCTGCCTCACCAGTGAAATTTAATGTTAATTACATCTGTTTTTGGCAATTTAGCTATACAGTGTATTTCACTGCTGAATTCTACCCACAATAATTAGACACATCTACACTATCATAAATCAGCATGTAGGTGGTTTACATATTTCATAAGAATTCAATTAAACATCTTCTCTTCTTTAGGACATATTTCTAAATATGGCCAAGCAAATAACCTTAAAAGCAGAACTCCTGTTGAAAAGTTAAAATTCAAAAACAAATTTCTCCCTTGTTTGCTAATGTAACATTGTGACACTGGTCAAACAGAAGGCCTGTGGCTCAAATTTTCAGTGTTGTCTTTCAACTGTAGATAGATTGGTCACTTGGAACCCAAGTTAAACAAAGTCTTAATAAACCCGAATAATTTTATCAGAAGGTTGACTTCTTTACAGAAAAGTCCCATATAGAGCATTTTCCCCATGTCATCTAAAACAGAGTATTCCAAATCTATCCATACAGTAAACTCTACCCTTTGGTCACATTACAATACACAGTTCAATTCCGTAGTTCAAACTGCTAAATCAAGCAAATTAAGATTATAATAGTTTAAAAATTAGACTAGCTTCTGAAAAAAGCAACAAGAGAAAAAGATACAACTTCTGATGCATGTCAAGTTGTTCAAGTTAGAGGTATATTTTACTTTTGTTTGGGCTCTTTGTAAAATATATTTTAAAATCAGCTTTTACATAAAACTTGCAAAACCATGAAAAACAAGGCTTATAGCCTCTCCCAAATTGAAATTGTTACTGCACAGTGTCTCCCAGTTTGATTAACCTTAATCTAATAAAAGTTACATCCTGAAGATCAAATGGCCTAAAAGTGGTGCCTGATACTGAGGGATGAACAGGGCTTCATCCCCTATATTAAATCCCCTCTTCTTTTTCTCTCTCTCAAAACAAGGTTGGATGTTTTCCCTACATCTTGAGGAATACATATGGTTGAGGTCAAATTCTTCCCCCTTTTATGCCCATGCAAACCTACTATAGCCGTGGCACAAATGTAACTGAGGAACTTAAACTCCTATTTTGAATTCAATGCAATTCAGTCTGCAGAGGATACCAAGCTGGGAGGGGTTGCAAGTGCTTTGGAAGATAGGATTATAATTCAGAATGATCTGGACAAACTGGAGAAATGGTCTGAAGTAAATAGGATGAAATTAAATAAGGACAAATGCAAAGTACTCCACTTAGGAAGGAACAATCAGTTGCACACATACAAAATGGGAAATGACTGCCTAGGAAGGAGTACTGCGAAAAGGGATCTGGGGGTCATAGTGGACCACAAGCTAAATATGAGTCAACAGTGTAACACTGTTGCAAAAAAAACAAACAGCATTCTGGGATGTGTTAGCAGGAGTGTTGTAAGCAAGACACGAGAAGTAATTTTTCTGCTCTACTCCACGCTGATTAGGCCTCAACTGGAGTATTGTGTCCAGTTCTGGGTGCCACATTTCAGGAAAGATGTGGATAAATTGGAAAAAGTCCAGAGAAGAGCAACAAAAATGATTCAAGATCTAGAAAACATGACCCATGAAGGAAGATTGAAAAAACTGGGTTTGTTTAATATGGAAAAGAGAAGACTGAGAGGGGACATGGTAACAGTTTTCAAGTATATAAAAGGTTGTTATAAGGAGGAGGGAGGAAAATTGTTCTTCTTAACCTATGAGGATAGGACAAGAAGCAATGGGCTTAAATTGCAGCAAGGGAGGTTTAGGTTGGACATTAGGAAAAGCTTCCTAACTGTCAGGGTGGTTAAGCACTGGAATAAATTGCCTAGGAAGGTTGTGGAATCTCCATCCTTGGAATTTTTAAGAGCAGGTTAGACAAACACCTGTCAGGGATGGTCGAGGTAATACTTAGTCCTGCCATGAGTGCAGGGGACTGGACTAGATGACCTCTTGAGGTCCCTTCTAGTTCTATGATTCTAAGGAAGGAAAGAAATGGTACCAATCCCAGCGGTTTTCACAGCCCTGCATGTGACTCTGGAAAAGCACATAAATTTGGTAAGTGCTTCCCAGTTTTTAAACATAGGTCCTCTGTGTGGCATTCACCAGGCTGAAAGGAGAAGACAGACTATCACATTGAGCATCATCTCAGTCTCCACATATGTGATTATCATGATTAGGACTCAGTCTATTACAGAGGCCATAGAGGTAAGAGAATGGTCATAGAATTCATTATTTTATAATATATTATAAATATAAAAAGCAGGTCACACATGCTGCTCTTACTTTGTTCTCCCTCTTCCTATCCTTTTGAAAAGTAACATGCTAGTAGTGTCATCAAGTTAAAATTAGACATAGGACAAGGGAGTTGTTTGAATACTCACTTGTATTAGTTTTAAATCAAGGTTCAGGTTTGAGGCCAAATTATGATTAACAGATAAGAGCCCAGAGTGGCAGAAAACTTGTGAAAACAGTTTATTGTGAGAGACTTCCCCTATATTTAATGGCAAAAATCTCACAGGATCGTCTGTTTTCATGAGATTTATTCCACCTTTGGCTGAAATGTTGCAAAAATGGCTGTTCTCATGAGATTCTGGCTGCAACCCAACTGGAATCAGGAGACAGGCCCTTCTTGGTTTTGGATCTGACCGAGGTTCAAAATGGCAGGGGCAGGTTTGGATCCAGGGATTCAAATCTAAATGCCTCCAGAACGCAAAAGTATTCAGGATCAAGGTTTCACTTTTGTCCCATCTCTAATTACAATGTTTAGTGGAAAACAACGGATCAGATTTTAGTTCAGATTTTAATATTTGCGTATAATGAATTAATACTCCATACTATTTTTCCTAATATCCAACTTAAGTCTTCCCCACTGCAACTTGAGACCATTACTCCTTGTTCTGTCATCTGCTACCACCGAGAACAGTCTAGATCCATCCTCTTTGGAACCCCCTTTCAGGTAGCTGAAAGCAGCTATCAAATCCCCCCTCATTCTTCTCTTTTGCAGACTAAACAATCCCAGTTCCCTCAGCCTCTCCTCATAAGTCATGTGTTCCAGTCTCCTAATCATTTTTATTGCCCTCCGCTGCACGTTTTCCAATTTTTCCACATCCTTCTTGTAGTGTGGGGCTCAAAACTGGACACAGTACTCCAGATGAGACCTCACCAATGTCGAATAGAGGGGAATGATCACGTCCCTCGATCTGCTGGCAATGCCCCTACTTATACATCCCAAAATGCCACTGGCCTTCTTGGCAACAACAGCACACTGTTGACTCAAGTCCAGCTTCTCGTCCACTGTAACCCCTAGGTCCTTTTCTGCAGAACTGCTGCCAAGCCATTCGGTCCCTAGTCTGTAGCGGTGCATGGGATTCTTCAGTCCTAAGTGCAGGACTCTGCACTTGTCCTGTTGAACCTCATCAGATTTCTTTTGGCCCAATCCTCTAATTTGTCTAGGGCCCTCTGTATCTAATTTGTCTAGGGCCCTATCCCTACCCTCCAGCGTATCTACCTCTCCTCCCAGTTTAGTATCATCTGCAAACTTGCTGAGAGTGCAATCCACACCATCCTCCAGATCATTTATGAAGATATTGAACAAAACCGGCCCGAAGACCGACTCTTGGGGCCCTCCACTTGATACCGGCTGCCAACTAGACATGGAGCCATTGATCACTACCCATTGAGCCTGACAATCTAGCCAACTTCCTATCCACCTTATAGTCCATTCATCCAGTCCATACTTCTTTAACTTGCTGGCAAGAATACTGTGGGAGACAGTGTCAAAAGCTTTGCTAAAGTCAAGGAACAACACATCCACTGCTTTCCCCTCATCCACAGAGCCAGTTTTCTCATTGTAGAAGGCAATTAGATTAGTCAGGCATGACTTGCCCTTGGTGAATCCATGCTGACTGTTCCTGATCACTTTCCTCTCCTCTAAGTGCTTCAGAATTGATTCCTTGAGGACCTGCTCCATGATTTTTCCAGGGACTGAGGTGAGGCTGACTGGCCTGTAGTTCCCAGGATCCTCCTTCTTCCCTTTTTTAAAGATGGGCACTGCATTAGCCTTTTTCCAGTCGTCCAGGATTTCCCCCGATCACCATGAGTTTTCAAAGATAATGGCCAATGGCTCTGCAATCACATCCGCCAACTCCTTTAGCATCTGGCCCCATGGACTTGTGCTCATTCAGCTTTTCTAAATAGTCTCGAACCACTTCTTTCTCCACAGAGGGCTGATCATCTCCTCCCCATGCAGTGCTGCCCAGTGCAATTGTCTGGGAGCTGACCTTGTTCGTGAAGACAGAGGCAAAAAAAGCATTGAGTACATTAGCTTTTTCCACATCCTCTGTCACTATGTTGCCTCCCTCATTCAGTAAGGGGCCCACACTTTCCTTGACTTTCTTCTTGTTGCTAACATACCTGAAAAAACCCTTCTTGTTACTCTTAACATCTGTTGCAGATCATTGTGTTTCTTCCCTGGAGAAGGGAGTACCTTATTTTACTCAATAGCAACCTTCCTGCCAATTAACAAGAAGACTGATTGGCTCTAAAGGGACACCCTGGTCATTTATCCTTTGAGGGAAAGATGACTGAAGAACAGGGATTTGAGCGTGGGGCGGGGAAAAAAATAGAGGTACCTCAGAGCTTTGGATATGCTAAACCTCCTTCCTCAAAAAAGCAATTAATATTAAACCACAATAATATGCCAGTATGCTCAAAAAAACCCCAACACTTGATAGAGGAGAATGTAGGACATTAAAACAGAGCTAGTAGAGCAAGACATAGGTTGGAGAAATAATTAGGAATTTTTAAAAGATAAATTATTAGTTTCCATTGGCACAGTGAAGATACTGGATGGAACTGCCATTTCCACCAGCGTTAGGGTACCTTTGTTATAAGAATAACTGAGGCTCTTGTACAGGATACAATGTAGAACAAAACCATATCTATGAATTTCACATTATACAACTGAATTGTCTGTAATTTACAGCACTATAACAATATGTATATACAGAAATTGGGTAAATTCTTATTTCTATCTGAAGGAAAGTACCTCAACAAATATTCACACATTGATAATAGAATACATCTACTAACTATGTGAAAACAGATTTAAGATAAGTAAAGTTATTTTCAGAAATGAATTACTCAATAACAACAAAAGTTTATAAAGTTTTATGGAAAAGGTGATCCCAGAGCAATTAAACTACATTTGTTAAATGTAACTGTACAAAAGTGAAAGGATAAAGATGCTCACATCTTGCAGAGAGAAGGCAGCCAACTCAATAAGGAGAATGATTTAAAAGTGTTCTCTGTTATGGCCATAAAAGGATGAGAGTATATCTGTTAGTCAGAAAAAGAACTGCTGTAAATGAACTAGAAAAAATAATGTTAGCGAAGTCCATGATAAAATGAAAAGGTCAAGAAAAATAAACAAGCCAAAAAACATGCATTTACACTGTGAAAAGTTACTCTGTCAGAGACAGTGTAGTATGCAGGAATGAGCACAAGATTGAGTCATTAGGTCCCGAATTATAATCCTAGCGCCACAGCTGATTCCTGTGCAGCACTGACCAAGTCACCTCATCTTTCAATCTCAGTTTGTAAACTGAGGGTCATATTACTTACCTACCTATTTTACAGGTAACTTGTGAGATTAATTAAAACAATTCTTTGAACATTTTAGATGAAATCCTGGCTCCATGGGAGTTTTGCCACTGATTTCAATGAAGCCATAATTTCACCCACAATGAGCTATAAAAATATTACTATTATCTATTATTATTAAAATGACACTGAAGCATCCATATTTATTCTTAATTACTTTCAAATATGTTCAGTAAGCAAATCAGGAGATGACTCAAACTGGAATCTGAAAGTCAAGCGCCTTCTGTTCTTTCTGCGTCTTCCACCATCACCAGTAACAAAGGTTCTGCATTTCACAATGGTTGACTATTTTATTTTCAGTGCAAACAGAACATACCTAAATTCACTTTTACATACATGAATTGGCTCCTTAGTGCTAGTGTTAGTGTAAAACTTCAGATAATAATCAGTAAAAACTGTAGGCGTGACTTGAAGAAACACAGAACGATCTGCTGAGAAAGAAGGTGTTATTTTTATGTTGTTACTTTCTGACCATAACCACACTTGAACATACAGTGTGTGTAACTAAAGCAAAAGTTCACATGCAAGAAATAACTGAAAAATACAGGCTACCAAGAAATATTTGATTATAACCTTGTCCCTTTTACTAGGTATTTCAAAATGCAGAGGAAACTGTCAAAACTAACATGACTTCAAAACAAAACATTTAGCAAGGCTAGAATTATAAATGAAAAGCAAAGCAGTTTCCAGTACTAAACAATGCAGCAAAATAATACCCTGGTGGCATTATTATGCAGAGATAACATCAGGCCAGCCTTGCAGCTTTCCACATGTCTAATGATCAGATTAAACAAAGGCACAAAACACTTTGAAAAGGAGTACTGGTGGCACCTTAGAGACTAACAAATTTATTAGAGTATCTATTCAGGGGATATCATCATAGGGCCTAATCACATCAGCCACACTATCAGAGGCTCGTTCACCTGCGCATCTACCAATGTGATATATGCCATCATGTGCCAGCAATGCCCCTCTGCCATGTACATTGGCCAAACTGGACAGTCTCTACGTAAAAGAATGAATGGACACAAATCAGACGTCAAGAATTATAACATTCAAAAACCAGTTGGAGAACACTTCAATCTCTCTGGTCACTCGATCACAGATCTTAGAGTGGCTATACTTCAACAAAAAAGCTTCAAAAACAGACTCCAACGAGAGACTGCTGAATTGGAATTAATTTGCAAACTGGATACAATTAACTTAGGCTTGAATAGAGACTGGGAATGGATGAGTCATTACACAAAGTAAAACTATTTCCCCATGGTATTTCTCCCTCCCACCCCACCCCCACTGTTCCTCTGATATTCTTGTTAACTGCTGGAATTAGCCTACCTTGCTTGTCACCATGAAAGGTTTTCCTCCTTTCCCCCCCCTGCTGCTGGTGATGGCTTATCTTAAGTGATCACTCTCCTTACAGTGTGTATGATAAACCCATTATTTCATGTTCTCTGTGTGTGTGTATATAAATCTCTCCTCTGTTTTTTCCACCAAATGCATCCGATGAAGTGAGCTGTAGCTCACGAAAGCTTATGCTCTAATAAATTTGTTAGTCTCTAAGGTGCCACCAGTACTCCTTTTCTTTTTGCGAATACAGACTAACACGGCTGCTACTCTGAAAACACTTTGAACCACTAAAGATGTCACCCTCTTTTTACACAAGAGAAGGTGTTAATTGCAGTATTATCCAACTTGCCAATTACCCAAAATTCTGCCTACTCACAACCCCCCTCTGTACTTCAAATAAGATACAAGTCTTTCTTGCTGCCCCGTTAACCTGTTGCATGATCTTGCTGTATGCTGTAAAACTGTGGCTGCAGTTAATCCCAAAATTCCTTTTATGCTGTATTAGTGAGTCAGTGAGGTGCTTTAATTTCCTTATCAATTAAAAAGAAAAGGAGTACTTGTGGCACCTTAGAGACTAATAAATTTATTAGAGCATAAGCTTTCGTGAGCTACAGCTCACTCACGAAAGCTTATGCTCTAATAAATTTGTTAGTCTCTAAGGTGCCACAAGTACTCCTTTTCTTTTTGCGAATACAGACTAACACGGCTGCTACTCTGAAACTTATCAATTAAATGTCCACTATGTATGGAAGGCATTAACATCAATCAACATGTATGGTAATGTCAGACTTGTCCACAGAAGTTGTTTTGTTTAAGAGCTGCTATCTTACAAATTAATGGAAGACTTAAGTAGTTAATCATCTTACTAAACAAATAATTGTTTAAAAATGCTAAAATTATAGCCCCTGCAAGATGCAAACATGGAATGCAAGAATTTAAATTGAAGTCATTGGGACCTAACGTTGCTCAGCACGTCTAGAAATTGCTGACAACTTAGTTGACTGAAAGCATCTTTCATTTTCCAGTTTTCTTGGATTAGCCACAAATGTTAAGGAGTACTTGTGGCACCTTAGAGACTAACAAATTTATTAGAGCATAAGCTTTCGTGAGCTACAGCTCACTTCATCGGATGCATTTGGTGGAAAAAACAGAGGAGAGATTTATATACACACACACAGAGAACATGAAACAATGGGTTTATCATACACACTGTAAGGAGAGTGATCACTTAAGATAAGCCATCACCAACAGCAGGGGGGGGAAGGAGGAAAACCTTTCATGGTGACAAGCAGGTAGGCTAATTCCAGCAGTTAACAAGAATATCAGAGGAACAGTGGGGGGTGGAGTGGGAGGGAGAAATACCATGGGGAAATAGTTTTACTTTGTGTAATGACTCATCCATTCCCAGTCTCTATTCAAGCCTAAGTTAATTGTATCCAGTTTGCAAATTAATTCCAATTCAGCAGTCTCTCGTTGGAGTCTGTTTTTGAAGCTTTTTTGTTGAAGTATAGCCACTCTTAGGTCTGTGATCGAGTGACCAGAGAGATTGAAGTGTTCTCAACTGGTTTTTGAATGTTATAATTCTTGACGTCTGATTTGTGTCCATTCATTCTTTTACGTAGAGACTGTCCAGTTTGGCCAATGTACATGGCAGAGGGGCATTGCTGGCACATGATGGCATATATCACATTGGTAGATGCGCAGGTGAACGAGCCTCTGATAGTGTGGCTGATGTGATTAGGCCCTATGATGGTATCCCCTGAATAGATATGTGGACAGAGTTGGCAACGGGCTTTGTTGCAAGGATAGGTTCCTGGGTTAGTGGTTCTGTTGTGTGGTGTGTGGTTGCTGGTGAGTATTTGCTTCAGATTGGGGGGCTGTCTGTAAGCAAGGACTGGTCTGTCTCCCAAGATCTGAGAGAGCGATGGCTCGTCCTTCAGGATAGGTTGTAGATCCTTGATGATGCGTTGGAGGGGTTTTAGTTGGGGGCTGAAGGTGATGGCTAGTGGCGTTCTGTTGTTTTCTTTGTTGGGCCTGTCCTGTAGTAGGTGACTTCTGGGTACTCTTCTGGCTCTGTCAATCTGTTTCTTCACTTCAGCAGGTGGGTAATGTAGTTGTAAGAATGCATGATAGAGATCTTGTAGGTGTTTGTCTCTGTCTGAGGGGTTGGAGCAAATGCGGTTATATCGTAGCGCTTGGCTGTAGACAATGGATCGAGTGGTATGATCTGGATGAAAGCTAGAGGCATGTAGGTAGGAATAGCGGTCAGTAGGTTTCCGATATAGGGTGGTGTTTATGTGACCATCGCTTATTAGCACCGTAGTGTCCAGGAAGTGGATCTCTTGTGTGGACTGGTCCAGGCTGAGGTTGATGGTGGGATGGAAATTGTTGAAATCATGGTGGAATTCCTCAAGAGCTTCTTTTCCATGGGTCCAGATGATGAAGATGTCATCAATGTAGCGTAAGTAGAGTAGGGGCATTAGGGAACGAGAGCTGAGGAAGCGTTGTTCTAAGTCAGCCATAAAAATGTTGGCATACTGTGGGGCCATGCGGGTACCCATCGCAGTGCCGCTGATTTGAAGGTATACATTGTCACCAAATGTGAAATAGTTATGGGTCAGGACAAAGTCACAAAGTTCTGCCACCAGGTTAGCCGTGACAGTATCGGGGATACTGTTCCTGACGGCTTGTAGTCCATCTTTGTGTGGAATGTTGGTGTAGAGGGCTTCTACATCCATAGTGGCTAGGATGGTGTTTTTAGGAAGATCACCAATGGACTGTAGTTTCCTCAGGAAATCAGTGGTGTCTCGAAGATAGCTGGGAGTGCTGGTAACGAAGGGCCTGAGGAGGGAGTCTACATAGCCAGACAATCCTGCTATCAGGGTGCCAATGCCTGAGATGATGGGGCGTCCAGGATTTCCAGGTTTATGGATCTTGGGTAGCAGATAGAATACCCCAGGTCCTGGCTCCAGGGGTGTGTCTGTGCGGATTTGTTCTTGTGCTTTTTCAGGGAGTTTCTTGAGCAAATGCTGTAGTTTCTTTTGGTAACTCTCAGTGGGATCAGAGGGTAATGGCTTGTAGAAAGTGGTGTTGGAGAGCTGCCTAGTAGCCTCTTGTTCATACTCTGACCTATTCATGATGACGACAGCACCTCCTTTGTCAGCCTTTTTGATTATGATGTCAGAGTTGTTTCTGAGGCTGTGGATGGCACTGTGTTCTGCATGGCTGAGGTTATGGGGTAAGCGATGCTGCTTTTCCACAATTTCAGCTCGTGCACGTCGGCGGAAGCAGTCTATGTAGAAATCCAGGCTGCTGTTTCGACCTTCAGGAGGAGTCCACCTAGAATCCTTCTTTTTGTAGTGTTGGCAGGAAGGTCTCTGTGGGTTAATATGTTGGTCAGAGGTGTGTTGGAAATATTCCTTGAGTCTGAGACGTCGAAAATAGGATTCTAGGTCACCACAGAACTGTATCATGTTCGTGGGGGTGGAGGGGCAAAAGGAGAGGCCCCGAGATAGGACAGATTCTTCCGCTGGGCTAAGAGTATAGTTGGATAGATTAACAATATTGCTGGGTGGGTTACGGGAACCATTGTTGTGGCCCCTTGTGGCATATAGTAGTTTAGATAGCTTAGTGTCCTTTTTCTTTTGTAGAGAATCAAAGTGTGTTTTGTAAATGGCTTGTCTAGTTTTTGTAAAGTCCAGCCACGAGGAAGTTTGTGTGGAAGGTTGGTTCTTTATGAGAGTATCCAGTTTTGAGAGCTCATTCTTAATCTTTCCCTGTTTGCTGTAGAGGATGTTGATCAGGTGGTTCCGCAGTTTCCTTGAGAGTGTGTGGCACAAGCTGTCAGCATAGTCTGTGTGGTATGTAGATTGTAATGGATTTTTTACCTTCAGTCCTTTCGGTATGATGTCCATCTGTTTGCATTTGGAGAGGAAGATGATGTCTGTCTTTATCTGTGCGAGTTTTTTCATGAAGTTGACAGATTTCCACTCTATACGGCTAAATTCAGTGCCTTGCATAATCACAGGTTTCAGAGTAGCAGCCGTGTTAGTCTGTATTCGCAAAAAGAAAAGGAGTACTTGTGGCACCTTAGAGACTAACAAATTTATTTGAGCATAAGCTTTCGTGAGCTACAGCTCACTTCATCGGATGCATTTGGTGGAAAAACAGAGGAGAGATTTATATACACACACACAGAGAACATGAAACAATGGGTTTATCATACACACTGTAAGGAGAGTGATCACTTAAGATAAGCCATCACCAACAGCAGGGGGGGGAAGGAGGAAAACCTTTCATGGTGACAAGCAGGTAGGCTAATTCCAGCAGTTAACAAGAATATCAGAGGAACAGTGGGGGGTGGAGTGGGAGGGAGAAATACCATGGGGAAATAGTTTTACTTTGTGTAATGACTCATCCATTCCCAGTCTCTATTCAAGCCTAAGTTAATTGTATCCAGTTTGCAAATTAATTCCAATTCAGCAGTCTCTCGTTGGAGTCTGTTTTTGAAGCTTTTTTGTTGAAGTATAGCCACTCTTAGGTCTGTGATCGAGTGACCAGAGAGATTGAAGTGTTCTCCAACTGGTTTTTGAATGTTATAATTCTTGACGTCTGATTTGTGTCCATTCATTCTTTTACGTAGAGACTGTCCAGTTTGGCCAATGTACATGGCAGAGGGGCATTGCTGGCACATGATGGCATATATCACATTGGTAGATGCGCAGGTGAACGAGCCTCTGATAGTGTGGCTGATGTGATTAGGCCCTATGATGGTATCCCCTGAATAGATATGTGGACAGAGTTGGCAACGGGCTTTGTTGCAAGGATAGGTTCCTGGGTTAGTGGTTCTGTTGTGTGGTGTGTGGTTGCTGGTGAGTATTTGCTTCAGATTGGGGGGCTGTCTGTAAGCAAGGACTGGTCTGTCTCCCAAGATCTGAGAGAGCGATGGCTCGTCCTTCAGGATAGGTTGTAGATCCTTGATGATGCGTTGGAGGGGTTTTAGTTGGGGGCTGAAGGTGATGGCTAGTGGCATTCTGTTTTTGTTGGGCCTGTCCTGTAGTAGGTGACTTCTGGGTACTTTTCTGGCTCTGTCAATCTGTTTCTTCACTTCAGCAGGTGGGTACTGTAGTTGTAGGAATGCATGATAGAGATCTTGTAGGTGTTTGTCTCTGTCTGAGGGGTTGGAGCAAATGCGGTTATATCGTAGCGCTTGGCTGTAGACAATGGAAATGTTGTTAGCATTGATGTTATTTCACCTACATCTCTGCCTCCAATTGCAATTTTTTTGAAAAAATATAAAAAACTTAAATCAGAACTAGACAGTGTGCTCTCTCTTGTATATAAACTAGCTTTTACATCTCTAGAAACATGGGTTTGAATCTAGCATCTGAATCATAAGAGAGATGCTGAGGGAAAGCAATCGGGGTAACAGAAAGTCATGAGGTAGGCAAAGGCTCTGTGGAAGTTCCAGGGAAAGGAGGTCTTGCATCCTCTTCCAGAGTAAGAAAGACTTCAGGTAGAAAGCTCTGGAAGTAGCTTCATGCAAACAAGCAAGGATAGACTCCAGGCAGAAAAGCCCTGGGAATTGCTACTGGGATAAAGGAGAATCAAGAGACTAGTACTGAAGAGGAACCCCAAAACGATGGCAAAGATGAGACCATGAACATTGTGTTGTGGTGTCAGACTTTATTCAGGATTCTGAGAGACCTGGTCAGAGGGCACAATCACCAAAGGGCATTTTGTTTTCATTTTGACCTTTGGTTTACTGCACAGAGACTGCCTTTTGTGGATTATTGAGGCACCCAAGAGGGAAAACTGAAGCAACAGCAAATGGAAGCACAGACTGGGTAAGATAGCCTGGTGACAAGATCAAAACCTTTCTGTCTATTTTCCAGAATCAATTCCCAGGAAAGTTTACTAACCCTGAAATTATTATTTAAAATAATATTTAAAGTAAATATAATTATTTACTGGTCTACCAAATTGTTTTCTGGAAGACATTTCATTATTCACTTTTTTTATTTTTTAAGTTTATTCTTGAACTCTCTCTATTTCCAAAAGACATAAATAGTTAATATCTATGTGGTCTCTTAAATCCCCTCTCCCTATAAAATCCAGCTGGTCATTTTATGTCCATCCTATTACTGTTGTAAGCAGTTCTTTTTTCAGGGATCAAGAGCATAAAAAATGGCTCAGTGAAACAAAGGGGAGAATGTATCAGATTTAGAAAGAAAGCCTAGCATGTGCCCCACTTTATTTCATCAAGCCATTCCAGATCATCTTGAACCCAGAAACTTAAATTTTGTTGAACAACTGACAGGTTTTAAAAGTATGTGTATGTTGTTCTCATATTAGACAAACCCCAAATTTTTTACAATTACCTCATTCTGATTATCTTGTTGTTTTCCACTTTGCGAACAAAATTATAGCTCATAGAACAGTGTAATTTTTGCTCCTCTTTGTTTCCAAAATGGATCCAAAAAAAGAAGATGACGACAACTACAGTATTGCTCGAAAAAGTCACGTTCTTTTAATCTATACAACATCAAAATTTCTAAGATGATCATTTAATGTATTTTCCTTTTTTTCCCTTGAATCGGTTGGCGCTCTAGAAGCATTGAAACCAAAATTCATATTCTGGCAAAGACCAATTCTGTGAACAACAGCTGCAAAGATGAAATTTTCAGAAAGTTATAAGGGAATGCAAGTTAGAATGGAAACCAATTGTGGAAATGTAAAGACAGCTGAAGTTTTAATCTTAGGTAAATTGCTTCTGGTTTTAAAGAAGTTTCAAAAAGTGTGTGTTTCTTGCCCACAATGGAAAATCATGAAGATTTAAGCATGGTGGATCTGATGGCAGAGGACTCTGGGTACATATTAATTATGCAATCACTTCCTCTTTAAATGGTATCATTTTGATTTTCACAAAGAATGTGTTTTAAGTTTAATCTTTTGATGAGTTGGTATCCGAGAAATTTTTCTCTTTACTGAATTACAATTTTTTTTAAAATGGCTTGCTATTTTCTTCTCTTTGAGCACCACTGTAATTGTTTTATAGAATGTCAGGTAATAAACTACACACAAACAATAGATGCATCCTGATCTAAATATCCTCAAATTGTTTAAATGTCTAAAAGCTTGTATATATGGAAACATTTAGAGCACTTAAATGACAATCCTCTAATACCTCACCAAACTTGTTTAGACCATGTAGGTGCCAAGCTGATTAAGGGCCTTTATTAGTAGACATTAGTGATCTGATCTGATTTGCTGAAGCCATAGCAATCAATATGGCAATAATCTGTATGTTAAGAGCGGGTCTTTCATGCTTCCAAGAAAAACATTAGTCTTGACACCCATACTCAACTCTGAATAATATTTCTAACAATACAGGATAAGTAGACTATCATACTAATAGAATCATCTTAGAGTTCCAAAGACCTAAAAGTAAACCAAACTCGAGAGCAAGCTTCAGAGATTGCTTGGACACAAAAGCAATCTTAGCTAGATTTAAAGAACAAACAAACATAGTGTTGCCTTGCTGAGTAGCAATTGAGGGATAACCTTTTTCAATTTCTTCCTCAGATCAAATAAGATCTCACAATGGAAAACCTGCTTCAACTTTGTTTTCTATTTCCAGAATGTACTGTATAGGCTATCCATTATAAATACCTTACAGGAGATTACTACAGAGGCAAAGGATGGAGGGCAAAGTTTGCTTCATTATAGAATTAACTACAATTGATATTGATGGACTTCATATTTACCGTAAGTATCCGATAAAAATAAATCAATACATAATAATATTGTGATGAAGCACAGAAACTTTACACCAACATGAAAAGGGTTAAAGAGAGTCTATGGGACCACCCCGCTATAAACTATAAACTAGCTTTTGACTAGAACTGACTTGCAGACAATGCCAGGCCTGGAAGGGAAAGAAAAGGAGAAAACCTGGCTCAGTTCTGGGCTTACTGGTGAAGAGGCAGGACTTAGCTCCCTCCGTACATAAGGGGAGCATCACAAGACACCAGACAGCCACTGGGGAAAAAGCACTGCATACCTGACTGAGGGATGCTGCTGAGGGGACTGAGGAGCACCCAGCAGTGAGTGAACCGTGTGATTTAACTTTAGAAACATTGCAGGGTTAAGCCTCTCCAATCTTACGTCCAACTCACCCAGAGGGACCTGAGGCCGCAACAGAATGCTGCAAAATGTCCACAAGGAGACGGTACTCAAGCAACCCACTACAGACTGTTTGGACTATGGGGGCCATGCCCCAAACTTAAGAGACCGATAGGAATTAGCATAGGGCAGTGGACATAGGCTCTGCTATGAAGACCCTACTGGCATTGCTTCACAAAGGGCCTTGGGCTGGGACCCAGTGGAGATGAAGAGTTCCCCTTCCATACCTCCTTAAGGACTGAGGCATCTCAGCCAGGGAAGCAAAGGACTGAAAATCAGGCACACCAACCACTAGACTGCTTGGCTCTATGAACACACTATTACACATCTACACTTTTTAAAAGGCTCTAACTAGACAGGATATGAATTTATTGAAGGTTTCCTCCAGAGTCTCTCATAATATTGCTAGTTTAGAATCTGAAAAACTCTGGTTTGATTTCCCAATTCCTACATGTACAAATTATTCTTTCTGCTAAACTCTCCAACTCTGTCCTCATCAATAGTGGACACACACTAAATGTTTCTACAGATTGGAAATTGTGTACGTATAAAATGAGGAATACAGGCAGAACCAGTAAAACCTTTGAAAACTGGTATTTAAGTGAACCGATTGTCACACAAAATATAGCCTATGGCTTTTACAGTTCATGGGTGGAAAATGGGGTTCCGGCAGTAGCACACAGAGAGGCACTGTCTGCACATTGCTTTGGAAAGCAGGGAAAATATAATGTCTGCAATCTCATTTTACAGGTGCACTGTGCTGGGCCAGCTTTGCTAGTTAGAACTGCACTCCGGTCTGCCTCTCAATAACACTTTTGGATGACAAGCACTGACACAGGCAGGGAGTGCAAGGACCAGGACTGAGCCTGGTCTTTGGCTTAGAGATGCAAGGTGTGGGAGCACACTCCTTCCCCCACTTGCCAATAGTGCACCAAGTCCAAACTGCTCCATACAGCTCACCACATACAAAGAATTGATGTTTCCCTGAATATTTTAATGAAAGAAAAATCAAAAGCGTCCAAAGGAAAACTCAAAACAGAGATAGAGTATATATTGTATACAATAGACTACTAATTCTCATTTAAATTAAACACGTGGGGCCTAATTCTCATTTACATGGATGCCCCTTTCCACCATTCTGGCAGTGTGAAGTAAGAAATTATAACAATGACTTTAAGGCACCTTTTCCCTGCCAGAGTGATGTAAAGGAACCGGAGTGTAAATAAGAATCAGACTGTCACAGTGTGCTATTGCTAGGGAAGCTCAATAGAAAAACACAATTATCTAACCAAGATCTTCTACTCAGATTTACAGTTCAAGGAACAAAATCACTAAAAGGGGAGCAACTGTGATTTGGCCACAGTCATATATAACGTCAATGGCAAAACAAGAAATAAAATAAAGACTCTCATCATATGTAACCTGTAGATTATAACACATCGTCTAAATATTTCTGTTCAAATACATTTTGAAACAAAAGTGTACAAGGGTTTGACACTCAAAAGTAAAATGGGTAATTGGTTGTTCATTTATTTAAAGATTAGCCTAGACATTTTCCACCTAACCTAACCCATGTGTCACACTGAAAGCCCATTAGGTTAGTACAAGGTGACCTAGTTAATGATAGCATACATAAAACTTATGCTCACAAGAATGCAACTAAGAGCCTTATCCAACTCCCACTGAAGTCCCAGTAGAAAGATTCATTGATTTGAAAGAAAATTATATCAGGCCTAAGTCTCACTTGGCTTTTTTTTTTTTGCCCTCAGGGGAGAAACAGGAGTATTGGAATAGGTCTGTTAACTCAAATGAAGTTCCTAAAAGAGAACTTGGCTCCTGGAGTATAGATTTTAAAGACTATATATTTGATTTTTGGGGGTCATGATAGACTGGTCAAATGTGTGTGTTTGGCTTTAAAATAACTCCCTCTCATCCAATTTTTATGTAAAGTGATCTTAAGCCTGATATCACATATACTAGTTTTCCCCTTCTGTAGTTTTTGGACCAAACACAACCAAGAAGCCTGCTCCAAAGAAATCAGAAGACGACTGGGGATGGCTCACTCAGCCATAGCCTCCCATACGAAAGTGTGGAAAAACTGTGCCATCTTGAAGGGTACATAGGTTCAACTGGAGAAAAGCTTAATTTTTTCCATAGCGACTTATGAATGTGAATCTTGGGAAATTAATGCATTTAAGATGTGAAGTTAGTGAAGACTCTTGTATCCTCTGGATGGAAAAAGATGATTAATACTTATATTAGAAATATTGGCACAAAGCAGACTTTGTTCTTGGAAATCAACAGGTACAAACTTATGCATGTTGATCACATGATGTTATTTTCATCTGTATACCTGATTAATGTTATCAGGAAAAGAACAGTGGTGGGACATCATAGTAAGGGGATGACCAGCAAGGAGATGGATAGATGGTGTGCAGCAGATCACTGGAAGGTCAGCTGCTGAGTGTGCAAAGTTAGTGATGGATCAAGAAGGCTTCTGAAAATTTTGCTATGATGTTACCAGTATTTAGACATGACTAAGTGGATTTTACTTACTTCATTTGTGGACTTCCAAGGATATACCTCGGTTTTATTCAAGTGTAAGCAAGATCAAATGAGGGCCAATGCCTGTATTTACATAGACTATGAAGGTTCTAAGACAATTATGCGATATAGTAAACTGAGGTAACTACAGAGTTTATCAGAGAGCTCCTCTGACTGGAAGCATATTTCTCAAAGTTCTATTCCATATGGCAAGGTAGGGAGTTGGAAAGAAAATATTATTCAGAAGCTGACAAAAATATTACAGATATGCAAAAAAGTTTCAAATATTTTTGTTGACTCAGTATCTGCAAATGAGATAATATTCCTTCATGAATATACTTTTGTTAAAACAAGGAAAATATGCAAAATTCAGACTCATATGTCCTTGCTCATTTGCAAAGATTTTGCATGTCTACAATATTTTGCTTTTCAAAGAGTAAAAGAACCACAAGTAGTTACCTCAGCAGCTGTCACTCCACATGGTACTTTAACAGTGTCAGAAATTAACAGCATCAAACTACCTGGAATAGATAGAGGAGGAGGATAAAGAAGTGAATGGAGGAAAAAATGGCTGAAAACAAACCAAGTTTGGTTGCATGAAAACATTCATTTTAAAGCTAATCTTATGAGGAGAATCTGCAATAAAAAAACAAAACAAAACACCACACTAGGAGTTGGCGATACTGGATCACTTAATCCAGCATTTAAATACAGGCACTTCTGAGTTAAAACAATGCAACATCAACAATGTTAGCAGTGCACATCAACACTACACAACAATTTGTGAAGAATACCTATTCCCTCTGCCTTCTCAAGTGGAACTTAAACAAGCAGAGTGTAATTGCTTGAGTTGGAATTTTGAAGGGCACCAAATTATAACCCTCTACTCTTTCAAGAGTGCTATGCAATTCTTAAATCTCTTTAAAATCTCATTCAAAAGAACACATCTTCCTCCAGCAGATCACTACCCCTTAACACTACACTCTGACGCTGGTTCAATCAGAGGGAAGAAGAGTACATACTAAACTACCAGCACCATTTCCTGCAGCTGATAGGTGTTCTTTGGAGGTCTCCCACTCACATACTCACCCAGCAATATCTGATGGGATCAGAGCACAAGGTCATGTGACTACACTAACACAACATTTAGTAATATATTAATCAGTGTGTATATTTAGTCTTAAGACTTCACTCTCTCTCTCTATTTTACTCACATATACTCAGCTGCTACTAAACTGGTGACCAGAGTCAATAATTTAAAAATGTCTATAAATCTACCTCTGTTAAATATTGTTGTCTGACTCACCACACCACTTTGTAAAGGGAATTGAAAATTATGTATTCTCACCTTCTTATTGCATTAAATAAAATCACACTCTCTTTTTCTACATAATTTCTTGGACTCCAACTAACCTGACATTTACTAATCTAGATTGTTTTCCAGTTCATCTGTTTGATTCTCAAAGGTATTCCATCTTTAGAACATGCCCTTCTATCACCATGTCTTTAATTTTTCTCCTAGCGTTAAGCATTCTTGATCCAAAGCTTTAAAGTTTTATCCAAGGCAGCCATCCTTGTTTAAATCATGTCCAATCATTTACTGTTATCCACTGAGCTTGAATGAAAAAATTACACTATCCACTGATATGTCAAATTCATACTTTCATTGCTAGAGGAAGCTTGGAATCAAAATACTTAATCTTCATTAGACTCAAATTTATGTAAAGACATTATAGGGTGCAGTATACTTTAATTTCCTCAGTAACTGGTTTGAGCAACAAAACCAACCTAACCAGAGGTTTCAAATTTCAAAATAAAACAACTGTAGAATAAAAATAGCATGTCACTAAAAGCTCTCCAACATCTCAGTCTGCCTGCCTGGAAATGGGAAGAAAAAAGAACCTGCTTTTTCAGTAAGCAAACATTTATACAAATTATGTATAATTTAAATGTTGTGCATAATTCTTGAAAATGCATCATTAAAGGAACTGGTTTACTCTTCATCCACATGGTGTGAATACAAGAAACACTGAATGTGTTATGTATCAGTATTCCTTTTGGTTCACCATAAAACCTATAATAATTTGTCCCTTAACAACAGTGGATACTATTATGATGGTGATTGTATAAAAATAGATAAATATGTTCCCAATCCTACTAACGACTGAGTTACCACCTCAGCCTCATTGGGAGCAGAAGAAACTCAACACCTTGTAGGTCAGGCCCTAACAATGTGCACTCATATAGGGTTTTTCACCAAAATAACTTTACAAACAATTAATAAGCTTCACAACACCTCTGTGAAATATGTAAATATAATTTTACAGAGGAGTAAGTGAGGTATTGGTAACTCCCATGATTTTTATTACAGTTCTTACAATATTTAGTATTTTTCTTAAAGTCCCAGCTGTGATTACATGAAATCCTGTAATTACTGTATTTTTAAAATGAAAGCAGAAATTTTCATGTAAGTTTTTAGCCCTCATGGTTGGAGGAAAAAGCTTGGAAAAGTCACTTGAGTGCACTTAAATGTGAGTGAAAATAAATAAATAAACAGATGTTGAGTTATTTAATGATTTGTAAGCATATATCATTATTTGGAGGGGCCTATTATGATTTTTTCTACACTTCGGGTTGAAATGGAGGCAGAGAGAAGTTAAGTAACTTTTTCAAGGGCACACAAAGTGAGTTGCAGAGTTAGGAATAGGGAGCTGAGCACTCCCGACCCCCCACTTTAACCACAAGGCTATTCTATATTACATACTATAGTATTGTCTATACTACAAAGTATGTTGTGTGATCTGCAAGACAGAACTTCTAAATCCCACATTTCAATCCCAAGAACCTTTTCCATATTTCAGGGTCTGTTGACTATATCACGGCAGGATTTACCCATTTTTGTATGTGCATGCTACCTGACCCAGCAATAGCAACTACGCACTTTACACAACACACAGATTATATTTGTTCCTGACTGGTAGGGATATGTGCAGGAATTTAAATTTGACCACTTTTTGAGGGGCACGTTCTGTGCCCCTGCCATGGCCCCAGGACTGGAGGAGCTCTGTGCCCCGGCTTGCCCCCCCGACATGCACGGCCCTGCTAACTGGAATAATATGTATGTGGGTGCTGCAGGGGGAACTGCCAGCCAGAATACAGGCATAAATAATCTTCCATTGTCATGTACCTCTGTGCCATTTTGGAAGACAGAATTTGATCCTATATTAATATCAAGTGAAAATATTGCAGTATATCTGTGGCCTTTTAAACTACCAGTAGAGTATAATAAAGTTTGCAAAAATATGTTACATATGATTACATGTATTTAAAAATAGTAACAAGGATATATCCTCCCCTTCCTACATACAGAGGCACAATTGTGCAGGTTTCATCTGAAGGACAATCAGCACTCTTAAGGATTCATTGCATGCTCCCTTTAGTGAGACTGGCCTGCTGGAGTGCAGAAGTGACAGGAGGCATAGCCTCATATCCCCGTAACAGGCCTGAAACTTGCAGGAAATCACAGTGGAATTCCTGCAGAACTTCAGCAGTATACAGGTAAACAAATTGTTTTCTCCTGTCACCTGGACACCTTGGAAATGCTGAAAATGGCTGGCTTGTCACTGTGTTGCTACTGTCTTCCCCCATCAGTTGCGCACATATGACATCTCTGAAGTGGTCCATTTCGCTTTCAGGTTGATTCAGTATTGCTCAGAGCAGCAGAAAAATATTTCAGCAAATTCCGTGTCTTTTAAAGGGAAACTTTCCACATTAAAGTGACTGAATCCCATCACTTTCCAGCAGACCATGCCTCCCTTAATACATTGTGTTTCTGCAGCAGAAGTGCTGTATAAGAACCACACTACGCCAGGAAACATACTCTACAGCGGTCTCTGCCCTTCACTTGATCCCTCTCAGCACATCTGCAAGATAAGTGTTGTTCTGTTCCCTTATGTGCCTTGAAAAGAGCCCAAATGAGTAACCAAATAATCTTTCAATATGTCAAAATATTTTAATTTCCTAATTCATTCTTACACTGCAACCTACATTAAATACACAGATAAAAATATGTTTAAAGTTGAAATAACAAAAGTGATTGATACACAAGAACACTGCTATGATCAGAACATATACAAGAAATTTTTTTTTCATCTTTGATAGATTTACCATAGATCACTTGCTGCTGGCATCAGTTGGAAGGTTAAACGTCAAATATGTCATGAGAAACACAGGCTTTTCTTTTACACATACTCACTTTTCTCCATACCACAACTGACATCAGAATTTTTAAAGCTTAAATGACAGAGAGAATAAACATTATCAAAATCTACCAAGAAAAGAGATATTTTGCTAGTTTATTGGCTTAATGGTTGCTTTTAGTTACACAAGACTCATATACATTATTCTCAGGCAAAATACTTCAATTTAAAAACACACACATACTGAAAGCCACAGAAATATTCAATTAAGAGCAACCAATCAATTTTAATTCCACCCACCTATTCTCACCAGTCTTCCATCTTTCAGCCTTCCTTCCTTCCGTTTCACAGTGCTCAGTAAGGTGCAGTATTAAGGAATTTACATTAAATGGACTTCAATGGGACTACTTATATGAGTGAAGTTAAACATACGCGTAAGTATTTGCAGGAGAGGGACTAAGTGGTTTTGGATTTTCAAATCAGTCCACTGGTGAGTGACTGGCATGATCAACAAGTCATTTTTTTAAAACCAAAAAGGTAGTTTACTTCCAGCAGCTCAGCTGAGCATGCCTTTCCTTAAGAAAGTCACATAAGGTGGCAAATGAGGGTCAGCAAATGGTGTTCACTACCATTTCCACCATTCCATTTCCTTCTTTTGGTAGCAAAACACAGAATTGTATTTCACCACAATTTCTAGGAGTTAAGAACATCAGTGCTTAAATGGGAGCTGAGGAGATGGCAAGGTGCAACAACAACATGAAAATACTTTGTAATATCTTAGAGACTGACAAGAAGGAATCTGACTTGACACAGAGTAACAGGGATTGGTATTTGATTTATTGATTACACCCTATAATCAGACAGGCACTCAACTAGCATGTGTTATATTATCAGTTATTTTGCTACAAGTAACCCATCTTGACCAAACAGAATCAGATGTCTGATATGAGCTAAATGAAAAAATGGTCTGTTCTGAGGACAATCTTACTGTATTGATTTTATTAAAAAGTAATATTGGCACAGTACCCTACACCTTCAAACTCTCCTAAATTTTAAAAGCTTTTATATTGTATATTTACCTTACCAAAGGCAGGAGTCCATATTGTCACGTAGTAATATATTATCTGCAAACCTTAAAGCACACCAATGTTACTGTAGCACTGTATTGCAACACTTAAGTCCCTTGTACCAGGAATAAACTGCTAATACTCCCACCTCAGGAACTGGATTATTGCTGAGTAAAACAAGGTAATGAAACTATTGTTGCTGAACTATGTATGATTCTTAGTTAGTAACAACCATCTCTAAATGCAAAACTCAAATTTATATTCTCAAAATTAAAGGTCAGAAAAAGAGTGCAAGAATGGATTATTATTCATAGAAGCTAAAAGTATGCATTTACGCTAGCTGCTGTATATAATTCTCAGATGAACTGTGAATACACCTGGACAGAAAGTGATGTATATGAAATTATAGATTTATAGCTTCTAGTACAAATCCAGTTACATTTTTCTGCAAGAAAAGCTTTTTCGTACAATATTTATGTGGCATTTCTTAATATATAGTTCTCCTGAAGATATAATTCTCCTAGTTCTTCTCTTCTACAAAGCAAGAGACAGGGAGGAAAAACAGACTGGCCCCCCAGCATGAGAATATTTTCTGCCAGCACATAAAGAGCAGAAAGAAAAGTATCGTCATCATAGCCCTTCAGAATAAGGAACATTTTTGTTTGTTTAAAACAATTGTTTTAAACAACTGTTAACATGTTTTCTAACTAAATCTTTAGCTAAAATATTACAGTTTAAGACTGACATAAACCGGTTTACTGAAAAAAAAAATTCTTTTGAAAAACAGCATGGGCAAAACCATGTATGAGACAGTGCAGAATGTCTCACTCTCAAGAGTTCCTTATAATCTCTTGGAGTTCTGGCACATCTAAACCTCCCTAGCACCAGACAAACAGAAGGTAAGAACCTCGTCAATTTAAGAGGAATCCAAAATGATCACCATAACGACAGCGTGAAACATTGGACGTCTGATTCTAACCATATGTCTTTGAGACAAGTCGATCAAGAAGAAAAATGGACTTTTTCTATGCAGCAAATAAATACAAACTAAATTCTAATGTAGAGGTGCTTGTAAAGTTACCTAATTAATATTAATCCTCAATAATCAGCAATCAATACAGTTAGTAAGTAAATTTTAGATTTGTCATTAGATCATGTTAGACACTTGGGCCTTTTTTCTTTTGAATTTTTATTGTATTTTTTCTTGAATTATAGGTTCATCAGTCTCCTCAAACACAGATGACAAATGACTTCTAAGCTTAAGGTCAAGATTTAATCCTACGATTAGCAGAAGCACTGCATGGAAAAAGGGGTAAAATGAATTTTACTACCCATTTTACAATCAAAAGTAGCACTTTATCAGCAGAATATCCAATTTTCATGTTCCATTTTCATAACACTATCTCTATTAAATCACTAAGAATAAACCTACGTTCACTCACTAATCTTTTTCCCTATTAAAATCTTGCTGAATCTGTGTTCAATACCAAATTCATTTCTTTTCACTTGCTAGCATCTTAATTAAAATCAGCTTATGTTCACTTTCATTTTTACAATATAAGCCTATTTCACATCTTAGCAGCTTCATGGCCCCCCAGTGAGCCATTATTCTTTAATATTTTATTTTGACCTTGTTAAGTTAGTGGAATTGCCTGATATTCTTCTTTATTTGCTAAGTCTTTCCCCCACACCTTTTCACAATACACATTACATGTAAAACCACCTATTTTGCAATCAGATTGTCTTTATACAAAATATATCAGTTTATTTATAATAAATATCCTTTGACCCTTTTAGATTTATTACAAGAATTGTTTTTATAAATCATACATTTCATTGTTGATTAATGAAAGACCATTGGCCAATGAAACTTTCAGATATTTATTCCAAACTTCAGGATGGATAATTAATTTTTTTTTAAGACTAGTATTTTAAAATGTTTAAATAAGAAAAGAAACAAGCTAAATTTATCCATTCTTTTCAAAAAAGGAAAGTATAACCAGTTTTGTTCAGAACAGTATTCTGAATATACACAGAATGAGAAATATTTTTAAATATATCAACTATATTTTAATAAAAGTTATTAAAATCAACATGTCTGAGCCTCTTGCTGGCAATACCCTCTTGCTGATAAGTGACAAACAGTGAAAAATATTCTTCTGGGACAGGATCCATGTGTGATCAAATACAGAAGAGTAGAAGCCCACTAGGAAAAGGAAACAGAGAGTTCTCTTCACCAGATGCTCACACACCATGGAAATTATGTCCCATAGAAAGTGAGAATGGAGCCTGCACTTCATCAGTTATAAACAAAGCTTCAGCCACCTGTACGACTGGGGGAGAGCAGGAAGGATGATACTGAGAGATGAAGTGGGAGGTGTGGATGGTTTGTGTCACCATGCGGGGACAGGGGGAATGTTGAGTTGGGAGGGGAAGACCAGGAGTTAGAATAGGAGTTAGAGTAGGGGTTAGTAAGATGAGATGCAGACCCATGAGTGGGAGCAAAGAGTGTGCAGGAGAGAATGGAGGCTGAAGCATAAAAGTGGGAGCCAGCCTAAGCAGGGGATGGTGTGATAAGGGGAAGAAAAGGTGCTGATGATGGCTGAATCAGCACTCCTGAGGAGAGCAGATACAGGAGCGGGAATGGTGTAAAGCAGCAGTTCACCTTGGTGCTTTGAATGGGAGATTTGCTGGGAAGCTAGGAAGGCATTCACAAGGGAAGTAATTGTAATTTTGACATTCCATATGCTGTGCAGATCCACCAAGGCTCCAGAAAAAAATATTGACTGGAACTGCTTAATACCGCTACCTCCTCCTTTTCACATAGCTCTGTACCGTTTACCTCAAACGGTTTTGAAAATGTTGTCTTTTGTGACTAATAATCCACATTTTCAAAAGTGCGTAAGTCACATTAACTTTCAATGGGACTTAGGTACTTTCAAAAAATTGACCTAAAGAACAGCATCTATAATTCTCAGATCCTAGTGACATAAAACTTGAGGAAATACAGCACAAATAGTCTCCATTTCCACCCACTCTTTTGCATTAAAGCTTGATCCAGTTCCCACTGAAGTCAATGTAAAGACTCCTATTAACTTCAGTAGTAGTTGGATCAGGCCCCAAGCAAGTATCCAACAATATTGAGACTCTAATTAGTAACATAACAGTAGTGCTACAGGAGACCAATATTAGAGAATGTTAATTCTCTGTAAGAGAGAGAGAGGGGGGTTCTCTAATTATTAAAGCAAAAGACTAGGAACAAAGAACTTCTGAGTTCTAACTATGGCTCTAAAACTACATCCCTCTGCAGCCCTGGTTATGCCACTCTACCTCAGTTTCCCCATCGGTAAAACAACAGTAGTGTTGTGAATATTAATTTATTAATGTTTGTAAAGCATGTTTAAAATGACTATTTGACTGTTTAAAGAAGACCCAAATTATGTTTTTGACCAACAACTCCCAATTAAGTTGACAGAAGCTAACAGAATAGATCAGAAAGCATAACAGGGCTCGCAAAATATCTAAACAGTAAAATTATTTTGCAGCTTCTTCAGACAAAACATACTTGAGCCATTATTATACACTTCTCCTCTCTAACAAGCAATGGAGGTATAGGAAAGAGAAAATGTTACACTGCAGATGGTCAGGTGCAGTCATGTGTCCTTAGGCTTTGGGAGCTGGTGCTTTATACTTTTTTCCTCAGAGCTGAACATAAATTACATTATCTCTACAACAGATCCATGCTCAACTTGACATCTCTTTATAATATAAGCTTTGTATCCAGAGTTTGGCACCCACTGAGGAACAGAACTAGCAATGTTCTAAGAAGTGCAGATCAGAAAAGCAGGAAATTGTCCCCTCAAAATTTATGTTAAAAAGGCAAACTTATCTTTCAATCTGTCCTTCTAGCAGTAATTTCTACTATTATTACTCTGTAAACATGCAATATTTCTATTCCTCATGGATCAGATTTTGGCCAGCACTTGCTTGCGTGCTCACACAGCCCAGGCTGGACAAATTCTTGATGGAGATTGCAGAGCAATCGTCATTCAGGGGTGCTGGAGAAAGGAAGCTACTTAAGCCCTCTCCCCAACCGAACAACTATTCGGAAGTTGGCCAGAATATGGTATCCATCTGGCACAGCACATCTACTCAGGAGGGTTGCACCAGTGCAACAACCAATAGGAAAATCCCTAATGTAGACAAACACCAATTCACCTAGAATTGCACATATATTTTATCCTAGTGCTAGGGTAAATCTCACAAACACTAATTTATTTACACTTTGAACTTTCCTGTGAGGTAGATTAGTGTATATATTTATTTTAGAGCTAGGTAACTGAGCTACAGAGATGGTATATGACTCACTTAAGGTCAAACAGCAAGTCACTGTTAGAGCTAGGAATCTTAACCCCTAGCATTCTGCTATCACCACTAGACCACACTTCCTCTACCATTAGTAAAATATAACATAACCTGCCCACTTCCGCTGTGTAGAATAATAATTATATATCATTTGCAAGACTTCATCTTGGTAAATTGAAGTCAAATATAATTCTATCGGAGTAAAGTTAAAACCAAACATATGTGGTTAGATGACATTAAAAAAGTGCTCTAAGACTTGCTGAGTTCTGAGAACTGAAACCACAGACAGCCAAAATGTGGCTCCGCATAGTCAGATATGATGGGGCTGCTAATATTGAACACTTTACTGTATGTAGGAACCTTGGCTTTAAAAAAAAAAGACAGAAAAAATCATTTAGTTATAACCACAAAAAATAACGACCTAAAGTTTTAAGGTGTGAAAGTGAAAGGTAGTAAATTATTTTATAAAAGTGGTGATATGTATATCATATAGATACATACTACACACTAGTCCCTCTTTATATATCTCAGGAATACAATTGTCATGTTTATCATCATAATTAAGTTTATTTATTGCTAAATATTTATAGTTATCACTAGAATGAAAACAGCTTGATTATTTTAATGACTTTAAAAACAACAAGGAGTCCGGTGGCACCTTAAAGACTAACAGATTTATTTGGGCATAAGCTTTCGTGGATACCCACTTCTTCAGATGCATGGAGTGAAAATTGCAGATACAGGCATAAATATATATCGGCCATGAAGAGAAGGGAGTTACCTTACAAGTGGAGAACCAGTGTTGAAGGCCAATTCAGTCAGTGTGGCTGTGGTGGACTCCCAATAATTGATGACTTTGTTATTAATAATCATGTTTATTAAGGTAGTGCCTAATGGCTAACAAGAACTGGGCCCCACTGTGCTAGGCACAAACACAGAGCAGAAGACAGTCCCTGTCCTGAAGAGCTCAATGAATGTTCTGTCTTTGGAAAATCTCTCTCATGGTTAGAATTAGTGCTTGAATTTTGGCTCTAGTTTTCAAAATATTTTAGAGTAAAGAGCATAAGCACCAAACCACAAGTACAGTGAGTACATTTACCCCTAAACGTTTCTCTCTCTTAGTTATCATGACGTGATTTATTTCCAATTTCTTGTCAACCATAATTTAAAGATTTGTCATTATAAAGATTCAATGAGCTGAGAAGTATGAAGGAATTATTTTCCAGATATGCTGTTGTGATTAGCAAACTGTCATACTCAGAGAAGCAATGGTACTACTTTTGTATCATTCTCAGTTCTTCTGCTACTTTACTAGACCAAAAGATCAACAGCAGTGGATCACAACCTTCCCAAGCCATAACCCCATGTCACAAGAGAAAAAAGTTTCAAAGCCCCCCCCCCCCGCCCATCCAGCCATTAAAAAGGCTGGTGGGGGGGGGGAAGTCATGATCTTCTGAAACCTTTTCCCAACCTCCAAGGTTGAGAACCCATGAACTCCAAGAAAGACGCAACCCGACTCTTAAAAGTCTCCACTGGCCATTTGCATATTGCAAACTCTTTGGGGGCAAGGACTTTTGTATTCCTCTGCATTTCAGACGGGCCGAGGACCTGTCGGGCACTACCACACTGTAAAGAAATAATGACAAATCCGCCTTTCACAGTAATCCCAAGGCATTGCCGCAAGCCCACGAGGAGATCGGGGAAGTCCTACCCCCCCCCCATGCCCGTCACCCCCCCCCCCCGGCTCAGAGGCACGCGAAAAAGCCCAGGAAGAGGGGCTGCCGATGTGGCCCCATAGACCCCGTTGCCTGGGCAGGGAGCTGACCTGACTAGTCCCTGTTGCACGGCGGGTGCCCAAGCGCAGGTATGTCCCTGACTCGGAACAACCGCGGAGTCTGGAAACACACCGCGGCGAGGCAGGAGCCGGAGGCCCCGTCGCTGCCCCTTGGCTCTCGGGCGCAGCGCCCCATCCCCGCTGGAGGATTTGGGGGCGACCTGACGTTTCACGCGGCCGCGCTGCCCGCGGGAGGCGCCGTCGCACCGCGGCAGCCAGCCGGCACCAACGTGTGTCCCCATCGCGCTCTTCCCCCGCTTCCTTTCGCCGCCTGCGAAGTGAAAGGAAAACGCCGCCCGCGGCAGCAGCCTCCCCAGCCCGCTCCCCCCTTGGGCGGGCAGGCAGCAGATGCGGGCGGGCACAGACACCCATTCGCCCTGGCAAATGAAAACAAACTAAGGCAGCAGCGGCATGGAAGCGCTGCAAAGCCGGGGGGGAGGGGGGAGCTGCCGAGCCGGGGGGAGGGGGGAGCTGCCGAGCCGGGGGGGGGGGGGGGAGGTTCCTGCCGAGCAAACGCACCCCGGGGATGCGGGGAGAGAAACTTACCGGAGGACACCGAGGAGCCGGACAAACTGGAGTTACTGGACGCGGCCATCCTCCCTCCTCCTCGCCCCCTTAGCTCCTAGCCCCGCTGCTACTCCGGCGGCTGCTGCTGCTGCTGCTGCTGCTGCCCGGCTGCCGCCGCGGTCCCCAGCCCATTGCCAAGCGCGGGCGCCGCACCGTGCGAAGCAGCCGCCGCCGGGGCAGCGCTTCCTGTTCAGCCAGCGAGCGAGCTGCAGCCGGTGGCTTGGCCGCGCGCCGCCCAGGCGTCGCAGGGCTCCGCTGCTGCGCGCAGCGGGCGGATGCCGCTCGGCAGCGGGGCAGGGAAAAGGCCCCGCGGCGCTTCCAGTTGCCTCCTCTCGGCCCGGGGCGCGGGGAGTTCCCTGGCGGCCGTGCCCAGAGCCGCCCCCGCCCGCTCCGTCCCGCCCGCCCCGCGCCTCCGCTGACAGCCGGGCTCAGCCCCACGCCGCCGCCGCCGCCGCCGCCTCCTCAGCCCCCCTCGCGCACACAAAGGAAGGAGCGCGGAGCCGGGCCGGCAGCCCCCGGCTGAGGCAGGGTGGGTCCGAGGCGCGCAGCCCAAGGCGGGAAGGAAGCCCGGGGAAGGAGCCAGCGCCCGCTGCCGATACTCCTGCCGCTGCCTGGCACGGGGCGGCTCCGTCCTCCAGGTGCCAAACGCGGGCCACCTTCTGCCCGCCGGGGGGAGCCGGGACGCGCTTCCCCAGCCCTGCCCAGGGCAGGAGCGGGCAGGGTGGTGCCTGTTGAGTACTCACTGCTCCAGCCGGGGACACGGGAAGACCCGCCAGGGGCGGCGGCGATTAAGGATCGTCTTTGTTCCCGGGTGGCTCATGCAGCCGTTGTATCTGCTAAGCTCCCGCAGTGCGCGTTGGCTTGGAGTCTTTCTCCCCTTCCCCCGCGCCCACCCTGAGCTGCCGTCACCCTGTCTGTCAGCTCCCCCGTTTTCACTAGAGCTAGGCAATACAATGCAGGCACCCTGGGTGACTTCAGTGAGATTCCAAACGTGGAGCAAAGGTTTTCCTTTTTCTGTTTCTTTTCCGCTCTCTCCTCCTGTCTGGTGTTTGTCTTACCTTTCTGCAAGGTGCCTGACTTCCTTTTTCTCTTAAAAAACTCTTCCTTCTCTGCCCCCTTTGCCTTTCATTGTTTTGTGTTCACTGACATCTTTCCTGTCTCGTTCCATCTGTACAGAACACAATACAGTGGGTACCATTAAAATCTTAAGATTGATCGCCTGTGGCAGTTACATTTACTATAGTAAAAAGAAAAGGAGGACTTGTGGCACCTTAGAGACTAACAAATTTATTAGAGCATAAGCTTTCGTGAGCTACAGCTCACTTCGTCGGATGCATGAAACTCAGGAAAGCTTATGCTCTAATAAATTTGTTAGTCTCTAAGGTGCCACAAGTACTCCTTTTCTTTTTGCCAATACAGACTAACACGGCTGCTACTCTGAAACCTACCATTTACTATAGTGTCACCCATCTTAAGCATAGGAAATACCCCAAGTATCATGGAATAGAACAGTGGTTCTCAACCATTTTCCCCAAATGCCTTTTCCAGACCTCTCACATGTATTGGATTTTCAGCATATTCCATATTTGGTTGGATCATGCTGCCTATTTTGCAGCACTAGGGAGGCAGGCAGTATTCTACAGCTGGAGAGAAAGAGACTTCTTAGCCAAATACCCTATAGCCTAAAGGAAAATCCATTGAGCTCAGAAATCATGAGTTCAGATCTCATCTGTTCTAGCTACTTTTTAAATTTCCATGCATTTCACAGACCTTATTACTTACCAAGTCCGTGTATTCATAGAATGGATATGAGAAGGCCTCCTCCATCATATAAACAGAGCAGTTGTCTTTTCAGGCAGAGTTAGGACTAAAGTTCAAATCTCTTACATAACACACACATGTCTTATCCTCCAGGCCATACTAGCTTTCAGAATGAATGTGCCCAATATATGTGCTTTCAAAATCCTCTAATCATGAAATCACACTCCCCTCCCAGAGTCAGGGAGAGGAACCAGAACTCCAATATCCTACAACTTCCTTCTGAATAGTTGTGTGACTTCTGGCAAAATGTTTGTCAACCTTCAGCCACTAGTAGCTAGACCATATAACCAATAATAGTCATTCCTATAGTGGTAATGGTCTGAGCTAGGGATCTGAAAATTCAGCTTTCAAACTCTGCTGATGATCCATGTCAGGGAGCTCTCTGGTTGCATGTGATAGAATTTTTATTTCCAGTTCTCTTTCTCTCTCTCTCTCTCTCTCTCTCAACTGGTTTATTTAATCCACACAGTGAGAAAACAAACTTTAAAGCAGGTTTTATTATTACAAACCATTATAATCTGTAAATTATGGTGTTACACATAAAATATACGTGTTCCACATTTTGGTTATTTGTCAAACATTTTGGTTACTGGTGTCTCACAATGTAAAATTTAAAGTCTGAGAGTAAAATGAGAAGGGAGAGGTTCTTGTGCACTCTTGACACCGGTTTTCAACCCCCAGGGGATTATGACCCCAGTTTGATAACTCATGGTATAAGAGTGGTAAATATCAAGATTATAATGGTGTTCACTGAAGGGGTGGGTAGTACTTTGCAATGGTATCTACTCCTCACTTGTATTCTGGTGTCCTTCTCCCTTCACGCTTTGTCTTCTGATCCAGTGTCTGCCTGCCTTCCCCTACCCAATTAACAGAACCTGCAATACAAGGGAATAGCTGAGACACAGAGAGGTAGTCTTACATATTTCCCATCCAGAAAGAAAGTAATAAAGTGAATTATACAGGACAATTTCTGGGTGTACACCACAAACATTTTCCTCTAAATATTTGTTCACAATTATAAATTAATTTGCACTGTCTGTGTTCACATGCAATTAGTATTTACTTTCTGTGAATATTCTAGTGATCAGGTTTACTTACAGAAATGTTAATGAAATTAATACATTTTAAGCCGACGTTGGAGAACATTAATGGAAAGTGAACTTTTTTTTTTCTCTATCTGTGAGTAATCACACCAGAAATCTTATTCTAAGATGCTAGTCTGGGAAGAAAGAGATACATGTGATCTGTGTTCAGTCAAGACAACCATTTTTACCATTGCTTTGCTGACCAGAAGGCCTTTTCCAGACATTTGGTTGCCACTTTGATGACATTTGTGTGCTTACGCACGTAGCAGGGGAGACCGCAAGCAGGCTATCATCTCCTCCCACACCACTATCACTCCCCACCATGACCTAGAACACCTCCTCACCACCAACTAAAATCAAGAAAACCTTTCTGGTGTCATCCCACAGCCCTCCTTGTGGAAGATAAGCATGTTCACAGAAGATGATCTGAAGCCTGGGCAGCTGCTGACATACCAAACAAAAATCTAATTGATGACCCAAATGTGCAAGTGTCGGACTTCTCCTCCCCATGGCTCATACAGACAGCTCTAATCCGTATCCGCACCCAATAGTAAGCTCAAACTTACTCCATAGATGGAAAGTGAGGGAATCGCCGAACTGTGGTATGTGGCAAACTGTTGGACATATCCTGGATGATTGCACAATTTATGCTCATTCTGGAGGTGTTGGAGCCATTCACATGAGTATCCCCTCTGCTCTAGGCAGGATAAGAGATCTTAGGATCCAACTGCAATCATGTTGTTCCTGATGAGCTATAGACCAAGTGTAATTAGGCAAATAATTAAAATAATGAATTAATTCAAGAAATTCATAATTTGTTCAAACACTTTGCAAAGAACAAAATTTAAAATTGCCAATTAATAATAAATTGTTTGCCCAGGTTTAAATGTAAGTGAGGAAAGAGTTACATTTTTTAAAAAGTGGGATTGTAAAGGTCTCATTGAGAGATACACAGCAAATTCATTTCTTATGAGAATGAAGTACTCCAATAACTGACTTCAAAAATAACTCAAATGAGGGAGTCTCTCTCCAAAATCAATGAGACTTGAAAGATCTGGTTATGAAATACTGTGATTTTGAAGGTGAAGAAATTGTTGAAATTTGTGATACAGCAGATGTGAGGCTATGTCATATCCATTCCAACAATGTTCAAAATTAAATTAATATAGTTCAAGGAAATGTCCAATAGATTAAAAGAACTATTTCACACTCCAAGACATGATTATCTCTTTATTCAATGGAAAAGATTATGTAAGACCGTGATATTTAGAAAGTATTAGATCAAAGGAGACACAAACTTAAAAAAAACAGAAGTGCAAAATGTATTCTGTGTTCTACAGTACAGTTCCAAATGTTATTTTAAAGAGCATGTAAGCAGATTCCATCCGGCTCCACAGTGTGCATACACTGAATATAGTCCAAAATTAACCATTCCTGAGTTTTGGTTTTATCAGGTTCTCAGATAACTGCAACAAAATATAAACCTCAATCTAATCTTTCTTCTTGAGATGGACTATGCCTGAATTTTCCATGTATCTAGACTTCCTGTATCCTAGTACTCTCTGCTCCTGATAAAAGTCCCCACTCCTATCCTGACTGGAGCTAAATGAAGCCACCTGCCAGTATGAGGGTACTAATTTACTCTGCCTCTTTATAAAGAGTTTCAGCTTCTCAATTTAGGGTTACTCAGCAGTAAAGCCTGTTACAGAGACACTATCATCAACATTAATAGTGACCTGCAAAAGAAAAAGATCAACCTTTTTTACTTATGTATTATGCATGAAGATGATCTGAAAGCTTATTTTCCACACAGGTGGGATTTCTTGAAGCATTCAATATTGGCTATACTCTGCTTTCATTGAAGTCAATGATTAAATTCCAAGAATTTCTGTACCTTTATTTAGTTGAGAGAGACAAGGTGGGTGAGTTAATATCTTTTATTGACCAATTTATTTTGGTGAAAGACAAGCTTTTGAGCTCCACACCAAGCAACTTAACTTAATGTTAACAAAGATTTTTATTGTTAATTGAGTTTGTATTTGCAAACAAAAGGGGAAAAATAAAAGAGTCTCAAAGGTTTATACTGCAATCTGTGTAGTACAAAGTCTGCCAGGATTTATCAGAGATTATTTAAATAGTACTACCCATAGGTGCAGAGGTTCAACCATGTGGATTCAACTGCAGAATTATAAACAGATATTGTTTGGAAATTCTCAATGTTTTTTGCTGAAAAATACCTATTTGTCAAAACTGAAACTGTTAATAGGAAAGAGTCAGTTTCAATAAGTTTTCCTACTCAAAAAACTTAGAAATTGTCAATGAATAGTTTCATTTTTTTGTTCAAATTAGTTAGTTTAGAACTATAACTTTTTTAATACCAATTAAAGAAAAAAGGCCAAAATCAAAATGCACTGTTTCAAAATTATCAAAACATTTCAATTGACCCATCTGTGTTTTTTATTTTGTTTTGATTTGTCAATTCACTAGATTTTTTGAGATTTAAACTTTTTGTCCTGATTCAGGACAGGAAAAAAAATTCAAAAGTTCTTGTGGGTTGGGAAAACCATTTTCTGCCCAGCCCTAATTATAAACTCTTTGGAATAGGGGCTCTCTTTCATTTTATGTTACCAATCCTGCAGAGATCCATGATTTAGCCCCTATGTGTAGTCCCACTGACTTTAGTGGAACCCCTCATGTAAATAAAATTATGCACATATGTGTTTGTGGGATCAGGGCCTATGTTTGGAGAGTACCCAGACAACAGGCCACAATCCTGACTTCAGCTTCTGAAGTGCTACTGTCACACAAAGGAGAAGGGCAAGAATCTTTCTTTTCCTCAACAGCCTACATTGTTTTCTTCCCTTTTGACAATAAAGCTTATCATATATTTAACACTAATTAGCTCTTACTGTAATTTGTACAAAGTAGACAATTTTATTGCCAACACAAAGGCCTCTTATTTGAGCTTATCTCTTATTGCTCCACCAAAAGATCTCCTTTATTTAAAGTTGCCAAAAACAAAAACTGTCTACAGTCATACAGGCATGGATTAAAAGGAAATATGTCATTAGCTAGGTAGGGAAAATTCCACCCTTTAATACTGTGATAATCTTGAAGCTGGACTGGATTTACCAATGAAGGTGCAAAGAGATACAAGTTATGAATCCCTATGTGAACCTGGCTCCCTGAACCCCAGACAATTCACCCAAAGAAACCAAGCACTTGAATTGTCATCTTCCTTCTTTTGGGTTTCTGTGAGAGGGAAGCTGTTTACTTTCTAAGGGGTCCCACAGGACTGATTGGCAACAGAGGGCGAAGAGGATGTGTTGGATCAAGGCAGCCCTGGCCTCTCTCCCTCACCTCCTACTCCCATTTTGGGCTATGATAGCCTCCAGGGGCAAGCCACTTTTCACCTCCGCAGCCATATCCATGGGGTCCTTTCTAATTATAGGAGACTAGAATGTGGGATTGTGCTGGTAGAACCCTGATTTACCCTAGGCTGAATCTAGTTCACTGAAGTTATTATAGCAAAGTAGCAATGACATAATATACATTAATAACTGGAGTTTTCATAACCTAGCTAAACAAGTTTCTCCCAGAATGAAACCTAACCCACAATCTCAGGCTGAGGGTAAATATTTTGCCTAACTTGAAAATGTTTCGGTCTGGTTATACAACTCATAATAAAAAGTTTGGCAAACTGATTTGCTTATAGGAATAAAAATATAAATACTCTGCATAAGAAGAGGGTGACATTTGACACAATGATTAAGTTTGTCGAAGACATAAAACACTAATCCATCTTTTGATGTTTATACTGCTTAACATGAAAGGCAGGAAATGCATTATTCAACCTTTGATGTTATGTGTGGGGAATGAGGAAGAGACCTTCATAAGTAATATATAACCATCATTTGTATACTGTGAAAAAATTTGAAGTTTTACTCATTATGAGCACAAGCTTTAATGAGTAAAATGCACTAAAACATCAGTAAACAGTAGATGCATACTGTATTCAGGTATGAATAAATTATGTGAGTCACAGTAGCTTACAGCAGCAGCTGTAGATGCAGTTCAGGACTCTGTGTGATGAAACAGTCTCTCCCTGTCTCCTTTCCAAAAATAAAGAATCAGTGAACTTCTATTTTTGTCCCTCCTCCTTTAATTGAAGGCAAGCCTAGAGATATTAGATAACTACTATCTCCGCCAGTACCGTTTGACATTATTGATCTGGCTACCCCTTGTGACTATAGAGACTACTTGTAGACTCATAGACTTATGGACTTTAAGGCCAGAAGGAGCCATCAGGATCATCTAGTCTGACCTCCTGCACATTGCAGGCCACAGAACCTCACCCACCCACTCCTGTAATAGATTCCTAACCTCTGGCTGAGTTACTGAAGTCATCAAATCATGATTTAAAGACTATAAGTTACAGAGAATCCACCATTTATACCAGTTTAAACTTTCAAGTGATCTGTACCTCATGCTGCAAAGGAAGGGGAAAGAATTCTCTGTAGTAACTCAGAGTCCTCCCCAGCTAGAGTCTCATCAACAGCCATTGGAGATATTTGTTGCTAGCAGTCTTAGATTGGCTACATGCCATTGTAGGTGTCAGGGCTGACTCTAGGAAGGTGCGAAGCCTGGAACAACCCCCCCTCCACCCCAGGCCCCACTCCTACCCCACCCCTTCCCCCAAACCCCTGCCCTGCCTCTGCTCCACCTCTTTCTGGCTTCCTCCCCCTCTCCTGAGCAATGCCGGGAGCAGGCAGGGTGGAGTGAGAGGGGTTGGGTCACCCGCCGTGCTGCTGCTGCTGCTTCCTGCCGGTGAGCGTGGGCCCAACCCCTGCTGCCAGCATCAGGCCCCCCACTAACTCCCCGGGCCAGCCTGGCCCCCCGCACCCTAACCCCCGCCCTGTCCAGCCTAGCACCCCCCACACGACACACACACACAGCTGTCCCTAGGGTAAAGCAATTTTGGTTGGTCGTCATGGGGTCCCCCAAAGCATGGGGCCTCCTAAGGATGGCTCTGGTAGGCGGTCTCATTGTACCATCCCCTCCAAACACGTATCAAGGTTAGTCTTGAAGCTCCACTGCTCCCCTTGGAAGGCTGTTCCAGAACTCCACTTCTCTGATGGTTAGAAACCTTCTTTTAATTTCAAGCGTAAACTTGTTGATGGACAGTTTATATCCATTTGTTCTTGTATCCACATTGGCACTTAACTTTAATAACTCCTCTCCCTCCCTAGTATCCCTCTGATGAATTTATAAAGAGCAATCATATCTCCCCTCAGCCTTCTTTTGGTTAGGTAAAAAAGCCAAGCTCTTTGAGTCTCGTCCCATAAGGTAGGTTTTCCATTCCTCGGATCATCCTAGTAGCCTTTCTCTGCACCTGTTCCAGTTTGAATTCATCTTTCTTAAACATGGGAGACCAGAACTGCACATAGTATTACAGATGAGATCTCACCAGTTCCTTGTATAATGGTAAACTAACACTTCCATTTCTCTAATGGAAATACCTTGCTTGATGCATCCTAGGACTGCATGAGCCTTTTTTAGAGACGCATCAATGGTGGCTCACAGTCATCCAGTGATCAACTAATACACCCACGTCTTTCTTCTACTTGTAATGGAGACCTTGGGGGTGAGGTGTCTTAGTGGTTAGTATACCTAGTATCCCCTCCTGGTGGATTGGTCTTACAGTCCTGCTCCCCCTTTAATCAGAGGTGCAGTGAGATGGACAAGTGGGTTGAGTCCCTCCTGTAGTGGGGGCAGTGGAAGTGGAGGCCAGGCCTACCCACTCCACTGGCTCTGACCCAGGACTCTAGGAGAGTCAACAGTATCTGGCCCCCAGAGGTGCCTTCTGAGTTACTCTCCCTGCATCATTTTCTACTGCTGCTTTTCTCTCCCTGCTCTCAGTCCCAGATAAGGTGAGAAGAAAGAGAAAGGATAACCAAACCAGCAGCCCCAGCCGGGCTCAGTTTATAATCTTACTCCCTCCTGGAGGCTTCTTTAGCACCCTTGTCACAAGCCTTCAGAGTAGGTCAGACCTCCCCAACCTCCCTCCTTCTGAGCTGGTTTGCTTCCTTATCAACCCCTTCTCCAATTCGTGTATGGGCTTCCTGGACCTAGCACTGTCTTTAACCCCGTCTGCCCCAGTATGGGGTTTGTATACTCCATGCACTCCCACCTCTCATAACCATGTTCTCCCATATTTCTTCTCTTTTTTCCTCTTTATTTACATGTCATGTTTTTACTTAATCTTAGATTGTGAGCTCTTTGGGATAAGGACTGTCCTTGTGTTGTTTGTTTGTACAGCAGTTAGTACAATGGGGCTCTCTGATCCTGGATTAGGGTTCTTGGGCACTACAATAAAACCAGTATTAATAATTAAAGCATTTTGATTTACTGGCACCAAACACATTATTATGAGCAGAAGGAGTCAAAACATTTTTGTCAAAAATTTTTGATGACAAGCAGGAAAAAAAGTTAATTTTCATGCTATTTTTTACTTCTTTCCAAAGAAGGCTCTAATTACAAGTACTGTAACAGCTTTCAGATTGGCTCCATCCTACTATCATTTCATCTGCAAAAGTCCTATTCAAGTAAACATAATTTTTAAAATTCAAATTGATTTGAAGGTGGCTCCTTTATCACAAAAAATAGAGCTCTTTCTCTGCAAGAACTTAGATCAGAGATGAAGCCCTTAAAGCGAACTAAGGCCAGATCTTCAAAGGGTTCAATGGAAGTCAGGTACCTAAATAACTTTGAGGATCTGGGCCTATGGCTCCTGTTCAACAAGATACTTAAGCACATGCCTCAATGGGACTACTTGTGTGCTTATAATGGGACACATGCTTAAGGTTCTTGCTGAATCAGGGCCTAAGTGAAAAATATCATACAAATGACTGATTCAAAAATATTTTATGTAATTTTATAAAGTGACTAAGTGATACATGAACAATATTTATAAATCATCAATCAATTATTTTAATGAGGGCACTTAGGGTGAAATCCTACTCCATTGAGTGGGAGTTTTGCCATTGACTTCATTGGAGCCAGGATTTCACACATACTGGGTTTATGAACATTAATAACTCTGAGTAGTGAAGTCTTCTGTTTTTCCACAGAACAGGAATCAGACCAGTACATCATGAACAGGGAAAGTACAATTTTCCCCACACCACCCTTCCAATGTACCTGTTTCTGACCTGAAAGGACCACATCTTGGTGTGAGAGAGGAGTTTGTATGTCCAATTAGTCGTAGGCTTTCTGCTAAGATTGTCAAAAACAATACCATCACTGTACATTATGGTCTGTGTGGGGAGGGGAGGTGCAGTATTTCATGCCATTCAATCTCCGTTTCTGAAAGGTTTTAATTCTCTTGATAGTGCTAAGCATACTAACCATGAAATATGTTGCACAATGATACTGAAGAGGGATTTTTATGTAGGAAAATTTTCAGATAGATCACACTTAAATAATGCAATACATTTACATATCATGTGTTATGAATAATTTTTCTTGACCTTTGGCCAATTATCTATACTGACATTTAAATTAAGCCTTTCTCCCACAATCCATAATTTCCTCCTACTTGAACCAACGGTGAAGTCATCATGCTGAATTCATGGCATCACAATTACCATGACAATACAGTGATATCAAAGCCTCCGCTTTATGTTCTCATTATAACAGGAGAAGGCGCTTGTTTGACAGCAGAGTTGGGTGAACTGTTCAGTCATTATAGCCTTCTTCCTGTTCGTGAATTGTCTGCAAACATACTAAGATTTTTATTAATTTATTTGCTATTCCAATTTACTCACTGTATTCTTTTTGCAAACAAATTTTAGTCTATGGATTTGTTTGCCAACTGTGCACTGCAAATATTCCTTAAAATATTAAATATGCACAATTCAACAGTCAAATAGTATGATTGGCTACCTAAGTCACATGGAATAAACCTTTACAAATTAATTCTGCTTCTGCCCAAAAGACATTTTATTTCAGCAAGTCTTGAAATTTACTTTCTGCAAATGTTAGCAAAACCAAAACTTTACGGCACTTTTAATTTGCTTTTGGCAATTAAATGTGCACAGACAACAAAGTATCTATTTAGAAGTAAATGCTCAAGAATAATTTCTCTCTCTATTCTCCCAGCTCTGGTTGTGGGGTAGAATTTTCTTAATGAGACACAAATAGCTACAACAATAGCAAGGGAGATACAGAAAACTACTACAGAAGAAAGCTGCTGTTCATGTTTTTATTTTAAACAAATGTTCTCTTGCAGATCTGCCCCATTGTGAAAGGCTGTCTTTAAAATAATTTTGCATATTGATTTATGCAATTGATTTGTTTACAATGGGGCCACTTGAACTTAAATTTATGCCTTGGCTTAACTTCAGCATCTTAAATAAGATATGTACAATAGAGTACCTGAATTTGAATATACTTAAATAGAAATCCTATAGGCTATAAAGGTCTTCCAGTTTTTGTTTTATTATATATTTTTTTAAAATACTGACCATATATCAAATCCTGAGATTCAGGATTTTTACTCAGGAAAAATTTCACTTGTGCAACATCCTGCAATAAACAAAGTACCTGCTGAACATCCTAAATTCCAGTTGGGCATGCTCAGCTCCTCAAAGGATCTGTCTCAACAGGAGTTTGCCAGATTTGTCCCTAATTATTTAGAGTGAAATCCTGGCTCCACTGAAGTCAATGGGAGTTTTGCCATAGACTTCAATGAGGCCAAAATTTTACCAAGGGTTTTTCTCTTACTGTCACACAATAAAAATTGTGATGCCACAAGGCAACATCAATATAGTTTTATGTACAAGTGGGAAGATACAATAAATTGGGAGGGACAAATGTTCCTGGTTCTCAAAGGTCAAAATACTCAGTGTTAGTTTTTTCAATAAAAATACTTCTCAGTGGATAATCAAAAATAATATACACCAATTTAGTGCTGTTAGAGAATGAACATACCCCAGCACTCACTATCATGCTGACATTCTGAAACATGCAAAAGTATTTCATAAAATGCAAATTCTAGTAAAATTTGTTAGAGATGAGTGCCTCAAATGACGTGATCCTGAAATTGCACATTAAGTGAAACATAAAATACATAAAAAGGCTGTGTGTAAATAACATTGACACTTTATGAGCTGGAAGGAGGGGGATTATAAATGTGGTTGTGAAGTGATTCTGTCCTACAAACTCTAGGTTTATAATGTATAGTATATCAAGAGTAATGTTATAGGACTCTTTCTGGATGCAGAACAAACTCCCCTCCCACTGGAAAAGAAGAATACACACTCTCTGTGGTTATTATAAAGCTCCAGAGAATTTTCTTAAAACATTTTACCACAATCAGGGGTCCATTTTCCTATCCCTAGGCTTCTTAACTCTTATGAATATCAATGGTGGCTATGTTTTCATGATGAAAGGAAATCAGAGTCCTTATTTTTTTTGTTCTGATAAAATGAAATGTTCTTTCCCCATATTAAAATTATCTTTTATACTGTTAGTCTGTAATATGGGGAAAGCAGGGCATTAGTGACTAAATGAGTCTTGAATTCTTTTTTTCTTTATGATACAGGGCCAAATCCTATTCCTATTGATATCAGTGGCTAACTCTTTGGAGCAGTAGTGGATGTTTAGTTATCAATCTTGCTAGCATATGAGCAATTACATCCGTAGTCAGGCTGGATAGAAAACCTTCTCATCTAGTATACTGCCTTGTGCACACTGCATTTATGAGCAACTCACCTCAGATGCTAATGAACAGTCAAACCCATATGCAGGCAAATTAATATCAGTAAATGCTTATTTAATTTATACATATAGGCATCTAAAGATAAATGGATGTTTCTGTCACAAGCAGACTTTATCAAAACTGTCTTAACTGATTTGTCCTTAGGTGCGTGTAAGTATAAAATTAAATGAATTTTAACTGGATATTTGATTGGGTATTTCACATTATCATTATATCATTATCTGTGCGTGGATTTATTGTACATGGGATGCTGAGATGGATTTTACATTATTTTTAGTGGTTTTTGTAGGGCAGCTACTTGTATTTATATCCCACAAATTAATATTTATCTCCAACATGGCATCGGAGGAGTAGCTACTGAGATTATTCAATGGATCTTTTGACATTTTTAGAATATGGAATGCTGAACATTAACATTCAACTCAGTTGTAAACATGATTCCCTAAGGGATGATGACATACAATTAATTGGACTACTGTATTTCCTTGTAAATGGAATCTTCTATGAATTACTACAGTGATAGTGAAGCATTATAACTTCACAGGACACAATGGAGATGCAGCTTTATCTGTTAATGCAGGAGAATCATGAGTCCAGGATGTGAACTTACCTATCTTGGTGATGGTATATCAGACAATGGAAAAAAGTGCATGCCTGCTGTTCAAGTGTTTGGAGAGAACTATGGGCATCAGAAAGCTGTTGTTGGACAGATGGCTATTAGAGGATAATTTGATGGAACCCCATTGAATAAAATGCATGTTTTTGCCTGCAAGCACATAAGAGAAGAATTCCTTCTCCAGAAGAAGCATCAATATAGGGTCATGTGACCCATTTTGGTCCAGGGACTTGATCTGGGTGTGTTACCCCTGAAAATCTAAAGGAAAGAGCAGTAAAATGGACAGATATGTCTAGGAGGTTCCATGCCCTGTACCAAAGCACTTGGGGGAAATGGTTTTATTGGTTTTGGATATAATATCCCGTAAAGGAAGTGTTCTTGCATAAGAGCTGGTTATGGCTTTCTGGGCTGGAATAAAGGAATAAACAATCCAAGCAAGCCCAAATGACGATGCATAGGAAACCAAAGATGAAGAAGATCCACCAGAGCAGAAAACAAGGTTTCTTCTACCCAAGCAACATAGGAGAAGAAATCCCACCTTGCTCATGGATGACCTAAGCAAGGCACGAGTTGGGCCAAACTCAGCAATACTATTCAAGACCAAACCAAGCCAAGCCACTCACTATAGTCCACTCACCCTTTGAAATGCATTTTTCTGAGGGTTACCCCTAGATAAAGTTCCTTCCAGCTGTGAGGATGGAGACATGGAGTTTCTTAGTGAAAGAAGTTCTATGGTGTTGTTTGCTAAAATGCAGATGTGACCTTTCTGCCAGGTGAAGCCAGCACCAGCAAGGGCCGGGTTCAGTATCTAGGGATTCCTTTTCAAGAATACAACACAAAACCAGCTGAAGCCCCCACCCAGTCACCTGGGACAATTACACACCATCCCCTAGACACCTCTAAGAGGCAATACTCCCCCTCTCTCAAGCACAGAGGCTGAGGGTAGCAAAAACTTTTAATAAAAGGAGGGAATTAACTTAGCATTCATTTGAGAAAGCATTGCAACAGGGGCTCATAAACACAAACCATGAGCAAAAGACCCATCCCCAAGTAAGTTGGGCAGTGCCGGTGGCAGTAAGCACTGACTCATATGTCAGGGGACTTGCAATTGCCAGATTTTGCACTATCTCCAGCATGTCATTAGGCTGGTAACAAAAGCTACTACTATTTGGCACCCGAAGATTACTATGATGAGGTGTAGGGTCGAATTCAGGATGCCTGTGCTAGTGGGGGACCATCCCAATAACACTTCCCACCAGTGGTGTGACAGGTCCTGGCCAATTCTTGCAAATACCCATTTAATTTCATTGGCATTATGATGCACAGTAACCATGAATCTGTGCCCTTCCTGTTTTGCAGTATGTAACTGGTTCTGTAAATCAGGGTGTACAAGCAATGTTTGTAAAGCAGTTGAATCCATTCCAAGGGGCACAGGTGTTACAATAGAATAAGATACCTTTAACTGACTATATTTAAATTCGGATACATGAAATTGAAATCACATCCCCTAATTGCTATAATATGACAGAAAAATTTATAACAATTTCATTTATCTGCCAATACCTCTATGTTAGTAGCATCCAGCACTCCAATTTCTAATCCAGTTCCATCCAAACCAGTTCAATACATTTCTTGGGAGCCTTTTCTTTAGGCTACCCACCCCTCCGGGCTGCCTGGCAAAATCCAATAGCCTTCAGTAGTTCACACTGAGATAGTATTAGGGCAGCTATACCATCACTGCGCCTTTCTTTCCTTATATCCAATGTCATACAACACCCAGGTGCATTCAGCTGGGCTTCCATGCTGGAAGTTAACTAGGAAGTAATAATTGGCAAGTCTTATTCTTTTAGTAACCCATGTTTTTACATACCCCTTTTTCCCCTTGGTAATTTCACTTTTTGCTTTAACACTTTTTATGTCCATCCTTTTATTCCCACCAACAGATACACCCTGTGTCTCATGCATATTTTGCTTTTAAATGTGCCTTTACCACCTAAGGATGTTTCCCTGTTAACAGACTGGCGTTTCTGTAAATACAGTTAAAAAGCTTGTTAATCCTTTTCTGGCTAATGTAGCATTTCCGTTTTTGTAACACAGTACACAACAATGCTAGCAACAAGACAAACAACACAAGACAAAAGATAAAACACAAAACACAATCTTTGACGCGACAGTAGATCCATGGTATTCTGGGTTGCTCTTTAGCTGGTACCAGCTTTTCCTGATTCTCTGAAAGACAAAAAGAACATGTTTCTACCCATTTTGGGGTGGCAGATTATTGCTTAAAATATCCATTCCTTTCACAAATATCCTTGCTGATTGAATCATAGAATCACAGACTTTAAGGTCAGAAGAGACCATGATGATGGTCTAGTCTGACCTCTTGCACAACGCAGGCCACAGAATCACACCTATGCACTCCTGTAACAAACCCCTAACCTATGTCTGTGCTATTGAAGTCCCCAAATCATGGTTTAAAGACGTCAAGGTGCAGAGAATCCTGCAGCAAGTGACCCGTGCCCCACGCTGCAGAGGAAGGCGAAAAATCCCCAGGGCCTCTGCCAATCTGCCCTGGAGGAAAATTTCTTCCCCATCTAACATTCCATCACAGGCAATTGGGCATATTTACCACTAATAGTCAAAGATCAATTAATTGCCAAAATTAGGCTATCCCATGATACCATCCCCTCCATAAACTTATCAAACTGTCTTGAAGCCAGATATGTCTTTTGCCTCCACTGCTCCCCTTCCAGAACTTCACTCCTCTGATGGTTGGAAACCTTCATCTAATTTCAAGTCTAAACTGCCTGATAGCCAGTTTATATCCATTTGTTCTTGTGTCCACATTGGTACTGAGCTTAAATAATTCCTCTCCCTCCCTGGTATTTATCCCTCTGATATATTTATAGAGAACAATTATATCTCCCCTCTGCCTTCTTTTGGTTAGGCTAAACAAGCCAAGCTTTTTGAGTCTCCTTTCATAAGACAGGTTTTCCATTTCTTGGATCATCCTAGTAGCTCTTCTCTGTACCTGTTCCAGTTTGAATTCATTCTTCTTAAACATGGGAGACCAGAACTGCACACAATATTCCAGATGAGGTCTCACCAATGCCTTGTATAACGGTACTAACACCTCCTTATCTCTACTGGAAATACCTCGCCCAATGCATCCCAAGACCGTATTGCAGGCAAAACAGAGGAATTACCCCCATACTTTCCTGTGTTTTTGTTCTATAGGCAGGCTAGGTTTCAACGGCTCCTACCTTTTAAGGGTTTGGGGAAATTATTCCACTGTTCAGTTATTAAATTCATGAAGTGGTGTACCTCAGTTTTTCTTCTTATACAGCACACCAAGTTTGTAGTAATCTTTCTGCTGTGCTAAGTTTTAAGTGTATTCACAGGTAGTAGCTGAGAAGTATCATTACCATATGACTGTAGAGGTTTTTTCAAAAATCATACACACAATCCATTGTTACAGGGGTACTTATTAACATTAAATTTATCCCAGTGTTAATATTAAACATCAAATCTATTAAAAACTTCAGATTTCAGCACTGCATACTGAATATTTTTCTTACTTAGGGTTAACCTGTCCCTCTCTTATTTTTAGGTTTGACTTCTTTTTCCACCTTCCTCTATCATTAAGGTAATTTGCATTTTCACAGATGCTTTCTGGCTTTTGGATCCGAAGCCATCAGCAGCTCAGAGACAGTCTCTTAAAAGGGGACACCATCAACTTCTACCTGAGTTTTGATTTCTTTTCACTTTCAACTTCTACTTCTAAAACACACAGTGATCTGAAAAAGAAAACACAACCTACTGTGGCTCCTTTTAGAGCAATAATAGGATTTTAGTTAAGTAGCATGTTTTGTTTGCATTTTTTTGCACATGTCCTGGGAAAAATGCACATTCCTTTCATAGTTTAACTTCTATAATATTATATTAGCCATATCAATTTTTACATAAGGTGTAACAGTTTATTTTGTGCTCACACAGTTTCCACATACCTTTATTAAAATGACAGTCTGATTATTCAGAGCCACCTTAAGGCTCAGTGTTTCTAATGTTGCTTCCTTTTTTGTGTGTGTGTGTGTGTGTGTGTGTGTGTACACCTCGCCCCTGCTGTTGCTCCAGAAGGGCACCCTCTTTTTTTTTTAAAAAATCTTCTTATACTACAGCTCTTATCTGTATCTTATCTGCTATTTTGTTCCTCCCCCCCGCCCAAAAAAAAAAAAGGATCTAGAATTTCTCCCCATTCTTCTGGGTTTGAAGCCCTGTTTCAGCCAGGACTCAGGTATTTTAAAAAAAACATTGAACTGTTTGCTATTTGCTATTGAAAGCATTGAGGTACCTTAAGGGTTATTTGCTAAATACCAAAGCCAAACACACTGGTCACCTTTGTCTGGCAAAAAAAAGTGTTTCTCAGTTTTGCAACTTTGAATGAAAGATTCAGATGGCTTTTTAGTGGTGTTATTTAAAACCAAACCAAACCAAAAAACAATTTATCTTATACCCACCAAACAGAGTTTCACAATCCAGGAGCACTGGCCTTGGTCCCAGACACTTCACACACTTACACAGTATATCTATACACACACACAAGCAAGCATACTCTTCTGCTTCACATCCCTTACACTGCTTTATTTTTTACACAGCTGTACATAGATTACGTTGGTATATATATGGGGTCAGGTAAGTTCCAATAGAAACCCCTTATGTTCTTTTGGCAAATTTGACTAAATTGTTCAGTCAAATGATTGAAAGCAGATTGTCTTTTTGCCTGGCTTATTTACAAACATTTCTTTGGAAAGGGGCCCATTTTTCCTTCAGAATGGCTGCAAAGAAACCAAAAATTCTTTTTCTATAACACTTCTTCTGTTAACATTTGTACAAGGTTCAACTGCTTAATTCCCTCCAGCCTCTGCAGAGTTAACTTCTCACTCTCTTTACCTGTTGCCTGTCTGCTTGTCTGGGCCTGATCCCGCTTTCCTCCCTGAACCGCCCCTTCCCACGGGCACAGGCTTTGTCCCACTAATCATTTAGCAAGGAGGGTGGGCTCCTCAACTAGCCCCCACCCTTCCTGGTCCCTTTTCTTTGTTCCCTTTCTCTCTTGTTGCTCTGGGGTGGTCATTCTGCCAGATAGGTAGCGACCCTTTCTGACAGAAGGTACAGGTACTTCGCTATTGTTTACTGTGTTAGACTCTATCAGTTCAGTCCAGAAGCCCTTAGGCTGCCTGCAGTGTCTCCTCTGAATTTGTTACCAGCACAAAATTCTCTGTTACTCACACATTCAAGGGAACCCATCTTTTCCCCAGTTCCTAGGGCTCCAGGCAAAAAGCACCTAACTTTACCCCTCCGTGGGCTCTAGGCTCTACTCCTCCATGGGCTCTGGGCAAGTACCCATTCCCTGTGGACTCAGAGCAAACTCCCTTTCCTTGAGGACTCAGGGCTTAATCTTTTGCAGGTTTACAGGGTCTTTTACCAGTGAAAGAGCCTTACACAGTAATATCCTACATAACTGCTATTTCCTAACAATCACCAAAACAGAATGCATGCACATACAGTGCTCACCAATCCCACTAAGACAGATGGACTTTTCCTGATGGCCAATCAGAATCAGGTCCATCTGGGGGACTCCAGTTTCTGCACAGTGTCATTGGCAGAGTGTTAAGGTCTGGCAGCTCTGATCTTTGGGGCTGTGTCCTTGAGTTGGTTCCCTGTCTCTGGACATCGCTTCTCCACTCAAGCAGGCAATCAGCCCGAGTTCTGAGTCCCAGTAATGGAATGTATCCACGAACTGTGACATGGGAACTTGGCGGGGTAGAGTCGCTCCCTACATCTTTTACCTCCTATTGCAATGGACAAACTACAAACTGTTTGTACCATCCATCTCCTTCCTCTCTACCAGTCCTTGCTGGGGCCTCCAAATTCTGTTACCCGGGGTTCTATCAACCCAAAATTCTTGGTAATTTTTACTCTGTGCAAGGTGGTGTCAGGAAATAAATCAGGGGAGACACGGCCATCCAACCGATAGATGGATGGCACAAACTGGACAACACAAGAGTGCTTTCACTTAAAGCTAAACTTTACTTAGTCTCAAGCACTTATACACATGTCTGCAACAGGTTAGTAAAACACCCCCAACTCTTGATAATTACCAAAGCTGAGTGTGGCTCTTGAGTGGCACAATGGCAGCCCATCTGCTAGTGGGGAACACAAGATACATCCAGAGGGAGAGTCCAGTCCTGAAGAATCCCCCTACCTCAAACTTTTCCCCCATATTTATACATTAGTAATAGAATGACATGTCCCTTAAAGCAAACTTGTTAAGTAAGTAGTTTCAATGGTCAAGTGAGAGGTTCCTTCTGATTGTCAATTAACCAGGTGTGGATTTTTCCAGTGTTTGCAGCCTCGAGGCCCCAATAGACATTCCTGGGACACATCCTGCTCTTCTAAGATGCATGTATCAGCAACTTCAACATAATTCTTATCAGGAAGGACGCAGGGTCAAGCTGCCTCTCTGTAGCACCCAAAACCCCCCTTTACCCGGTTAAGCTAAGCCTGCTGACTTGGCTGCTTTTAGCAATAAGCTATAGTGGTTTCAGGCACTTTACTGGTTTGCCAAAGTCTCCTCATAAAATAGCATCTAGAACTCTTAAACAAAACCCACCCTCACTCAACTCATTGGGCTTGTGAACTCATGTCCCCTGCCTAGCAAGTGCTATTCAGTTGAGAGTGAGTCCCTCCACTGGGGTATGCCAGGTACAATTCTGCTGCCCTCAGTTCACACAACAAGGATATCAATGCTTTATTATTCCTGCCCAAATAACAAGGAGACTGGGGATCCAACACCAGCCACAAGTGATCATTTGGGCAAGCAGTCCCATCGTGCTGAGCACCTAGGGAGGGTGGGTGTGTCCATGCAAACGAGATCAGCTTCTGAAGTCTTCTTTTCCACAGCTCACCAGAAGATGTCAGGGGAGAGCTCATACAGACTCTGCTTACACAGATTGATCTGTTCCTTCTTCCCTCCATTGCCAAAGGACGGTCACTTGACTGGTGATTACCTATCAACTTTGATGACGTGTGGCTGGATGCATCATCCTGTCCTTTGTCTTGGAGAAACAGGTTTACCCCTTCCCCAAACTTGTCTGGTAAATACATTTCAGTTGTAATTTCAGCTTATGTTCCTAACTTTACATACAATGTTGCTATATATATTTCACCATGATATTACTGACAGTGAGTTATTACTTTCCAAATGATACCTCACAAGGCATATTTTGTACAAAGAGAATAGCATGTAGCGTGTGAATAAAGGGTGAATTTGGTCACAGAGGGCAATGAAATTATCCATCTCATTTTGGTCTTTGAGAAAAAATTAGGCAAGACCCAGGAGGATTATCAGGAAAGGAACAATGTGGTAATAAGAAATTTAACTCAGTTGTTGTCCAGGATGCTCAAGAACCAGCCAATCCAGTCACAGGAAGCTTAAGGCAACCAAAACTCTCAATCAGAGCTGAATATGTTATTGCTGTTTTTAGTTTTGAATAGCATACTAGTACTGCTTTTCAATGAGACATAAAATATTGACCTTGTTTTTCACCAAAGTAATTACCCTACAATTGCAATACACTCTAGACTGTAGCAGTTTTTAGGTGTTCTATTTTCAATATGCCTCAGAGCAGTGTTCCTCCTACAGTGAAACAGGCCCCACTGTTGATGTGTAACAATACTTTATAGAAGCTGCAGTGCAAAATCCAGTAAATTCATTGGGATAGGGTAACATTTTAGAGAAGTGTGGTTCGTACATCAATCGGTCAGTAGCTTTTAGCTTTCAATTATTGTCAAACTTACCCTTCAAGAAACAGCTAAACAAATCACAGTAACAGTCTTGGCTGTTAAACACACACTTTCTCCTTTCCCATCTAGTTTTTCTCTGTGACCTGTGATAATGTATTAAAATACATGGATGCTGAAAACTATAGTTTGTATTTAAACAAATGTGGCTGCAGTACTGAGGTGGGTAGTTAGTAAATATGGTGGGATAACCTTCCACTCCATTCTAAATAACAAGCATTGTATGTGTTTTGTAATTGCCGGTGGAGCTGTTGTTTACAGAGTGAGTCAACAAGAATAGTAACACAGGGATGATCAGGACAGTTCTGACCAGATCCCCAAATTAGCTGTACGTTTTCCTCCATTTTCTTTCCAAAATGATCTTTTACATTTTGTTCAATTCAGGCTCTTATCGTATATCCATCACTATAATATCTAAAGTCAGGTTTCAGAGTAGCAGCCGTGTTAATCTGTATTCGCAAAAAGAAAAGGAGTACTTGTGGCACCTTAGAGACTAACAAATTTATTTGAGCATACAGCTCACTTCATCGGATGCATCCGATGAAGTGAGTTGTAGCTCACGAAAGCTTATGCTCGTATCTAAGCATCTTTTCAGAACGAATTAAACAAAGTGCCTGACACTTGCCATGTGTGGTTCCTTCTCCATACCCCTCCTCCTGAGGAAATTTGTGTGTTTTAAGGTGATATTCTGTTCTTTTTTGTGAAACCAGGATAAAAGAAGATCTGTACCAAATAGTGGTGAGTTCTGAGGTAGTGCTTAGTTCCCTTTGAATGAGTTCCACAGTCTCATACCTGCCCTTAAAAGGCTCTATTTGCAGAAGGGGTGAGATTTATCTTTGCACTAGACAATTCTGTTGTGTCAATTATTGGGAGCTGCCAAGGACCTAGAGTGTAAAGTGATCTTTTACTTATCTTGGGCCCAGGCCATAATATCTGAGCACCTTAAAATAAACAACTGAGACCTTAAACTTGAGCTATAGGAAGCCAGTGGAATGAGCACAATAAAGGGTGATGTGATTGTGAATGCAAGCTACTGTATTCTGTAGTTGTCTTAAGGGATAATACTTTCAGGCCCAGGGACACTGAGATGCTATTGCTGAACCAGCCTTGTATTACCAACGACAGGTCAGCAGTAGCAGCAAGGATGGACTCCAGTCTCTTAGCTAGTCAGAGACGGTAAATCCATTTCCAATGGATGCTGCTGTGTGACAACTCACCATCAGTGAGAAGGCCAGAAGAACTCCTAAACTGCAGACTGACTTGACAAGTTGTGGGATTTCCTTTAAGTTTCTATTTCTGCTTGGTATTTTCTTGTGTAAGCCCTATGACCAGAAGCTCCAAAGGAGAGTGAGTCACCATAACTACCCTTGGACTTGGAGAGGGATAGCTCAGTGCTTTGAGCAGCGCCTGCTAAACACAGGATTCTGAGTTCAATCCTTGAGGGGACCATTTAGGGATCTAGGGCAAAAATTGGGGATTAGTCCTGCTTTGAGCAGGGGATTGGACTAGATGACCTCCTGAGGTCTATTCCAACCCTGATATTCTATGACTTGCATTTTCTGGGGTAGTGGGCTCTCAGAGGGGGAAAGACCCCTTACTTTGTGGCAAAGAGATCATTTCCAAGCAGCAAGTGCTCTACTCCAGGGTGATAAGAACTCTTTGCTCCCATCCCCTGAGAGCCAGAGACAATGCAGACTGAGGACTTTGCTGTGAGAGCCATTGCAGAGGAGTTCATAGTGTGAGACGACACACAGGACAGCAACAGAACTTTTCTGAGGCATCACCCACCCAGCACCTTAATAAAGATGAATCACTAAACTGGGTTAGGTGTTGGTGCTAGACAAGCAGTTTCTTGGATGGAGACAGACCTTTAAAAAGACCCTTGGTTTACTGCAACTCACTGATCCCAACCACAGGTGGGTTTGTTGGATGGGTGAAGTGTGTTGTCAAGGGAGTATTACCTGTGGGCATTCTCACTGGCAGGAGGGAAGGGAGTTGCCAAAGTTACTGAGAGAAGGGGGTTAATTTTACTTTTTATTTTCACATATATTCTATTGCTGTGTTTTCTCAAGTTTATAAATATTTCCTGGTGTGAGCCTCAGACACAAGTCTTGGAGCCTTTGAGAGTGGGGGAAGTTCTGCCTGTTAAAGAGTATCCAGGAAGAGATTGTTTAGTTTTCTCAGGCTTCTGAGTGATAAGTGGGTGGATTATTTGCCAAGAGGTGCACCAGAGCTATTAAATGTGGCCCTTTTTGCTTCCATTAATCACTTGACAGAAGGGTTACATTTGTGAAACACTACAAAATATTTATTTTGTATTTCAGAAGTGCTAGCACTCAACTGCTGTGAGCTCCTGCTCACATGTATGTCACTGGTTTCAGAGTAGCAGCCGTGTTAGTCTGTATTCGCAAAAAGAAAAGGAGTACTTGTGGCACCTTAGAGACTAACAAATTTATTAGAGCATAAGCTTTGAAGTGAGCTGTAGCTCACGAAAGCTTATGCTCTAATAAATTTGTTAGTCTCTAAGGTGCCACAAGTACTCCTTTTCTTTTTATGTATGTCACTGTAAGCAAATGTAACTAAATTAGGGTGAAAGTAATGAAGACGTTTTTATATTTCAAGTTGGGGGAAACAGAAAGGTAAACAAATTAAGGGTTAAAGTAAGCTTAAGTTTAATAGTTTTTTTTCATTTGCAATAATATTGGTCTTATTGCACCTTAGAGACTAACAAATTTATTAGAGCATAAGCTTTCGTGAGCTGTAGCTCACGAAAGCTTATGCTCTAATAAATTTGTTAGTCTCTAAGGTGCCACAAGTGCTCCTTTTCTTTTTGCGAATACAGACTAACACAGCTGCTACTCTGAAAATTGGCCTTATTGTGAACACAAAGTTTTGGTAAAAAAAAAACAAACAAACCACGGCATGATTTTTAACTGGACTTTGAAAATCTACATATTTGCGGACATATCAGCTGTTCAGTTCTTTCCAGCGCGGTTCCTTTAAGAAGTAAAAAGGGGAAGCGACTGGTTCCTGGCAAAGCAGTGCATGAAGAGTTGGCATAATAACAATTCAACCACCAGGATGAAAACAGACGGGCCTCCATTTGCCTATGGAGTCGCAAAACACAAACAAGTTGTGCAGCGCAGAACGGCTCACCTTGCATTGCACGTCCCCCCCCCCCCCCCCAGCTCCCAGGGCATTCAGCAGAATTACAGCCCCAAATAAAGTGGAGGGGGGGGGCAAATACACAGATTCGTTTACAACGCTTGTGACCCTGCCTGTTCGCTACAGGACGCTGCGGCCCGGCCGCTCCCTGCTGGATACGACCGGCAAGAGCGGGCCGCAGCTTGGGCTCAGCTGTTTAAGGCGGCTGCTGGCGGCTACCCTCTTGCCTTCCCTCCCTCAGGGTGTGGCTCCGGCTGTGATTGGCGGAGACTGTGTGCGGGTGGCCGGGGTTTCTCCCTTCCCCCCCCCCCCAGCCGGGAGGCGACGGGTGAGTGCTGCGGCCTGGCCTTGTGCCGCCCGGCTGGCTCTGCACGCCGGGAAGGGAGCAGCGGCCTTCACGCCCTTCTTGCGGGTGGGTGTTGGATGGATTTGCGGCTCCCGGGGGCATTGCAGGGGCCCGCAGCCAGGCACAGCCGGGGGCTGCTGGAGGGGGTCGGGTTATGGAGCGGGCGAGGGTGCAGCAGGAGCGGCGGAGGGCCGCTGGGGAGGCGGCGGCGGCAGCAGCAGGGTGGGCGCCAGAGGGCTGGTGGCGTTGCAGTACTGGGGGTGCAGAAGAGGGGGAGTTTGCAGAGAGAGACGTGGGGAGGGTCTGGGGAAGGACGGAAGGAGAAGGGGGCAGGTAGCTTTTCCTACCCGAGGGATTTCTAGTGACCAGGAGGCTTTGAGGAAGGAAATGAGTTTGTGAACAATCGTGTGAGTCTTGCTCCACATGCCACTGAGAGAAGCCAGCAATGTAGCCCATGTACTTGGGTAGCCCAGCATGGGTTAAAGGAGCAGTGTAGAGGATGAGGCGTTGCTTAGGCCAGTAAAGAAACTGCCTGAACCCTGCGTAGCCAAGTACATACCCTACAGGGCGCTCTACTCAGCCTTTCCTGTCTACGCTGCTGTCTCTAGCAGTGGTGTGTCCCCCCCGTCCCCCCCCCCCGCTGCTGGAGCCTTGCCCTGTGGAAGGAAAAGACTCCAGCAGTGAGGAAAGGCCCCAGTGGCGGGGAAGCAGCTGGCAAAGACTTCTGCCAGCTCCCTGCCATTGGAGCTCTTCCCTGTTCCCCTGTGGGGAAGGGGTTCTGGCAGGGGAGAGGTTGGTGCTGAAGCTTTTCCCACTCCACTGCCTCCTCCCTTCTAGAGCCTTTCACTGACATGTAGCGACTCCCGCCAGTGTGGACGCAGCCTGCTTTTCACTGTGGCGAGTGGCTGCGCATACCCTCCACGCTGCTGAAGGTGGGGTGTAGTGTAGCCCTAGCCTTATGGTGCCATAGGTGAAAGGATGACCTTGTGACTAAACTCCTGTAGCCAGGCTAAGGAGATCTGTTCCTGACTCTGCCCAGCTACTCTGTGACCTTGGGCAAGTCACTTTCACTTTTACAGAGTGAGATAGAATCAATAATCCTTAAACACACAGATTTCTGAGGGCTTTTTTTCTCCAGTGCAGCTGGACCTATTACTCTTGGAGTAGCAGAGGAAGGGTGGCCTTAATGGCTGGAATGATGTTAGGTGGTTGCTGAGGTACACAGGCTCTTGGCAGTGTCCTGTTAATTTCAGCAGCTCAGTTGGGGACAAAATGCTACTTCTTGCAGAGCTGTCTGGGGCATCAGGACAGACCCTGAAATAGATATCCTTTGTGTTCAGGGATATGCATGTCACCATATATTTGCCACAATAAGCTGAGAGTTCCTAGAATTCTGCATAGGAATGCAGGGCTTCTCTGTTCAGCTACTCCAAGATTGAGCCTAAACCCTGCATGAAGATGCAGAATAAGTTACTACTCATGCTGATAGGTGGTTCTTGTTAGCTCTGACCAGGCTAAAAAAGGATCAGCTTGTCTTTATGGGGCAGAGAGGATAAAGTGGGGAGGAAAATTTAGGCTGAGGTTTATATTCTGATGCCTGTTATCTACAATGCCTCTCCTGGAGTTTGGTTTTTAGTGTAGACTCAGTATACACTGTTCAGAGCAGGGGAGGAATTCAACCTTACATCCTTTTGATGTGGGAAGATCAGTATGCACCAATGCCTTGAACATTAGAGATACTGATGTGCTTTTTATTAAATAGTTTTTCTGATCTTGTTAAGGATTCCAGCCCCTGTTAGTCTAGGGTGCCATGACCAACACTGGGGGTCCAGTAGAGAAGTTGCCAGACTTTTCTGAGCCTTGTGATGATATTTTGACTTCAGCTATTACAGAAGACTGCAGTAGGAGAGTTGTGGGTGAGGGAAAGAGCGATTATGCCAGAAGCTCACAGAAGAGAGCACCGTGGAGAGGCAGCCTCAAAATGTGAAGACTATTCCAAACAATCAGATGTTTTTCCGAGTCTCCAACTGTGACACTTTTTGGGGTTACCTAACAGGTCTGGAATGAATCACTACCACCTGCTTACAGTGTGAGAGCCTCGTCTGTGCCCACCAGAGGAAACTTTCCCCATCTAATGCATTGCTGACAACTTGAGTGCTCCAATTTGGGCTCTACAAACCCCACTGATTTTACCTGAAACCATTTAGAAATCAATGCAATTTGTGTGTAGCTGAAGTTTACTACATTCCTCCAAAACTCTGAGTGACTTAAATGAAGCAACTAATTAGTAAACAAGTGGAATGATGTTTATGGGGCAGGAGAGAGATTTACAGGAAGAAAAAAAAATTATTGAAGCCATGAAGGAGTAATTATAAACAGTGAATAAGGACTCCTGACCAACCACCAGAGGGCAAACCACTCCTATATTCTCTCTAACATTAGGGTTGGGTGCATCAGAATGCCTAAAACCTTAGTTATAACTAGAGCTGTGCAAATAACTGATTTGATAGCATTTCCAAAAAGTTTCTGTTTCAGGTTGACCTGAACTGAATGTGGGATTTTTTTTTTTTTTTAAATTTTCAGCTAATTGAAAAGTTAGAAGAAAATTTGTTTCAGGTTAAACAAAACATTTTGCTTGACAAATGTTTCTTTTTGGTTTTTGGCCATTTAAAACTGTTTTTTAGGATAAAAGCACAATGCTCTGTTCACAAAAGGCTTAGGCACCTTTGGCATGCACAAAACCAAGGTAGGAGTGCCATCTGGGATGTGGGAGAATCCGGTGTGAATCCCTGCCCAGGAGCAAGAGTTTGGATCCAGATTTCTCCTCTTTCCGGTGAGACCATATGGCTCTTGGTCTATAGGCAATGGCTCTTGATCTTTCCTGTTGAAGTTGTTCCACTTGTGTAAATATTTATCGGACCAGGGACTGGAACCTGGGTGTCCCCGCAGTGGGTCCCCTGACCACCAGGCTATAAAGACATTTTCTCTCACACACCCTTTCCCACCCACAATGAACTTCAACAGGAGAGACTGAGAAAGACCCACTCCCAGAACACTATAGCCAAATGATAAGGACACTCACCTGGGATGGGAAGGGAGAAAACCTGGATTCCAGTCCTCCAGAGAGGGTTTCAAATCTGGGTCTCCAACATCCCAGGTTATTGAGTTCCCTAACTACAGTGTGGGGGTAAGGGGCACCACTATTATCACCTCCTCCTTGGTGTTGTGAATCTAGCCTGAAAAAAATGGTTCAATTAAAATGAATCCCCAGTTAGACATTTCTTACATTTTTTTCCCCTTTTCTTTGAAATAATCAAAATTGACATGAATTTGTGAAATGTTTCAATCAACCTGAATGCATTTTTCAGCAAAAAAAAGTTTAGGCTGAAATTTTTTCCCAGCACTAGTTATAACCTCTCTCCTTCATATATGTATGACCTTTGCACGAGTTCAAAGAAATTTAACTGTGTGGAAAGCTTGAATGGGTAATAAGCCATTTTGGTGTCAGAGGGACAGAAAGAAATTGTGATAAACGTTTTATTAATGATCTTAACTTTAAAAAGTGTGTGAATTTCTTAACATTTTTCCATTTTAAAAAAACCCCCCCAAACTTCCTGCATATTTAGCCTTCAGAGTAAATGTAACATTGAGGCCAAACCAATTGTATCTAGCCAAAGTTATAGGGATGTGTACTTAAATATAAAACCTATAATGGAACCTTATTGCAAATTTATGCATAGATTCGCTATTGTGCTTCAGTATTATGTACTCCACTAAAAGTAATTGTCAGGACCCCATCAAATTCACATTCATCTCTAAACGTTGCGTATGTAGCCAATTCTGATCAAAGCATCATTATGAAGTCCTATATCTGCTGAGACAAGTGGCCAGTGACCTAATCTTTCCACAAAGATACGGTGACATGAAGCATTGTGCCAACATTCGTGGCTGATGTGGCACTGCCATTCCTCTGTTGTGATGTTTTTATTACTGTACCAATGTTGCAGCCAAATGTTTCTTAAGGAGAAGAATCCAGAATTTGATGTAAAAAAAGTCATTTAAAACTATGCGAAGAATCTATCTAGCTATTTTAAAGAAAAAAATAAAACAAATGGGTGGTTGATAAACTTTTTCTTGTTCATGAGTTTAGAGAAGCATCTGATCTAGAAGGTCTTCCTCCTTGAGACAGAGAGCATCTGAGAAGCTTATGAACCTACTGGATTGCAGGCCTGCCAGTAGCTGAAGCCCATTCCATCGGAGTTATTGCAGTTCTGTGGGCATAAGCATTCTCTGTGGAACTGTGCCAGCAGCTTATCTGGTTATTGCTTAACCAGTTTCCTTGAAATTATTGCTGTACTATGAAGAAAAGTTTTGAAGGCTGTGATTAACAAGTAGCTCCACCCAGTTGTTGTGGGTACTGTGAATAAATTCCTACTTGTTGGTGCTTGTAAAGCAAGAATTGGGGTAATCAGTTTAATAGGTAAGAACTCATTTTTAATATCCTTCATTGTCGTTTTGGGTGAGCTATTTATATGCTGTGCACTTAACCCAAGACTCAGGAAATGTTGAAATATATCACTCATTCTTTTAATGCTTTTTATGAATAATGCAGCTGAAGATAAGAATCTCTGTGGTGCGGTTCTGTCTATTCATGAATTTTTGGCTGCTGTGACTGAGTAATTTATTCAACAACGTTTTTTGGCTCCATGTGTGTTTTGATAGTTGCTACTAAGAGCGATTGATTTCACTACTTGCTAAAGGGGTCATGAGTCTTTGCCAAACAAAATGGGAATGCTGTACCATTCTGAAGTATTGTATAGAAACAGATTCCTTTCTTAACTTGTAATGGTTTAAAATAATTCTACTTTGCAAATTTAGCTTCACTGCAATTGAGATGCACGTGGACTGTCATGTTAAAGCTGTTTCACAAAGCAAAGGACTATGTGCTAGGAATGTTTTGCAATAGAGGACTTTATAATATATTCACCCTTTTCCATTGCAATTAATCTAGAGTAACATTTGTGTCCATCACATTTACTTAATTTATAACCAAATCCAGGGTTTTTTTTTAAACTCTGGGCTCCAAAGGTCAATGATGTACAATAGAGAAACCGTTTGAGCATCAAGCATGATCTAGTTATCATGCATAAATTGAAACATGTCATTTTGGCTGTCTGCTTGTATTAGTGGTAGTGTAGTAACACTTTCCTATCCTGCCTAGAAGTAAAAAAAACATGGTGTATATTTAGTACACTCAATCTCAAAGTGAAAGGCTTTCAAATTAAATGACACTCCAGTTCTTTAAACTTTTTTTTTGCTTTTAGTATTTATTCAAAACATGCACTGTTCATATTTAGTTTCTTATTGTAATTGTTTTAGTGTATTGCATAATCCTGGGGTAAATAGTAAGGACTTCCATCCGATAGTCTCAATGAACTCCAAACATTCAGCTTTTCTTTAACTATTTATATAGGAAGTTTTAACAAGTTTACAAATCCTTGTCATGTAAATATCAGAAACAAAACTCTAATTACAAAACTTTTTTTGTTTAAAGAGATATTACACAGAAATACAGTAATCGGATCTTTTTATTTAACAGGGTGTTATGATATTACAGAATGAGCATTATTACAACACCTTTGTTGTTTCCAGTGATTTTATTAAGTTAAGTGAAATTCTATACACACATACTTAACAGGCCAGATATGGCTGTCAGATGTTAATATTAAGAAAAAAAATTGGACAGGCATGCTGGTGGGTGTTTTTTTGGCAGATGAATGTTCTTTTTCTGAGTACTGAATAAAAGGTAACCAAATGTCTAAGCATCTATCTGTCCTCTGTTTTGCTGGTACGTAATTGATGTCTTAATTTTTCTGTAACTACAACTTTTTTGAACCAATAGCCAAGCAGCTACTAGCAGATGAGAGATTAATTCATTTTCTTTTGCATGATCACTTTCACTAGGAAGCCCTAGGAGGATTATCAAAGGATCGTTTGGTAATAAATATCCAACAATTAATGCTTTTGCTTATGGATTGCATCCCAATATTCTGTTATGGCTGAACATGTCCACTATATATGCATAGAATCTTCTTTCACCACGATTTCTAAAACCTTTTTCCACATTCAATATCTCTCTCTTTTTTTTAACCTGTCTGGTGTGAGGTACCATTGAACTGGTATCTTTTAAAGAATTTTTCTTTTATTGTACTACAGACTGAGGTTGCTGGTCCTCCTTTTCCAGATCAATCCCCATTCTTACAGTACCTTAGAGACTAACAAATTTACGTGAGCATAAGCTTTCGTGAGCTACAGCTCACTTTCATCGGATGCATTCAGTGGAAAATACAGTGGGGAGATTTTTATATATATATATATATATATATATATATATATATATATATATATATATATATATATATATATACCCACAGAGAACATGAAACAATGGGTTTTATCATACACACTGTAAGGAGAAAGAAAAGGAGTACTTGTGGCATCTTAGAGATTAACAAATTTATTTGAGCATAAGCTTTCGTGAGCTACAGCTCACTTCATCGGAGAGTGATCACTTAAGATGAGCCATCACAGCAGGAGGGTGGTAAAGAAGGAAAACCTTTCATGGTGACAAGCAAGGTGGGTCATTTCCAGCAGTTAACAAGAACATATGAGGAACAGTGGGGGGTCGGGTGGGGAGGAGAAATAACATGGGGAAATAGTTTTACTTTGTGTAATGACTCATTCACTCCCAGTCTCTATGCAAGCCTAAATTAATTGTATCCAGTTTGCAAATTAATTCCAATTCAGCAGTCTCTCGCTAGAGTCTGTTTTTGAAGTTTTTTTTTTTTTTTTTTGTTGAAGGATAGCCATTCTCAGGTCTGTAATCCAGTGACCGGAGAGATTGAGGTGTTCTCTGACTGGTTTTTGAAAGTTATAATTCTTGATGTCTGATTTGTGTCCATTTATTCTTTTACATAGAGACTGTCCAGTTTGACCAATGTACATGGCAGAGGGGCATTGCTGGCATCTTCCCCCGCCCCCCCACTGTTCCTCAGATGTTCTTGTTAACTGCTGGAAATGTCCCACCTTGCTTGTCACCATGAAAGGTTTTCCTCCTTTTCCCCCCCTCCTGCTGGTGATGGCTCATCTTAAGTGACAGGTTTCAGAGTAGCAGCCGTGTTAGTCTGTTTTCGCAAAGAGAAAAGGAGTACTTGTGGCACCTTAGAGACTAGCAAATTTATTTGAGCATAAGCTTTCGTGAAGTGAGCTGTAGCTCACGAAAGCTTATGCTCAAATAAATTTGCTAGTCTCTAAGGTGCCACAAGTACTCCTTTTCTCTTTGCGAAAACAGACTAACACGGCTGCTACTCTGAAACCTGTCATTGGTGAATTAAACATTCAGTTTTAACATGAGGTAGATAGTTTATCTTTACAGATTGGGAAAGAGAACTATGGAGTAAATGAATTACCTATGGTCATCCAGAAAGTATGTGACGCAGCTTTGACTAGAGCCCATACTGCTGCCGCCTCCTAGTCATGTGCCATCCTTCCCTTAAATGATGATTAATAATGTGTTTGCCCCACTGAACATGCATGACGGGAGTTTGAATCCTTTATCGCCTCTGAGAAGTAACTTGGAGATTGCTTTAAAACTCCAAAGTTGTGGGTTATATTATATTCCAGTTCAGTTTTATAAGCTGAACTGTATAATTTAGAACTCTGCCTGTAAATGAACAGAACAGCATTAAAGCAGTGGTCAAAATTGATTCCAGTGGAACATGTTTCTCCATTTTTTCATTGTGAAGTATCCATTCTGAGCAGATTTTTCACTAGAAGGTTAAATAATGAATATCCATTTACATAATGAACCAAAGGTGGTTGTATCCAGATTGTGGCTGGGAAGGTGGTATAAAATCTCAAGATCTCTCCATCAATTTCTTGCAAGAATTCTGCAGTTGCTTTCAGTTATTTCTTGAAGAGTGATTTTAGGGTTAATGAAAAGTGCTAGACTGACTTAGTGGTAGCTCTAAATTGAGACATTTTCCAGCTCAGAAAAATGGAAGTGAATCAAAGTAAAATATATTTACAGTCATCCCAGTCCTATGCCACTTGCCTTCGGGACACTCCTCTTGAATTCCAACTGCTATATATCTACATTCTGCTACCGCATCCCGTTCAAAACACTACACCTTACCCAGATTTCTCTCCTGACCCCTCTCTGCCCACTTCTTCTGACTTTGTGAGACTCCTTTGACATTTATGCTGTACAACTGGAACTTCCTCATTCTCTACTTCCTCACAGAATTGATAAAGATCCACCTATTCCACTCTGTCGATAATGAACTTGCCGTTCTCTGTGTATATATACAGTAATAAGTAGGACCACCTTGTGCTTTTAAGAAGTGGAATATGGACTCTGTTACTTGTTTGGTATAGTTCTCCTGTGCATGACAGAGCACCATGCACCCTTATAGCACTTAATGTGTGTCATTCTTAGCTTCAGACTTAACGGTGTAGAACTTCTGTCATCAAGAAGAAAAAAGACCTATGTAAGGCAACTGCATCAGTTTCCTATATTGTGGTTTACTTTCCAGCAAGGGCTCCAAAGCAGCAATAACATTTCAAGGAAGGCACCTGCACTTCATTGAATATCCACAGCAAAGGAACTGAAAGGCACTTCTGAAAATCAGTTAATTTGATCCTCCTAAAATGCTGACCTAGCGACACCATTCCTGAGATTTAGAAACTGAAGTCCTTTTTATTCCGAGAACATAAATAGCAGCAGCATAAGCATCTCAACCCTGTTTTGCAGAGACCACTTCTGTGGTTGAGAAGGAGCACTTAGGTTGAAAATATTGGGGGATGAGGATGATTTTTCAAAAAAGCCTTATTGAGCTGAGGCTAATGTCAAATCAGAGTGAAGGGAGGAATAATGGATTAGCTTTCCTTTCCTCATAAACCTGCCTGCCTCGGTAGGTACAGTTGGGCTGGCAGTGCAGCATATTCATACAGAAATAAGGTGGGGGGGGGGGGAAGAGGCAGAAAATAACTATAGAATTGACTCTTCTGCACTACTTTAAAATCCTAGATGTGGTTGGTAGGATTGGAGTGGTAGGTCCACTGCTGGGGGAAAAAAGTGTTAAAATTCCTAGGGTCAGATTCTGCCACTCAGTCATAGTGAGTAGCACCTGGCTCTGCAAACAGCTCCTTGCAGTCAGTCAGCGGGACTGCACATGTAGTAATGCAGCAGCAGTACTATGCATTGTAAAAGTGGCAAAATCTTGGCCTTTAGTTGCGAAGTATATTTAGAGCCAAAAGGAAAACCTTTTTAGTTCAATTAAATTATAAAGTACAAAATTTACTTGTCATTTTTTTATCCCAAGGTGAGAAAACGAACACTGATCATGGGAAAACTGACTTTCTTGCTGATTTCTGATGTGACTTCTCTGGAAGCAGCACCTCCATCCTGCCAGATGGAGGATGCTAACTTTTTTTCTTTTTCTCCTGTTTTTCCTAAACCCTGTTGTCTCTTCGTCCTCCATCTTCATTCACTCCATTTCCCATTGCGATGACATGACTTAATTCTTCTAAATTTGTGGCTTCTTTTTGCAAACCAGGAGGATACACTATTATACACAATTATTTAAGCAATTATGTAGTTTAATATACATTTATTCAGATTTTTTACATTTATTATGTCAGAAAATGGTGCATGATGAATTTCTTTGATTTAACTTGTAATTTGTGTAAACTTTATTTGGATGGAAATTCAAAGTCAGTCAAAATGCACAAACAGAATTCAAATATTTATTAATAAAAGTACCTTAAATATGCTGCATACATAAACTTTTTTCTTATCAAAACATGTTTTTCTTTTAAAACTAGTTTATTAAAATAAGGAAAGTATGATCAGTAGTTTAGTGAATTGAACTGATTGTTTCTGGTCAGTGTGTCCATCTTTCTTAGTTTTTTATTATAGATAGGAAGAGGAAAACAAGCTTTCCTGCTTTTCAACTTCCAGTTGTTTCTTAACTTTGAATGAACTAGTCACTGAACTGAGTTAGTTGAATAAACTGAAATGAAGAAAATGTTTTCTGTACCTGCATAGGAGGCTACTGCTGTCAAAAGCTGGTTTAGCACCTGAATTCTAGTTCCAGGTGCTAAGACAGTGATTTCCACCAGTTCAGTGATTTGCCCTTCTTTAAAACATGGCAGCAAACATACTGATTAAGATTTTTGTACTTAATCAAAATGTTATTAATAGATTAAAAGACACTTAGACTTCAACATAAGTTGTCAATTTCAAATTTAATTTTAAATAGGTTTTTTTGAAGTGTACTTAATTTAAATGAAAAATTCCAGTTTTAATAAATATCTTATTTTAAAAAATTTTTATTTTCCCCCTTGCCTTTTCTTCTCTAGACTACATGTTCCAGTTCTTTCAATCTTTTCTCATAGGTCTTGTTTTCTAAACTTCTTATCATTTTTGTTACCCTCCTCTGAACTTTCTCCAATTTGTTCACATCTTAAAGTATGATGCCCAAAACTGGACACAGTACTCCAGCTGAGCCTCACCAGTGCTGAATAGAGTGGAAAAATGACTCTTGTTAATACATCTGAGTGACATTTGCCTTTTTTACAACAGCATCACACTGTTGCCTCATTTAATTAGTGGTTTCTATAGCCCACCAGATTTATTTATTTATTTACTTATTTTATTTTTTTGCAGTACAGCTGCCTAGCTGCAATTTAGCTGAAGGTGCTAATAAGCGATGGTCACATAAACACCACCCTATATCGGAAACCTACTGACCGCTATTCCTACCTACATGCCTCTAGCTTTCATCCAGATCATACCACTCGATCCATTGTCTACAGCCAAGCGCTACGATATAACCGCATTTGCTCCAACCCCTCAGACAGAGACAAACACCTACAAGATCTCTATCATGCATTCCTACAACTACAGTACCCACCTGCTGAAGTGAAGAAACAGATTGACAGAGCCAGAAGAGTACCCAGAAGTCACCTACTACAGGACAGGCCCAACAAAGAAAACAACAGAACGCCACTAGCCATCACCTTCAGCCCCCAACTAAAACCTTTCCAACGCATCATCAAGGATCTACAACCTATCCTGAAGGACGAGCCATCGCTCTCTCAGATCTTGGGAGACAGACCAGTCCTTGCTTACAGACAGCCCCCCAATCTGAAGCAAATACTCACCAGCAACCACACACCACACAACAGAACCACTAACCCAGGAACCTATCCTTGCAACAAAGCCCGTTGCCAACTCTGTCCACATATCTATTCAGGGGATACCATCATAGGACCTAATCACATCAGCCACACTATCAGAGGCTCGTTCACCTGCGCATCTACCAATGTGATATATGCCATCATGTGCCAGCAATGCCCCTCTGCCATGTACATTGGCCAAACTGGACAGTCTCTACGTAAAAGAATGAATGGACACAAATCAGACGTCAAGAATTATAACATTCAAAAACCAGTTGGAGAACACTTCAATCTCTCTGGTCACTCGATCACAGACCTAAGAGTGGCTATCCTTCAACAAAAAAGCTTCAAAAACAGACTCCAACGAGAGACTGCTGAATTGGAATTAATTTGCAAACAGGATACAATTAACTTAGGCTTGAATAGAGACTGGGAATGGATGAGTCATTACACAAAGTAAAACTATTTCCCCATGGTATTTCTCCCTTCCACCCCACCCCCCACTGTTCCTCTGATATTCTTGTTAACTGCTGGAATTAGCCTACCTTGCTTGTCACCATGAAAGGTTTTCCTCCTTCCCCCCCCTGCTGTTGGTGATGGCTTATCTTAAGTGATCACTCTCCTTACAGTGTGTATGATAAACCCATTGTTTCATGTTCTCTGTGTGTGTATATAAATCTCTCCTCTGTTTTTTCCACCAAATGCATCCGATGCAGTGAGCTGTAGCTCACGAAAGCTTATGCTCTAATAAATTTGTTAGTCTCTAAGGTGCCACAAGTACTCCTTTTCTTTTTGCGAATACAGACTAACACGGCTGCTACTCTGAAATCAAGGGAATTGTGAGTCGGGGACTGGGGAGCACCGGGCAGGTGGAGCGGGAGCTCGAGGGCTGGATAAAAACGTCTGACAGGCTGGAAGCAGCCCTCGGACCGTAGTTTGCCCAGCCCTCAGCTATAATACTGATGTATGTTGTCCTAGTTCTCCTAAAGATGCCAACATTGTTAATTATTTCCACTGAGGGGAGCAGCAGTGAAGTAATGTAGTAAGCTCCTTGGGTTCTGCAGCACCTTTTTGCAGTAGACTAGAAAATTCATTTAAATTTCAAAGTAGAGGGTTCTTCTTTTTTTAAAAAAAAAAAAAGAGAGAATGAAATATGCCTTGGAACTCCAACATGGACCTTGTGCTTAGCACTGTACAAGCACAGAACAAAAAGACGGCCTCTGCCCAAAGAGCTTCCTAGACTCCCTCTGCAGATGCCTTGAAAATCCCATCTCTCTCTTCCCCGTCTCCTCAAACCTCCAAAGGAGGAGCATGGGTTACTGTACTGATTTTTTTTTAATTAAAAAAAAAATTAAATAACGCTACCACACTTTCCAGGGTACTGCAGAATTTAGGGTTAGCTGTCCATGGAATACACTGGCTTGGCTGTATTGCACCATACAAAGTTGAATCAGCAAGGTTTGAGGAGTGAAATCTCATCCTGCATGGTCACCCCGGTTGCCTTTTCGCTAGTTTCCATTCCTCAAGACTGGGCTTGCCGGATAACACTGTCTTCCTCGTTAAATCCATAAAAGGAAATAACTCGTAATGCTAGGTAGTGTATTCACTAAATGGTTGACTGACTTTATGTAGGTGTAAGTAGTGGTTTTTTTCACATTATGGTGAAAGTGTATAGTTTAACTTCAATGTTACTTTCAGTTCCATCTTTTTATTTTGCCTCACATTCTAAGCCTTACAGTATAGTCTTGCTGCTACTGAACCACATAACTGGGATGTTCTTGCACATTGCTAAGAAGTGAAAAGATGTAAGGAATCATCTACCTAACTGCTTCTTGTACCCCTTGCAGCATGTGCTACGTTGCTGAACTGTCAGAAGCTCAAAAAGCACTTAGCTTTGTTTCTATTAAGCATGATGATCACAATCAATCCAGAATAAGTCACTTAATAATTATCAGGAAGAATGGCTGTATTTTAGCAGCTATATGGGATCAAGGACTACAAATACAAAGTGAAACAGGAACTGGGCATTACCAGTAAGATATGCTGGACACATTAAAACCATGTATTACCGTTGTGGTCTTTCTAAAGAGACACTTAATTTCCACATAAATAGGCAGACCCAGGGGCATAACTCAACTGCACAAGGCACTGGTAATGGAGCGGGGGCATGTGTGCGTGCGCACGCGTGTGCAAATCTGGTTTAAAGCTCAGTTTTGCACCCTCCTTAATCCTTCTGCTGTTCTGTACAGGGATGCTCTGACTTACTGTACTTTGGCAGCAACTGTCTCAAGGGGCTGAAGATGCAGCAGAGGATCATGGTGGAAGGACATCTTGACCCTCTCCTGCAATAACACCCCTTCTTCCTGCTACATCTGCAGCGTGGGGGTGTGTGTGTGTGTGTGTGTGTGTGTACGTACAGGGATAATTGGCTCCAAGAGCCCCTCCATCTGTTATATGCTATTACATCACCATTACATTGGGGTGATCTTTCTTTGTCTGGTTAAAATAGCTTTGAGACGGGATTATACTTGCAGTGAATTGCAAAGTGGTTGCTCTGCTTTGAAGAATTTGGCCTATAATAAATTTGTTCCATCAAAGTAGCTCTACATACTTCTAGATGGATTTGTCACTGAGAAGCTAATCTTTTTACTGAACACTTCAATTTTCTTAAACGTATTTGAAAAGAACATCAGTTTATAAAGAGCTGGAATTAGGTTAGCTACTTACACATCAATGAGAGCTGTTACCTCATCTTTATTTTTGACATTACTAGCTTCCTACAGTGATGATAAAGTAGCCGATCTGGATCCTAGAAACTATTTGTCTCATGTATTCTGTTGTCCCAAGGTAGCACTTACTTAGACTCCTCTGTCTAAAACAGCTTGCTGGTTGTTGACATAAATCCACACCACACGCATGCAAATAGTTAAAAGATAATGGTAGAGGTCTCGTATGGAGATGGCAAAGTCCTCGTATATTGCTTTTTGTAGTAGCCCAATAGAGTAGGGTTACCTCCTTTCTAATTACTGGTAACTGGATTACTGAAGCCCCACACCGTGTCCTGCCTCTTCCTCAACCCCCCGCTCCACCTCTTCGCCCAAGGCCTAGTCCATATCTCTTGCTTCTCCCCCTCCATCCCCCCAGGTCACCTTGCAAGTAGGAGGTAGCCCTGGCTGAGCAGGGGCTTGCACGGGTTAATGATCTGGCGTCTCCCCATGCCCTGTGGTAACTGGGCTTTTGCTTCGGGTGCCATTTAGGGTTGCCAGGTCCCCAAAACCAGACACCCAGCAACCCTAAAAGGCAACCCAAACACAGAAGCCAAAAAACACCTGTCTGGGTAAAACCTGGACGGCTGGCAACCCTACAATAGATTAGCAGTGGCTTGCTAAATGGGACTCATAGGGTGTATAGACCTCACATTGGTGAGGTGGATGCCAAGGTGCCCTGGGTGCAGGGCTAATTCCAGACCTGTAACTTATGTGTGGGCAGAGAAGGCCTTTAAAAGGGAAGAAACTCCAGAGAGCTGGAGGGAAAAGAGCAGGAGTGCCTTTCTGGGGAGACTCCTGAAGCCCAGGGTTGGGAGCCCTTCACTCCATCCCTACAGAGAGTGCAGAGAACTCCCTGGGTAAGCTAGAGAGATTTATGAAGGCCTGCAAAGGGCAAGGGGCCCTTACAAGTTGTAAGGAGCTGGGGCCTGGGCTGAAGACACCCAGTATAAATAACTGGGTGTCGTCAGATTCCCCATCGCCTGGGTGAGAAACGGGGCCCTTTTATGGCACTATTTGCATGAGTAAGTGCAGTTGTATAACTGGGCACTGATCAAGAGGAGCCTAGAAGGGCTCAACACAGACAGTGTCCAGTTAGCGTTAGCTTGACTACTAAATCCCCTCGCGTGTAAAATGTCTATCTGGCATTCTCTTTCTAAAACAGAGTTGCATTATCACAGGGGGTCAGCAAGAGCACTCAACCACTGGAAGTAACTTGGGTAGGAGGACATGGTACCCTTTGGCACTTCAAACTTAGACTTGGCATTCTGAGAGTTTGATGCACACTGGAAGCTTTCTCAATCACAGGCATTTTTAAATGCCTCTTTTCTGCAGAGTGGAGTGCAGTTAATGTTAAACCAATTGTAAGATATACTGCTGACTTTTGTCCTTGTATAATGGATTGTCAGTAGGATCTATGAACTTTTTTCACATTGGGAAAATTTGAAGCGTGCTTAAATGTTCTTAAATTCTGAGGACTTCCTGTATGATATGATTAGTGGGGCCTTTTTTATTAGTGTCTGCCTTGCAGGAAAGTCACAAGAACATTGAAGTACATGTACTTAAATATATTACAGTCTTTAAATGAATGACTTAAAATAGTGAAGAAAAACTTGAATTGAAGCAGCTACAAAAATCCAAGCAAAAGCATCAGTTTTCTTCTGCAAAGATTTTCTTCAGGGCTAAAACTGGAAAGAAGGATAAGAGGAAACATTCTGAGGTCATTCTGTTCTTAGCAGAGATGTGTGTGGCAGTAAAGGTTCATTTGTCATCAATCTGCAATACAAGAAAATCAATTTAGAGCTAGGGCAAACTTCTTTTGCATTAGAGAGCAGTTCTGTTGCTGCATGATCTCTGAACACAACTGGAATTATCATTGATTTACTTTGGTCTCTTAAGCCTTGAGTGTATTTACAGAGGGCCTGTGTAAGGAAGCAGTATCTCTTGCGATTTTAAACTGCTGCTTCTAACATGGCTCCAGCCTCAATGTGGAAGGGGCCCTAAATGTAACAGCTTGTGTAAATATTTGTCTTTACATGTATATTAACTTTTCAGTAAAACTGAGACAGAGGGCTGAAATGTTTGCACTTCCTTATGTTTTGTTTCTTCTGTAATGTCTCTGTGAAGAAACACTGCTTTTAATTCCAAGGAATACTTTGTGGGGGAGGGGGGAGTAACCTGTTGTAATTGGGCTCCTGTGGTACACTACATGCTTGCAAGAGGGTTGCTGCTTCTGCTTAATCTTTTTAGATGTACCAGTGCCTTGATTTCCCCTTTGTATATAACAGCATGCTACAAATCTTAGTAACATATAAGATCTTCCTTCTGGGTCTTCAAATACCGTTCAAAATGCCTCCACTCTTTACATAGACTTGAGAAACCCTGCTTTCTCCTAAGTCCTGGGGGACGACCCTTAATGCGAGAGTTCCAGGCAGCTGGTTCACTGCTCAGCTCCAAGGGTTCACGCTATCTCCAGGCTGCCCGTGGCTTGCTTACCATTTTCTTGCCCCAGCCCTGTTTGGTCTCACTCTGTTTTATTGGACCCTCAGAGAGCTCATGCAGCTCTTTTTCCTCTTTGGTCACAAGGATTTAGTCCTTGGCCCAGCCTCTCTTCTGCTATTTCCCTGGGCTCTGCCATGAGGAAAGTAACAGCTCTACCCCAGGCTTCCCCAGGGAGAGGCTTTCAAGCAGCCCTTGCTTCTCACACAGGCCCTCTCCCAGACTGGGCAACTGGGCTTGACTTTTATTGTCTGCTTTCTGTGTTGGTGTTTTGTTCCTTGTTTTTGTGGGTTTTGTACTTACAACCATTGAAGGAGAAACAATATTGAATGCTGCACATAAGACTTATATGTAAGTTTTTAAAATGCAAAAATCACTTTTTTAACTCCGATGTGGGTGTGGGCCTGAGCCAATATCCCAGAAGGAAATAACTCCAAAGTTCAAGATACTAAAGAGCAAGACTTGTACTCTGTAGTTTGGGCCACTCTCTCATTTAAGAATAATATTACTGAGGTGGGATCTTGCCTCGTAAGAATATTTGTGAAAGCTTTCCAGATCCCCCTCAGTAGTGCAAGTTGTCTGCTTTGTGCTTGTAAGACAGCAGCAACTCTACACTTCTGCTTTATTGCTGTGGAAGTGAGAACAACTTAAAGAAGTGAAAGTGCTTTGTTCTGCATTAGATATTAGATAATAGTGTGTTAAGATGGCGATAAAACTATATGACATGAGAAACCATTAAGCAAAACGAAGTGATTGCCGCAGCAAGTTCCTTTTTGTATCTGACTTGTGGTATGCTTTCTTTTCTAGGGGGATTAAATGACAAAATGTGGAAGGCGACTGTTCTGCTGACTTTGCTGAGCCTGAGTGTGACCTTCGAGCTAGGTCTTGCTCATAAACAATGGAGTGCCTTTCGCAGCATGTTTAGAAGGATCAAGTGTTCCACACCATCAAAAGGAGACCCAGGGCACCCGCTCTTCCTTACCCCTTATATTGAAAGTGGGAGAACTGAGGAAGGTAAGAAGATGTTTACAAACTACCTGTCTAGAAAACCTATCTCTTTCTAAACTTTTTGTAGAACCTTACTAACTCACTAATGCCTGGGAACAGCTATCGATACCCTATAGCTTCCAAGCTTCAGTAATGTCGACACTGTGGCTGGCTTAGGTCAGCTGACTCAAGTTCTGGGGCTGAAAAATTGCCGCGTAGATGTTTGGGCTTGGACTGGCGCCTGAAATCTCTGAGGATGGAGGGTCCCAGAGCTCAGGATGCAGCCTGAGCCTGAATTTCTACACAGCCAATTTTAGCCCGGCAGCCCGAGCCCAAGTCAGCTGACCTGCGGGGCTTTTATCCCCGTGTAGACATTGAACAATAAGGAGATGGTGCAGCATAATGAACTGTTTGCTTGGCAAGTGGAGATCTAGTTAGCTGTGATGCTACATAAAATACTACTAAAAATAATGTAAAATAGTCTTTTAAAAGTAATGAGGTATTAGAAACTTGAGGCCTAACTATAGCCCTCTGCTATGGAAGTGTCTTGAAAAGTACGGAGATAGAAGAATAAGAATTTTGATGAGTAAAATCTCACTAGTTAATGCGCAGTCTCATTTTAACACCTCTAAAATTGTTCACTTAGATTGGTACAAACGTGACAAATGATATGAATGTAGGTGGTGACTAAGCGGGTTCAGATGTTGCATCTCATACAAGAAAAGTTGCATCCGAGAGAGGGCCTGATTGATGAGAGAAACTCCATTGCTTTTCTTGTAACTGTTTTACTTGTTGACTTTTAGCAAGGGGATCAGTGTTCTTCCTCTTCCCCTGATTGTTGTACGTGTGAGTTTGTAATAAATGTAGAATTGAGATATATGTAAATTCTAAATTCAAGCTCATCTCTAGACCGGGCACACGCAATCTGAACCATCCCAGCCTTTGGAAAGTTTCAGTTTGGAACTTTGCATTTTAGAATCCCGCTAATATCCTTAACACTGAGGGAAAGGGAGGCATTTCTGTATTCAGGCTGTAGAAATTTTGAGAAGCAGAAGTGCTCTTGGATGTTGCCTCCTATTCACAATTGAGGTCTTCAGAGTGATGAATTCCCATTCCAGATCCCGTGGAGAAAGGGTTGGCTCCAGGAAGTATGGCTTCTTGAGGGGTGGCATTTGCTATGGGAGGGGACTGGGTAGTGGGCAGTGGGCTGTTCTTCTCTGGTCAGTAAGGGATCTGTATGTCCCTGGGTTTATTCCTTGTAATGACAGACATGTTAACCTGAATACCCATCTCTTTATTAATGCTTGTTTGAATCTTTTTGATCTCTCTAGGAAGGCAGTTAAGTTTGGTTGGCCCTCTCCAAGGAGTAAATGTGAAGAGTTACTCTGGCTATCTCACAGTGAACAAGACTCACAACAGCAATCTCTTCTTCTGGTTCTTCCCTGCTGAGGTAAACATACTATTGAGATGAAATACTCCTGGCCATTTAAAAAACAAAATGGCCCTCTCCCCCCATTCTTATGGCATTGCTTAGTGTATTTACAACAGAAAGCTGACATTACAGAATAGCAGTACTTTACCTTGAAAGCTAGGCATAACACAAGCCAAACATGAACTTCTATTTAATAAGGGTGAATATCTATTTAATGGTAGCCAGACAACACAATAAATTCCTCTTGAAACGATTGCTTGTACTTTACCTCCTTCTTTTCCCCAGCCACAACATTCTAGTTGGCTGCAGGTTGGCTTGAAATGGCTGTAGACTGACTTGAAGTCCAAAATTGATCCCAGATCTCTCTCTCTCTCTCTCTGGTATCTATCAAACTTGTGCAAACTTGCTGTAATTTAGGGAAGCTGCATCTAGAGGGGTTTCCTAATTAAAGCAACTTTATAGAAAGAGGCAACAGATTGAAAATCAACTAGCCCAGCTTTATTATATTTTTTTTTTTGCTCTGAGAGGATACTGATGTGCTATACCAGCTTGTATAATGGAGTTTTAAATTTAAATTATGCCCCTATCTAAAGGGGGAAGTGGCATTGAGACATATGGCAAGGTGATGTCACCAAGATTAGCTCAGTATCTCAGAGCATGGACCTGTGATAGTTAATGTGATTGCATGGATTTGATTGATTTCAGAAAGTTTGCTTATCCAGACTTTTGTCACTGTTGAAAAGAAGTTAGTGTCTACAACTACTTAGTCTTCTATTTTAGATAGATATTTATTTGTCTACAAAAACAACAAGAAGTCTGGTGGTGCCTTAAAGACTAACAGATTTATTTGGGCATAAGCTTTCATGGGTTAAAAAACAGATGCAAATCTTTACATTTATTTGTCTAATCACTCGGCTCCATGCATTGATATAACTGACTACTCTAACTCTTGCATACTATGTTTGTCCTTGTGCATTTTGGCTGTTTTGCTGTAGCTTCCCTTGTTGTGCTATATAGCTGAGTCTTCACAAAATAATATGTAGCTGTTTTGATTTTTTCAGGTGGCTGATAAGACGTCTGGTCTCTGTCTCAAGAACGTGGGACAATAAAACTTACTTAGAGAGCTATACTCCTTAGGTACAGGTTTGCCAAGTAGTGTGTGTTAGGATCTTTCCTGGCCCCAGAAAGCATTGTTAAGAGGGTGAGGTATCGGAGGATTGTCCTGTTGAAACAAGGAAAACATTCTGCTACAGGGGATGTGGAAGAACCGAGGAAAAAAATTAACAGAATAGTTGACTTCACTAAAGTTAGGAAAAGTGGTATCTAAATGCTTTGCCTTACATATTTATGAACTTTTGCTTTTCAGGGTATAACCTGTTCTCTTCCCATCCCCAAATTCAAAATATTCAGCAAACTATTCTTCCTTTGGCATTTCCCTTTTTCTTATCTTTCTCCACCCTTTACTTAATTTCATTTCTTGCTGTGCCAACCAATAGTCCCTGTTCTGTTGTTGGACCTCACTGAGACTTAAACACCTGCCAGTTTTCCTCACCCCTTGGGTATTTACTAAGCAATTAAATGGGCCAGTTATGCCAACACCTCTAAAATGCCTAATATCCCATGGTGAAGGAGTAATAGTATATGAAGTGTGGAAAGAATGTTATGTCTCAAAATTACTAAACAGTCATTCAAGTCTTGTAAGGCTTCTCACCACCACCAAGAGAAACCTCTTTCCTGAAGAGGTAACCTAGAATATGGCTGGAAAAAGCTGAAAAGTTCATGCTTGGATCAGCAGCTAGTAACATGGAGGAGTATTTGGTCTAAAGCAAGCCAATTAATCTTAAATTGGCAAATTTTGCTTTCTGGTTGGTTGGTTTGTTTGTTTGTTTTTTTTGGACATATGATTCTTCAAAAGGATGTGGGGGAGGTACCAAGAGACTCTGGAATAGAATGGGCTGCATTTCCTGTGAAAGAATGTTCCAACATCTATTGCACAATCAACACCCACCCACTGGGTGAAATCCTGACCCAGCTGGAGTTAATGGGAGTTTTGACATGGTCTTTAGTGGAACCAAGATTTTGCCCCAAGTCTTCAGGGAAACCAGCTTTTCCCAGACTAACTTTCTGATTTTAGAGGCACTGTCCATTTATACAAACCAGGGGCCAAATCCTCAGACGATGTAAATATGCAATGCTCCATTGACTGCAATGGCATGAAGACAATTTATAGCTGCTGAGGATTGGGCCTGGATGTCTATAAAATGGGGCCTTAAGAAGCTCTGAAAAGAGTTACCAATGAGTCCTCAAAATATTTTACAGAAAGACAGTTCTGTATAGTACAAGAAAAATGGCTTGTGGGTCATCAGCAGGCCCCTGTCAGGATGGATTTCAGAAAACAGTACAAATAATAAAATCTCAGAAAAGTGAACTTAAATGGAGATAAAGTTGAGGCCATCAGAGCGACAAGTCCCATTGCATCATGGTTTTTTAAGCCTTTACTAGTACGAGTTAACTTCTGAATATATTGGGGAAAGAGAACTTTGCTCTTTGAATAACAATAAACAACTTCTAAGAAGGATGTGCTCTAACAATATTAACTTGTAAAATGGCTTTAAATCTACTAATCCTGGGTGCTGTTGTGACACTCCCACTGTTTCTACATTCAATACTCTTGTTAAATAACCTGCCATATTCCTGATCCTCCTACTTGGATAGCATTATTTTATACAGAATTGACTCGAGAAGCAGTCTCTAATGGAGGGTTGCTACTTAAAACTGGAGAAACCAGTTAACAGTTCTTTATATGTGTTACACAAAAGAAGCATATTAGTGCTGCAGAGTGAAAGAAAAATGTACAAAGTAGGTTTTTTAAACCATCTAGAGTTAAATTTTTTAAACTTTTTTTTTTTGCTTTCAGCAAATTTAAAAAATGGCCTGTAGGGGGCACCAGAAGAACTCAGTCAACAGCTGCTACAGAAGTCCAATTGAATAGATACTTATTAATATCAGTAGCTGTCCTTAAATGATGTTTCTTCCGTTGGTAGAAGACACTTTATTAAAAGAGATTAATGTATTAGGCACTTCATAGTGTGTTTCTAGGTTCTTCTGGCCTTCTTGATAAAGAAATGGTAGACTTAGGCACTTTTAAATATTTTTTTGCCCTAGGTCCCATTTTCCAAAGAGGCACTTTTGAAGTCAGTGCCATTTAGGCTCCTAGTTTTGTCACTTTTGAAAATGAGGCTTAGACACTTTTGAAAATTTTGTTCTTAATGCTGGAGTTCTGGTGAAATCAAGAGAACTTTTTCAGAAATCCCATTCCTATTAAATTGAGATGGTCTGCTGTAAACCATTCAAAGACACAGAAGGGGGAGTGGGACCTTATGATACCTTCTGTTTTGAAAGTTTTTGCATAAAGGGGGGGGGAATTTAAAACCCTAGTGAAAATAGCTTAAACATTTCCCTGCAGTACTGTGAGCCCAAATATTCTGCTAGTGTGAATAAAATGAAATCAGCTAGGAAAAGTTAAGTGAAACTAACAATGAGCATTTTTTAGTTCCCATCACCTGCTCCTCTGTGCCATATCATTGACTACTCTTTTCTTATTGTTATCTTGTGCCCCCCTTGTCTTGATCTGTTGTCTTACACTTGGATTTTAAGCCCTTTGAGGCAGTGACTGACTTTTTGTTGTGTTTGTACAATGGGGCCCTGATCCATGAATAGAGCCACTAGGTAGGATTGCAGTGCAAATCATAAATAACTACTCTCAATTCTCTCCCCCCCCCCCCAACTCCATGTTTTTCTGCAACCCATTATGTCCTGGCTACTTATCAAGTCTCCATTTCTTCCACCTACTTACAAGATAAGTCCCAATCATTCTTTACTTCTTGAATAGGAGGCTTTGAAACCTGCCTCTTCCTGTTCACCATTTCTGAAGCTTGCCCAATGACTGTTGGTAGAGGCTGTCTGGCTCTCCTTAGCAGTAGCTATTTTTGGGGCAAGCATCCCCTATAGACAAATCCTCCATACAAGAATGAAACATCAGAGAGATTTGTAAGACACTCGGGATATGTCAATATTGCAAGCTGGAAGGTCTGATTCCCAGCCCGGGTAGACAGACTCATGCTATCTTAGCTGTAGCTAGCCTGCTAAAAATAGCACTGTGGCATTGATGGTGGCTTGCACTAGCCACCTGAGTAATGCTTGCCCAACACCTTGGATTTGAGCTCAGGTGGCTAGCCCAAGATGCCACCAGTGCTATTACATCCACACTACTCTATTCTCAATTTGCTAGCATGAGCTGAGTTAGTGCAAGTCTGTCTACATGCATGGGGAATCACATCCCAGCTGCAGCATAGACAGACCCTTAATGATTCTAAAAGGCTAAAACCAATTCTTGTCAATGAGGGTAACGAATAACGTGTACTTCTTTTCACATAGGGCAAGTCTACACTACTGCGCTGCATAGGTACAGCTGCACCAGTGTGGTGCATATGGTGAAGATAAATTATGATGACAGGAGAGCACTAAGTTACATTGACTTAAGTGGTAGTGTAGACCAGCCCCTCATGTAATGGTGTCTATTTCTCTTGTCTCTTCTTTAAACAGGTGCAGCCAGAGAATGCCCCGGTCCTTCTTTGGCTCCAAGGTGGACCAGGAGGAACATCAATGTTTGGGCTTTTTGTTGAACATGGACCATATGTTGTCGACAAGAATCTCAGATGTAAGTGTTGCTTGTGTTCTGTAAATTCTGAAGAGACTTTTTTTTTTTCTATTACTTAGGCTTGGTCTACGCTTAAAACTTAAATTGGTATAGCTGTCTGGTCAAGGGTGTGAAAAAACTACAACCCTGACTGACGGCTATGTTAACAAAACCCCCAGTGTAGATGCAGCTCTGCTAACAGAAGAATGCTTCTGTTAATGTAACTATCATCATTTGGGGAGGTGGTGTTCCCATACTGGTAGAACAAACTACTTCTGTTGGTGTATACTGTGTCTACACAAGGGGTCTTTGCCAGCATAGGCTCTGTAGTGTAGACATAGCCTTTGCTTTATACCTTGCAGTGAAGAGTTTTAACATACTTATAGGCATGGAATTATTTTATCTTTTCTGTATTCTGATTGCTGTGCATGTGTGACCCAGAGCAATTTTCAATTTTGTCCTTTTAAGATAAACCAAAGAGTTTTCAAATTATCTTCTGATACTATTTGTTTTGTACATATTTTGGAACATATTTTATTTCAACACAGAAAGCTAAATAAAGCTTTAAGAAACATTAAGAATATAATTTTTAAAAATGTGTAACTTTCTGGTCATCTTGCTACCAAAATAAGCCTTCTCTTTTCATTCAGCATGAAAATAACCATTATTTTGTGAAAAGAATGGGAAGTAGAACTGAAATAACCACTTTTTTTTTTTAAAAAGGAAAGGGCTTAGATTTAAGCATGATACATAAAGAGTTGCATTGAGCTTAAATCCTAAACATACAAAAGTAATGGGAGTGTATGCTATTGTCTTTCTTTGGAAGGATGAAGGTAGAAAATGGTTAAATCTCAAAAATGCTGGTTCAGATAGACCCTGATTCAAGCAACATACATTGTGTGATCCTGTTGAAGCTAATGGAGCTAAGTGTGTATTTTGCTGTTTCGGGCACAGAAAATGCAGAAGACCTGTATGCTTTGGAAATCTGATTGAATCTCACTAGATCAGACTTGTAACATGATTTGACTGGATTAAGAACATCCCTTCTTGAAATACTTCCTTGATTCTCCCAGATGGGCAGAAGCATATGAAACTGTTTTAAAAAAAATTGGGTTACTTTAACTCCCTAAAAATTGGAATGTCCTGCTATTATTATAGGCTTTGACATACAGGAGATTTGCAGCATAGCAGAGTGATATATTTTTGCCCCACAATAGGTTGTCAGAATTTTTTAACATGGACAAAACCATGTATTTTTCCCTAACCTCATTCTCGGAAACAACTGAACGAGTTTTGTCTGAAACTTTAGACTGATTTAAAAAAAAAAAAATTGATCTTTTCTGTCATCAGCCAAGGCAGACACAAGGCATGAAAATTTCAGCCAGAATGGTTATTCTGGCAAAGTTATAAGCAACTGAAAACATGGACTTATAATGGGGAAGTGTCAGGCAACCTTAATAATAGGTGGTGCTACCAGCCTTATCTATAATATGGAATGTACTGTCAAAATACAATAGCTTGTTTAGTGTTTTTTCACAGCCATATTAGTATCAAGTATTATGGCTGTTTCCAACCTGTTCCATTAAATGAGTTATAGGAACACGTTTATCTTTATCTGGGATGGAAATAAATGGTGAGAACTTTGTATTGCTATTTGCTAGTTCTTTTCACAGCATAAGTCCTTGATTATATAACTTAAGTGTTGATGGCTGACAGCAATGCCTTTTCTATTAATAGTGTTTAAACGGAAGTTTCCTTGGACATCTAAATTTTCCATGCTTTACATTGACAATCCAGTAAGTACAAAATATGAAAGTGTGAGTGTTAGGTGTATTGTCTATATTGTAAAGTTAACTATGTATACTTCTAAAATGTTGCCTTGATAATTCTGCTTTCAGGGTCCGTTCTTAAACTTTTTTCGTGGTAATCAATTCTTTAGACATGTAGAAGAAGAGAGACAGAATTACATGTGACAAAAGCTAGTCGCATCACTTTGTGTGCTACTGGAAGACTCTCTTCATTCTACAGTGTGAAGGGGTGTAGTATAGACTGATTTACAAATTACTAACAATGTGCACTTAAAAGCAATTTTGTTTTTTATAAAAGGATCAAGGATATATTCCACTCTTCTCTTACTTGCCAAGAAGAAAGTTTGGGTTTATTTTGCACCATTGGGTGAGATCACAATCTCAGAAAAGAGAGCAGAGAGTGTTCAAAAATAAAGTTTCTTACCTTTTAAATGCCCTAATTAGTTTTAACCTAATTTAGCTTTTTAATTGAGAGAAACCATATACTTTATAGAATCTTGTTTTGCCACATGGCAAAAAAAGCATTAAGGAGCTAGAAACAATTTTGTTCTCAAATCCCATGATTTTTCATATCATTATCAGGTTGGGACTGGCTTTAGTTTTACTGATGATACGGGATATGCAGTAAACCAAGATGATGTAGGAAGAGATTTATACAGGTAAATTGTGCCACCTTACTCCATTTCTTTCTTTGTGTTCATTCCTGTTCATCTTTATGTCCCCAAAGCTAGCACTGCTGACATCTTCTGGCCAGCTTCTAAAATCATTTTAATGAGCATTTACAGATAAGAATTGTTTTCTTTCTTTTTATTTCAAGGAATTTTTGCATGACATTAGGATCATTTATATACACTTCCAGTTCATTCTAGTTCTAAAGAGATTCCCAGTTTGAGCACTTGCGGGGAATATTGTTGCATTCAGTAACCTTTAACCTAGGGCAGGAATGAACATCAAGTTCACTCAATTTGTTTCATTAACCAATATTTTTAAGAAAATAAAATTTTTAAAAAGGCACTTAAGGAGAAGTTAGTGGAGGGGGAGGGATGGGGACTCAAAAAGATGAGGAAAAATTGCCAGCCTGCGTGTGCTTCTATATCTTGTCCTGATCCTTGTAATGCCTAGATGTAGGAAGTAGGGGTCATAACAGAATTTCTTGAGCTTTATTTGTTCTTCATGTCTTGCTCCATTCCTTTGTGCCCTGACTTTTTTTATAGCCACTTTTGGTTAAATGTTGCTCTTTAAAATAGCCTCCCCACCCCACCCCGCTCTTCTTCAATTTGCTGTTTTCCAAATGTCAGTCTGAAAAAATTCCTCTTGGTAGGCAGCCTCTTGTCCTTGTTGTCCCTAGCCCTTCATCGGCAAACTATTGCCAGAGGCTCCTCAGCCAATACACATCTCTACAGAGAGCAAAGTAAATCGAGATTTAGACTGTGATCTCGCACTGAGAGCTGTAGAGGGGAACCTCAGTGAGGTTCCATGAAACCGTGGGGCTCTGCTTGCATGGGTTTTGGTGCTGGAACAGGGCTGGAGAATCTTAATCATTTATTCAAAATGGGTGGCCTGCCCCTGTAGAGAAGAACCTATTGCTGAGAGGTTTTTGTGTGTTTTGTTTTTTATGTTCTACATAGAGTAAAAATTTAATCCTACCCTTCCACTGATACTTTTGCAGAACAGAATCTTTAGAAGGGCGGAAGACTACACCGAATACCTTGTATTAGGAATAGTTGCTTTACCACAAAATCTGGTGAGGGATGCATAGTCTCTCTCTCTTCCTAAGCATTAGAATTTGATCCTAGAGGGTGCTGAGCATGGAAGCATAAGCTTTGCTGTTCCAGGCTGAAGGGCTCTGCTGAGTTGGGCCAGAGTGCTTAGCACCTGGCATGATGAAGCTGCAGCTCTTTCTTTTCCTCTGAAGCACCAAATGTTCAAACAGACTTACCTTTTTGTTTGTGTTACTCCCATAGTAAATATTTTACTTGTTTAACTGGCAGACATCTTCGCTTTAATATGGAATTCAAGAAGTAATTTCATACGTTTTGGAACTGTTTTTCGTTGTTAGCTTTTTCTCTAGGACTTTGTTACAAATTCCAGTTGACCTTCTATGTGGCTATTTACTGCAGGCATGAGACACATCTCCTTTTTCATGACATGTATAAAGAGAAGCTAATTCAAAGCGTCCATTGTTTATAGCTATTTTTTAGTTATTTTAGCTTCAGGCTTTCCAGGCTGAAGAACAGCTAATCAAAGGGTAGTGCAGAAAACTGATTTCAGCTGTCCCTTTATAGGTTTCACATTTTTCATGCATCCCACCCCCTTTCCTGCAATTCAGAGGCGAGGGGAAGGAAGGAAGGTCTAAAATCTTCATCAGAAATTTGGGTCTAGTTACAGGAAATTGAGCAGTAGTGGTCAATTTTTTAGCCGTCTATGAAACCTCTACCCTCTCATTTATTTATTTGTTGTTAGTTGCCTACTGTGTTAGCAACTTGACTCACTCTTTTATAATCCTAGTAATGGACCCTGTACCTTCAAAGTGTTGGGTGCCCAATTACGATTACAATGGTGTCTGTAGGTTATTCTGTGGCACCGCTTCAGAGAGAAGACAGAACCCTTCTTAGCTTGGGCATAAGTCAAAAGCAGTTGCAGTTTCCTCTTTCTGCCTTCTTTGAAAGGACAGCTTTGTTTCCTTTAGAAGCTATAAACTGTACTGTCATAGTTTGTAGACCTAGCTTCATCAGTTGAAACTGTCAAAATGAAGTTCCACTGAGATTGAAGTAAGAAACAAAAGTTAGTTAAACTTTAATGCATGGGTGGACATTATGCAAACTTCTCTCAAATGATTCAGGAAATTTCTAAATATTATGGTGTTTCAAAAAGTTTTACTCTCTAAGGGTCAATTTAAAAATGCTATGACCTGTGATCTCTAAATCTGCTGCATTTTCCAGAAAATCTGTGAACATTGGGGTAGAAGATTACTCGGTCCAGAACTATATATTTGACACGCTCATTAAACGAAGAGTAGGTTTAAAAACAAAAAACTCCAGAGACCCTAGTGATATGAGTTTTCTAATGGAGAGAGTATTAATCCTAACAAACATATCCTATAAAACTCCATATGGGATTCTGCTGTGTATTTGGAGTAAATCTACTTTAAAATGATGTTGCTTAATTGGGGTGAGATTAATTTCCATGTAGTCCTGATTTATACTTTTATTTATATTTCAGTGCACTCATCCAGTTTTTCCAGCTATTTCCAGACTATCAGAAAAATGACTTCTATGTTACAGGAGAAGTGAGTTCAGATAACTTTTTATTTTACTTTCAAGAAAACTGTCTGTCTTCATAATTACTTGTGAACATGAAGAATAAATTTTCATTGCCCTTACTCTGACAGCAGAGTACTTGGAGGCCAGTGAAAAGAATGATGGGGGGAGGAGAAAACATTGACTCCTCTCAGGAGAGGAGTGAAGTGGAGCAATCACTTTTTTTTCATGTAAAGCTTGTAGTCTTTTTGAAATATACTGTAATTCTTTAGGTATACCAATATCTGTTTCTTAACTTTTATACTGGCATATTTCACTCTCAAATGTACACTTTTCACTTTCTGACCTTACTGCTTCAGGATGATCAAATAGTAACTTTAAAAAGATGTATATCTCTTCTTTATGTATATCCAGGGAACAGTAGGCACGTATATCCTTTTCTTAATTTTATATATCCCTTTCCAGACACTGTTCTGAAAAGCAGTCTGTTAATGTGATCTTTCTCTTGGAAGTATATGGAAACAGGTCATCAGCTAATTTTCCAAAACATACTGTAGTTAACTTTTTGATGGAAAAGCTTTGGTTTATTGTTTCCATACACACTGCATTTATACTAGTAAGATTAAGGTCCTGCAAGGATCTGATCTTTGACTGCTGCGCTTTCCTATGACACATTTTTGCTTTAACTCCGTGAAAAATTAATGGCAAACTTTTGCACACCTTCAGTTTCGTAACAGTAGTTTCCCATTTTTGCAGCAGGAACTTTTAATTTCTCCAATTAGACAAATTTCAGTCTTGAATGGAAGCATCTAGTGAACTTTATTTTCAAATGATGCTTTTTGGCAATCTAACCTACAATTTTAAAATGCAGAAAAAACAACTTTGAAAATGACATGGGAGGGGTCCATGTTTAATTTCCCTTAAGGACTTCATAATTGATTTACTCAATCCACAAATAAAAATATGGCTTTCATAACTTTCAGTCCTGTATACTCCACAATGGAGCTAAAAGCCCTGCTTGCTTTCTTTGGTTTGTGCATAACCAACAGAAACAGTAATTGGTATGTAGCTAACAATTCAGATGCATGAGCCAGAAAGCTTGAGCATAAGCTCGCTCTCCCCTAGATGTCTGGGCTCTGCAGTGCCCACTAGAAGTAAATAATAAAAACTTATTTAATCAGAGAGGGGTAGAATGAAGTCCTATCCTGTGACCCTATGCACTTCAGTCTGGCTCCATTATGTGCCAGCTGAGTTGTCCAAAGTGCAGTCAGAGAACCAAATATGGCCTCTGGCTTTCTTTGTCCTGTAACCTCAAAATCAGGCAAAAACTGATCAACGGCAGGTTTTGTTGCTGTGGAACTCAGAGGCATTTCTATCGGTCTGTTAACAAAGACGCAAGTCCTGAACAATATTGTGGCGTTTGTTTGATGGCATGAACTCTACAGATCAGGTGTGACACCTGATGAGTTGCCAGTGCAGCACTCGCTGTGTCAAAGTTTATTTGCCCTTGGGCTATGTTAAACAAACCTTATTTATTATTAATAATTTTTATAATGGCCTAAAACTTAAGAAATAGGTCAAGAAATTTAAAATATGTCCATGACTAGTTCAGCTCCTAAGAAAAAGAATGTGTGTGCAGAACAGTTTTTTTTTTCTTTGGGGTTATAACTATTTTTATCTATTAAACTAAAAAGTTTGTAGGCTATTTTTCTCTCAAAAACCTTTGTCCATTTGATATATGACCCATGAAGATACATGTACCAGAACTTTAATTAGTGCATGCCTCTAAGCTGTATGACTAGGATTGAATAAATGTCTGTTTTCCTAGTCTTTTCCTCCACCCCAACTTTTTGAGCACACCAGCTGGCTTTAATGTCACTAAAGAAAGAAGTGTCTGATAACACACGGCTCAAGAATAAAACCTACTTAAAGAGTTCCATCTGCATTTAATTAATCTGCAGGAATCATTATTTTTAAATGTGCTTGTGAATCACTGCCTCTCCATGGTGAAAATTCTCAGATGCACTGTGCAGTGTAGTTGAAAATGTGAAATATAGTGAAAGCCTACTGCATATTAAAAGAGCTCCTGCATACAATTCACAGTGACTGAAACTGAGGGAGGGGAGTGGTTTGCCCTAAGAGAAAGGGCAAGAGTGCTTAGGGCTGTGACATGCAGCAGGAAAGGGTCTAAACACTTTTTATATTGTTACACGTCTTTTCAGTTTTGCAGGTATGTCCTGCCTCAAGGCTCAAACACAAATGAAGCAGGAGTCTCTTAGCCAAAATGGAGACTAAATGTATAAGAAAGGCAAACGCCTGGCTCGTCTCATCTGGGTTCCAGAATGGAAGAGAACCAACTCTATCACCCTTTCCTCCTTACTTTAGTGAGTTTAGTCCAGCTGTTTCCCAGCAGAGCCTTCCCAATTCTTGCTACCAGAATCCAGCCCCAACTCTTTAGTACGTCTTTGTGTGATATGTTGATAGGAATACAAGCAGGCTTAGCCTCCTTGCTATGCTCAGAGCAAGCAACTGGTCTTCCCTGTCAACTTCTGGATGGGGATTGGACTCCTCTATCACAGGGGCCAAGTGAGGTCAAATTAATAAATACCTTAGGAAACATTGAGTTGTCACTTAAAAGTAGGAAGAGAATAGACTAATAGTAATGTGGGACTCTCCCATGCTGAAATTCCTGTAGCCCTCCACTGTTAGGTTGGCAGGCAGAGAGCTCTTATGTGACAGAAGGATGGTGTGTGAGTGTAGATACTAATCTGGATGAGGAGCAAATGTCTTGAATGTCTGGTATCCTAAAGAATTCATGTGTATGGTTCTTCATGATGTCTATGGCTGAAGGCAGGTAAAAATTTCTTAGCTTGGTTGTAGATATTTTGTACAAGAACCATATGTAGGCTTACAGACGATTGAGACTTCAAGTGCAGCCTCACCATCTTTTGTCCAAGCTGCTTATGCTTCTGGAGATCACAATTAAACCCCAGAGGCCTATTGGCACAAGAAATTTCCAGAATACAGAAAGAAGTCGGAGTGTAGATTCCCCTCTTGCAGATAACCATCCGTGAATCAACTGGCACTCTGGCTGGGAAGGGAGATCAGATATGCCTCTGTATTTGGAGACCCTTTTTGAGCTCGTAGCTCCTATTATTTTTCTATTGTTCATTCTTCTGGTATGTTGGGCATTGCAGATGTCATATTTAAATAAAATCACTAGTACTAATGATGACATACCAAGATAATGTTGTGGTGTCATGGTTTGTGATCATCTGCTAGATATTTGCATTTGGGAGCCCTTGGACAGGAACTTTCAAACTTGGTTGCCTAAATTTAGGCACCAAAATCCACACTTGGGCACCAGTCCATGGCATGATGACTGAGCATGTGAAACTCCTGTTGAGCTTCATAGTGGCTGCGGGTGTTCAATATGTCTGGAAATGCCCCCTTTATTTTTCTATTTGTTGTAGGGTTTTCCAACACCCATCACCATTTCAGCACATCCCAGGTAAATTAGGTCTGCATGGGGAAGTTCTGTAGGCTGTCTTCTGCTCCTCTCCCTTTCCTGACTAAGGAGGCTCTGTGTGGGATATATTTGATTGTAGTTTTACATTGTGTTCAAATATGGCTCTAGGTATCTGAACTTGAGTGGCTAAAGATAAAAGTTTTGACCTTAGTCCCTAACAGTGCCTATTTTCTTCAGCAAGAAATCTGGTTACACACTTAATGGCTCTTGACGGGCTTTTGTGAAATGAGTAAGTGGCTGAAGTCCAGTTACTATTAGTCTGACATTGCAAAATGAACTACAGTATTTTGCATTCCTGTTGACCACCTGGATCCATATTCCAAAAGCTGAGTGTACATCTAATACAAGCAATCATCTGTCACCTTTGAGGTTTCTAGGTGAGGAATGAGAGATTCAGTACCACCACTGCCTGTATTATACATGTGGACTGTCTTCAATGCTGTTACTCTGGCACTTTTATTAACAAGCACTCAGTGAACTTTAATATTGTACTGTTCCTTCTGACTGGCCTTGGCCTTGATTCTCTTTAATCATAAAGCTTGAGGCATCATGTAAGGAGAATAGTGTTTCAAACTACTTAGACTCTTAATCCTTTCTGAAAGCTGTTTGTCTTTACTCAGCCACTTAAGGACTTGACTTTTAAATTAAATAGAATCAAAAAGCTGTCTCTACATATGAGCCTATGACAGATTGCTGTGTTGTATTAAATTTGATTGTGCTTGCCAAGTTTTGTTAACTATTGTTAGGATCTGATTTTAAAATTCTGTACCAAAGTCCACTTTAATTTCAAAAGGACAAAATTCTGTTTTTATTGTGGATTATTGTCTCTGTGCATTAGGTATGAAATAGGTAAAAACGAAGTGGCAAAGTATGTGGTGGGACATAAAAAGGAGTGTCATCTCTGGGTCAGATTTTCAAAATGAGGCAGTCTGAGCTATCAAATTCTTGTATGAGCAGTTTTTCATGCTTACATTTTTGCACATGCAAATTGAGTAGCTGGATGCCTAAAACTTCACGGAAGTGTAACTTGCATGAATACTTCAAAATTATATGAGCAAAAACTGAAGTTATAGCCCTTTTGAAAATGGGACTAAATGAATTGTGGAGTGTACCTACAGTATGCGTTGCTGAACTACTTTATAGTCACTGGCATTATAGAAAAAAGCTAATTGCTGATCTCTGCAACATCAATTTTGCTTTGAACAGTCATGCCTTAGGTTAAGTTAGTTGCTGGTTGCTGTAATATTTTTTGGCATTTAAGGGATACTTGCAATTTTATTTTAAAAATATAATACTTTAATCTACTTGTAAAAAAAATTGCCAATAACTTCTAAAATGCCCACATTCTCATAGTCTTTAAGGTCAGAAGGGACCATCATGATCATTTAGTCTGACCACCTGTGCATTGCAGGCCGCAGAACCTTACAGTTTATTTTCAATAAAAGTGCTGGTGTTGCCCCTTTCACAGTAACTTCATAAGAGAAAATAAACATATCATGCTTCAATTAGTCTTGCTTAAAAAAAAAAAAAGTAAAAGAAAGGCATGGGCTTAAGAGGTATAGGAATAATGGGATACAAGTTAAAAAGGATCCTGGAAAGCTATTTTCATTCGGGGGGGCGGGCGGAAAGGAATACAGAAAACCAAACCGAGTCTTGTGCTATAACAAGTCAACCTTCAAATAAACCACAGTCAGATGGGTGAGGAGCTCTCTGCTTGTTCCTTCTCTTGTCTGTTTAGGCATACACAGAGCAGAGAGTGCTTTTAGGGCTTTTGCAAGCCATGTGCTTGTGACCAGGCTGTCATTCATGCACATGCCTCATTGAAAAGGAGATATTTCAAACAAATCTGTTGGCAACATAAGTTTAGAGATTCTCTATAGGGAAAACACTTCAACGATATTTTCTTGTTTGTTTAGATTGTATGCCCTATAGGGGAGGGACTGTATGTACATGGGGTAGTAGTCTTGATCTCAATTGGGCCCTGTAAATGCTGCTGTAATACAGTAGTAAATAATATGTGGGAGCCTAAACCAGACAGTACATTGGCTTGCTTGTTTTTTACTCTTCTCTGAACTGTATTTTTTTTCTGAGGTTCTTTTTGGGGATACAAATCTGTTTGCACGTTCAAGTGTGTTGGCAGGCTATATGGTCTATAGCAGTGGTTCTCAACCAGGGGTCTGAGGCTCCCTGGGGGCCATGAACAGGTTTTAGGGGGGCCCCCAAGAAGGGCCAGCATTAGACTTGCTGGGGTCCAGGGCAGAAAGTCAAAACCCCACTGTCTGCAGCTGAAGTTTGAGTAATGGGGCCCCAGGCAATTGCCCAACTTGCTACACTCTAACACTGTCCCTGGGTTTTATATACAGAAAAACAGTTGTGGCACAGGTGGGCTATGGAGTTTTTATAGCATGTTGGGGGGGGGCCTTAAAAGAAAAAGGTTGAGAACCCCTGTTATATAGATTATAGCTCTGGGAACCATTCACTATTCAGCCAGCAGGAGGGGCACAATCCATCTGGCTTTTCAATAAACAAACGCAATGTATTTTAGGGTCCTTCTAGAAGAAGCAATATGGTAGCTATTATGTCTGCTTTATTTAACTTTTAATTGAAGAATTTGAGTGACATTTCATGCCAAATAGTCTGGGCCCAAACTTTGTTGACAATATGGCTTTTCAGATTATAAAGCTATAAAGTTATAAATTTCTCTGTCTAAAGTTTCTCTATTTCTAATTACATCTCTCTCTCCCCGCTCCCCCCACCCATTTCCCTCACTGTCTGTTTGGTCATAAAGGTCTGAGGTGAATTCTTGGCTTTTCTGAAGTCAATGGCAAAACTCCCATTTTTAGTTAAATAGGGACAAGATTTCACCCTTGGCCTACGCATAAAGTTGAACCTCTTTTGACTAAATTGGCTTAAATATAATACTTCGTAGTCAAGCTTGCCCTTGCAAGCTAAAGTGATAGAACACAGATTTAAGCAGATGTGTGTCCATGCAAGGATTTGCATTGGTGTAATTCACTAGTGCAAGTTTGGGCCCTTAGGCTGTCTGTTTTTTAAAGAATTCCATTTTGTAGGTAGGTAATATTTAGAGACCGCTCTTTTGTCTAAAGAAAAGGAGTACTTGTGGCACCTTTGAGACTAACAAATTTATTTGAGCATAAGCTTTTGTGAGCTACAGGTCACTTCATCGACAGCGTGGTAACTAACTATATCTAAGAACTGTGGCAGAGTAAATCCTCTAGCAATAGTAATTGCTAATTCATGTGTAATTCTGCTCAAAGGACATAGTTTTCATTATAGTTTTGTTCTCTGCAACTACACGGTCTCTGAAGGGGCAGATTCCAGTTTGGCTTCTCAACTGGGGAAGCCATTTCTTTGCTAATAACAATTGGCAGGAGCATAATAAATCTGCAGAAGTTTGTTTTTAAAAAAAAAAAAAAAAATTACAGGATAGTATGGGTGAGACCGTGCCTGACACTATCCTCAAGAAGGCTAGTTTTATTATTCTTTGCACTTCAGGATGGTCTGTTTTCCAGTTTTCATAGGAAAAGGTGAATAAATATAGCCTAAAACACCGAGGACACTTAAACAAGTGTGTTTTCATAAAGTAAAACATGCAGTCTGCTCTCTGTGGAAAAACGAAGATACTGTGTCAGTCCACTTGCCTACCCCATTACTCACCATGTGCTGTCAGTTTCATTGAGTTAGCATAAATTAGATTTCAGTCTTGCTGGATCATTTTGCCTGCAAAAGGTATAGTACTCCCGTCTGGCACCATACAAATATGTTCCCACTGTAATTTATAGTGGTACTAAATAGTCCATATTTTATAATCTACCTGAAACTGTGCTATAGGAACTTGCAGTGTTAAGTTTATATGAATAAGTAGACTTCTGACTAATACATTCATAGATTTGAGAGACATTCTGTCTCTTCCTCTGAAGGTACGATGGAATTTAAATTTTTGTGTCTACTTCATGGGCTCTTCTGTTCTCCTTCTCTAGCATTATGGCATTAAATATACCCATACAATCTTACTATAGTTGAAAAGCTGTATCCAAAAGCCTTAAAGGTGGCCAGATTCCAGTTTAGCCTTGCCTCTAGATGCTTGTTCCACAGCCAAACTCCTTCAACAGAGAAAATACCTTCTTTGGATCTTGCATGCTTATCCCATTGCTTTGTCAGTTGTTTGTCACAGAAGAGCCTTGCCAGGTCATGGATGCAGACAGAATAGCTGATGTAGCTGGGACATGACTTGGTGGTGAGCTTTGATGATCAGTCTTTAGAAGATAGAATAGGTTGAAGCCAATGGGTGATATGTTTGCCTGAAGGGGAAGGCTACTGCCTTTGCCTTTCTTCCAGTGTCAGCCCCAATTTGTGATCAGATTCTTGTCTGAGAGGAAGGAATGAGGTTTCTTAGCAAGCTGAAGGCAAAAGGCATTTTTTTCTTTTGCAACTGATGATGCTAATTATTGGTTTTAACCTAGAGATGAGTCTAGCATGATTTAGAGTCGTTACGGTATTCTGAACAGGGGATAGAAGCTTTTGATGGAAGGTCTGGGAGAGGGCAGGGGAAAGAGTGGTTTGAGTACCAGGAAGTAGTATTAAACATGTATACCTTTCCTAAAGGTATTGTCACTGAGTCCGTACTTGGATTCAACATTTATGATCTCGCAGTTGCTCTAAGATTGATGTCTATTTAAATCTAATTATGATTGAGTGTATTGGCAATGCTTCTGTGTCAGATGAATCCAGGGGACAAATTGGGAGGAAAAGAATTGTGGAATTCTTCCAAGCTCCACCTACAAAATAAGCCATTTGTGACTCTCCAGAATGAGATGCTGCTCGCAGTAGATTGTGCAGAGTTTCAAAATATGATTGTGCATGCTATGAACTCTACTAGGCTAGCAGCTTGGCTCTCCCTTGATGAGGCTTGAGTATGACCAATGGTTCTGCTGGAATCCTTGGCCTTGGTTCTTGAAAGCGAAAGAAGGTCTCCCAAACATCTCCTGCTTGTGGCACCAAATGAGACATCACTCTCAGTAAATTGTGCAAGTCTATGTCCTTGTCTACACTATGCTGGTAAAATTATACCAGGAAAATCCGGTGGTGTGGTTGTAATTATACTGGTATGAAAATGCTTATACCAGTATAGCTTATTCCATTTCATTGAACTGGCATATATACTGTGATACACCAGTATAACTACCTCCACCCTAAAGCTTTTGCTGGCGGAACTATGTTGATTTAAAAAAAAAAAAAAAACCCTCACTCCTGATTGATATAGCTGTGCCTGTAAAATTTAAGTGTATATCGGGCCTTAAAACATAAACATCCATATTAACAATCTTAAATGGCCCTCTGAGTTAACGTCTATGTTAGGCATATTACCTACTGCCCTGTACTAGCCCAGTCCAACCCAAGGATAAACCTGACCCGGGCCAGGTATGAGATCTTTAGCCAAACTATTTTAGAGTGGGATTTCTATGGGATTTGGATGTGCATTTTCCATTATAAATAATGGAAATGGGTGATTCCAACTCCTTAGGGTTTGACTATTTCAACCTTAATGTCTTAAATCATTTTTGATGATGAATTTATTTAAACTATGTGTTCATCAGGAATAAATTAGCTGCATATCAGTGAGGGGTAGAAAATAAAGAATGGAAACCTGCAGTAACTCTATAAAAGTGAAATAAAATATTGTTAGTTTGTCTAATGTAGAAATACTCAAGTTGTAATACACAATAAAGCAATATTATTTCAAACTGAATCACCTACAATTCCATTCTCTCCAGTCTTATGCAGGGAAATATGTGCCTGCTATTGGCTACTACATCCATACCCATAGTTCCAAAGCCAAAGTTAAGATCAACTTCAAAGGAGTTGCTATTGGTGATGGTTTCTGTGACCCTGAAATGGTAAACTTTACATATTTTTTCTATTTTTTTTTTTACTTAATTAAATGGAGTGCTTTTCTCATATTACAGTCCTATCTAGATAAAAGGTAGTTGTTTCCCAAGTGACTTCTTAATTACTTTAAACCATTTAATATTTGCCAAATGTTTCCAAACATCAAGTTACTAGATCAATTTTTTTTTTAATTAAAATTTTACTCAGTTGAGTTCAGTGACTGATTTAGAATTTTAAAAAGGCGATCTTGGAAAAGTAAAATATGCCTTCCTAAGCTATCAGCTTCCTTTTTTGTGTGCCTGTCTGGTAGATGCTGGGTGGCTATGCAGAATTCCTGTACCAAATTGGCTTGGTGGATGAGAAGCAGAGGGAGTATGTCCAGCAGCAGACTGACCTGGGAGTAATTTATATCCAGCAGAAGAAGTGGATGAAAGCCTTTGAAGTATGTATCAGAGGCCCCCATGTTGGCCTTTAGCAATTAAAACCATCTGAACTGAGTAAGGGGTCAGAAAGAAGCATAACGAAGATCAGAAGTTTGATGCTGGAGAAGGTGCCCATTATAACGTGGCGGGGGGGGGGGGGGAAGAGGGAGTAGAGAATGAAAGGAAAGAAAAGGACTGTCCATAGAATTTGTTTTGGCCTCATTTAAAACAGAGAGGCTTTAGAATATGTTTATACAGTCCTGTCTTTCATTAACTGTTTTTGTTTCTTTAACTAAATGCTTGCATGCCCTGAAGGTTTAACTTGCCCATGGAACTTAGAAGAAATGCTGTCTAGAGAGCTGCTGCATATACTTGAACGTGCTGTTAAACCTTTTATATTCAAAAATAGTGGCTGCATTTCATAGATGTGTTAATCAGTGTCTGCAAGGAATATTGCTTAGTGGTTCGTGGATGCCCATGTTGCAAGAAGTGGTGGTGTCCAAGATTACGGCGCATAGATGTTTTCTCTACACGAAGTACAGATGCCCCCCGACTATACGCAATCGTTCCGTTCTGGAAAGCCTTGCGTAACTCAAATTTTGCATAAATCGGAAACATATATCCGTACCTTACACAAAAATTTGCGCAACTCGAAAAGCCTGCTTATGGAACTTTTTCCATAAGTGCCAATTTGCGTAAATTGGGTCTTGCGTAACCCGGGAAGCATCTGTAACTCGTTGGAAGTGCATTATAGTAACTGTTCTGAGTTTATAATCTCTGTTTTTTAAATAAGTAACTTTTCTTTTTTACAATTTAAGCATTATAACGGGAGAATATGCATCGTATTTATGATGTGGATATTTTCTGGTTAGACACTTTTTTAATATACAGATAACACTTCTCACAATGTTTGCAAAATAGGATTAAAATAAGAAAACTGTTACATTTTTAGGGAAAAGATCTCCCCAGAGGTTGGGTAAGTAGCTTGGCAGTGGATTACTTGTGGGATGCTCAGACACTACAGTACTGAGGGCCATATAAGTACTTAAGATTGATAGTTAAGCACTATAATCAAAATTTAGGCATGTAAATAGAAGTGGCCTGACACTTAAAGATGAACACCTGCAGCTCCCTTGATTTCAGTGAGAGGGATTGTTAAGCACTTCTGAAAGTAAACACCCTTCCATTTTGACAGGTTTCAGAGTAGCAGCCATGTTAGTCTGTATTCGCAAAAAGAAAAGGAGTACTTGTGGCACCTCAGAGACTAACAAATTTATTTGAGTGTAAGCTTATGCTCAAATAAATTTTAGTCTCTAAAGTGCCACAAGTACTCCTTTTCTTTTTGTCTTGTATTTTGGTGGCTAAATATGGATTTTTGGAGCCTAGATTAGGTACCCAGCTGTGGAAGTCTTGCACTATGTAGTTACTAGAGGTTAAAATTTTGAATCATCTTTGGTCACAAGGTGCCAATTTCAAACTTGTGACTAGTGGAAATTTGCTGTATCACCATTCAGAATCAGCTAGCTTTGCTCATGAATAAAGAGCACTGTGTGGGGAAACTGGCACAATGGCTACTAACAGTGTCCATCATGCCAGAAAATGTACCAAATATAAAAGTTTGAACCTGTTTCTCAACCCCACACAAATAAAATGCTTGAATCATAATATTTATAAGGTCCTTTATCTTAGCCTGGAGGATAAGGTTTCTTCAACACCTCAGAGGCCGGTATTTACTCTTCAACCCAAACAGTTCTAATCTGAAACCCTGACCCAACTGACTTCTGGATTTCTAGGGCTGATGTCAATGGGGCCAGGATTTCACCTCTAGACACTAAAGACCTGGTCCTGTGAAGTTCTGCATACCATCCATTTCCACTGTGGGATAAAGGCTCATGTGTATTTTGTATTCATGCCATAATACAGATGAACTAAATAGGTTGAATAACAGGGTGTTGCAAAAGCTTGTGTATTTGTCATAGGAAAATAAACTTTGAAGATAGCTTTTGTAACCTTGCAGTAAAAAGTTATTAGGCCATGAAGCTGATTTACACCAGCTGGGTATCTAGCCCATTAATTTTTGTCTCAGTGAAAATGAAGAAACATGTCAGCTTCCAAAGTGAAAGAAGAGGTTTAACCTATCCACTTCAATACGTTTGAAACATTTCTGCATATTCCACTTGCATATTGTATCTGTACAAGAAATAAAAGTTACTACAATAGTTACTACAATTGCTTTAAGAGTACCAGTACCTGTTTGTTCAGGGCAGATGTTTGTCATAAACACATCTCATTAATAGATATTTGAGCTTGTTGCTGCTGGCTGCCATCTTAAATGACCTTATTTGTGGCACTAGTAATTTTGGAGAAATGCAAGATGTTGTAAACTGGGCTTGAACCTGTCTTTGATTGTTGAAACAAGCTTTAACTTTGATCTTTAAAAATGAGTTAGCATGAAGGACTGGCTGTGGGAGCAAAAGTGAAGGACTGAACATTTTGTAATGGATGTAATGATAAATGTGTTTACAGTATATTACTAGAATAAATTACACTTCCACCCAACTTGAATTTCTGAGAAGGAAAAATACAAAAGTTAAATGACAAAGTGGCAGATTTCAAAGAAATGCATTCCTTAAGGATAACTTTCAGTTGGTACGGATTTCAAACCTGATTTTTTTTAAAAAACCCTCAAAAGTCAAGAATAATTTTGCTTCTATAGTGTATCTTTCATGCAAACAGTAATTCAGCACTTATGGTTAATTCTTGTTTGATAAAATATTAAAATTAATTTTGAATTCAAAGCTTGTGACTGTCAGTATGACATGACAGTTATTTTTATAACACAACATAGGGATGCCAACGTGATTTATAAAATAATAGTTCAAATTCATTTCTGTTGGAGTGGGGCACAAGTTCTTGTTCTGCACATGTGAATCTTGCCTTCGTTTCTTTACATTTGTGTACATTTATGTTTTCACTTCAGGGAGTCAGTGGTGATGGCTGAGGGTTGGGCAAAGTGGTGTCTGAACTATCATGGGTCTAGCTTCAATAATCTCAATCTTTCTTTTTCTCTTAGAAGCATATGTAGTTGCATTTATTACATGTTGAACTGTTTAATGCTTCAGTATATGCTTCTAAGACAAAAAACAGCTTTACTTTGCATAAGGATACATGTTGAAGTGGCTAAACCTTTTATAAAAAGGATCAAGCTAAGTATTGAAAGGCTTCCTATGGATTTTTAATGGGACTTAGAACAAGCTCCAAGAATAATCTGGTAAGGATCCAGATTGCAAAATTCCCAGGGTTCTAATTTCCTTTTTCTAGCTAATGGGACTAAATTGGTTTCTAGGCAAAATATCTTATTTTATTCCAAGTTCTTGTCATATCTTTTTAATTGTTGGTAATATCACAGAGTTGATGATAAAGCTCCTTAAGCTTCAAAATCTTCTAGTCAACCCACCATCTAGATGGGTAACAGACCCAACCTGTTGAACCAAGGTAAGGGGCAAATTCCGGATCAGAAGGCCTTTTTGAGAATGCTCTCACCATGGGCACATAAATCAGGGATAATTGGTCTGAAGATTCCAGCTGCTTAAAGTGATAAAGCCATAAAGAGCTTAATATTGCAAAGAAACCCCTTGAATTGTACCCAGAACCCATCTGGAAGCCAGTGCAGTCTGTGAAGGATAAATGTATGACACTAAATGAGAAGGCAGAATGCATCTGTCCTAGACTGAGATTTTTGAGTGGTTTTCAGGTGTAACCCATATTCCAATCTGAAATCATCAGGTAGCAAACTAAAAGTAAAACTCGTGTTTAGAAGCCATAAATAAATATACAAGTAATCATAACTATAGACAGGCAAGCCCATATACTGCATAAATAGCAGTGAATTCTTTTTCATCATCAAATGGTTAACCTTTGGACTTCCCTTTGCAATACACATAGATGAAAGTGTAGACTGTAAAGATATTTACATTATTTAGAGGCAAATTTAGGTTCATGAACCATGAAACTATATTTCTGAAATTGACTGAAAAAGATTCTGTTCTCTTATAATTGTGGCTTTAGCATTGGAAACTTAAATAGCTTTCTAATGGAATGAAATTCATATTTAACTTCATTAAGAACATGACATAAAGAGCAAGTTTAATTGAGAAGCAGTTTTGATTTTATGTTTTTATTTTAAATAATATGTTTATCTTGGTTTCTCCCTCCAGGTATTTGATACTTTATTGAATGGTGATGAAACAAATTCTTCCTACACTTGGAATGTTACAGGATGTAGCAACTACTTTAACTTTTTGCAGTGCCAGGTAAACTTACTATTGCAATAACCAAAACAAAAGAAATTTACTGTCTAACATAAGCAAATGTCTTATTCTATATGTCAGGGTTAGGAAATTGCCTGACTGTAGTAAAGGTGTGTGTATAAATGTAATTTAGTGCCAGTCTACCCACACACCTAAGCACATGCTTAGCTCAAAGTATGAGTTGTCCCACTGACTTCAAAGAAAATATTCACATGCTTAAAGTTAAGCACTTTAGCTGATCAAGGCCTTACTCAGGTTAAACACTTGGTCTGTAAGCCATCTTTTGTAGAATGCACTTTTGCAATGTTAGAGAGCTGCTATATATTTCACAAATTCAAGCCTGATCATGTTTGGTAATAGAATGATCTCTGATGGGAGTTGAATTCCTTTCCATATACAGCAGAAATAGAACAGTATGGCATATAAAATATGTGGTAATAAGTCAGTTTAGACATCCCCTTCCATTTTCTCTTTAGGCTCAAGAAGAGCTGGGGGGAGGGGGGACCTTCTCCTTTATTGTAGCTTATTTTAGAGTATCAGTGGACTCACTCGCTAATGTCTTGAATAAACAAGAGTTGGCAGGGGTCAGGGGTTTTGATCTTGATGTATGTGGTCACACTGCTGAAAATTGTGTTTTGTTTAATGCAGATTTCTTGTAACAGGAGCCTGCTGACCAGGAATATTTTGGAGCGTTTTTATCACTTTCAGAAGTGAGGAAAGCTATCCATGTGGGAAATCTTACCTTCCATGATGGGTCTACAGTTGAGAATCGTTTGCTTGAAGATGTGATGAAGACAATAAAGCCATGGTTGGCTGTAATTATGGATAATTACAGGGTAAGAAAGTAATAGCTTCTAACTTCCTATTCTGGGGGTATATCTTCACTACAGAATTAACCCAGGCTCTTATCCCTAACCTGCTCCGGTGTGTGCACACAAACCTCGGACCAGAGTATGGTGCTTTCAACCCAGGCTAACTGGCCCATCCTGGGGTCTAAGCTAAAGCTCAAGTGTTGTTATCACGTTAGGCAGTAACCCACCCACTTTTCAGGCAGGATGTAGTCTATCTAGTGCTGGTAGCCTGTTGGAAACGTCAGTGGAAGAAATCAAAAATAGCTTGGTATCAGGAATGAATAGATGAAAGTTGTACAGTAAATTTTTGGTAAACAAGATTGTGTCTTGGTAGGTGTTCACCAACTATCTGAGCTCTGACATGGCTGAATTGTCATTAAGTGAGCAATAATGTACTTAGAAATATAGTTGGGAATTAACACATCATAATTTATTGTGGGGGATATGTGAAGAAAAAAGAATGCCATGTGGTACTTGTAGTGATGAAAATGGGACCAACTGGTCTTTAACAGACCATAATAACGTATAGATTAAGAGCTACATACCTGCCATTTTCCCACTGGACACTTGGAGTTGTATCAAGAATGCACACAACTATTATTTGTAGCACCCACTCTGTTCTTAGTTAAACCATTCTCATTTTTCTTTTGACAATGTGGTATTAATAACTAATAATCTGACTTTGAAAAAAACATTAAAATCAAGCTTTTAATGCTTGGTTTAGCCTATTGAAAAGTCGAGGGCCCAGATAATCCATTATGGCTGAAAGGGATGGCCCAGTGCAGTTTGGGAGAGGTCAGGGTGCAAATGTGGCCTTTATGTTCCTCAGTCCTGTGCGAATCCTGTACTGGGTTCAGTCCTCTGGCCTAATATATCGGATTTAAAGGCTGCTCTGACGTTGCACTGGCTGCCAGCAGCCGCAAAGGTGCAATATGGCAGCGAGGGATCAGCATTGCATAGGCAAGCTCTGGCCACATTTGCAATGTTGGGACCAAAACCTCTTCATGACATCCCAGGATCTGGGCCAAGATTCTTAAATGTAGTTGTGAAGCCAAGGGATGTGAGCTCAGAAGAAAGTGCAGATTTCTTGTTTTTGAAACTACAGTAGTCATTTTACTCAACTCAGTAGTCTGAGGTAAGAACCACTTGTTACAAAACTTGTGAGTTTATTTCAATTTTTAAATCTCTCCTCTTCTGAAAGTTTGTCATGTCTAAATTATTTTGCTCATCTGTGGCTCTGTTTTTTGCTATATATCTCTTGAGAGCTTAGCACGGTATTCAAGGTATACAATTGATTATATAATGATTTCAATACTCGTTCTTTATATAATATGTACTTTATTTACCTGTTTGACAATTGCTGTCCATTTAGCAGATATTTTCATTGAGTTGTCCAGAGTGACACCCAACAGGTGTTAGTGGTTACAACTAATTTAGAACCTAGCACAATATGCTTTGTTTTCCATTTGTCAAAAGTGAATTTCACCTGTTGTTGTTAATGCTGCCTGGTTGCCTAGTTGTGTGTGTTCTCTCTGAAGTGCCTCAATTTTCTCCAGTCTCAACTAAGTAATAATTTTGTATCCTTGGGGAAATTTTGCCACCTCACTCTTCAGCCCTCTTCTGGAACACTAGTGCGTATATTTAGCACTGTTTTCTTTATCTATCGCGGGGGTGCTCCACTATGATTTTTTTTTCCATACTGAAAACAGGCTGTTCATTCCTACTCCTTGTTTTCTACCTCTCGACCAGTTTTTTGTACAGTACTTTTATCATTCATTAGCTCCTTAGCTATTTGCTTTTCAAATTCCTTCTTACTCTCAGTTCCCATCTTCCATTTTTCCTGCCATTTTTTGTTCCTCTCACTTGGGCTGAATTTCTATTTTCTGAAGGATACCTGTGTGTCTCAACTAACCTCCAGATGGTTTATCATTAAACCAAACCTAGAGGAGTTTGCTTCCTTTTTTGTTTAGTTGTATGCCTACCTCCTGTAACTCCTTTTACAGAAGCAGCACTTGTGGTTACATAATTGATCTTACATTTCTTAAGCAAAACAAAATGATCTGTTGCATAAGAACTACTCAACAGGAAGAGCAGGACAGGCAAAACTGGTGGGAAAAGTGCAGTCTTAGTGGGAAGGGGAAAGTGGCAGTCAGGAGTTAGGGAAACTATCCAGAATATTCTAGCTGCTTTGTGCTTCTCTTGACTGGGGTGCAAAGTTACAGTTCAAGGAGAAAAAGGTTGTAATGTTCATGCTATATACCTTTAAATAATTAAATAGTACATTGTAGCATTTTCTTTAGGATTCTACATTGTAGGAAATATTTAATTCTAAAAACACAGGAATTCCCACAAAAATTACATTAAATTGGAGTTAAGGTTGTGAATATATCAATAATTTCAGTAAAATTTTATAGTGATATAATTATACAAGAAACAAGTATTACAAACCATGAAATTCAGAGTTCAGGTTCAACTTAAAAGAAATTCATGTTAAGATATGAAAATACGTAAAATACTCAAACAACCTTAACTCTGCTCTATAGTGACACTGGGGGGGCCCTCGGAAATAGCCAATAGAAACTGAAAAAAATCAGTCTTTTAAAAACAGTTTAATCTGTGAATAAGAACACTAAAAGATGACACTAATTGTATGCTTATTGCATGGCATCAAAACAGGGCAAAATTAAGGTTGTTGAAGTGTGATATTCTTTTAGAAAATGAGATGTCAGAGGATCTCTGTAGTAGTCTGGAGTATTAACTGTACATATTTCTTTACTACATAGGAATGAAACATTATTACAGTAATGTACAAAAGGTTTTCTGTGGGGGGGAAAAATCCCTTCGATATAATTATTGCTTCAGAAGGGCTACTGGAATTACTGGTAAAAATTGGAGAGAAAGCAAAGTTAGTGATTCTAAATGGGCACTTTCTCTTCATACTATATTCTTGCTGGAACCCCAGATGGGTAATTTCTGTCAACATATTTATTTTGATGGATTGCTATTACAAGAGGGGTAGTTCGGATGCATTGGGAAGGCTCTTGGCTAGAACAGCTTACAGCTCGGACTAGTAAAGTACAATAGGTCCTCATGGGAAGCAGAACCTCATAAATCTCTTGCTGTTTCCTCTTTTTAGATTCTTCTCAGATATTTAGTGTGTTCCAGAAGACTGAAAAGGGTTTTGACTGCTGTTTCCTATATTTTTTTTTTTTAACTGAAGACAAAGGCTGCAAAATCTTATCTTGCAAACTGAACAATCGTTTGATTTGTGTGCGCACACATGCTTGTCTATGCATTTAGGTTTTTGGCTCTGATTCCCCACACTTCTTTCAAATAGTGGGATTCGATCAAGCTGCCTTGCTTTAATTTGGGTAACCTTTTCCTCCTCTTGCAGCTGCCTAAGAACTTTACTGAAATGTTTACAGACTTCTGTCAAGCTTTTGCCAGAAGACGTTTTATCTTGTCACTTTTAAGGAAATATTATACCAACAGGTTCAGACAGCAAGTAAAACATGGCACATGTGCAACTTGGCCATCTTTCAGTATTCTCCTATAACACTGGCTCTATTGTTCTTTATGAAACCAGGGAAAGACCTCAGGAACTAATGCATGCATATTTGGTCTTCAAGATGTTGGCTGCTGTTTTCTTAATTGAAATAAGAGATGCACTGTACACTATTTTTCAAAATCCTATCACTGGATGAGAGGGAAGCTTCTTAGAGTGACATTCATTTAGTGAATTGTCCTGTTAAGCAAGATTTTGAAGATTACACTGTTGCCACTTGTTGATATTGGCAGAGGGATAGTATAATCGAGACACAGTGTAGCACAGTTGCTTTGTTGCACAAGAGGCAAATCATGCTTGCTTGTCTCATGGTGTTGCAATGGCTGTGAATCACTGAACCTGGTGTTTGCGTGTCAGAGAATTATGGCAGGCTACTTTTGGCTCTCTGGTCTCTTGGCAAACTGTCTTTTTGCCTGTTGCAGCAGTTATTTGGGATGGATTAGATATTATGGTTACTGGCACTTCATTCTTTGGTCTCCGCTTTCCATCTTGATTTATCCAATTGGGACATCAGGTGGCTGTTGAAATCATTTGTCATATTTGGATGTTGTCCACCATTCTCTTAATAGAGCCATTTTGTAGAGGATACAGTGCTTATGAGTGCACTTGAGTAAGATGTGCAAATAAATAGGAATCAAGTAAATAATTAACTTTCATTTTGGCGAATATGTAGCTCTGGGAAGCTGTTGTACTAAAAGGAGGGAAATATGAATGAAAAAGGTCAAAGTTTTGTAGTAGTAATCTTAAATGTCAGAATTTACATATACCCCCATTCCCTCGCATAATGAATTGCACTGCAGAAAGCTACTTTCCCTGTAAAAGATCTGTGTCCCTGCTCCAGGAAAATTCTACTGCCTCTCCATAATAAGAGTTTCATCCATTGGTCTGAAAGCACTTGCAAAAGTGGGAAAGCATTATTGTCCTCATTTTGCAGTTGAGGAAACTAAAGCAGAGATGTTGTGACATGCCCAAGGTCCTGCAGCTACTCAGTGGTAGGGTAATAAATAGAAAGTAGTTTTACTGAATTCCAGTTTAGTGCCTCAGCCACTGCGCCATGCTGCTTTCATTACTTTGTGTTCATATGAAAAATTTATATTGAACGCTACTGTCCCAAAAGGAACACTTAAAGCCCAGGAAATGCCAAAACTAAGGCTGCCTATATGGCCTTAATTCTACCTCATGTGCATGACTGTGTTCTTTAATTGCACGATCTCATTTATTACACATTCCCCTCTACTGAGGGCTCAGATGTGGTTAGTTGAATAGCAGCATAAATTCATATTTATCCTGTGGTAACTGCAAATAGAATATTGCCAAAAATAATGAACAGGGTCTGCATGACTCCGATCCTGCTGTGCATTGTCCAGTCTATGCACTGAATGAGGCCAGGGGTCTGTAGAAGGAAACTGTATGTAACCGTACAAGTATAGACTATCATAATTCATATACCCAAGGAGGCAGAATTAAGATTCTGTGGGCAACATTAATTTGGCTTATTTCTGTGAGCAGTAGTAATCCAGTAGTGCCTCCATCCAAGAATCTCATAGCTCTTCGTAAGTGTTAACTACTCCTTATTTCAGAGGTGGTGGTTTTTCCCCACTTTCAGATTAGGTGTGGGAGTGAGGCAAAGAGGTTTTGACTTGGAGATTGTGACATTGAAGGCTGTGGCATGACAGATTAAAGATTCTCTCTTCCCCTACTCTCCCATGCTACAAATATCATTTTTCCAGTGTTGAGATTTGCTTTCTTTCAAGATTCGTGCTTCCAGTTTATATGAGATGTTTTCAAATAGGTGTTCTTTGTAGATGCACCCTTCTCATCATCCAAACTTTTATTTGCTATGACTTCTGATTGTTGGATGCCCTAGATATTGAATTCCACTTGTGTGGCTGCTTAAAAGATTCCTCTCTTCAGCAGATGAACTCAACCATCTAATAAACTAGATCATCATGAACTGAAAAATATGAGGCTAGAGTGGAAAATGGTGCTTGCTCTAATTGGAGCTAAGATTACTATGAAACCATAGGCATTCCTGTTGCCAAGATAGTGTGTGGTCCCTGAAAACTTGTAGCCGGTGTTGGAATGTTGTGTTCACCTCTGAACAGTTACATTAGAGAGGTTAACTTGCTTTGGGGGTAGCGCTTAGTATTGCAGTGTTTAAGAGTTCATCTAGTCAGAAATTGTGGCTGTAAGTTTCATAGCCCTGTCAACTTATCATTACACAGCCATTAAATCACAGCTAATTGCACCTTCACTCTTCTCCAGTATTCAAGTCTTAATGTTTCTCTGCCTAATTAGCACATTGAAAGCTTAAAATCATACCATTGTGCGTATTTACTTGCTTATTCTACACCAAACAATAAAATTTAGATGTCAAATTTGTTCTGATTAAGGAAAACTACATTCAGCTATTCAGTTCAGTAGCCTGAAAGTCATGAGGTAATTGCTTATCATTTAATTATTAATCTGAGTGTATTTGACATTGGAATTTTTGAGGCCACTATGCCCTATTTTAGTTGCTAAACATTGCCTCTTTATCCTTTTTTGCTACTTGTTTGCAGCTCTCACTCTCTCACCCATACGTTGTCTATTGTAGACTGTATGTTCTTGTGCAGGAACGTTATTTCTAAACGCCTATCATTGTTTTTGGCATCATATCAATATACTGGAAACAGTCAAGTTATGTCTCTCTTGTGACAATGGAAAAGACATTTCAAATGTATATGGTAAAACTATGTGGGTAATTGATCTAAATGGGAATTCACTTTGAGGCTCACATCCATATAGTTCATTAGAATCCCAAAAGTAATGTTCCAAATCCAGAAAGGTCTTTTTTTCCAACTCCTAAACTCAAAACCACACACTAACACAGTGTGTTCAGTTTAAAAGAATAGCATCTAACTTGGACTTTCAATAGAACTACTTTATTATGTACAAGGGCTGAAGAGTAAAAGTAATTAGGATCAGCTCAGTGATTCTTTGCATGTTTATTTGCTACAGCAACAGTATATAAATCAGAATGTGCACTTTATTTTATTATTTATTGTAGTGAGGCCTTTAAAGACGTGAATTATGTCTCATTTACTTTTGTCCTAGCTTGAAGTCTTAGCATCTGCTTTCCCTTTAAGGAAATGGATATCATAGAATATCAGGATTGGAAGGGACCTCAGGAGGTCATCTAGTCCAACCCCTGCTCAAAGCAGGACCAATCCCCAACTAAATATCCCAGCCAGGGCTTTGTCAAGCTTGACCTTAAAAACCTCAAAGGTAGGAGATTCAACCACCTCCCTAAGTAACGCATTCCAGTGCTTTCACCACCCTCCTGGTGAAAAGTTTTTCCTAATAGCCAACCTAAACCTCCCCCACTGCAACTTGAGACATTACTCCTTGTTCTGTAATCTGCTACCACTAAGAACGTCTAGATCCCATCCTCTTTGGAACCCTCTTTCAGGTAGTTGAAAGCAGCTATCAAATCCCCCTCTCTCTTCTCTTCTTTCTCTTCTCTTCTCTTCCTCTTCTCTCTTCTTCTCTCTTCTCTTCTCTTCTCTTCTCTTCTCCAGACTGACAATCCCAGTTCCTCAGCCTCTCCTCATAAACATGTGTTCCAGTCCCCTAATCATTTTTGTTGCCCTCTGCTGGACTCTTTCCAATTTTTTCCACATCCTTCTTGTAGTGTGGGGCCCAAAACTGGACACAGTACTCCAGATGAGGCCTCACCAATGTCAAATAGAGGGGATTGATCACGTCCCTCGATCTGCTGGCAGTGCCCCTACTTATACAGCCCAAAATGCTGTTAGCCTTTTTGGCAACAAGGGCACACTGTTGACTCATGTCCAGCTTCTCATCCACTGTAACCCCTAGATCCTTTTCTGCAGAACTGCTGCCTAGCCATTTGGTCCCTAGTCTGTAGCAATGCATGGGATTTTTCCATCCTAAGTGCAGGACTCTGCATTTGTCTTTGTTGAACCTCATCAGATTTCTTTTGGCCCAATCCTCCAATTTGTCTAGATCCATCTGTATCCTATCCCTACCCTCCAGTGTATCTACCACTCCTCCTGGTTTAGTGTCCTCTGCAAACTTGCTGAGGGTGCAGTCTACACCATTCTCCAGCTCAATAATGAAGATATTGAACAAAACTGGCCCCATGGGCACTCCGCTTGATACCGGCTGCCAGCTAGACATGGATCCATTGATCACTACCCATTGAGCCTGATGATCTAGCCAGCTTTCTATCCACCTTCTAGTCCATTCATCCATCCCCTACTTCTTTAACTTGCTAGCAAGAATACTGTGGGAGACCGTATCAAAAGCTTTGCTAAAGTCAAGTCCACTGCTTTCCCCTCATCCACAGAGCCAGTTATTTCATCATAGAAGGCAATTAGATTAGTCAGGCATGACTTGCCCTTGGTGAATCCATGCTGACTGTTCCTGATCACTTTCCTCTTCTCTAAGTGCTTTAGAATTGATTCCTTGAGGACCTGCTCCATGATTTTTCCAGGGACTAAGGTGAGACTGACTGGCTTGTAGTTCCCCGGATCCTCCTCCTTCCCTTTTTTTTAAAGATGGGCACTACATTAGCCTTTTTTCAGTCATCCGGGACCTCCCCTGATCGCCATCAGTTTTCAAAGATAATGACTAATGGCTCTGCAGTCACATCCGCCAGCTCCTTTAGCACCTTTGGTTGCAGCGCATCTGGCCCCATGGACTTGTGCTCGTCCAGTTTTTCAAAATAATTCTGAACCAATTCTTTCTCCACAGAGGGCTGGTTACCTCCTCCCCATGCTGTGCTGCCCAGTGCAGTAGTCTGGGAGCTGACCTTGTTCATGAAGACGGAGGCAAAAAAAGCACTGAGTACATTAGCTTTTTCCTCATCCTCTGTCACTAGTTTGCCTCCCTCATTCAGTAAGGGGCCCATGCTTTCCTTTACTTTCTTCTCACTGCTAACATACCTGAAAAAACCCTTAACATCTCTTGCTAGCTGCAACTCCAAGTGTGATTTGGCCTTCCTGATTTCACTCCTGCATGCCTTAGGAATATTTTTACACTCCTCCCTGGTCATTTGTCCAGTCTTCCACTTCCTGTAAGCTTCTTTTTTGTGTTTAAGATCAGCAAGGATTTCACTGTTAAGCCAAGCTGGTCGCCTGCCATATTTACTATTCTTTCTACACATTGGGATGGTTTATTCCTGTAACTCAATAACGTTTCTTTAAAATACAGCCAGCTCTCCTGGACTCCTTTCTCCCTCATGTTGTTCTCCCAGGGGATCCTGCCCATCAGTTCCCTGAGGGAGTCGGTCTGCTTTTCTGAAGTCCAGGGTCCGTATTCTGCTGCTCTCCTTTCTTCCTGGTGTCAAGATCCTGAACTCGACCATCTCATGGTCACTGCCTCCCAGGTTCCCATCCACTTTTGCTTCTCCTACTAATTCTTCCCGGTTTGTGAGCAGCAGTTCAAGAAGAGCTCTGCCCCTAGTTGGTTCCTCCAGCACTTGCACCAGGAAATTGTCCCCTACGCTTTCAAAAATGTCTTGGATTGTCTGTGTACTGCTGTATTGCTCTCCCAGCGGATATCAGGGTGATTGAAGTCTCCCATGAGAACCAGGTCTTGCAATCTAGTAACTTTCGTTAGTTGCCAGAAGAAAGCCTCATCCCCCTGGTCTGGTGGTCTATAGCAGACTCCCACTATGACATCACCCTTGTTGCTCATACTTCTAAACTTAATCCAGAGACTCTCTCTTCTGCAGTTTCATACCGGAGCTCTGAGCAGTCATACTGCCTCTTACATACAATGCAACTCCCCCACCTTTTCTGCCCTGCCTGTCCTTCCTGAACAGTTTATATCCATTCTTGACAGTACTCTAGTCATCTGAGTTATCCCACCGAGTCTCTGTTGTTCCAGTTGCATCATAATTCCTTGACTGTGCCAGGATTTCCAGTTCTCCCTGCTTGTTTCCCAGGCTTCTTGCATTTGTGTATAGGCACTTAAGATAACTCGCTGATTGTCCCACTTTCTCAGTATGAGGCAAGAGACCTCCCTTCTTGCACTCTCCTGATCGTGTTTCCACCTGGTATCCCACTTCCCCACTTACCTCAGGGCTGTGGTCTCCTCCTTCCCCCAGTGAACCTAGTTTTAAAGCCATCCTCACTAGGTTAGCCAGCCTGCTTGTGAAGATGCTCTTCCCTCTCTTCATTAGGTGGAGCCCATCTCTGCCTAGCACTCCTCCTTCTTGGAACACAATTTCATGGTCAAAGAATCCAAAGCCTTCTCTCTGCCACCACCTGCATAGCCATTTGTTGACTTCCATGATTCAACCATCTCTACCGGGTCTTTTCCTTCCACAGGGAGGATGGATGAGAACACCACTTGCGCCTCAAACTCCTTTATCCTTCTTCCCAGAGCCACATAGTCTGCAGTGATCCACTCAAGGTCATTCTTGGCAGTATCATTGGTGCCTATGTGGAGAAGTAGGAAGAGGTAGCGATCCAAGGGCTTGATGAGTCTCGGCAGTCTCTCCGTCACATCGTGAATCCTAGCTCCTGGCAAGCATCAGACTTCTTGGTTTTCCAGGTTGAGGCGGCAGATAGATGACTCAGTCCCCCTGATGAGGGCGTCCCTGATCATCACCACCACCCGCCTCCTTCTCTTGGGAGCGGTGGTCGTGGAACTCCCTTCCCTAAGACAGTGCATCTCATGCCTTCCAATTGGTGGAGTCTCCTTCTGCTCCCTTCCCTCAGATAAGAAGAAAAGGAGTACTTGTGGTACCTTAGAGACTAACAAATTTATTTGAGCATAAGCTTTCGTGAGCTACAGCTCACTTCATCAGATGCATTCCATGTAGCTCATAAAAGCTTATGCTCGAATAAATTTGTTAGTCTCTAAGGTGCCACAAGTACTCCTTTTCTTCTTTGCGAATGCAGACTAACACGGCTGCTACTCTGAAACCTTCCCTCAGATGTATCATCTAGTCTTCTCTCTGCATTAGTACCTGTGGAGAGAACATGAAAATGGTTGCTTACCTGTATCTGCATTGCTGGTACATGGATGCTCCTGTCCTGTCTTCTTTTGGAGGTCACATGCTGCCAAATTTCTTCCCTGCTGCACAGCCTGCTCTGAATCTTCAGAATGTTGTGCCCGTAGAAGCATATCCTGACGTCTGTCTAGGAAATCTTCAGCTTCTCTCATGCAACACAGGGTTGATACTTAAAAAGAAAAGGAGTACCCGTGGCACCTTAGAGACTAACAAATTTATTAATCTCTAAGGTGCCACGGGTACTCCTTTTCTTTTTGCGAATACAGACTAACACGGCTGCTACTCTGAAACCTGTCATTATGCAAGGGTTGATACTTGTTTCTCCAGACCTTGAACCTTCTCTTCCAATATGGAGACCAGTTTGCACTTTGTACAGACAAAGTTGCTTCTATCCTGCGGAAGAAAGACAGACAGACAAACATGGCACATCCTGTCCAGGTGGTAACAGCTGAATGCTCACCATCCAAATTACCTTCCTTCTAAGAGCTTCCTGTTGTGGTGACTACTCAGAGAAGCCTGCAATCTTTTAGTCATGTCTGAATGAGAATGAAGCAGATAAAAGTATCCTTCTTACATCCTCATACATCCTTTTAAACTGACAGTATTTTTTAAATATAAAAACAGACACAGATCTGCTATACAAATTTTATTAGGAATTAATTTATTCTGGACACTTGGAATTGAAATTTGCACTTAAATTGCAGAACTGCTGTCTTTTGGGGGTACTGAACTTTTTGTTTTTCAATAACCATTATTCAAATTTGATCTACAAGACCCAAAACTTCTTTTTAAATGAATTTCCATTTGGTACATTTCTTAGCTGAACTTCATCTGCTAGTTTACAATGTAATCTTGCAATTTTCTTTGAAAGAATAAATGAACATTTGTAGTGTGTGTTTTTATTTAATGTTTTTTTACTAAATGTTGCTACTGGTTAAACTAGATAAATTTGTGTTCAGAATATCCTGCCTACCAAATATTTATCTTTTAAACCACTCCTTGTTCTCAGATAAAGTATTCTAGATCAGTGCTAGGGGAAAAAATGTGAACATAAAATTACAGTTCAAACCAAATAAGTAATAGATTTAAAAAATTATAGTTAAAGAGCATGCATAAGGCAATTCAGACTTGTTGAGTTAAGTCTCTGATGAGGATTTTATTTGGTATGAATTTAGAATAATTCCTGTGAGGTCAAATAATCGGCTGCAGTTTGAGCTCGGGTTGAGCCATATAATTTGGGATGATCATTAAATGCTCTTGGATTCAGATAAAGTATACAAAAATTGAGAATCTACAGTTCTATTTTTAACATCTAGTCACTTAATATTTGAGATGCACATGAAGTATCATTATCTAGCCATCAGCAAAATGAATGAGACTTCTAGATTACATCTGGAATGAATCAGGCTGTGTTCCAAAATCCTAGGGAAAAGCTAAAATAGCTTCATTTGGCTGTTTTGTACTGTAGCCCTGTTGAAGTCCTTTTCCCTTCCTCTGTTGGTTTGATAGTGAGGAATTGTATTCCTGTGTAGCTTTGCACAGGAATACGAATATTCTGCTCTGTTTTTGCAGTTAATCACAGATTTGTTAATTTGCATTAATTTATCAGGTACCAGAGGTCAAAAATCATCGTTCAGACCTATTTATTTAATTGCTTGTTATAATCCTCAACAAAAGGAGGTGTGGAGTGGAGAAAGGACCATTTAACATAATGAGGGAGAAATATGATAATCTTTCGGAGACCTTTTTTGTTTTTTTAATAAGACTAAAATGTTCTCTTTGGACCCATTTTGTAATGCTTGTATTGGTGGGATCCCATCATGGTTCCATGTTTATTTATTGAGCATTCTGCAGCTGATAACTGTTAGTCTTGCTTTGTGAATGGAAAATCTGAAGATGCTGGCTGTTTCTTGCGTTAATTATTTTACCAAAAAAATAGTTAACTCCTGTGACCACCTGGGGATATGTCTGGGTCAAACTATGAATTCCATATTGTTTGGATGAGCCCTATTTATTTTCAGGGGCTCTGCTTTGTACTGTAACCTTCTTTGTGGGTTAGAGCACCTGTTTTGTAGCAGGCTTAATATCTAGTGGAAAGACCGTCTGAAAACCTATGGCAGATCCACCATAGGTGTTAATGACGTTCTCCTACTGGAGTAATGTATTTTCTATTGGTAGGGCCATTGACTTTGAATGATTCTACACAGAAACTGAAGGGGAGGGGAGTGTAGCAGGAACCCATAACTCCCCCATCTGAAGCACATGAGCAAAATGGGGAAAGAGACTTTTAAAAAGATGGTTTGTTCTCTAAGCAAGGGGGCTGACCACCACCACATACAAGAAGATAGAGCTAAGGAATGCAGGAAGGGCTACCTGGCATAAGGACACTGACAAAACCCAGGACTAACAGGAGGGGTTAGATCAGATGGGACATGGAGGTGGAGCAAAGGCTGCATTTGGGATTTTGTTTTACCAAAATTTGTAACTCTGTAGTGTACTTTAAAATGAATAAATTATAGGGCCATAAGGGACCATTATGGTCATCTAGTCTGGCCATAGGACTTCCCTGAACTAATGCCTATTTGATCTAGAGCGTATGTTGTTGTTTAAAAAAAACATTTAAAAAAAAAATTTCCAGTGTTGCAGAATCCACCACAACCCTTGGTAGAGTATTCCAGTGGTTAATTACCCTCATTGTTAAATCCCTATGCCTTATTTCGAGTCTGAATTTGTCTAGCTTCAAATTCTAGCCATTGGATCTTGTTATACCTTTTGCCTAATAGATTGCAGAGCCCTGTATTATCATATCTTTGTTCCCTTGCAGTCACTTCGATCACCCCTTAATCTTCTCTTTAATAAAGTAAATAAATTGAGCTCCTTGAATCTATCTCTATAAGGCATATTTTCCGATCCTGTTGTTGTTCTTAATTCCAAAAGGATCCTGATAAATAGGAGAGGATTCAGATAAGAGCCATAAGAATGATTATAGTGTCTGTGGTAAAGACAGGTTTCAGAGCAGCAGCCGTGTTAGTCTGTATTCGCAAAAAGAAAAGGAGTACTTGTGGCACCTTAGAGACTAACCAATTTATTTGAGCATAAGCTTTCGTGAGCTACAGCTCACTTCATCGGATGCATTCGGTGGAAAATACAGTGGGGAGATTTACTCGCGCGCGCGCGCACACACACACACACAGAACATGAAACAGTGGGTTTTATCATACACACTGTAAGGAGAGTGATCACTTAAGATGAGCTATTACCAGCGGGAAGGAGGAAAACCTTTTATGGTGATAATCAGGGTGGGCCATTTCCAGCAGTTAACAAGAACATCTGAGGAACAATGGGGGGGGATAGGGGGAGAAATAACATGGGGAAATAGTTTTACTTTGTGTAATGACCCATCCACTCTCAATCTCTATTCAAGCCGAAGTTAATTGTATCCAATTTGCAAATTTAATTCCAATTCAGCAGTCTCTCTTTGGAGTCTGTTTTTGAAGTGTTTTTTTTTTTTTTTTGAAGGATAGCCACACTCAGGTCTGTAATCGAGTGACCAGAGAGATTGAAGTGTTCTCCGACTGGTTTTTGAATGTTATAATTCTTGACATCTGATTTATGTCCATTTATTCTTTTACATAGAGACTGTCCAGTTTGACCAATGTACATGGCAGAGGGGCATTGCTGGCACATGATGGCATATATCACATTGGTAGATGCGCAGGTGAACGAGCCTCTGATAGTGTGGCTGATGTGATTAGATCCTATGATGGTGTCCCCTGAATAGATATGAGGACAGAGTTGGCAACGGACTTTGTTGCAATGATAGGTTCCTGGGTTAGTGGTTCTGTTGTGTGATGTTTGGTTGCTGGTGAGTATTTGCTTCAGGTTGGGGGGCTGTCTGTAAGCAAGGACTGGCCTGTCTCCCAAGATCTGTGAGAGTGATGGCTCGTCCTTCAGGATAGGTTGTAGATCCTTGATGATGCGTTGGAGAGGTTTTAGTTGGGGGCTGAAGGTGATGGCTAGTGGCATTCTGTTGTTTTCTTTGTTGGGCCTGTCCTGTAGTAGGTGACTTCTGAGTACTCTTCTGGCTCTGTCAATCTGTTTCTTCACTTCAGCAGGTGGGTATTGTAGTTGTAAGAATGCATGATAGAGATATTGTAGGTTTTTGTCTCTGTCTGAGGGGTTGGAGCAAATGGTAAAGAAGTGGTAAAGAAATTCCTATCTAAGCCTATGTTTCTTGTTTTCCTGCCACATTGTTCCTGAAGCATTGACCTATAAACTACAGCTTTGGTGGCACATAGACACATTTCCCTACAGTCCAAGCAACTGGGGACTCAAGAGGGCTGAGGCGCTGGTTCCAAGGTCTAAAGAGGCTGGACTTTCAGGGTCCTGTCAAACATGGAGTCTGCCTGAGTGTGGGAGTGTGTCTGAGAGATCTAGACCAAGGAACAACGACCAGTCACTATCTGAACGTAGTGGGGTTTAGAAGCATGTGGGATCCACACTTGGATTCAATCACAACATACTGGTGTCTCTCCAGAGACAACCCATATTTATTTTTTCTTATTTGCTATCAGAGAGAGAGAATGTACTTTCAAGATCACCTTCTTTACTCCCTTCTATGCCCTACCTTTCCCCATCTATTACTATACTCCTTCCAAAGCTGGTCATTCTTAATATGTTGGCTATAGCAGGGCAGGAAAGGTTGAGTGAAGGAGGTGCTCTTGCCCCTGTCAGTAGTGGGAATGAAGAACTAGGTCGGGACTGTTTATATTGCTTCTACTATTTGATTAGTTTTGGACACTTTAACAGGTCATTCTGTCCCCCAAGGTTAGTTGTGGTCTCGGTCCAGCCAGGCCTATTCCAATATTCTCTCCCCTTAGGAACAGACATTCTGGGACTTGTACATCCCTAGAAGGGTCATGTAATCAAACTGGGAGTAACACCAGGTGGGAAATCGGACAGGAGAGAGGTAGGTGATGATCCTGTGGGACAGTACAGGACAGACTGTGTAGAAGGCAAACCTATGGCTGTATGTAGTTAGTAGTATAGCCAGTGTGGAGCAGGAGGTGTTGGGCATATCTCTGTGGTAGGCTAGAGTGACGGTCTAGGAGAGCTGGGAAGCATTTAGCTGAGAGGAGCTGCAGGCACTATTGCCAATCCCAAAGGTTCAAAAATGATGAGTCAGACCCCAAAAAAATCATGATACTATTTTTAAAAAAAGATTATATTGTGGTTTGGTCTAGGGTTTTTTTTGTTTTTTGTTTTTTAATTTTTGAACTCCCAATGAGTGTTGTCAACATTCACACATTTATCAATGCAGTTAATTCTGCCCAGTCCCTCATCCGTTCTGACCTCCCAGACTCACCTCTATTCCTCCTGCAGCTGCAGGGCATCTTCATCCTCCTGCTTGCTCCTTCCCTGGCCAGGTGTTGCAGGGATTGGGGGGAGAGAAATGAAGGGAGTAGAGCTGCCTGGGGCTACTTTAAAGTTTCTATTCCCTGTTTCCCCTCCCCTCATATGACAATGATGCCTGCTCCTGAAGAGAAGAGAGCAAGCTTGTCTGCTTCTTTCAGCAGCCTTGATTAGCCGCTCTTCCCCAGCAGGCAGAATCTGCTTGCATCTGGCCCCATCGCTGGCCGAAATCCCATGAGTCCTGAAGAGATCATGAGAGTTGGCAGCACTGCTAAGAGGCCAAGCAGGAGGCCTGGGTTGGAGCTCCATTAAGGGAGCTGGAGAAACAGCCAGGAGGGACAGAGCGAGCTTTGTGGCCTGCGTCATCAAAATAAAGGAACTGATGGGAGATTGTGCGTAGCCAAGGAACAATTGAACCCAGGTATAGCTAATGATAGTCATGGAGAGAAAAGTACTACAGGCACCTCGCATCAGTGTGGTAACTAACGAACTATACTGAGCCTCATGGGATGGGGAAGGTAATTTCTCCCTTGAGAACGGGGAAGACAGACCTCCAGGGGTGGTCTGAGACCCAGCAAAAGAAGCTGGTTGGAAGTGTTACCCTGGATTTGAAGGGTGTGTGTACCCCGGAATGTGATGAAGCCAATTCTAACTATATTATGTGCATTTAGCTACCAGGAATTTAATGAACTAGAACACCACATAGTTAGGGGTTAATTTGAAGCAAGGTCATAGCTTGGCAGTTTCAGCTATCAGAGTGGGAGGAGGGGACAGACAAGTAAACAACTTGTGTTCTTAACTGAGACTGACAATCTTGTTGGTTGGTCTTGAATCTAGACGTCTCTGATATTAAACCTTCATTGAAAGTTAGAAAAGTGGTGATCCAGTAGGGGGTCATTATGACCTGTGTGTTTTGTAGAAAAGTTAATGATAAAAGATTAGTTAATAGGGTGTACTTTGGAGCAGTCCTCTGAAGCCACCTTGAGAGAAGTTTTTCCTGAAACCTTTTCTCCCCGGTGGGTGAGCAACTGACGGTTGTTAATTACTCAGTACTGTTCCAGATATTGGGTAAATATCTGGGATGTTCTAAACCTGTTGCTTACGTGTGTGTGCTTAAAAAGTCTAATAAACTGCAGTGGTAGATAAGAGCACGCTTATTTGCATTAATCTTATCAGACGTAATTGCTGTGTTCCTATTGATATATTCCTGACACCGCCTGGAGTGAAATAGTTAAGTTACCCCTTCTGTGGGTTCTGAAAACCCCAGGTAAGAGAAGGACTGTGTGTTTTTGTTTGGATTTTGTTCCAGCCTAGAAGAGGTGGACTTTTGTGTTTGACTGCAGAGTCAAAGTCCCACAGCAGCTTATAAGCCTGAGGGGAAAATTCAGCTGATGTGCCCGATGCCAGATCAGTTAAACCACTTTTACAGATACTACTTGAAGATTTCAGAGTAGCAGCCGTGTTAGTCTGTATTCGCAAAAAGAAAAGGAGTACTTAGAATCATAGAATCATAGAATATCAGGGTTGGAAGGGACCCCAGAAGGTCATCTAGTCCAACCCCCTGCTCAAAGCAGGACCAAGTCCCAGTTAAATCATCCCAGCCAGGGCTTTGTCAAGCCTGACCTTAAAAACCTCTAAGGAAGGAGATTCTACCACCTCCCTAGGTAACGCATTCCAGTGTTTCACCACCCTCTTAGTGAAAAAGTTTTTCCTAATATCCAATCTAAACCTCCCCCATTGCAACTTGAGACCATTACTCCTCGTTCTGTCATCTGCTACCATTGAGAACAGTCTAGAGCCATCCTCTTTGAAACCCCCTTTCAGGTAGTTGAAAGCAGCTATCAAATCCCCCCTCATTCTTCTCTTCTGCAGACTAAACAAACCCAGCTCCCTCAGCCTCTCCTCATAAGTCATGTGCTCTAGACCCCTAATCATTTTTGTTGCCCTTCGTTGTACTCTTTCCAATTTATCCACATCCTTCCTGTAGTGTGGGGCCCAAAACTGGACACAGTACTCCAGATGAGGCCTCACCAGTGTCGAATAGAGGGGAACGATCACGTCCCTCGATCTGCTCGCTATGCCCCTACTTATACAACCCAAAATGCCATTGGCCTTCTTGGCAACAAGGGCACACTGCTGACTCATATCCAGCTTCTCGTCCACTGTCACCCCTAGGTCCTTTTCCGCAGAACTGCTGCCGAGCCATTCGGTCCCTAGTCTGTAGCGGTGCATTGGATTCTTCCATCCTAAGTGCAGGACCCTGCATTTATCCTTATTGAACCTCATTAGATTTCTTTTGGCCCAATCCTCCAATTTGTCTAGGTCCTTCTGTATCCTATCCCTCCCCTCCAGCGTATCTACCACTCCTCCCAGTTTAGTATCATCCGCAAATTTGCTGAGAGTGCAATCCACACCATCCTCCAGATCATTTATGAAGATATTGAACAAAACGGGCCCCAGGACCGACCCCTGGGGCACTCCACTTGACACCGGCTGCCAACTAGACATGGAGCCATTGATCACTACCCGTTGAGCCCGACAATCTAGCCAGCTTTCTACCCACCTTATAGTGCATTCATCCAGCCCATACTTCCTTAACTTGCTGACAAGAATGCTGTGGGAGACCGTGTCAAAAGCTTTGCTAAAGTCAAGAAACAATACATCCACTGCTTTCCCTTCATCCACAGAACCAGTAATCTCATCATAAAAGGCGATTAGATTAGTCAGGCGTGACCTTCCCTTGGTGAATCCATGCTGACTGTTCCTGATCACTTTCCTCTCCTCTAAGTGCTTCAGGATTGATTCTTTGAGGACCTGCTCCATGATTTTTCCAGGGACTGAGGTGAGGCTGACCGGCCTGTAGTTCCCAGGATCCTCCTTCTTCCCTTTTTTAAAGATGGGCACTACATTAGCCTTTTTCCAGTCATCCGGGACTTACCCCGTTCGCCACGAGTTTTCAAAGATAATGGCCAAGGGCTCTGCAATCACAGCCGCCAATTCCCTCAGCACTCTCGGATGCAATTCGTCCGGCCCCATGGACTTGTGCACGTCCAGCTTTTCTAAATAGTCCCTAACCACCTCTATCTCTACAGAGGGCTGGCCATCTCTTCCCCATTTTGTGTTGCCCAGCACAGCAGTCTGGGAGCTGACCTTGTTAGTGAAAACAGAGGCAAAAAAAGCATTGAGTACATTAGCTTTTTCCACATCCTCTGTCACTAGCTTGCCTCCCTCATTCAGTAAGGGGCCCACACTTTCCTTGGCTTTCTTCTTGTTGCCAACATACCTGAAGAAACCCTTCTTGTTACTCTTGACATCTCTTGCTAGCTGCAGCTCCAGGTGCGATTTGGCCCTCCTGATATCTTTCCTACATGCCCGAGCAATATTTTTATACTCTTCCCTGGTCATATGTCCAACCTTCCACTTCTTGTAAGCTTCTTTTTTATGTTTAAGATCCGCTAGGATTTCACCATTAAGCCAAGCTGGTCGCCTGCCATATTTACTATTCTTTCGACTCATCGGGATGGTTTGTCCCTGTAACCTCAACAGGGATTCCTTGAAATACAGCCAGCTCTCCTGGACTCCCTTCCCTTTCATGTTAGTCCCCCAGGGGATCCTGGCCATCTGTTCCCTGAGGGAGTCAAAGTCTGCTTTCCTGAAGTCCAGGGTCCGTATCCTGCTGCTTACCTTTCTTCCCTGCGTCAGGATCCTGAACTCAACCAACTCATGGTCACTGCCTCCCAGATTCCCATCCACTTTTGCTTCCCCCACTAATTCTACCCGGTTTGTGAGCAGCAGGTCAAGAAAAGCGCTCCCCCTAGTTGGCTCCCCTAGCACTTGCACCAGGAAATTGTCCCCTACGCTTTCCAAAAACTTCCTGGATTGTCTATGCACCGCTGTATTGCTCTCCCAGCAGATATCAGGAAAATTAAAGTCACCCATGAGAATCAGGGCATGCGATCTAGTAGCTTCCGTGAGTTGCCGGAAGAAAGCCTCATCCACCTCATCCCCCTGGTCCGGTGGTCTATAGCAGACTCCCACCATGACATCACTCTTGTTGCACACACTTCTAAACTTAATCCAGAGACACTCAGGTTTTTCCACAGTTTCGTACCGGAGCTCTGAGCAGTCATACTGCTCCCTTACATACAGTGCTACTCCCCCACCTTTTCTGCCCTGCCTGTCCTTCCTGAACAGTTTATAACCATCCATGACTGTACTCCAGTCATGTGAGTTATCCCACCAAGTCTCTGTTATTCCAATCACGTCATAATTCCTTGACAACAGTACTTGTGGCACCTTAGAGACTAACAAATTTATTAGAGCATAAGCTTTCGTGAGCTACAGCTCACTTCATCGGATGCATTTGGTGGAAAAAAACAGAGGAGAGATTTATATACACACACACAGAGAACATGAAACAATGGGTTTATCATATACACTGTAAGGAGAGTGATCACTTAAGATAAGCCATCACCAGCAGCAGGGGGGGGGAAAGGAGGAAAACCTTTCATGGTGACAAGCAAGGTAGGCTAATTCCAGCAGTTAACAAGAATATCAGAGGAACAGTGGGGGGTGGGGTGGGAGGGAGAAATACCATGGGGAAATAGTTTTACTTTGTGTAATGACTCATCCATTCCCAGTCTCTATTCAAGCCTAAGTTAATTGTATCCAGTTTGCAAATTAATTCCAATTCAGCAGTCTCTCGTTGGAGTCTGTTTTTGAAGCTTTTTTGTTGAAGGATAGCCACTCTTAGGTCTGTGATCGAGTGACCAGAGAGATTGAAGTGTTCTCCAACTGGTTTTTGAATGTTATAATTCTTGACGTCTGATTTGTGTCCATTCATTCTTTTACGTAGAGACTGTCCAGTTTGGCCAATGTACATGGCAGAGGGGCATTGCTGGCACATGATGGCATATATCACATTGGTAGATGCGCAGGTGAACGAGCCTCTGATAGTGTGGCTGATGTGATTAGGCCCTATGATGGTATCCCCTGAATAGATATGTGGACAGAGTTGGCAACGGGCTTTGTTGCAAGGATAGGTTCCTGGGTTAGTGGTTCTGTTGTGTGGTGTGTGGTTGCTGGTGAGTATTTGCTTCAGATTGGGGGGCTGTCTGTAAGCAAGGACTGGTCTGTCTCCCAAGATCTGTGAGAGTGATGGGTCGTCCTTCAGGATAGGTTGTAGATCCTTGATGATGCGTTGGAGAGGTTTTAGTTGGGGGCTGAAGGTGATGGCTAGTGGCGTTCTGTTGTTTTCTTTGTTGGGCCTGTCCTGTAGTAGGTGACTTCTGGGTACTCTTCTGGCTCTGTCAATCTGTTTCTTCACTTCAGCAGGTGGGTATTGTAGTCGCACAGATACAGACAGACATCATCTTCCTCTCCAATTGCAAACAGATGGACATCATACCGAAAGGACTGAAGGTAAAAAATCCATTACAATCTACATACCACACAGACTATGCTGACAGCTTGTGCCACACACTCTCAAAGAAACTGCGGAACCACCTGATCAACATCCTCTACAGCAAACAGGGAAAGATTAAGAATGAGCTCTCAAAACTGGATACTCTCATAAAGAACCAACCTTCCACACAAACTTCCTCGTGGCTGGACTTTACAAAAACTAGACAAGCCATTTACAAAACACACTTTGCTTCTCTACAAAAGAAAAAGGACACTAAGCTATCTAAACTACTATATGCCACAAGGGGCCACAACAATGGTTCCCGTAACCCACCCAGCAACATTGTTAATCTATCCAACTATACTCTTAGCCCAGCAGAAGAATCTGTCCTATCTCGGGGCCTCTCCTTTTGCCCCTCCACCCCCACGAACATGATACAGTTCTGTGGTGACCTAGAATCCTATTTTCGACGTCTCAGACTCAAGGAATATTTCCAACACACCTCTGACCAACATATTAACCCACAGAGACCTTCCTGCCAACACTACAAAAAGAAGGATTCTGGGTGGACTCCTCCTGAAGGTCGAAACAGCAGCCTAGATTTCTACATAGACTGCTTCCGCCGACGAGCGCGAGCTGAAATTGTGGAAAAGCAGCATCGCTTACCCCATAACCTCAGCCATGCAGAACACAGTGCCATCCACAGCCTCAGAAACAACTCTGACATCATAATCAAAAAGGCTGACAAAGGAGCTGCTGTCGTCATCATGCATAGGTCGGAGTATGAACAAGAGGCTACTAGGCAGCTCTCCAACACCACTTTCTACAAGCCATTACCCTCTGATCCCACTGAGAGTTACCAAAAGAAACTACAGCATTTGCTCAAGAAACTCCCTGAAAAAGCACAAGAACAAATCCGCACAGACACACCCCTGGAGCCCCGACCTGGGGTATTCTATCTGCTACCCAAGATCCATAAACCTGGAAATCCTGGACGCCCCATCATCTCAGGCATTGGCACCCTGACAGCAGGATTGTCTGGCTATGTAGACTCCCTCCTCAGGCCCTTGGTTACCAGCACTCCCAGCTATCTTCGAGACACCACCGATTTCCTGAGGAAACTACAGTCCATTGGTGATCTTCCTAAAAACACCATCCTAGCCACTATGGATGTAGAAGCCCTCTACACCAACATTCCACACAAAGATGGACTACAAGCCGTCAGGAACAGTATCCCCGATACTGTCACGGCTAACCTGGTGGCTGAACTTTGTGACTTTGTCCTGACCCACAACTATTTCACATTTGGTGACAATGTATACCTTCAAATCAGCGGCACTGCGATGGGTACTCGCATGGCCCCACAGTATGCCAACATTTTTATGGCTGACTTAGAACAACGCTTCCTCAGCTCTCGTCCCCTAATGCCCCTACTCTACTTGCGCTACATTGATGACATCTTCATCATCTGGACCCATGGAAAAGAAGCTCTTGAGTAATTCCACCATGATTTCAACAATTTCCATCCCACCATCAACCTCAGCCTGGACCAGTCCACACAAGAGATCCACTTCCTGGACACTACGGTGCTAATAAGCGATGGTCACATAAACACCACCCTATATCGGAAACCTACTGACCGCTATTCCTACCTACATGCCTTTAGCTTTCATCCAGATCATACCACTCGATCCATTGTCTACAGCCAAGCGCTACGATATAACCGCATTTGCTCCAACCCCTCAGACAGAGACAAACACCTACAAGATCTCTCTCATGCATTCCTACAACTACAATACCCACCTGCTGAAGTGAAGAAACAGATTGACAGAGCCAGAAGAGTACCCAGAAGTCACCTACTCAGGACAGGCCCAACAAAGAAAACAACAGAACGCCACTAGCCATCACCTTCAGCCCCCAACTAAAACCCCTCCAACGCATCATCAAGGATCTACAACCTATCCTGAAGGACGAGCCATCACTCTCACAGATCTTGGGAGACAGACCAGTCCTTGCTTACAGACAGCCCCCCAATCTGAAGCAAATACTCACCAGCAACCACACACCACACAACAGAACCACTAACCCAGGAACCTATCCTTGCAACAAAGCCCGTTGCCAACTCTGTCCACATATCTATTCAGGGGATACCATCATAGGGCCTAATCACATCAGCCACACTATCAGAGGCTCGTTCACCTGCGCATCTACCAATGTGATATATGCCATCATGTGCCAGCAATGCCCCTCTGCCATGTACATTGGCCAAACTGGACAGTCTCTACGTAAAAGAATGAATGGACACAAATCAGACGTCAAGAATTATAACATTCAAAAACCAGTTGGAGAACACTTCAATCTCTCTGGTCACTCGATCACAGACCTAAGAGTGGCTATCCTTCAACAAAAAAGCTTCAAAAACAGACTCCAACGAGAGACTGCTGAATTGGAATTAATTTGCAAACTGGATACAATTAACTTAGGCTTGAATAGAGACTGGGAATGGATGAGTCATTACACAAAGTAAAACTATTTCCCCATGGTATTTCTTCCTCCCACCCCACCCCCCACTGTTCCTCTGATATTCTTGTTAACTGCTGGAATTAGCCTACCTTGCTTGTCACCATGAAAGGTTTTCCTCCTTTTCCCCCCCCTGCTGCTAGTGATGGCTTATCTTAAGTGATCACTCTCCTTACAGTGTGTATGATAAACCCATTGTTTCATGTTCTCTGTGTGTGTGTATATAAATCTCTCCTCTGTTTTTTCCACCAAATGCATTCGATGAAGTGAGCTGTAGATCACGAAAGCTTATGCTCTAATAAATTTGTTAGTCTCTAAGGTGCCACAAGTACTCCTTTTCTTTCTACTTGAAGATTTTTTCCTTCTTTTGTTGCCGTTCTTTATGTATAAACTTTAAAATGTTAAAGGTGTTTCACAGCAACCTTGCTCATTACTTTTAGAGAGAAAATAACCGCCTGATGTGCAACAGACTGTGACTGTATGTTTCCCAGGACTGTACAGTTCCCTTTAAACTTGTCACTCTGTTCTGGAATTCTGTTTTGTTGTCCTATCATTGGGCAACACTTAAGAGACAGGTTCATTCTTCCAGTTAGTTAAGCCGTTATGATGTCCCATTCCACACATTTGATGCACTTGTGGATCTTATTTTAACTATCAATAAATTAGCTAAAACCTTACTTAGAAAAGGATAGGCACAAAGTTTACTGCTCCAAAGTATATACAAATATTTTGGGGTGTTTTTTTTGGAAAATCTGTGAGAACACAAACTATTTGATTAAAAAATCTTAACTGTGAAGTTCTGTGTTACTGTGTGGGAGTTCCTTCCATTTAAGAGAGTCTTGTATGAAAACCTCTTTCTTTCTCTTTGAAAATATTGTTCCAGGTCAATAGATAACATTGTGAATGGACCTGTAAATACTTAAATCAACTTGTGTTTAAAATAAAAGATGGGTTTTTTTAAAATCTACATTAGAGAGAGCAATCACACTGCAGCACTCTTGCATAACTTTCATGAGACTGGTATTACTCAATATTACTTTTCGTAGTTAGCCTCTATATCAGTTTGTGCATCCAAATATAAGCAGAAAATGAGCTTTGATTGTACTATTTTTGAAGCTGATTGATCGTGTTTATTACAGTAGTGCCTAAGGGCCAGCCAAGAACAGGGCCCATTGTTCTAGGCGCTGCACAAACACAGAGTAGTCCCTGCCCCAAACAACTGATGATCTAAATGGACAAGATGGACGCAGGGTGGGGAAAGGGATAGAACACACCAGCAGAATGAACTACATGATGGTGGTAAAAGGCATGTTAGTGCCATGATTTTATTTTTATTGATGGATTTACTTAGGAGGGACTAAGCTAAATGGAAAGAAAAGGGAAGGGAGAGGGACAGTGAAGGGTGGGCTGGGGGGTTGGGAGACAGAGCAGGGGAGAAGAGGGTAAGGAGTAGGTATGGAATGAAACTGCGATTGAGGGACTAAGAAGAGAGAGGGAGTTGTGAGGATTGGAGCAAAAAGCCAACCAGCAGGGCAGAGAAAGTACAGTCAAAACTGTAGAAATATTCCTTTTCCTCAATGGAGAAAAAGGATTGGGGGAATTGTTTTGCCTCTTTCTGTTTTTCTAGAACTAGCTTATTTGTTAACATAAGGAGCATGAGATGCCCTGTGGTTCATTGTATAGAGCCCTGGACTGGGTGCCAAGACACTTGCATTCTGTTCCTCTCTCTTGCCCAAGATCACGCAGCAGGTCTGTGTTGGTTTTCCTTCCTACTCTTCCTTGTCCCTCTGTTTTCCCTCCCAGCCTTTGGCTGTCTCGTCTATTCAGATGGTAAGTTCTTTGTGGCAGGGGCTGACTTTTACTGGCACTACCATAATACAAAAAACAAATATCTCTCCGTTTCTGTGATTCTTCAGCCTGTTCATTCAGACAATAGAGGACTTTCACTCTCTTCATAGCCAGGGATCAGGATCAGGGGCTTGCCCCACTCCGTGTGGCTCTTAGAAGCAGCAGCATGTCCATCCTCCGGCTCCTAAGTGTAGGGGCAGCCGGGGGCTTCGCATGCTGCCCCCGTCCCAAGCGCCTGTGGACAGGGAAGCTTGCAGAGCCGCCTGGCTGCACCTCCGTGTAGGAGCCGGAGGAGGGACATGCTGCTGCTTCTGGGAGATGCTTGAGGTAAGCACCACCCAGAGCCTGGACTCCACTCCCATCCCACGCTCCAACTCCCTGCCCCAGCCCTGATCCCCCTCGCAACCTCCTGAATCCTCAACCTCGCACCCCCAGCTGGAGCCCTCATCCCGCACCCCAACCTCCTTCCCCAGCCTGGAGCCCCCTCCCACACCCTGAACTCCTAATTTCTGGCCCCACCCTAGAGCCCGCACCCCAACCCCCAATTTCGTGAGCATTCATAGCCCACCATACAATTTCCATACCCAGATGTGGTCCTTGGGCCAAAAAGTTTTCTCACCCCATTCTAGAGGAAGCTTAAGCAGAGCTTGTAGCCCATGGCTTCTCTCAGAAGACAATGCGTCCAGTATTCCCTAGATGGAGCTACTATAAGATGGGTGCATAATTGGTTGGAAAACCGTTCCCAGAGAGTAGTAATCAGTGATTCACAGTCATGCTGGAAGGGCACAACGAGTGGGGTCCCGCATGGATCTGTTTTGGGTCCGGTTCTGTTCAATATCTTCATCAGTGATTTAGATAATGGCAGAGAGGGCACACTTATATTGTTTGCGGAGGATACGAAGCTTGGAGGGTTGCAAGTACTTTGGAGGATAGGATTAAAATTCAAATTGATCTGGACAAACTGGAGAAATGGTCTGAAGTAAGTAGGATGAAATTCAATAAGGACAAATGCAAAGTACTCCACTTAAGAAGGAACAATCAGTTACACACATACAAAATGGTTAATGACTGCCTAGGAAGGAGTACTTCGGAGGGGGATCTGGGCATCACAGTGGATCACAAGCTAAATATGAGTCAACAGTGTAATGCTGTTGCAAAAAAAGCAAACCACCTGGAGGCTTGATGGAATGGGGAAGCCTTATTCAGCCTTATCCATCATGCTCATCTCACTGGAAGAAGGTGTGAAATCATTTTCCCATCCCACAAAAATTTTAGGCCTTGAAAAATTTTCCCATCCTGAATTGGGATGAAAAGTTGAAATCTCAGATTTTCAGTTCATGAAAATCTAAAACAACAATTTTGGTTTGCGTCAATCAAAAGGTTTCATTTCAATAAGTACAAAATGTTTGTTTAGATTTTGACCATTTAAATTTTTTTAATTGTAATAGTATTAGCTAAAATTTTGAAATGAAGTTGTTTTGAACTAGAAAAATTTTATTTAAAAAAATGTGAAAATTAGATGTTTCAAAAACTTCTAAATGTTGTCAACATTTTCGAGTTGAGAAATTCATCAAAACCAATCCTTCCCCATGAAAAGTTTCAGTTTCAACAAAAAAGTGTCAAAAAAACCTCTTACCAACTACTTCTTCTACAGAAGGAAGCAGTAGTCTAAAAGTAACCAAAAAGTATTGCAAGTCACTTCGTGTATTCACTATGTGTAGTAGTTTTCTATCACAACTTGTTAAAAGTCAGCTATGATGACTCAGGTTCCTGTATTTTGCAACCCAGTGTGTTGAGAATCTGCTGCTTCTGCAGCACCACAACAGAAAGTATGAGGCGAATGAAAAGTACAATCAATGGAACTGGCTTTGTCTTAGCATTTGTTTGTTCATGATCAGTCAAAATCTGAGCTATAAAAACTAATTTATTTAAATGCAGTTTGCTTTTACTTCTTGAAAGCTAATTTAGAGTAACTTGTGTCCTTGGTGTCTTGTTTGGCTTTAACTTAATTCTGTAAGGAAGGATTTTTGGAACATTTTCTTATACAATTCAACAAAATTCAGTATAGTATGAAGGCAAACAACCATAATGCACCAAATTGCACAAAGCAGAAACTACTACATGTTACAATAGCTGTGAGTTAGGACTCTCCAGTAGTCGAATGAATAAGTATGCAGCACTTCCCAGCAGATTTTTCACTAACTTGATATCTATTTACCATTTTGGTTGGTGAATATGAACATATTCAAAATGGAGATAGATATCGGCCAATTGAGATCATTCCACAGCCTGAAACAGCTTAGGCTGCTGTTGAATCATTTCCCCAAACAGGAAACCACAAAATATTAGAGAGTAAGGTCACTAGATCATTGGGAAAGGAGCACAAGTTTGTCTGCAAAGTATTATGATGTCCTGTAAGTAGGACAAGCTATGGCAATGGAACTAGTTTTTTAAAAAAAACAAACTAAGAAAATAAGACTGATTTGCAAAGCACAACTTTCTCTGCATTCAACAGTAAACCTGAAACAACTTCCAGCTGTTTCGATAACTTTGTAATTAGGAGTATTCAGGAAGATGTGACTTGTATTCATGGTTTGGCCAATTACCTGCCTCCTCCTCAAGTAGGGTTGCCAGCTTTGGTTGGACAAATTCCTGGAGATTTCATCGCATGACATAATCTTTAATTCCTGGAGACAGCAGGACAATCCTGGAGGTTTGGCAATCCTATCCCAAAGGCTAAAAATTAGAAGGGAATCTAATGTTTTTCTGTTGCCAATCATGTTTGGAATTGAGACGAGAATCATGCCTTTCAGTTTTGATGACTAAACTGCTATTTATTCCAGTGGTTAAGAAGTTTTAAAACTTCATTTACATATGTTTAAAGAAGATAAGGCTGTATATTGTTGGAAGGTACAGATTACATTTTCTGCAATTTTACAGTCTAAAATTTAGTCTCTCATTTTATTCAAGGTAAAATCATAGATTCATAGATACTAAGGTCAGAAGGGACCATTCTGATCATCTAGTCTGACCTCCTGCACAGCGCAAGCCACAGAATCTCACCCACCCACTCCTACGAAAAACCTCACCCATGTCTGAGCTATTGAAGTCCTCAAATTTGTGGTTTAAAGACTTCAAGGAGCAGAGAAGCCTCCCTCAAGTGACCCGTGCCCCATGCTACAGAGGAAGGCAGAAAACCTCCAGGGCCTCTCCAATCTGCCCTGGAGGAAAATTCCTTCCCAACCCCAAATATGGCGATCAGCTAAACCCTGAGCATATGGGCAAGATTCACCAGCCAGATACTACAGAAAATTCTTTCCTGGGTAACTCAGATCCCATCCATCTAATATCCCATCTCAGGGGATTAGTCCTATTTACCCTGAATATTTAAAGGTCAATTACTTACCAAAATCACATGCTGATTATTTGATACTGGCCTAGGTTAGATGTTATCTACTAAATTCTGAGCCACTCCTTTTTTTCCATCCCAGTCTTGTTTGCTTTCTTTTCTCTGCTCTGATCTCGATCTGAGTGTGTCCCTCTCTGTCTGGGTTTGTTCTTGGTCTCCCTCCCTTTCTGTTTTTGACCTCTCCTACAGCCCCCATTTCTATCCCATATAGGAGAATACCTTATTCCTTCTGCCTCTTGCTATGGCCAACAATAAAGTAAAACTAACACGATGGGGCAGGAAGGGAAGAAAAGTCTACTTTTCACCCCACACCCTCATTGCCACCATTTATTTCAGGAACCAATCCACAATTGTCTTAAGTCTTCCTTACAAACCTCATCTCTCTTACTCCCTACCATCCACCAACGTCCCTTCGTACAATCTTGCCACTGGTACTACTTTACTACCTTCTCCCCCAGAGGCTCCCGCCATCCCAAATGGCTTTACTGTATCACTCCACCCCAGTGACAGGTTTTCTGTTGGGATTTGAAATGAAATTCTATCTTGTCTCCCTGGCCTATAACTCACTCACTCTCTGATCATTAGTTCTCCGTTTCGTTTTCTCTCAAGTATGCGTGGATACAATTTGTATGAAAGCTGCTATACAAAATAAAAGTTGCAAGAGGCCTATTCCTGGCATGCACCTGTACAGTGTTCAGTGTGCCTAAAGGGAGGTCTGAGCCCTGGAGTTGGTGAATACTTGGCCAATCACCGGCACAAGCTAACTCGCTATCAATAACCCTCATGGGAAGTTCCAGTAGCCATTAAGACAGTTCTGTATTACCTGAGGATACTCTTACCCAAGTACATCAAATGCCTGGATCTTCAGGGCTTGTCTACACTACTGCTTAAGTCGACGTAAGTTACATCGCTCAGGAGTGTGGAAACCCCCCACCCCCGAGGAACATAACCTATATCAACTTAAAGCAGTGTCTACGCTGTGCTATATTGGCAGTAGTGAAGACAAGCCCTTTGTGTTTAAGTTTGATTAGCACCAGGAGCAAGAGTGCAAAACATTTAATGCAATGGAGCGTTGGGGCCAGGATCAGGTTTTTATTTACTCAAGGACATTTTTATTTCATTATTTACAACCTAAACTGTTTGTTTGTTTACTGATTAAAATAATTCTGAGTCTTGGTTTTACTATCCCAAATTAAATGACTCAGTGAAGTTTTTCTATCACCCTCATTTTTAAAGTAAGTGAAAAATGTATACTTGCAATGGCCCTCTCCTCTCCCCTAATCTCTGTCCTACTCTGTATGGAGAGCCCTGTACAAAGTTAATATAGCCTTAATTGATCATCCTAGCCTCCTGTGCATGGTGGCGGGTGGACCCCCCCTTTGGGAAGGCTAGCCCCACAGCCCTGCCCCTTCCACACAAGGTCCGTCCCCTGCAGCAGGAGCCCTGAGGCCACTGCAGCTGGAGGAGCCCCAGGCCACCTGAGATGCCTTTTCCCTCCCCCTCTCACCCCGCGCTGCCAGAGGAGCCCTGGGCTGGCCTCAGTCCTGGGCCAGCCCCAGCTGGCTGGCCGACCTGAGTCCTGGCCCAAGCAGCCCTAACCGGCCCTGGTTGGCCCGCAGCAGTGGCTCCTATTATACCTGCTGCTCATGCTCCTGTGGATCCCCAAGGTCTACGCCATCAAGCATTCAAAATATCATGATTGGTTTAAAAATCATGAGACTTTCTAAAACAAAATAAATTCATTGTTCTTTTTACTTGCCTCGTGTGTCTGAGCCTTTAAAGTTCATTTTCAAGCTTTTCTTTGCAAACATGAAGCTAGGACCTTTTTTAAATGGATGCTGGGATTCTCATGATTCCAGGAGCTGGTGGTTTAAGAAAAAATATGAATATTGTGACACTGGATCCTCTAGTAGTTTGGGAGCCAAACCACTGGCTTTTCTGCTGGGGTGAGGACAAATGCTGCATTTCCTCTTTACTACAACCACCAATGGAACAACTTTGGGGAAAACTTGTGAGGAGATCCAAACAGTTTTCTCTTCCTCTAAAGAGAGGATCACAGGCCTCTGATCAGCCATTTCTTCCTTGATTCTGTGGCCACAGAGTAAGTTTCTACTGCAAAAGTCTGGAATAAATCTCACTTGCTTCAGCTAGCCAAACACCTAGATGTATTTAAGTACCTGGCATCAGTCAGAGTGCAATCTGAACATGTCTTCAATCAGACTTTTTCTGTAAACTGTGGAAGACTGTGCTGACTTCTTGCCAGTCTGCCTCAGAGCTGACTTTCACATGGAGGACTTTGTAGAGAATGTTGAGTCCGTTAGAGTCAAGCTGACATCCCCACTAGACGCTGTATGCCCTAAACAGCTAGCGATGCAGGAAAATTGTATGGCTGAGATGGGGCCAAGCCATAGTGTTGGATATGGCCTATCTCTACCACCATTAAAATGTCTTCTGAATTTCTCATTTGGGAAGCTGATGGAGTTTCTGTGGCTCAACACCTAACTATCTAGCCTAGTACCTGTTTGTGTAATCGGGCCCAAATACCGGAACTAATAATCACTGGTAAGAAACATAAGGAAAGAGCAAAAGGAGAAATAACAACTTTTTAAAGGAGTGAAATTGTGTTTAAAAGCAAGCATTTAAAAAGCAAGCTGACCTCCTCTGAATTAAGTGTCATTTGTGATAGAGAAAAGTTTTTCTCCTCTGTGGTTTTGCCTCAGCATCCCTTGTATTTCTCTTTATTCTGGTTTCCACCATAACATTAGAAAGAGATTGTGTTTCTCTTAGAAAAAAATCATAAGCAATCTTACTATATTAGGAACTACACATAAAAGTAGCAATTAATCTTCCCTTTCTCACAAGTTTTTTTTTTTTAATATAGAGTAACTCGACTAGAAGAATCATTGAGAAATGCCATTTTAAGTAATGATTTGTAGTCCATCTAAAGACTTGGTATTTGTACTACAAAAGTTCATTTTGCTGCTTTTTTAATGTAGATATAGCTATATAAACTTTCTCTCCTAGAAGTAGATTTGTCAGTAACAAGCGATGGGACAAGTTAATGCTAGTTTAGACCGTATGTAACTTCTGTGTTAGAAATTCCATAAAGCATATTTTATAGAAGATTTACCAGAGTTATTTAAAGCATAATCTTGTCTGTATAATCTTGACTGCTGTTAGATCCTGATTGATAATGCTGTTCTGTATTCTAGCCTATAGTCGGGAGCACAACACAGATATAATTGTTCCCATACTGTTGAATATAACAGCTGCAGAAGATTTTTCAGTGGCCATGAGGAATCAAGGTCTTTGAGGCAAAGCTCCTTTATATAAACAATGCAGTTATTTTATTGAACTAGTTTGGATGAGCCTTATAGAAAAAGCTTTTAACTTCACCAGGATTTTTGGTAACAAGGAATAAATAGCACACAGGAAATGTGTTCATATTCTCGACATACAAAGGTCTTTGTTAGTTTGAACACTACCAGACTGCTGTTACATCCTGATTGATACAAAATGTAAATACTACTTAAATGTGGGATTTATAAAGAAACCTTACTCTGGAGTGAGGAAACTTTTTTTTTTTAACATGCAGATAATACACTTTTCCCCTCTTGTTCCTAAAGTAATATGCACACTTAATTTGAGGATTCAACCAATTTTCTTTACTCTTGCAAGTGGTAAAGTAAAAAGCCTGGAACTCCTCTGTCACAGTTCAGAGCAACTGTACCTTAATTCCCCTGTATGGTACGGCAAGGGCACCTATTCCCAGGCTTCCAGCTCCCTTGGCCATCACCTTTCTTTAATGGAGACACTAATCTCTCTCCCTTCTGACACGGCTATCTCCAGGCTGAACAGTTCCCTGCCTTTACTATATTATTGCCAACAAAAGACAAACTGTTGAAGCAGGCTTCTCTTGCCTTCTCTTCAGAGAGTAATAACAGAATAATTGTAACAATTATAAGTTACCACACAGCTCTTTCTGTGCAAGCTTATTTATTTTTAGGGTAAAAGCGTTGTAGAGAAAACATATTAAAAACAATTTAAAAAGCCTACATAAATGCTCAAAAGCTTACTAGAGGTCACTGCAATTCTGACATTGGCTCTGGAAGTTGGTTAGTCCTTCAGACCCCACAAAGAAGGTCTCTTCTATGGTCACAAGTTCATAACAGCCTCAGCTTAGAACTAGCACACAGTCCTATGGGGCTTCAGTAGGCCAAGAGCTTCCAACCTTTCCTTTAAGATTTGGGCCCTCCATGGACCAAAGGTTCTGTCCATTTGCTGGATCAGGAAGAAGGCCCTGAGTCATCTTAAACTCAGGGTATTTATTCAAAAGTCCTTTCTAGTCTGTTGGTCCCAGGAGAATCCAGATTTGGTCATTGAACTGTCCTCTGTTAACCAGTGAACAGCAGACAAATGGTCCCCCACCTCAGGGCAAAGCTTCAAAAGTTGTTTGTATTTGGGGGTTTGCAATCCAATTCTACCCCTTACTTCCTAGGAATTCCACTTTACGTATTTTCCCAAAAGATCAAACATTGTTCATCATAGTCTTTTGAAGTTCACATTATCTCCTGGAGATTGCATTAATCCTTCCTCCTCCTAAAGAAGTCCCACAATGGTACAAAAACATTTGCATTTCAATACAATGGACCACATAAATTAAACCTTACTTAATTACATTTAATATCTAATTCCATAAGGTTTGCCTGGGATATTGTCTCATGTGTCATCCTCCCCCACAAAAAAACTTTGCCCCATCAGAGAGAGTCAGAAGACATCCACTGGTTTGAATACCTATCTATGTGTAGTTTGTTGCTTTGTGGTTAGTAGTGCTCCCATCATGATCCACTTTCAGCATATGCTTAGGCCCAATGTTAAAGGGTTAATGGCATTTATTAATACGTCAAACTTTTTATGTAAGCAGTATTTTTAAGGAAACACTAAATCTTAGCCTAAACATACATTTTAACTAACTTCTCATCCTGATTTTATTTATATACCACTATATTTATACCATACATTTTTGCTATTCTTGTGAAAATTATACCTTTTTGCCTGAATAGCGGTGTTAAAGTGCACCACAGAAATGTCTGATGTGGTAATTCTTAATCACTGTTACCACTCTGTTGCTTCCACAGAAGTGAGTTATAATGGCTGGTAGGATTTTTATTAAAGTCCTGATTCAAGTACAGTTTTGAGAATGCTAAATCCCTGGCTGCCTTGGACTATCTACTTTTCTAAACTTCAATCATAGATTGAGCTTTTACATTGGCTATCAGCAATAAAAATGCACATATCGCAGATATAACTATTCATAGTCAAATAACATGCTATCAATATGCCTTTTTAAGGAGCAGAGAGCCTTCAATTTTGATTGACTTTTGGAAGATATTGAGACAATTGTGCGAAAACAAATCTTGCAATATCTGGATTTCTCAGGTCTTCTTGACACCAGTTTGGGCATAGTATGGGTACTGCAATGTTGGTGGTGGTGGTCGATCTCCTCCTGGAGAAAGAGAGAGAACCTGGCTGAAATTCTGCACAGCCCAGAAAACACATGCAGAGGCCAGTTGTGGGAGGCAAAAATGGCTTTAAGTCATGTTTGTGTCTTTTAAATTTTAGACTACTCCAGAGGTTCATGAGGCCAGGACTTAATGTGCTGAATCTAAAGTACTGCGTAGCTAAATTTTGTTTAACTGAGCTTTACGGTTTCTTTAATATCGACTGCTTTGTCTTCTTCCAGGTTCTGTTATACAATGGGCAGCTTGATATCATAGTAGCAGCTCCACTGACGGAACGCTTTCTGTGTACTGTGCCATGGAGCAAAGTGGAAGAATACAAAAATGCTGAAAGACTTGTATGGAGGATCCATCCCCTTGACAAAGAGGTAGCTGGTTATGTGCGCCAAGCTGGTGAATTGTATCAGGTAAGGAAAGGAAGCTCTTGAGATGTGGACTCTATATATAAGCAGTTGTTATCTATGCTGAGGATATTATCTTATATATTTAGGTTCCTTCAGGTCGGTTGTACAGTAGCCTGCTACTATAATAGTAGTAGATGATGCCACCTGTGATTGACAGCTTCAGGAAGTGCCAACGGCTTTGGATGAATGAGCACTTTAGGAGGATAGTGGCACCCCAGATGGAGGAAATGTTATTGAAAGGTGGAAGAGTTAAACCACAGTTTAACCAATGGCAACCACAAACTGGTGGAAAGACAACCGGAAACCACTCTCTCTATTTTTTTCCTATGAGAACTATCATGGAAGAATAAAGGTAACATGATCCACGTGTGGCGCTGGACGGTGAAACCACCCCACCCCACAGACCTGAAGGCATAACAGATTATACGGGGGAGGAAGTTCCAGCCAGTAAGAAAGGTGGTTGCAGTTATAATGGTGCTGCACCAAATCCTTTGAGGAGTACGGTGCCTGATAATTGCACCAAGGAAAAGAATGATCTGAACCTTCATAAATGAATCATCACAGTAAGAACATGGAATGTGAGGAGTCTGTGTGAAGTGAAGGTTGTCCTTGTGACCAATGAATTGGAAATATGTAAGATCAATGTATGTGGAATTTGAAAGCTGTAATGGAATGGTAGAATTTGTTTCATGGAAATGGATGGGTATGTTGTGTACTACTCAGAATCCAAGACCATGAGGAAAAAATGGGGTTGCGTGTAACTTATCCAACAAAAGATCAAAGTGTGTGCTTGGATATAATCCAATCAGAGATAGAATCATTACAATTCACCTTCAAGTAAACCTAATTAATAAGTAGATCATACAGGTTTATGCCCCTGTGAAAGCAGCTCACGCCACCACAGTTGAGTTCTATGAACAGTTTGAAGAGAGACTCATTAAAACACCAAGCAAAGACATCATCCTTGTATTTGGAGACCTGAACCTTAAAGTTGGAGCGGCAAGCGCTCATAAGTAATGGGAAACAATGGTCTGGATTTACAAAATGAGAGAAAAAGGTGTTTAGTTGAATTCTGCAGTTCTAATCATCTGGTCATTACAAACACAATCTTGCCCAACATCTTAGATATATATTTGCATGGAGGTCATCTGACAGCATGACCAATAACCAAATGGACTATGTAATGATATAGGGATGCTGGAGATTGTGTGTGTTTGTGTGTGTGTGTGTGTGTGTGTGTGTGCGCGCGCGTGCGCAATGGATAAATACTTGTCCAAGTACAGACTGCAGGTTAGGTTATCAACTATTATCCTGAAGCCCTAAAATTACAATTTAAAAAGATAAGATATTCAGCAGGTCCCCAACATCTGGACCTGTCCAAAATCACCAAAAACTACATGACTTCTTTACGGATCAAAATTGAGTCATTGTCATAAGTGAAAGAGGAGAACAATGTGAATGAACTTTGGAATTAAATGAAAGCTATCATGCTTAAAGCTACCAAAGCGCACATTTTGAAAAGTCAGGGTTGGACTGTACCATGGTTAACAGAGAAGGTGTTTTGAGTTGTCAAAGAAACAATACAGAGTGAAAGAGTGGCTTGGAGACTAAAGAATGTAGGAGAGAATACAAGGTATTGAGCAGACAGATTCAAAAGCAGACTAGACGAGTGAATGCATCAGGGCAAAATTCAAGGAACTTGAAAATTACAGAGAGTAATAATACAGAAGGTACGTTCACAGTGGTCAGACTTTTTACTAAAAAAGTTTTCCCTGCAACCAAGCATAATAAAAGACCATGAAGGCAGAGTTCTTACTGAAGGTGATATCAAATGCAGATAGAGATTATTGTGCCAATCTGCATGCCTCATCAGAGCCACTTATGATACAGGAGTACAGAGCCAGAGCCATCAACTCTGTAAGAGGAAATGGGGCATGTTATTATGAAAATGAAGCCTGGGAAAGCACCAGGGGTACATAAAGTACCAGCAGGATTACTAAAAGTGATTGGTGACTTTGGTATTGATCTTGTGGAAAATTTGCAGTGACATATGGATGACTAGACGTTGGCTGGACCACTGGACAAAGGGAATATTTTTGCCATTGCCAAACAAATGGGTTATATTAGAGTGCAGCAATTTATTCTACCAGTTTCCTGATACTGAATGCAAATAAAGTGCCACTCTACATAATTCAGGATTGAATGAAGTAGAACTATCACCACCACAAGTATAATCACCTGCTGATTGTTTCATTGACTACTTCCAAGTGTTTGACATGACCATCTGTGGAGGATACTAGTAAACATGCAGAGTTCAGTCTCTACTGTCAACAACAGACCACAGTGCAAACAGAATTGAGTGATGGTGAGCGGTTTTTCATTGGGTGTGACACAAGTGTGCATTCTGCCCCAAGTCTTTTCAACATGTATGCAAAATTTATTAAGATACAAGCCCTGGAAGATGTGGATAAAGTGGAAGGAGCTGGGATTTCCATTGGTTAAGAAGTGTCCACCCATCTCAGATGTGCTGATGGTATGACACTCTTTACTGCAACCATCAATACCATTCAACAAATGCTGGAGTCTCTAAAAACTGTTAGTGAGGAATGTGGATTATTCCTGATTGTGTGGCAAAAATGAAATGCATTTTACGTTGACACAATCAGTAACAACAGGATGCAAGCAGACATCACGATTAACAGTTAAGCTGTAGATGCAGTAGGTGAACTTAGTTATCTGGGATCATACACATCCAACCAAAGAGGCTACTCCAAAGAAGTTGGAAGAAGACTTGGGATGTCTTGCTCAGCCATGGCCTCCCTTACAAAAGGGTGGAAAAACTGTGGCATCTCAAAATGTATGAAGGTTTGACTGATTTAAAAAGCATAATTTTTTCCATAATGACTTATGGATGTGACTCCTAGGAAATTAATGCTACTGACAAGAAGAAAATCAAAGCCTTTGAGATGTGGTGCTGGCATCTTCTGCACCTTCTTTTCCAACTAGGAGATAAAGCTTATCTTAGAAATATTATTGGAGAGAAGTGGACTCTGTTTTCAGAAATCAACAGGCACAAACATATGTACTTTGGTCACATCCATGCTTTGAGATGGAAATAACTTTGAGCAAATTATCATGGAAAGATTGGTGGCGGGTCATAGGTAGTAGGGGAGGACCCACAAGGAGATGGGTAGATGGTGTGCGACAGATCGTGTTGCTGTTTAGTGTGCAAAGTTAGCAATAGATTGAGACAGCTTCCAAAAATTCTGCTATTATATCACCAGTATTCAGGCATGAATAAATTAACTCTACTTACTTACCTATTTAGTTTCCTAAAGAAGGATGCATTGTATGGTCAATTTTTTGATTGATAAGTCTGTATGTGTGCAGCGATATGGCTGAAATGAAAAGTGGAAAGGCCAGGAAAAAATAAACTGGCATGATGTTTGTTTTGAAGTTTTTGTCATTGATGCTTCAGTAACTTTCTGCATGAAGAGCAATTTTTATGGTGTTACATTAATTTTTTGGAGTTTGGTTTTTATAAGCACAGTAAGTAGTACTATGGAGAGCTAAAATCTCATCCATCCCCCAACTAGACCCATGGGCTGCCTAGGAAGCTGATAGAAAGCAAGAGCTCAGTGATGACATGACAGCAACACAAAGGACCAAACCAACAGACCTTCAGTGAGAGCTTGAGTCCCATAAGAAACAATGATTGCTTGCCCCTACTCTCAGGTTAAAAACTTCTTTAAGGCCCCAATTCAGAAAGGTACTTCATTGGGACAGTTTGCATACTTAAACTTTTAGGCATGTGCTTAGGCCACACTTTGAAAAAGTATTTAAAGGTGGAGACCCAAGTTATATTTACAAAGGTTGGTTTGGGTCCTTTATGGTATCTCCTATGTTCAAAACTGTTATCACAGCACTACAAATGGAACCAGATACCATGTTTAAAACATATCTATAGTTACTTTTGCTTTTCAAACATGACATCCCATGACCCTCATTAAAAAGTGAGTTGGCCAAACTATAGCTCTAACTATATAATATTTTACCATAATATGGCTAACTCTTGCAGGTAATTGGAGATCACAGGCATCAGGGATTGGACCCTAGATGGTGGTGACAAATGCCAACACTCCTTTGTAGTGGATTTTGTTGTTCTTTGCTTTTCAAAATTGGAAATTTGCCAGTATATGAGCACATGCTAGCTCTGAAGTATAGCTATGAAATACGAGTCTCTAAGACCACTTTGGGTAATATTAAAGTTGGCAAAATGCTCAAATAATGTCCTTTATATATAAAGAATATTTATAAGCAAAGTCAAGCCTGTGGAACTAGTTGGCAGCTTCTGTTCTTCCTGGTACCATCACAAATGATAGGTTGTTAGTAATCTTACCAGAAAGACCAAACCCTGAAGGGTATCTTGGGGTAGGGACACACATGGGTTTGAGATTGTTGGAGTGTAAGAAAATAAATGTATTCTCTTAAATAATACGTGAAGTAGCTTTTTGTAGAGTCTCTTCCATTCATCTTTCATACTTCAGTTGTTCTCTCAGTTATTTTTAGTAACTTCTTGGTCTTTTTAGGAAAAACTTATTTAGAATGAATTTGACTTGAATCTCTTCTTCCTATACAAGAAACAGTTAAAACAGAAAAGAGCCCAGAATGAACGAACACACACTCTCTCTCTCTCTCTCTCCCCCCCCCCCCCCGCCACCCCTGCTACTATTAGGGACACACACTCGTACTCGTGCTATTATTAGAGCCAAGACTAATTTCATCAGCAACTTCAAGGATCCCATTCAGAGGGTCATCTGTAAAAATGGTGGCCCTGGAGAACACAGATATCCCACATATTTGATAATGATTCAGTTTGAATTTGCTGTATGTTTTTCTTCTGAAAAATGTCTTTTCCCAGGGCAAGTACAGCATGTGCAGCAGCCCTGCAGGCTTCTCGGCATACCTCTGCTCTTGTTCTCCTCCCACTTTTATTGCAGCTGCTATTAAAAGTGCCTTTTCAATTACATGTTTTTTGTTGATCCTGTTCAGTAAGAAGTATTGAGATCTACATCTCATTTCACATAGAGCAGAGAACAGCTGATCAGTGTTTCCATAAAAACAATGAGTCCAGTGGCACCTTAAAGACTAATCGATTTATTTGGGCATAAGCTTTCGTAGGTTAAAAAACCCACTTCTTCAGATGCATGGAGTGAAAATTACAGATACACGCATAAATATACTGGCACATGAAGAGAAGGGAGTTACCTTACAAGTGTCAGGTTTCAGAGTAGCAGCTGTGTTAGTCTGTATTCACAAAAAAGAAAAGGAGTACTTGTGGCACCTTAGAGACTAACACATTTATTTGAGCATAAGCTTTCGTGAGCTACAGCTCTCTTCATCGGATGCATTCGGTGGAAAATACAGTGGGGAGATTTATATACACACACAGAGAACATGGAACAATGGGTTTTATCACACACACTGTAAGGAGAGTGATCACTTAAGATGAGCTATTACCAGCAGGAAGGAGGAGGGAAGGAGGAAAACCTTTTGTGGTGATGATCAAGGTGGGCCATTTCCAGCAGTTAACAACAAAGTCTGAGGAACAGTGGGGGGAGAAATAACATGGGGAAATAGTTCAAAACAGACTCCAACGAACTATTTCCCCGTGTTATTTCTCCCCCCACCCCACCCCCCACTGTTCCTCAGACGTTCTTGTTAACTGCTGGAAATGGCCCACCTTGATCATCACCACAAAAGGTTTTCCTCCTTCCCCGCTCCTTCCTGCTGGTAATAGCTCATCTTAAGTGATCACTCTCCTTACAGTGTGTGTGATAAAACCCATTGTTTCATGTTCTCTGTGTGTGTATATAAATCTCTCCACTGTATTTTCCATCGAATGCATCCGATGAAGTGAGCTGTAGCTCACGAAAGCTTATGCTCAAATAAATTGGTTAGTCTCTAAGGTGCCACAAGTACTCCTTTTTCTTTTTTACCTTACAAGTGGAGAACCAGCGTTGACAAGGTCAATCCAGTCAGGGTGGATGTGGTCCACTCCCAATAGCTGATGAGGCGGTGTCAATACCCACAATATGCCAACATTTTTATGGCCGACTTAGAACAACGCTTCCTCAGATCTCATCTCATCCCCTAGTGACCCTCCTCTACTTGAGCTATGTTCACAGAATCCTAGAATCATAGACTTTTTAAGATCAGAAGGGACCATTATGGTAGTCTAGTCTGACCTCCTGCACAACACAGGCCACAGAATCTCACCCACCAACTCCTGTAACAAACCCCTAACTTATGTCTAAGCTATTGAAGTCCTTAAATCGTGGTTTAAAGACTTCAAGGTGCAGAGAATTCTCCAGAAAATGACCCCTGCCCCACGCTGCAGAGTAAGGTGAAAAAAACCCAGGGCCTCTGCCAATCTGCCCTGGGGGAAAATTCCTTCCCAACCCCAAATATGGTGATCAGCGAAACCCTGAGCATGTGGGCAAGACTCACCAGCCAGACAGGAAATAATTCTCTGTAGTAACTCAGATCCCACCCCATCTAACTTCCCATCACAGGCCATTGGGCATATCTACCGCTAGTAGTTGAAGATCAATTAATTGCCAAAATTAGGCTATCCCATCATATCGTCTCCTCCATAAACTTATCAAGCTTTGTCTTGAAGCCAGGTATGTCTTTTGCCCCCACTGCTTCCCTTGGAAGGCTGTTCCAGAACTTCACTCCTCTGATGGTTCGAAACCTTCATCTAATTTCAAGTCTAAACTTCCTGATGGCCAGTTTATATCCATTTGTTCTTGTGTCCCCATTGGTACTGAGCTTAAATAATTCTTCTCCCTCCATAGTATATATCCCTCTGATATATTTATAAATAGCAATCATATCTCCTCTCAACCTTCTTTTAGTTAGGCTAAACAAGTCAAGCTCATTGAGTCTCATTTCATAAAACAGGTTTTCCATTCCTCGGATCATCCTAGTAGCCCTTCTCTGTACCTGTTCCAGTTTGAATTCATCCTCCTTAAACGTGGGAGACCAGAACTGAACGCACTATTCCAGATGAGATCTCACCACTGCCTTGTATAACGGTACTAACACCTCCTTATCTCTACTGGAATTACCTTGCCTGATGTATCCCAAGACTGCATTAGCTTTTTTTCACAGCCATATCACATTGGTAGCTCATAGTTATCCTGTGATCAACCAATACTCAAGGTCCTTCTCCTCCTCTGTTACTTCCAAGTAATATGTCCCCAATACATAATAGAAATTTTTGTTATTAATCCCTAAATGTATGACCTTGCACTTTTCACTATTAAATTTCATCCTATTACTATTACTCCAGTTTACAAGGTCATCCAGATCTTCCTGTATGATATCCCGGCCCTTCTCTGTATTGGCAATACCTCCCAGCTTTGTGTCATCCACAAACTTTATTAGCACATCCCTGCTTTTTGTGCCAAGGTCAGTAATAAAAAGATTAAATAAGATTGGTTCCAAAACCGATCCCTGTGGAACTCCACTAGTAACCTCCTTCCAGTCTGACAGTTCACCTTTCAGTGTGACCCGCTGTAGTCTCCCCTTATCCATCTTTCAATTTCATACTGACCCCCATCTTTTCCAATTTAGCTAATAATTTTCCACGTGGAACCATATCAAATGCCTTACTGAAATCGAGGTAAATTAGATCCACTGCATTCCCTTTGTCTAAAAAATGTTACCTTCTCAAAGAAGATCAGGTTGATTTGACACTGTCTACCTTTTGTAAAGCCATGTTATATTTTGTCCCAATTACCATTGATCTCAATGTCCTTAACTACTTTCTCCTTCAAAAATTTTTCCAAGACCTTGCATACTACAGATGTCAAACTAATAGGCCTGTAGTTACCTGGATCGCTTTTTTTACCTTTCTTAAAAATAGGAACTTTTAGCAATTTTCCGGTCATATGGTACGATCCCTGAGTTTACAGATTTATTACAAATTCTTGCTAATGAGCTTGCAATTTCATGTGCCAGTTCCTTTAATATTCTTGGATGAAGATTATCTGGGCCCCCTGATTTAGTCCCATTAAGCTGTTCGAGTTTGGCTTCTACCTCTGATGTGATAATATCTACCTCCCATTTGTCATCCTACCATTATCCCTAAGCTCCTCATTAGCCTCTTTAAAGACTGAGACAAAATATTTGTTTAGATATTGGGCCATGCCTAGATTATCCTTAACCTCCACTACATCCTCAGTGTTAAGCGGTCCCACTTCTTCTTCTTTCTTTGTTTTCTTCCTATTTATATGGCTATAGAACCTTTTACTATTGCTTTTCATTCTCTTTGCAAGGTCCAACTCGACATGGCTTTTGGCCTTTCTCACTTTATCCCTACATGTTTTGACCTCATAACGTAGCTTTCCTTGCTAATCCCTCTCATCTTCCACTCCTTGTAGGCTTTCTGCTTTTTCTTAATCACCTCTCTGAGATGCTTGCTCATCCAGCTTGGTCTACAACTCCTGCCTATGAATTTTTTCCCCTTTCGTGGGATACAGGCTTCCAATAGCTTCTGCAGCTTTGATTTAAAGTAATCCCAGGCCTCCTCCGCCTTTAGATCCACAAGTTTTTCAGTCCAATCCACTTCCCTAACTAATTTCCTTAATTTTTTAAAGATAGCCTTTTTGAAATCAAAAACCCAGTCACAGATCTATTTTTGTTTATCTTTGTTTATCATTTAGTTTGAACTGAATTAGCTCATGATCACTCGAACCAAGGTTGTCCCCTGCAATCATTTCTTCTATAAGGTCCTAACTGCTCACCAAAACCAAATCTAAAATGGCATCCCCTCTTGTCGGTTCAGCAACTACTTGGTGAAGAAATCCATCAGCTGTCAAATCCAGATCTTCATTATATGGATCCACAGGAAGGAGGCCCTTGAACAATTCCACCTGGATTTCAACAATTTCCACCCCACCATCAACCTCAGCCTGGATCAGTCCACACAAGAGATCCACTTCCTGGATACTACAGTGCAAATAAGTGATTGGTCACATAAACACCACCGTACACTGGAAACCTACTGACCCACTATCCTTACCTACATACCTCTAACTTCCATCCAGGACACGCCACACGATTCATGGTTTACAGCCAAGCCCTAAGACAACCACATTTGCTTCAATCCCTCAGACAGTGACAAACACCTACAAGATCTTTATCAAGCATTTTTATAACTACAATACCCACCTGGGTAGATGTCCAGGCTCAGGCTCTGGGACTCTGTTAGGGGGTGAGGATCTTAATGCCTGGCCTTCAGCCTAAGCCTGGATGTCTACCCTGAAATTTTATGACCTTGCAAGACCAAGTCTGCAGGTATGGGCCAACCGTGGATGTTTTATTGAAGTGTAGACATTCCTGGAGAGAGAAGGTGCTGTAGGTGGGATGGCAGATGCAATCAGACATTAAAAGGCGTAAGAAGGCTCCTCCAGGGCCCTGAGTCAGAGGGGTAAAGACACCAGCAGGAAGGAGATCTGTGGAGAATGCAGAGAATGTCAAACTTCAGGCAAGAAACACTGGGAGAGCAGGAAGACAGGGCCCAGTTTGAAATTGTGGGAAGACTGGAGCTTTTGAAAGACTTTGTGCAGGATCTAATAAATTGATTTCCAGAAATGGGGTTTGTTTTGAATATCTGGATGGTGTGGGCTTTTTAATGGACCCTAAGCAGAAGGGGAAGCTCAGGAAGGACACTGCAGAGCTACCTGTAGCCAGCAGGGGGCACTCCAGCGTGGCACACTCTTGCGCATGCTGAATTGTGTTAAGGAGACTTGTAGGTTTGCCCTGTGTTCATGCTAGCACTGTTCCACAAGTAACACTAGTGGCATTGTGGGAGATCTTGAAAGGCCACAGATGCACTGTGGAACAGCAGTAGGAGGACTAGATGAACTGTTCAGCCAGTGTGCATGCACACTAGCACTGAAATACTTCAGGATGAAATGGTATTTAGTTCTGCTGAAGTTTAGTCTACCCCAAATGGCATCTAACACATTTTCATTAAAACTATCTGAATTGCTTTTGTGTGTGGATGTGTTTTAGCTGGAACAAATGGTATTTGACACAATACACTTCTGTAGATTAGGCCTTAGAATGCCTTCTGTTCTCCTTTCTGTACTTTTTTTTTTTTTTTTGTATATGTGTCTGATCCCCATCTTGTGTGTTTTGCCAGGCTCTCTGATGTAAAGTATTTTTTCAGAAAGGCCAATGTACTGAAAGTCTCTTCTAATTTAGACCATAATTAAAGGAGAAAGGGGCACTTAAAGGTAGCTTATTGCCAAAATCAAAGGCCTTTGGGAAACTTCAGCACATGATTTGCTCTTCCCAGGAATATCAAATAAATCTAGGATTAAAAGATATTCTAACAGTGCATAATATGCAGTGAAAGAAATGAGAATCACATGTGTTTGTGATAAGTAAGAGGTGTTTAAATTCTGTATCCAGGTCTTTGCATTTTATTTAGGTGATTTTAAAACTTTGGCAGAGATCCTCTACTCTTACTGCTGAACTATAAAATAGAATTGTTCTACAGTAACAAAAGCATTCTCTGTGGAACTTAGATCTGTAGACTCTACATATAACAAGTGTGTGGTAATGGAAAAAATGGACTAGAATCATGATGGACTTTCTGTTTGGTATTAGTCGTGTAAAACAGAAGCATGTGTCTCTGCCAAAATGAAACCTTATTTTCTTCCAAGCTCTCTGATTCTTAATTTAAACTATAGTATGTTAGACTCCAGTGTGAATACTTTCTGTTAATTAGAAGGGAGGAAAACGCACCAGTTTAACTATATTTTTAAAAATATATCTGATTTAAACTAATGGAATCCCTTAATTTAAAGAGACCAATTTTAAGATTTACCAATTTAAACTAGTTGCTTAATCAATTCATCTTAAATGTGTATACGTCTAAGTGTTTACACCAGTTTAACTAGATTTTAAAATAGATTAACTAAATCTAGTTAAATTGGTGCTTTTTTTTTTTTTTTTTTTTTTAGTATGGTCCTGGACAAGGAAAAGGAGGGGATGAAGATCTAAGGACAAGAGACTTCATAAATTAGCTTCCCTCTTGTAGTTATCTCAGAGAAAATTTATGTAGGTTTCACCAAACACCAAAGCTTTAAGTCAATGAAGATGTGAGATCAGCATGTAAGATCATTGTGGCATGGTGTTTGGGGCAGAACTAATAACTTCCCTTAACATTCATATTCGGTGCTGGAACCTACTGATATATATGTAAGAAAATATGGATCTGATCACATTTGATGAATCTGCACACCTCTTAAGTGTCTACTTTTTTATAAAAAGAAAAGGAGTACTTGTGGCACCTTAGAAACTGACAAATTTGTTAATCTCTAAGATGCCACAAGTACTCCTTTTCTTTTTGTGAATACAGACTAACACTGCTGCTACTCTGAAACCTACTTTTTTATAGTATTTTAAAGACTGACTACAGGAATCTCCTGGCAATTCCAATCGAGGACACAGCAGACATGGGGAATATTGCAATTTTATCTCCTGATGATGTTACTAGATGTAGATAAATGTAAAAATAAAATGGTAACAATGCTTTTAAAATCTAAATCTAAATTTTAATATCTTACCACAGAAGCAACACCCATGCTAAGGCCCTTTTTCAGTCTGTGGGAATTGTACAACTATACCTGGAAAATTGTATAGTTGGCTCTGTCCCATCATTTAAAAAAAAAAAATTGAGTCCTAGTGTAACCATTTGTAACAACTTCAGAGAGAACATCATTATCCAGATGGACAATTTACATCCCAACTTCCTGCCCTGTATCTCCATTGTCTAGGCAGGTTTCAGAGTAGCAGCCGTATTAGTCTGTATTCGCAAAAAGAAAAGGAGTACTTGTGGCACCTTAGAGACTAACAAATTTATTTGAGCATAAGCTTTCGTGAGCTACAGCTTCATCGGATGCATTTGCAAAACTTCAAGTCCTTAGTGTATTTGCCAGTAATTTTCCCTTCAAGGTTAAAATGTCTGTTGGTCAGAATTTGGATAAAATCCGAACCAGTACCCTCGGTTTTATCCAAGTCCTGCAGGAAAAATTATTTAATCAGAATAATTACAAATGTAAGAGTTCTGCTAACGGAACAGACTGTTTGATATGACTTAAGTATTTGGCCTCAATTCAGCAAATTACTTAAGTCTTATGACCCATTGTACTCGATCAACTTTTTCTTAAGCATGTTACTGAATCTGGGGGTCCTTGTGAGGATTTTATAGATTGCTGTAGCTGTTTTGCAGTAAGCAATATCAGTAAACATGTAAAGAAAGGGAGGTTGTTTTTGATGGAAAAAGAAACTGCTAAATAGATTTGGGATAATTAAGGACAGCTAGTTCTCAGGAAGAAAAACTTGGCTTTGTTATGGTAATTGTTAAATTGCAGGCAACACTTGATTCCTGCCATGAAGAGCAACTGAACTAGGTTCCTGATTAGAGCTAGGTGAAATTTTTTTGGACAACACTCTTTTTGAGGAAGAAAATGGACGTTCAGCAACACTGAAATGTGTTGCAAATTCATGTCTGCTTTGCCTAATTGTTCGTGTTGGGAGCGGTGGAAGAAAGTAAAATTCTAAAAAGTCAAAATGCTTTCTTTCAACTTTTTTGAAATGAAATATTTCAATTTACTGTTCCAAATGACTTTCATTTAGAAATTTCCTTCAGTTTTATTTTTAAAATGTGCAAAAATGTTAAGCTTGAAATTGAAACGAACTGTTTTGTTCAACCCAAAATTGATGTATTGATTATTATTTTTATTTTTTTAATTGCCAGTGAACCAAAATATCTGTTACTAGCATCTCTGTGTTCCTTATGTCAGGCACAGGGACAACTCTTCATGGAAAAAAAATGCAGACAGACTGGATTTAATATCTGGTTGTGCATTCCCTTTGAATATTTGATATAAATTCTTCTTAAATCTGTGCCCGTGCACATACGTTGTACATTGATGTATACATGTTTGGTACTCATTAGACTCTAGTTTTCAGTAACTCTTCTTTCAACTTGAATGTACAGCATATATTTATTTTATGAATCCACTAATAAGAAACTCTGTTATCTGTACTAAAGAGTGCGATTAGACTGGCCCTAATTGAGCAATGTAATTCTTTGTTCAGGTAATACAATATACATTGAATCAGCCATTCTAGAAAAATCTTTCCTAAAATAAGAAACCAGTGAGCTTAATTCTCTCTTAATTTTAAAATATCACTAGTGGCCTGTTCCAGTCTGTGAAATCTATTTCACGGAAGAAGTGACTCCCATATGACCAAAACAAAATAGTATTTGTCCTCTTAATGTAAAAATCAAATGTGACAAATGATTTGTAGCTTTATCTGTAGATTCACAGATTTTTAAGACTAGAATAGAATATTGTGATCATCTAGTTTGACTTTCTACCATAGAACTTCCCTGAATTAATTCCTGTTTGAACTAGAGCATATTTTTAGAAAAACATCTAATCAATAAAAATAAATCCAATCAAAATCCAGTACACTTCTGTTGGGCTAAATTCTGCTTGTCCACTTGCAAGCCCACTGGTTTCTGAGAGATTGCACAGATGTTGCTGGGTAGAAACTTTCCCTTTTGTTATGTATTGTGTTGTCACCAAAGACAATAATTGTTGCGGCTTCTTCGGCTATCCTAAAATTTAGCATCACAACACTGTGCATTGTTCTTAACACCCTATGAAGTGCAACAGTATTAGTGCTGAATGGATAATTCGCAGTGAACATGTTTCACTAATTAATTTAGTCTTTCTATTTGTGGACTCTGTATAAGCAAGTCGCAATGTCTTTTACTCTTTTATTTTCCAAATTTTTCATTTCAGTTTTCACTAATTCTGAATATTCTATTTTAGCTGTTTCCTAGCTGCAGTTTCACAGAGTTTTGCAGTTTCTGTGTTGGGTGAGCATGCAAGCAAATACTAAAATTAGCATCGAAATCTGCTTTCACAAATAACTCTGCTGGCTGGCATGATCACTGAAATGTTAATGGAATTAATGCAAAAAAGTGTGCACATTTTTAATATACATTTCAAAGTATCACTCTCTCAACCTAATGACTACCTTAAGCTACAAGCAAGAACTACGTCATCTTATGTTTGTAGAACTCCTAGCACAATGAGGCCTCAATCTTGATTGGAGCTTCTAGGCACTATTGTCTCATAAATATTTTTGAGGATAAAGTGGGTATTATCATGGGTGAAACACATTAATTTTAGAAGTCAACCAGTATTTGTGTAAAATATATTATTTACCCAACTATAATTCAGTGCTAGACTGTCATATGAGTAGATTAAGCCTACACAGGATTTTTGTTTGCTGTATAATATTGATGGATTTAAGTCACAAATACAGTTTTTGGTAACCCTCAATTTATTTAGGCCATGTCTACACTAGAGATCTTACAGCAGCACAGCTGTACCGCTTCAAGGTCTCTAGTATAGCCGCTTTATGCCAACGGGAGAGAGCTCTCCTCTTGGCGTAATTAAACTACCCCCAACGAGAAGCAGTAGTTATGCTGGTGGGAGAGCATCTCCAGCTGACACAGCACTGTCCACCCCAGTGTGTCTCTCAGTGTAACTTATGTCTGTCAGGGTGTGTGAGCGACATGTGTTTTACTGACAAAAGTGCTAGTGTAGACATAGCCTTAGAAACTCCAGATTCCCATGATCATAGGCTCAGTAATCGGGAAATCTTCTGCTCCTGGAATGTCGGTTGTACTGGAATGCAAGCAATGCAGTTGATGACTAATCTATAAAATACAAGTGTAGCCACAACAAATAGCTTATGTAATAACATGTATAGTGTGCACTGTGCTTAGTACTTGTAGTGTGGAGAACTGCTGCAGTGACCCCTACTGGGAGGAAGAGTCAAACTGGCCCGCCATGAATTCCCTTGTTCTAAAATTAGCTAAGAAGACTGTGTGTGTGTGTGTGTGTGTGTGTGTGTGTGTGTGAGAGAGAGAGAGAGAGAGAGAGCGAGCAGCTAAACTTTTTTATTCTTTTTTTCACAGCTGAAAATAGCAGCAAGATTCAAATATAAATGGTATTTATATCAATAGCTAGTGTCCATTAATGCTGCCATAGAATAGACGCTGCTTTTGATACCATTGACCTTGAGGTATGGTGACTTTGGTTATCTGTCATCCCTTATTTCCTTTATTTATATAAATCTACTCTTTTTTTGAGAGAGAGCCTGGCAATGTGGGTGATCTTCCCAGCTCGAGCCTGAATATCTACACTGCAATTTTTAGCCAGTAGCATGAGCCCTGCAAGCCTGAGTCAGTTGACCCAGGCTCTGAGACTTTCTGCTGTAGGTCTTTTTTTTGCGCAGTGCAGACATACTCACAGTGTCCTGTGCTTGGATCTATTACTCCATCTTTTCCTATTAGGTACAGGCTGAGATGTGGCCATGTAAATTAGAACTTGATACTTTTTTTTCTATAGCTGTGAAAACATTCTTGTTGTAGCTGACTGAGTGCGTGGAAGATCCATGACATTTTAAGGTGAGTGACAGAACAAAGAGTGTTAAAAGGCTCTGTAGACTTTGAATTTTGAATCAAAGCAAACTAAAATATGCTACCTGGAATGTTTTACAGTCTTAGCTAAAATATTAATTTTTCATTGAGTTAGTGGCCAGCTGACAATAAATAAGGTACTACAGCAGGTGAAAAGTGAGTTTTTTAAGGTTGCTAACAGAATTCAATATAAGGAGCAAACAAATGACTCAGACAGTAGCTGGGATCTTGGAGTATAGGATTATTCACTAATATTTGATATTTTTACTTGTTGGGTTTTTTTGTGGCAGCTGGATGCCAGGCATGAGAACCTGAGCTGAGACACTCTTCTCACCCCTCATCTTTCCTTATTGGTCCAGAATCAAAACTTGCGAATTCCCTTCCCTTGTAGTACTGTTTTTACTCACCCGTCCTTTTACTCTTGGTGTTCTTGTTTCCCCCTGATTTTAATTCCTTCATTTTCCATGTGTTTACCAGCCTTCTGTTGGGGGACTGAAGAAGTCTCTTTTCAAAGCCTAGCTTTGCCAATCCATAGTAAGCACTATCGCAGGGGTGGCCAAACTTACTGACCCTCCGAGCCGCATGCGATAATCTTCAGAAGTTCGAGAGCCGCAAGACAGGGACAACCTTTATACATGCATTTTTTTAACATATTAACCTCTGACTTAATGTATGATGGCTAATTACTGCTAGACCTAGAGGCCCTTGTGGGTCTACATCCTAGTCATAAGTCTTTGGAAATCCAGTAGATATGTTGTCAAGGCAGTACAGAGATGTTGATTTGTAAGGATTGCACAATGCTTTGATTATTATGAACTTCTTCACAGAGTGCAGTGATGCACAGCAGTATGTTGTGCTGAAATTGAAATGAGTCACAGGCTAGTCTACTCGAGTTGAAGATGCTTTGTTCTGGCACTTGCTTCCAGAACATGATTGTAGACTCTGATTTCTGCATCATCTTTAGAACCTGGTCCTCCTGGAGTTCCAGTAGTTCCATTTCTACAGTAGATGGTTCCGGGAATCGGACAGCTGTTCTTGATCATATCAACTATGAATTGGTTTACAAGAAAGGCAAAGCAGGATCTCAACTTCTGCAAATCTTCAAACCTGGCCTGAAAGTCATCAAGCAGTCCTTGTAATTTATCTCTGTATTCCTCAAGTTTGTCATCTTCCACTTTGATTTCAGGCAATGTGTTTACCTTACTCTTGAGATGAGGAAAGTGCTTGAAGTCTCTTGACACTATATCTTTTTGCAGAAGCTTTAACTTGTTCTGGAAGCCAAAGACTGTCTGAGTAAGGTCAGAAATAATTTTACCCTTTCCTTGGAGTGTCAAGTTGAGAGTTTGCAGATGATGCATAATATCAATGAAAAAGATCAGATCCTGCATCCA